>NC_136061.1:1399293974-1399893974 GCF_964261635.1 Lissotriton helveticus | reverse complement strand
GGTCAAGACTGATTTGCATATGGCGGGGTCTGACCTGGGGTGGCTAAGTGAGCTAAAGAGTGATGATGGATTCAAACTAGATCTGTGACTTTGGGGGGGGGGGGGGTCTGAAAAGGTTCAGCGCTCCATCCATCATCTCCTTGTGTGTACAGCGACTGGTTAACCAGAGGTTTTAAACAACAGGTTTGTCTCACTTATGCACTGCCCCCAGTGTAGGCAGTAACTTGCAGCTGCATGGAGGGCTGCACTTTCATTGTGAAAGACTACAGTGACCCAGCACACCCTGGTAAAGGGGCACTTTAATGCACACCTGGGAAGTGTTCTCTGTCTTTGATATGGGCTATGGTCCTCAGCATATCTCAAACAGATAACTTGACAGAGGGCCAGATTCCACTGGATCCTCATATACTGAGAAACGGTGCAGCAAAATGTGTATTTTCACTAAACTGAGTGATCTCATGCAAGGGGTATTCCTTTAAAAGTGCGATGACCACCGACATAGCATGCTTCATCATCGGACCCTCCTCACTGAAGTTTCAAAAGGTTTCCATGGTGGACTCTCCCTGGAGCTCTTAAAAGGGGGTTCAAAAGGTTGAATACCTCCCTACTGGTGATGTGAATAGGACATACATCCCTAAAATAGGGGAAGTAGAAGTCATACCAAAAAGATATAGTCAACCATAAGAAATCAAAAAGAATACAAAAAGCAGACGGCCCTACTAAAAACTACAATGTGGTTTAAAAGGACTCTGATACATATTTTGTGGAGTTCTACTTCCAAAATGACAAAGCATCTGGATCCGTTTAATCTTGACAAGAGTGTAAGAAACTGGGTTACTGGTTGACTAGGGTGCAAGACCTGGTCAAGCAGCAATAATCCTTGTCAGGGTAAGGAACAAGCAAACCCCAAATTAACCTGTGTTCACCCCCTTGGTAGATTGGCAGAGACCATTCGGACCTAACTTAGAGGCAATGTGTAAAGTATTTGTGCAACACTTCAAACAGTAACACAGTGAAAACACACCACAAAAGAAGCTTACAACAAGGTTAGAAAATAGAGTAGCATTTATTATTATTATTTTTTAATTAAAACAGAACGACAAAAATGCAAAAGGTAGAACAAGAGGTGTTGAATTTGAAAGTTTGTAAAGAAAATTGCCCAAAAGGCGTAGAGGGCAAACTGTAGTTATCTGATCACGCGGGTCGGCTGTGGGGACCCAGTTAGGCCCGCTGAACAAAAGTGCCTTCAATTGCTGGTTTGTGAACGCTGTCTGGATCCACATCGAAGATGCATTGGGCAGCCGGAGCAATGCATCAGTTCTAAGATGCAGCGAGAATACAATGCGAGGCCCTGTTGCGTCATCCGAGGGTCCTGACGATCAGGCTTGAGATGTAAAGTATGGTGTCAAGAATGCAGTGTGCAGTCTGGGCAATGTATCAGTGCTGAAGAGCTGAAAGTCTGCAATGAGGAGTCCGTCATCAAGGCTGACATCGATGAGCGATGAAAGGAACTGCGCCAAGGATGCATCACGCATTGGTGGTTCCAATAGTGATGTGGGCTGCGCAGCGATGGGTCCAATTAATGCAGCAGTGGCGATGCATCAGCTCTGCTTGGGTTTGCATGGCACAGCAGAGGAAATACGTTGGTTCCACTGGATGCACAGAAGCTGGCAAAGCACCTTAGGCCCGCTTCCAAGGGTCTAGGACTGGGTTGGCACCATTTGGCAGGGTAGACTCACAAATGGCAGAGTCTAGGTGCAGGTGCAAAGTTGTTGGAAGCATGTTATGTCTCTGAGGCTTCTGTTCAGGAGGCCAGCCAACTATCCCTTGGAGTCACTCTGGGTTATGAGTTCAAGTGATGCAGGTTCAGTCCTTCTCACCCAGGCAAGATAGAAGCAGGCAGCAGGTCAACAGCAAACAGGAGTCCAGCATAGTGCAGTCCAGCAGAGTAGCAGTCCTTCCTGGCAGATTAGCCACATGTGCAGATGGGTATTGAAGTGATGGTGTCTGAGGTCCATCTTTTATACCCTGGTGCTCTGGTTCTGGAAGGTGGTAGAAGATTTTAGACAGTGGCTTTGAAGAGCAAGGAATTTCCTACCTTCCCAACCCTGGCTCCAAGCTGGATGAAGTGACAATGCAGGCTTGTTAAGCTCTTTGTGTGGAAACAGGACACAGCCCATTCAGGTGTAAGTGAGGCTGGGCTCAGCGTATCAATCCGATCCTGCCAGTGATAACCCATCCAGTCACACCTAAGTTCCCATTGTGTGTGGGTTTCTAGGAGGAATACACAAATTCCAGCTACACACAGTCATGTGACCAGGACAGGCTGCAGGTAAGACACGAAAATGGCAACTTCTAAAAGTGGCATTTTCAGAATTGCAATTCAAAATCAGACCATCATAAGTTAGGATTTTAAATTGTGATTCCAGAGAAACCAAACATGATCTGCTTCTCTCTTCCCATTTGGAGATTACACTTATAAAATGAATGTAATAAGGCAACTTCAAAGTTTTCCTATGGGAAAGATGGGCCTTGCAATAGTTAAAAACGAATTTAAGAGTTTTTCACTAAGAGGACATGTAAGATTTAAAAGTGCATGTCCTAGTTTTTTTTTTTGTTTTTTTTTGTAAACCTTTATTTGTACAAAAAGGAAATACAAATCTGGGCCTACAACCAGACCGGCCGGCCACGATACAATAGAGCAATCCAAAGAATACAGAAGAAAAATATACAGATACGATCAGGATAATATGCAGTCAATACAGTTCGAAAAAGGAAGGGGGGGGGGAGAATCTGGACGGCCCACAAACAGGAAGAAGGAAGGTTAATTTTTATAATATTACAATAAGGAGTATAACAGGCTCGGATACAGTATAAATGAATCCAGGTCCCCAGAGCAAACTATTGGCCATAAGAAAACTAAAGGGGCAGCAATGCGGAAAATTATCACTACAGTCTACATCAGTACGAAAGCAGATGCGGTTAATTCAAATCAACATAAAAGTAGACTCATCATGTGCACCTCTACCACCCAATAGCACAGCAGAGATAGGACGATGGAACCGGAACACTAACATCACTAAAGCCAACCCGTCATACTAACCCTAGGGAGAGAGAGAAAGAGAAGGGGAAGGGAAAGAAAAGGGGGAAAAAGAAAAATACAGACTGAAAGAGAAGAGCGCCGCGCCGAGACAAGCATCCCGTAGTAAGGACACAGAAAGAGCAGGAGTATTAGCAACAAGGAAGGGATGGGAGTCGGCACTGAAACGCAGCATAGCCACAAAAGGAGGGAAGCAGCAATCCAGACCCCATCCCTATAATACCACGGGAGGCAGGGACAGCCGCGGCGCTCCTATAAAGGGATACAAAAGGGCCATAGAACAAAGGAAAATAAACCGGGAAAGAAAACCCGTCCCACCCATCCCACCCAGCACCCCTGCAGAAGGCTACGGCCTACCCCCCCAGCAGCGTGCCTGTCGCCCTAATCCCGAACCCGAAATGTAGGAAACACGAAAGAGAAAAAGAATAAGGAGACAAAAAGAAGAATAAGAAGACAAAAAAGATGTGAGGGAGGAGTGAAGAAGTAAAAACAAAATGGTCGGCCTCAGCCATCCGCCCAACCAGTCAATCGTAATACGTGTAGACGAAAGCGATACAACTCGAGCATCATAAAACGTACAAGGGGGTCACCCACCGCACTATGCACACGGGAAAGCTCGCCATGGATATGTATACCAGCAATCCACCGGAAGCAATGTATCTCACCCCAGGCCTTCCTTAGCTACATGCAACTCCCACCATACGACAGCGAGAAGCGAACAATTCGGTGCAAGGCAATCACACGAACAAAAAATAGTCCGATGAAGACGTAGGCCAGGGAGGGCAATCCATAAGCAAAAGATCAAAAGTCCGGGTATACAGTGCAAGTGTCCCAACAATGTTAACAGGGGCAGGAAAAGACAGGAGTTCAGTCTCGCCGCTCGGGAAAGCGGGGGTTCCCCTGCAGAGCAGAAACACGACCTCATCAAGGCAAATAGATGTAGCAAGCCATCTGTTTCTCGGACACTCGAGTAGGATCCGACCCCAGAACGACATCCGGGCCCCCAAACTCCAAACAGTGAAGCGCAGGAGGTTCAGAAGCCAATCGTTCGCATACCTGTCGACGGCCAGTGGCAGTAGTTCTCAGCGCGGCCGAGGGGGGTGAGGCAGAAGCATCACCGAGACGAGAGGGGACCGTGAGAGACCGGCCCTCCAAGATGGCGGCGGACTGCACCGATACCCCAGAGGCAATGGGGGTCAAGGCCGCATGCAAGGACCGCAGTGCTTCCAGAACGTCGCCGATTGTAGGCTCGCGCACACATGTCCAGGCCCCCGTGCAGTCCAGTAGTCCAGGTCCGCCGTCCGGAGGATATCCACGGTCTATCTCGATGGCCGCCATTTTGTGGAATCAGGCTCGTCACCACCTCCCACGACTCCCGGATCAGGGCCTCAGATGCGGACCTCCACAGAAACCAAGGGGGTCCCGCTATGGCAGCCTTGGTGCAGAAAGGAGAGCCGCCAAAGTCGGGTTGCAGCCTGCAATACCTTTGGCGTGGTCGAAGAGCAGATCCCGGGCGCGAGGCTCCAGGATGGATGGACAGAGCCGCGGCAGGGGGGCCCTCTTCACACGAGCAGCCCTCGGTGCACCGTGCCCCACACCAGCTCCACGGCCGCCAAGGCAAGTCCGGATCAGGACCACCGGAATGTTCGCTCAACGGTCTCCCGCCAGCGGCTCACGCTCTCGGCCGGGGCCGACGCGTACAACAATGCCAGGCTGGGTCCAATAGGCGAGGCCCCGGCTTCATCACCGCGGAGGCCCTGGTTCCTCAGGGGGCACAACTTCGGAAGCGCGGCACGTAGGAGCCTCCAGGTCAGACGGTGAGTAAGAGCAACACGTTGCGTTTCAATCTCTGCTCGAGTGCATCGTCCCGGGGCAGGATATATGGCAGGATTTGCGAGTCAGGCCGGAAGGCTGACGGAGCCGAGCTACAGAGCGACCATTACGATCGCGAGCTTGGCTCCTCCCCCCTAGTTTTTAAATACATTACAGTCTGCCCTCTGGGCTGTCTCGGGTCTTCCCTATGTATGACTTAAATGTATTAAAAAGGAAGGTTTGGAAAAGGTTTATTTTGCTAGGTCGAGATGGCAGTTTAAAACTGCACACACAGGCTATTAAATGGCAGGACTGAGACATGTTTATAGGGCTACTTAAGTGGGTGGCACAATCAGTGCTTCGGGCACACTAGTATCATTTAATTGACATGCCTTGGGCACAGGTAGTGCCACCTTACTGGGGAAATATTAGTAAATTAAATATGCCAATTGAGAAAAGCCAATATTACCATGAGAAAGCACTTTAGCACTGGTTAACAGTGCACAGAGTCATAATGCCACCAAAAACAAGATACATAAAATGGAGGGGGTAGGCAAAACGTTGGGGAAAGACCACCCTAAGGCTGTCAGGTCTAACACGGAGCATTTAATATGACATATATGATGGATCTAGGTGGGAAGACAATTACCTAATAAGAACCCCTAATAATGTCTTTATTGATGCGCTCCTCTGATAAGGTTAAACAGATAGTTTGGGGAAGAAAAATAAAAAGAAAAATGTAAGGAAACGACTACGTAGTTGATCCCAGGAAATCTTCAAGAGCGAAAAAAATAATCTACTTTTACAACAACACTTTGGGCAGAGCAAAAACTTCAATCTGCCTTATTATTGTTAGTGATTAGATTATCCCACATTTGAATTTACTAGGTGAGGGAAACCTTACGCTGCAAGGTGATGAAACAAATTGCATGCGAATACTATGTACCAAGTGCCTCAAAGCAGGTGGTGGCTTTACATAAAATTGTTTATCAGAAGCTTAATTCTGAAAAGAGTTTCTATAAAGTCACTTGTGATCACGGCAAACAACACACAAAGTGCACCACAATGAAATGCCTCAGTCCACATCTTTACGGATAAAAGTAGATTGGGGATTTTGTGGCATAGAACGGAATTTAGTTGACAAGAGATCCTTGAACATATTTCAACTTGCTTTAGTGCTTTCTGACATTTAATACAAGATCTTTGAATAACGTCCAGTGTTCTTGATCAAATAATTACTTTCCAGGACCTCTGTTGATTTCCAGACCAGGTCGTGTGGCCAGCCCCTCTCCACCCCAATTGCTCATTATAAGCAAAGTGTAATCCTTTATTGAAACATATTTGACCTGCCGTTATTTGTGATTATTAGACAGCCCTGTTACTTGTGGGACAGTTTCAGTTAGGTGTGCACACCACACTAGAGATGGGGATGTGAGCGTAACAGTTCCTCAAATTTACATAAAAAAGGAGTATGAGACATTCTCCAAGGGAGTTTAAGGGGAGCCCAACTACTTGGAGGTGTGGTTAGCATTTCGACTGCCTGTAGGCAACCAA
Source organism: Lissotriton helveticus (assembly GCF_964261635.1). Taxonomy (NCBI): domain Eukaryota; kingdom Metazoa; phylum Chordata; class Amphibia; order Caudata; family Salamandridae; genus Lissotriton; species Lissotriton helveticus. The sequence goes on along the minus strand of NC_136061.1, from coordinate 1,399,887,508 downwards.
CAGCTGAAGGTCTCTGATTTAAAAAAAATAAAATAAAAAAAAAGGAAAAGCACATGTCCGAGTATTCACCTCTAATCCAGCAAGTCTTCACAGTCTTTCTTGTCCTTCACTGGCAAACTACCTTCTTTAAATGTATTTCTTTAGCTGGTCTTCAATTGAAACCAGACAATTTCCAATCATTCTGACAAGCCTTTCTACACTTGATTTCCTTGAACTATGCATATATTATTTGGCAAAACTCATTCCAAGCTAATTTCTGTGCCTGAAGTCTTTACTAATGCTTTTCCTCCAGCCCCTGAAATAAGGGAAGTGCTCAGCGTCAGAAATAAGGGGAAATATGGCACAGCTCTCATACATCAAAATGACCTGCATCTACCTACTTACTTTGAAACCAGACTCAAGCAAGTAAACTCTCAATGGACTACAGCTTCTTGACGAAGAGGGAGAGAAAATGCTCTTGGTGTTAGAAGATCACATAAAGATAACTGCCCTTTTTCTGGTGGCCCATGGTAATAGTTAACTAGCACATAGACTCAAGAGAACAGACACAGGGAATCCCTGTTCCAATAAATTACCAAATTGCTTAGTTCCGTGGTCTGCTTCATTTTACACAGGAATGAAGATAAATCAGTAGGCAAAATGATGTTATGCTCACTGATGTTTTTAGACCCGATGTGTAACTGAAGGCTTCTTACTACTATAGTAAGCAGTGCAGGCAAGAAGTCATACCAACAGAAGATGATGCTTGGGACGATGAAAGGAAGGGTGTAAGGAATCCATGGAATGTATTTACGAGGTTGGTAGGAGAGTACGTGGAGATGATGGGTAAGATGACTGGAGAGAAGTTGAAGGGGTTTGAAAAAAAGAACGAAAGTGAGGGACGGAGGACATGGAATAGAAGAACAGAGTGAGAAAGGAATGGATATAAGAAAGAAAGGAGAGAAGAAAGAAAGGGAAAGAAAAGTAGTGCCTGAAGATAGAAGCATGGAAAAAACAAGAAAGGATGGGAGGAATGAAGGGCAAGTGAAAAAAGAAAAATCGAAGGAAAGGAAAGGAGAAAAATAATGGAGGAATAAAGGGAGAGAGGAAGGAAGAAAGGTTGAGTTGAAAAAGAAGGAAAGAAGTTACAGAAGAAAGCCAAGCACTAATTGGAAATACATCATAAGCGCAAAAACGAGCCAAGAAAGGTCTGTTATAGTACATGAAAGTAAAGTGATGGCTGATATATTGAACAGAAAATTTAAGATAGATTAAGGGATATATTTATAGAAGGCTTAAAACTCAGTATTTAAGAAAGGAGCAATATACAGCCCCTCCGGTGCTCAAACAGGGAAGCGTTCTGTCCCCTCTATTTCCTCCGAGACCATTATGTGGGCAAAAGAATATGTCAGAAAAGTTCCAAGCAAGATGTACTTGTTTTTCTGTAAATTAGAAACTTGAGAAGATAATGTCCTCCATGTACTCCCCGTGTCTCTATCCCAATCAAAACATTACTTGAATGTAATTAAAACATTTTGTCCTGAAATTATTTTTTTTAATTCACTGAGACCTTATGTACTTAATATTCTGTTAAATAGCAATTAGATTGCTCTCTATATAATTAGAATATTATTTCTGTTCCCTTTTTTCAATGCTGATTGTTATAGTAATTTAAAACTGTCACTCAAATATGAATTAGCTGTTACTTATGAGGAAATAAGACGCTCTGGTTACATACCATTTCAGTGCTAGAAATAGGGGACGCGGGAGGAAGGGAGACAGCTTCCTTCCTCCCACCTAGGGCTACTGGGTTGGCATAGTAGTAGCAGCAAAATTCTTTATTCGGTTAAAATAGATATAACCTTAAAAATTGACATAAAACCAATTAAAACAATCAATGCATGACATCAATATTAAAAATGTTCAAAATACATAACCATAGTACAATAAACATTAGTGTACAGCCATTCTACCATGGAAACAAATAGATTTTTTCCAATCTGAGTTATAAACAATTTTCAAAACGGAAAAATACCTCGACAAAAGAAGAACAAGCATTAGAAATGCAATAGGTCTCAGATTTATTTGAGTTAGAGGAAAGGGCATTGTAAATGGCAATGTCTTTTCGCCATGTGTTATGGATTGTATGTATGTAGTGTGTAATGGAATTATGTGGTTTGGATTGGAATTGTAGCAATGGTAGCATGCTGAACTTTAGATGATTATGTTTAAAAGTAAAGTTTGCAATACTGCTTTTGGTACAATAGTTAATTGTGGATTCGTTAACAATTGATGTGTGTAGTGATGGCTGTTGGTGTGCACTGACACTCACACACCCTTACCCTCACACACCCTCAGCCTCATACCACCTCACACGCACACACCGTCACCATAACACCCTCAGCCTCATACCACCTCACACGCACACACCTTCACAATCACCTCCACACACCATCAAAAAACACACACCCTCACCCTCACACCACCTCACACCCGCTCACCCTCACACACAATCACACTCACACACCCTTACACACCCTCAATCACATTCTCAAAAGTCACACACACTCTCACACTCACACACCCTAGCAGCATCACACATTCTATCACAATCAATCACCCTTTTCAGACTCACTTACCCTCACACTCTCTCACAGTCACATCCTAACACCCTCAAACTCAAACACCAGCACTCACACAACCTCTCACCATTACACACTCTCCCCCTCTCACACCCTCTCAAAATCACACCCCCTCAAATCATGCCTCAACCGACTGCACACCACACACTGCTGCATGCCTCACACTGAAAAAAGACGCACACCTCACAATGCTGCACACGTCACACTGATGCACGCCTCACACTGCAGAATTACTCATACTACTGCATAAGTCACAATGCTCACTCTTCACTCACACTCACTCTTCACTCACACTCACTCTGCACTCACACTTACTCTGCACTCACACTTACTCTGCACTCACATTCACTCTGCACTCACACTCGCACTCTGCACTCTGCACTCTGCACTCTGCACTCTGCACTCTGCACTCTGCACTCTGCACTCTGCACTCTGCACTCTGCACTCTCACTCTGCCCTCACTCACACTCTGCACTCACTCTGCACTCACTCACACTCTGCACTCACACTCTGCACTCACTCTGCACTCACATTCTGCACCCACACTCTGCACTCACACTCTGCGCACACTTTGCGCTCACACTCACTCTGCACTCACACTCACTCTGCACTCACACTCACTCTGCACTCACACTCACTCTGCACTCACACTCACTCTGCACTCTCACTCTGCACTCACACTCTGCACTCACAGTCACACTGCACTCCCACTGCACTCACTCTCACTCTGCACTCACACTCTGCACTCACACTCTGCACTCACACTCTGCGCACACTTTGCGCTCACACTCACTCTGCACTCACACTCACTCTGCACTCACACTCACTCTGCACTCACTCTGCACTCACACTCACTCTGCACTCACTCACTCTGCACTCACTCTGCACTCACTCACTCTGCACTCACTCTGCACTCACACTCACTCTGCACTCACACTCTGCACTCACACTCTGTACTCACACTCTGTACTCACACTCTGGACTCACACTCTGGACTCACACTCTGGACTCACACTCTGGACTCTGCACACACTCTCACTCTGCACTCACTCTGCATTCACACTCACTCTGCACTCACACTCACTCTGCACTCACTCTGCACTCACTCTGTACTCTCTCTGCACTCTCTCTGCACTCACACTCCGCACTCAGTCTGCCTCTGCACTCACACTCTGCACTCACTCTGCCTCTGCACTCACACTCTACACTCACTCTCACTCTGCACTCACTCTCTGCATTCAGTCATTGCTCCTAAAGAACAGGACCCATGCTTAATCCACCCTACGTGAAGTTAAGAGATACGAAGGTGTCACACCCCCGTCCTGTTTGCATTTGAGAAGCAGCTCGTCAGTCTGCCTGTCTTGGGTTTGATTGATGTACTGGCTCGAGATTAGATGCACAGTTGAAGCTCCAAAGATAAATGTTTGCCTCTCTGTCAATCATATGGTTTCATTGCAGGTTTGAAGCCAGTAACCAATTACCTTATTACCAGCTAAGCGCCTAATGACGCAGGTAACTTATTTAATTGAAAAAGAAAGGCTGGAGTTGCCCAGTACTTTTTTACCAGTATTTTGAATTGAAGACTCCATCCCATCCTCAAATGAATACATTTGGAAAAAGTGATCATGCTATTTAGTTTCCACTATCACTGAGGACAACGTTAGGGGAGCCTCGGCAATTAGAAAAATATGGTTAAGAATTCTCCAGAAGGTAGAGCTATCATTAAGATCACTGGCTCTCATTACTTGTTCCCAGACATCATCTTTAAGGGATTCTTTTCTCTCCTTTGTGACCATCTTATAGCTGGCATGTAAGCGTTTTATCTCCCCAGTCCCCAGGGGAATATTTAAGGGCCTTCATTAAGGCACAATGAGCTTTAGAACCAGACTCATTAAACCAATCTGCCCCCTGGAAATAGTATGGCCTGAGCTGGGTGTGGTGAGGGCAGCCCCCACACCGGCACATAATACAGAAAAGGCATCAGGAAAGCCAGTGGGGGCTTGATTAGGATTCTAACTCATGGCTCCTCTGCCTAAACAGATGAGCACAAAACCCAATTGGTATCACTTTACATCATTTCAGACATGTACCCTGGTCTGAAGGAGACAGACGTTTAGTGGGTAGGGCCAGGGGTGGCGGTCTCTGGCACTGAAATGTTAATACTAGAGCTAAAGGATTATGATCACTTCAACAAGGCCATTAGGTCTGGTAATCAAATAGAGAGCTAGACAGGGGTGAGGAGATCAAGATGTAATCCGCAATTGATTCCGGCCCTCTTTCAACATAATTACGGGCTACCCCGATGCTGGGTATAATCAGATTCAAGAATTGGATTAATAAATTTGTCTGGTCGCCTTGAGTCAATTGAAGATGATACCCAGAGGGGAAATCCTGAAACATGTGGCATTTTTTTAAACAAGGGTGACTTTTAAGGTCGTCAGAAACAAAATTGATATGTATGAGGTGAAGCTTAGTTCCGGAACTGAAAAGGGTCGTATGTTTCTCTATTAACTCACCCAATGAAGAAATATCTTCAGAATAAGGAATGTGTCCATTAGAATAATAAGCATTAAGATTGATTTATCCAGAAAAGTAAGTAGTACGGACCCTATATTTGAACAATTTATCTCCACCTCAGTCATAATACAGTTCAGGGACAAAGATATTAGAGTGCACAACCCAATCTGGCTTGCCCCAAAGGAGATGTAATTGCTTGGTGGAAAAAAGTTAGTGAAGTTATCTAAGAAAGTCATTTTGTTAACAGACCAGGTTTCCTGGCGGGGCAATATATGACATGGTATGAGGAAGTCTAACCAATTCGGATCCCCGACCTTCTCCTCTGAAGGACTGGACTTTTAACAGTACCAGCGGTGCCAGGGAACAACACCTATAACCTTCATGGGATACCTGTTTCGGCGCACAAACTACAGAGACACGGGACACTTCCTTCGGCGTCAAAGATTCAAGGTTTTATTTACTGCAGGGAACACAGAAGTCACAACAAGTACAACACGTGCAACTTGGGGAGACTGCTTCAAATTGGTTCTGTGGAGCGCTCCTTTTATACAGAATTTACTCATAGGACAACATGGTACACAAAAGTTTACAACCTGGTTCCCATAATTATCCCTCAGAGGGGTCGCTTTGGTACACATAAGGTCCGGAACATAAGTGCGGAAACATTTGGCGGTTCCCAACTGTAAAAACCCATCTTCCCAACATTAGTGAATTCCAATCGGCAGTAAAACAGATCGAAATAGGGACAAAGACAGGTGCAGAGGAAGATGGAGACAGTGGGGAGATCGAAAAAGGGTGTAAAAGGGGAGGTATCGGGAAACATGAGATACAGGCATCAAAGGGACGTGCCTAATGAGATGCACGGCTGAGACAATAAACCGGCACGGCAAGATGAGCCTCAAGCGGGGCCATCTGCCTTACAGTATCATCCCCCTCATCGTAAAAGATATTTACAAAGAACATGTGTCTTCCACAAATATCTTGAGAGTCCCAGGGTAACGAAGCGGACAGTGTCCGTTCGCTGGCTACTTGAGGGCAAGAGACAAAATGGATGCCGTATCTAAGATGGAACCCGTGGGTACAGATGAAAAACCCACATATTAAACGAACGGTTTAAGTTAGCACAGCGAAACTGCGCACACTTACTAAACTCGTCATTTGCGGTTCTTAGATACCAGACTCGACCATATTCGTGCGAGTCGAAAACATCACTTACAATTGTCACGGAACCTCAGACGCTCCTTTTGCCCTCATGTAGGCAAGCACTAGTCGGAATCATATTCGATATTCATCAGACCCTCGAGATGTTGCTGTAGCATAGCTCTGTCCAATCGAGACCCCTTGGTAACAGGTGGCTGTCTCATACACGTTGTAGCACAGAGGCCACATAAGGCAGGACCACACTGCACGCAAAGGCAACACGTGAACAGGAACGCTACAACAACTCCAATGATCATCAGAATCTTCCAACCCCAAGTCGACATCAGGCCCCAAATCCATCCAAGTAGCGTCCAATCCCCTACATCCACGTGTATGGATTCGGAGATCTTATGCAACTTCGAGATGGCTTGATAGACAGTCGGAGCGTTATCAGGAATGAAAATACAGCAGCTCGAATGGATCACCTTACATACCCCACCTCGATCTGCTAAGATCACGTCTAAAACCATACGGTTTTGTAACGTCATAAGTCTATCCGCCTGAAGTTCTGTGGTGATATTACCAAGGGCACTGGCAGTAATATTAGCTGTCGATTCTACCACTCGAGTCAACTGTCTCAGGTTCCTACTATTAACCATAGGTCCCCAAAATGGGAGGAAACCCTTGAAAAAGTCTCCTGCCTCTTGACCGGCAGTATCCTCTTCGCTAATTACGCCTCTCACAACTCTAGTTTTGTGATAATCTGCATCTACAGTAAACGTCGGAGGCAACAAGTTTGCGATAAAACATGAGCCCATGAAGTCAGAGGGCAACCATGCATACGCACGATCATGACAAATAAAGTATGTACCCTTGGCAGCCAAAAACACAGGGGACGAGACCATTGGCAAAATATAATTTTCAGTGCAAGCACTCTCTCCAAGTCGGGCTTTCGATCTACGGCCGCGACCTATTAAACAAAAATTGCCAATGTGGGGTACGACCCATATCGGAGGCGAGCTTTTAAGCTGTTTTTCACCAGTGAACACACTATATTCGCCTCTACTTAGGACCCTATAGGCTTGTACCTCTTCTTCAGGGATAAGCGAGGGATCATAGATATCACTATCTAAATCCTCTATTGCTATAGACAAAGATTTTTGGTACGAGGTAGGACCAGAGTAGGGGGAACGTGGTTCTCGAATGGGGTGGAAACCCAGTGCGCTTCGAAACATTGTTTGAAATGCTCGAGCAGACCCTTGGGAACTATACGGTAACACCAGATATGGAATTCCCTTATCCGTAGTATGCGGCATCAACCCACACACCCAACAATTAGTAGTGTTAACCACTAACTGATGCTGATGAAGGAGCTGAATAAAGGAATTGTTGCGGAATTCTGCACGTCTAGCCTGCTCGTGTTCAGGTAAAATGTGAAAAGAATGAGGAGAAACAGTGGAGGTGAGTTTAAGGTCAGGGGTAGGAGTAGGTATGGTAGAAGGCAAGAAGTAAGACATCGTGTAATATACTCCACCCGCCAATAACGCAGAAACAGTCACAAACAGTACGAACATTTGGAACACAAAACATTTGGTACGACTGAGTTGCTGCAGCTTGAATCTTTGTGCTTGAGCTCTTTCCAAGTCCATCAGCTTCGAAAATGCCATTCCCTATGACCGTCCGCAACGTTTCTTGACGCACTTCGTTCTGTGTAGCAATAGTCAATTCCTAGGAGTTCCCAGGAACCGACGGTCTTTAACCTAGCGTCAAGACCTACTAACCAGAAGGAAGTACGCGCGCGGCCCTACGGCCTTTATTTCACAAATATATGTATATATGCGAAATCAATGTCTCTCAGCTGTGGAAACAAAAAGTGTAAGGAACGAAGCTCAATGAATATGTACAAAATAATTACAATAGTATGAGTGTTCAAACTGATCATGGAAAACGGGATAATGCACTTGTCAAGGGACAGAACGGGGTTTTTTATTAGTCTTTAGTGCTGGATCGCAAAAAATATCGGGTTTTCCCAGGACGTGTCTGTTCGTTAAACAAAAGATCCGTTGAAGGGACAACGCCCTGTTGATCAGCTGAATGTTCTGGTCTTGAGTCTTCTGATGACAAGTCTTCAACAATGCCTTTTTGCTGCACTGAGGATTCTCCGACAGGTTGTGCGTCGCTGAAAGGTACAAACGTCGGCAATCCTTCGGTTTCAGTTGATGCAATGCCTTTCCTCACCCACGAGTCTGCTGGCAACGGGATGGGGACTTTCTTGGTATGGGTGGCATGCACCCAATTCTTCCGCCCCTCAAGACGAACTGCAGTTCTCGTGGCAAGGAGGACCTGATAGGGTCCAGTGAACCTGGGATCCAAATTGTTCTTGCGCGAAAAATTTCGCGTTACCACCCAATCTCCGGGCTGGAGCTGGTGGCCTGGACCCTCCGTCTGTGTCGGCAATGCTTCGTGAACCTGTTGGTGAATTAACCTCAGTTTAGCAGTCAAGTCATGAAGATAATCGATCAACATTGGATACTCAAGATCACAAAAGGCACCCGGTCTAGGGACCCCCCAAACATTGGCAGGACGACCGAACACTATTTCATAGGGACTGAGCCCTACTCGGGAGTGTACAGTTGCCCTTGTTGACAGCAATGCTAAGGGTAAAGCGTCAGGCCACGAAAGACCTGTCATAGCCTGAATCTTTGCTAGTTTTAGTTTAAGGGTGCCATTGTACTTTTCAACCAAACCGGCTGACTGAGGATGATTGGCACTATGGAATTTCTGATTAATTCCAAGGCCCTTGCACACACTCTTCATTACACTCCCCACAAACTCACTTCCGTTATCTGACCACACAATTCTAGGCATTCCATACCGAGGAAAGTATTCCTTCAGTAGGATTTTCGCAGTGGACAAAGCAGTATTGTCTTTGAGAGGATAGGCCTCAATCCATCGGGAGAATGCGCAAACAACAACTAAAACGTATTTCAGGTTATTGCATCGCTCCATATGGATGAAGTCCAATTGGATCACCTCAAAGGGACATGAAGGGGGAGCAAAACTACCAGAAGGAGTTGGGGTTCCCTTACCAGGATTGTACAACATACATATCATACAATTCTGAACCAAGCGTTCAGCACATTTCGTAATACCATCATTCTTCCACACAGGAAACAGCAATTTACAGATACCTTTCGCGCTAATATGTGCTAACCCATGTGCCATAGTCACAACAGCCAGCACATACGCATCAGGCAACATCCATCTTTTCTGTTCCGATAAGTCAATCCAACAACCATTCGCATCCAACTTTCCCGTACTTTCTTTCCACTTCGTCTTTTCAGTCTCGGTGGCCTCATTCTGAATTACTTTCACACTCTCGATAGTGTTTTCACACATACTTGATTCTGCAGGCCACCTAACCGAACTCGTCACATACATTCGAGTGCTAAGGTTCCGGGCAGTCTCCTTAGCAGTCTCATCCGCAAACGCATTACCACGACCAACATCATCCGTCACCTTACGATGCGCACTACATTTAACAATCGCCACTTGCTTAGGCAACGTAAGTGCATCCAAAAGATCATTCACAAGCTGGCCATGCTGAATCTTCGTGCCATGTGACGTAAGGAATCCTCTCTCTCTCCACAGTCGTCCAAAACTATGTGCCACACCAAACGCATACTGACTATCCGTAAACACATTCACCCGTTTGTCTTTAGACAACACACACGCTCTCGTCAAAGCAATTAACTCAGCAGCCTGAGCCGAATTCTGACTTAACCTTGCGTTTTCCACAATCGTTCTCAATGTAACTACAGCATACGCAGTTGTCACATCACCATTCGGCAACTTGAAACAAGAACCATCCACATACAAAGTACCATCGGGGTCTGTCAATGGAGTATCTTTTAGGTCAATGCGACCCTTAGTTTCCTCTTCAGTTTTGAGATAGCAGTCATGTACTGCTTCATCACTTGATTCTGTGTCGATCGGCAGCAATGTTGCTGGATTCAACACATTACATCGTTTTATCCGTATGTGACTGGCCAGCAACGTCAACTCATATCCAGACAATCTTGCACTTGTCAGATGTTGAGTTTTCGTTCGGTTCAATAGAGTGTCGACTGCATGCGGAACCATTACCGTGAGCATATTATCCATGACTAGACCTGCGGACTGTCGAATGGACGCCGCAGCTGCCGCTGTTTCCCTTAAACAACTTGGCAGAGCTCTTGCTACTGGGTCTAAAGTCGAAGAAAAATAGGCACATGGGCGTTGCTTACCACCAAAAGGTTGTGTTAAAACACTCAACGCGCAACCATCCCTCTCGTGAACGTATAGTGTAAACGGCTTACTGTAGTCAGGGGTACCCAACACAGGAGCCGAACACAACGCATCACGTAATTCCGAAAAACTTTTCTGACATTCTTCAGACCAAGGTACTGGGGATGAAACATCCTTGCACGTAAGGGCTATCAATGGTTTCGCCAACAATGAAAAATTTGGAATCCATTGTCTGCAGTAGGACGTAATACCTAAAAAGGCGCGAACATCTCTCTGAGTTTTTGGCACAGTCATTCGGGAAATCGCTGCAATTCTTTCTGGGGTCAACCTTCTCCCTTCTTTTGACAATAAGTGACCTAGATAGGTAACTTCTTGACAACAATACTGTAGCTTTGAAGGTGACACCTTGTGGTGTAAGTCATGTAGATAGCGTAACAGTGATACTGTAGCCGTTTTGCAAATAGCTTCCGTATCAGCTGCCACTAAAAGATCATCCACGTATTGAATCAAAGCTGCACCCGTTGGTAATACAAAGGCATCAAGTTGACCTTTAAGTGCTTGGCTGTAGATTGACGGACTCTCACAGTAGCCCTGTGGAGCGCGTTTTAGCCTAAAACTGCGACCACCTAATGAAAATCCGAATAGGTCTCTGCTTTCCTCTGCAATTGGGATGCTAAAGAAAGCATTCTTTAAATCGATCACTGTGAACCAGGAGGCAGTTGCCGGAATCATTGTTAGTAAGGCCGTAATGTCGGGAACCACAGGAAATTGCGGAACTACTATTTTGTTTACCTCTCTCAAATCTATAACAAAGCGATACACAGGAGGTTTAGTTGGGTCAGTTCGTTTCAGAATCGGCAATACAGGGCTATTGCACACGTTTCCACGAGTTTCTTCAACAACACCTTTTCCAATGAGATCATGAACGATTGCTAACAGCGCTCGTTCGCCCTCAAGAGAAATACGATATTGAGGTAAACGCGGTAATCGCGCATTTGGTTTCAATTGAATCACATAGGGTGGAATGTCTAACAGGCCCACATCATTAGGACCTGTGGCCCATAGAGACGCAGGGAGGGAACTTAATTCCGGTGGGAATTTATCGACTGACAAATACATGGGAGAGATCACTCTCCGTCCTAATGTAAGCTCCACTCCTTCGGGGGAACAATACAATGTTGCATATAATCGTTTCAACAAATCCAGGCCCAAAAGATTTTCACCACAGCCTGTAGATAGAATCAGTGGAGCCGTTAGCTCACGAGGTCCAATCATAAGAGGCAAAGGGTTAGAGACTGGGTTACTAACAGGGGCGCCAGAGAATCCAACGGAAACGTTCGTTAAGCCAGACAAAGGTGCGCCAGGGAGTTTCGAATGCATGATGGAACTTTTCGTTGCACCAGTGTCTAACAGAAAAGGCTCAACTACACCCGATGTAGTCACTGCAACGTAAGGCCCACTCTGATCGACCGGAACTGACACTACTCCCTCTCTTTGTCGTTGGCTGTCCTAGTAGTGGTCATTTACAACAGTCTCATACTCTGCATAATAATCATCCACATTATACTGTGCAGATCGAACTGACCCCGCATTTCGCTGGTCAAAACAATTATTTGCATCCGATTGATTTTGATAACGATCACTCTGATTGTGTGATGAACCACGACCTCTACCACGTGGTGCTTGTTGGGGACCACCGCCACGATTTCCTCGTGCTGACACACCATTTAGACGGTCTCGTAAAGCAAGACAATCATATTTTAGGTGTCCCTCTTTCCTACAATATGCGCACTGATTATACCCAAGTGAAGATCTGTAATCAAAGTTGTCAGAGCGCGGCTGTGTCCTATCGAGCTGTGCTCGTGGTCGATACTGCTGTTGTGAATCATTTTGGTTTGATCGTGGAGGGTATGCTTGCTGCAACAAAACCTTCGTTTTGAGTTCTTTCGTTTTCTTTTCTACACGATCACTTTCTTCCTTTTCCCTATTCTCATAATACTGGGCCGTTGCTAGTATTTGCGCAGGGGTTGAAACTGCCCACGCACTTTCTGAATTCTTCAATTTGTTGCATAGCTCAGGCAACAAATTCGACACGAATTTGTCAACGAATAACCGCTGGCCTCCCTCAGCGCCCATGTCCTGGCCGCTGTGGTCGACAAACGCTTCCTCAAACCTTGTAAAGAAATCCGAGACACTCTCGTCTTTCTTCTGCTTACAAGCTGATAACTTATCCCAGTTCACCTTCATCGCTGGCATGAGAGTTTTCATGAGCGTAATTATTTTCTGAGGCAAATCCAAGATCAACTGTTCAGGCTTGGCCCCACCGACTTGTAATGCATCAGCTGCTAGCAGTGCAGCCCAATCACCCCCTAATTCAACTGCGTGGTTGGCTTGACGAATTTTAGCCCAAACTGGTTGCGGTACAACGTTGCCAAACAACATGTCGATGTCGGCAAGGTTCATAATAGAAGCTTCTATCAGTTGTGATAACTCCTTATAATAACCAGCCGGATTTTTACGCGGATCAGGCAAGGATTGCTTCACTTGCAAAACTTCTGATCGTTTCCATGGAAGATGTATCCACACTCTTCGAAAATGCGGTAGCACCGGAGGGTTTGCATTAGGATCGCCAGGCACCCACAGTGGCGGAACCTCTCTCATAGGATACTGACCAGGAACCGCTTTCCAGTTCTCAGTGGTATCATCTAATGACACCCGAGAATGTGCTGTGGGTCTGAACGCTAATAAGCGTTCCACGGCACGTCGTACATCGTCTCCTATAATCATACCGTTCGAAAAGTGACTCTGAAGTTCAATTATGTCGGACGGTACATTATCTACATCATCATTGTACCACTCTTCTCTCAAAAAGTTACACATCTCCTCAAATACGAATCTCTGCGTAGGCTCATTAAACTGAGAAAACGTATCAAAGACTACACGTGGAGTGTAATTAGCAGGATGTCTTATCCACCTATGTGCCATTGTTACTAACGTCTCTTTCTCCCTACCACTAGGGATCTGACTCCGTCTCTGAGGAGTTTCAGATGAATCAGACAAAAATAACGGACCAGAAAGAGGTGAATAAAGGGTAGCAACAGAGTTAGGAACACGCTTACGAACAGAAGGGGAAAGAAAAACAGGGGCAACAACACTGGAAGTGAAAGAAGGCATAGTAGGAACAGACAAGGTAGTCGGAGTAGCAGAAACAACAGTCTGCGAAGGTACAGGTACAGGAGCAGTAGGAACGAGAACAGGTGGTGAAACAAACGTAGGGTTAACAGCGGGCTGACCCGCAGCCGCTGGAGCAACAAGAGGTATAACAGGAGGTACTACAGGAGCAACTACAGGAGCAGTAGCACCCTGTACATAAGGAGGTGGTGATTTCATCAAATATGATAACAAGGAATCCTCCTTCAAATCATCTTCTTTCTTTTCTGATTTATTCGGTAAAACTGGGTAACATTTATCTATTTTCATGTGATGCAATCTAGTAGAGATTTCCATGTCCTTTTCTTCTTTGTCTTGTCTATATTCTTTTATAGCTTGCATTACAGGAACAAACTCTTGCTTTTGATCCTTTTTAAGTTGTTTGATTTCTTTCTGCTTGGCCTCTTTACGCCATATCCGAAAGGAATCAAACATAGCTGGCCTAGCTTTCTTTAAAAATAGTTTAGCCTCAAGATTATCTAAAATCGAAAGTTCAAAAGTTCCATGTGGTGGCCATCTAAGATCACCGTCTTTCTTTGTATAACGGATCCAGTAATCATTATATATTATAGGACCCACCCCATGTCGACTATAAAGATCATGTATCGGAGTTCCAACTGGAGGTATCGGACACGAGTCCTCCAACTGGGAATCCATTGCGCAACATTTGAAAATACGAAACAAACCACTATGGCTAGGCATCGTGCACACTAACCTAGTATCAAACTTCAAGGATTATCGAAGCAATGAAACCGCGTGTAAGTCAAAACCCTCGGTTTTTGGCAATTGCAACTGTCAAATAATACTAAGAACCAATACTAAGAACCACAAATGCAATGGAACCATGCAATACAACAAAGCCTTAAGGCTATCACAAAGCTCGGAGAGCTAACCACAAAGCCTGAGGAGGCTATTACAAAGCTCAGTGAGCTATTACAACAAAGCCTTAAAGGCTAACAACAAAGCTTTCAAAAGCTAGAACAACCACTAAGGACTGGGAGCGACCCACAAATACTTAACTCAGAACTTCAATGGCGTCTCCAGGAAGGCCCGTCTATCGTCTCGCTTGTACATAAGGTCTACGCCGGGCGTCGAAGACAGGTCGACAGTCAGGGCATCGGTCCGTCGCAGCCGTCAGGAGGCGGGAATCTTCGCAGGGAAAAACTTCGGGCCACTTATTTCGACAACAGGATCGATGAAGCGGGGTGCACCTTCCCTCGGAGATTTCACACGAAGTTCCTCACGATCATCAGGCTTTGGACCGGTACCGCTGAAGTCGCCCCACGTTGGGCGCCAACTGAAGGACTGGACTTTTAACAGTACCAGCGGTGCCAGGGAACAACACCTATAACCTTCATGGGATACCTGTTTCGGCGCACAAACTACAGAGACACGGGACACTTCCTTCGGCGTCAAAGATTCAAGGTTTTATTTACTGCAGGGAACACAGAAGTCACAACAAGTACAACACGTGCAACTTGGGGAGACTGCTTCAAATTGGTTCTGTGGAGCGCTCCTTTTATACAGAATTTACTCATAGGACAACATGGTACACAAAAGTTTACAACCTGGTTCCCATAATTATCCCTCAGAGGGGTCGCTTTGGTCACTTTGGTACACATAAGGTCCGGAACATAAGTGCGGAAACATTTGGCGGTTCCCAACTGTAAAAACCCATCTTCCCAACATTAGTGAATTCCAATCGGCAGTAAAACAGATCGAAATAGGGACAAAGACAGGTGCAGAGGAAGATGGAGACAGTGGGGAGATCGAAAAAGGGTGTAAAAGGGGAGGTATCGGGAAACATGAGATACAGGCATCAAAGGGACGTGCCTAATGAGATGCACGGCTGAGACAATAAACCGGCACGGCAAGATGAGCCTCAAGCGGGGCCATCTGCCTTACAGTATCATCCCCCTCATCGTAAAAGATATTTACAAAGAACATGTGTCTTCCACAAATATCTTGAGAGTCCCAGGGTAACGAAGCGGACAGTGTCCGTTTGCTGGCTACTTGAGGGCAAGAGACAAAATGGATGCCGTATCTAAGATGGAACCCGTGGGTACAGATGAAAAACCCACATATTAAACGAACGGTTTAAGTTAGCACAGCGAAACTGCGCACACTTACTAAACTCGTCATTTGCGGTTCTTAGATACCAGACTCGACCATATTCGTGCGAGTCGAAAACATCACTTACAATTGTCACGGAACCTCACCTCAAGCCCTGCTACATTCCATAAGAGAAAGCTAAGCTGATCATTGAAATCTGGCCCTAAAGAAAAACTATCGCCTCCTTCACCTTTCTTGGCAAACGCATCATCAAGCTCAATAGAGGGTAGTCAATCCACTTCCTCAAGAGAATCAAGAACTTCAAATCTATTAGAGGAGGTAAGAGAGAAGGCAGGCATCCTTGGGCACCTAAGATGCGTGTTGTGGGGACCACAGTTCGCCTGGGGATTAGTGGGCCTAGAAGTTCTTGCATTGAGTGCAGGTCCTGGTGTATAGAAAACCCTCAGTGGCGGCCGCCTTATGCTCAAAGAGGAGCATTCTATCCCCTGGAAACAACCTAAGGTTCTACCAGTGACCCAACAAATGCTAGAATTCACCACAATGCAATCACCATGGAACAATTTGGTGTCTTGACCAGTCCAGCCTACCCTTCATACCATGTTTATTTGTGTAAGGATATTAACATCAACCCCAGTCCTCCCAGAGAGCCAATGTGTTACTTTGTTCTTTAGCTGTGAAAACCCTTCACTAGCATTTGACTTAAGTGGGGCGCATCTGCCAGAACCACCACGTAGAGTGTGCAGTCAGGAAGAAGATCTAATTGACAAGGCATCAGTGACAGTCCTCCAGAGCTCGCCCCAGATGAAATCTCAGAGTGAGCCCTATTGAAGGAAGATGGGCCATTGCCATATTCTGGCTCTGAGGGATGAATGGAGTGGGCTCTGTTGAGAGTACCACCAAGGGGTAACATTTTCTCATTAGTGTGACCTCCCTGTGATAAGACAACCGGAACTAGCTAAGCTAGAGATGCTTTTAAGCTGGTTATTTACACATGCCCCATGGTTAGCAGACTCTTGCCAAAAGATTCCCCAATAATCTATTGTTAAATATGAGAAAATCCATCACACTTGTGTATAAAGAAAGAGCAGCATCCCTAACAATATTAAATTCAGACCCTGAGTTCTTTAAAAAAATGGCTTTGATATTATCCAAACAAACAATAGTGGCACCTTTAATGTCCAGGCGAATTGCAGGCTGATCCTTAAGTCTGTTTGCCTCAGTTGATGGAGTATCACCAATAGCTGAGAATGACAAAGATGAGCGGGATACATAATTAGTTATTGCAGCTTCCAGTAACGGCCCACCAAGGTGATTAATTTCAAGGGCCTTGCCTCCTTCTCATAATGTAAATTATCCATCAAAGGATCAGAAACAACGTATCATAGGATGGTGGTGAGGGGTCTTTGTAACATTTCGTTCAAATGGAACCGATCTGTGGGATCAATGAAAACAAAATATGATTGATGGAACTCTATATATACATAGTAAGGGGCACATTAAGTGATTTAACCAGATTCACAGGATGTTCAGCATCCCTGCCGAGACTCGAACCCAGTTACCCCGCTCGGAGGTAGACTACCCTAGCTGTTAGGCTACATCCTTTACTGGGTTGAGTGAGTATCCCCTTTATGGGGATAATGTTATCTTTATAGCTGACCCTGAACATACCATCCCGAGAGAGATGAAAAGGTGTCACGCCTGCCAGCTCGCCTGCCAGTTCGCGCTATCCGACAAAGATGGCCGCCCAGTACTGCGCATGTGCGAGGGAGGTCAGGCAGGGTCTAAAGCCTGACTTCCCCATTACATGACGCTTCGCGCTCTAGTGTTTCGGGACTTTGGCGCTGCGTCACTTCCGCAGAGCCGTCCTTCACTGCACACCTTTGTATCCTGACGTCCGGACCCGCACGTCAGTATCTGCTTTTCCTGGACTTTTCCTGTTCCTTGGAACTCTGTTTGGGGTCTATATGCTCTGTTCCCTGAGCGAGGCTCCCCCAATTCGCCTCCATCAGTAGTTACCAACGGACCCGGAATCACCTATTTTCCTGATTTCCTCTTGCCGGCTTTCCTCTCTCTGTCCCTCTGGAGCCTCAGCCTGCGTATCGCGGTTCCGCCTACCGGCCAGACTTGTGTTCCGTCGGTTGGCCGGACTAGTAGAGAGCAGGTGTGGGGTGTTCAGGAGGATTGGTGTTCGGGGTGGTCCGCTTGGAGGATTCCCTTATTTTTTCCCCTATTTTTACATATCTTTGAACTCCCGGGTATTTCAAGACTGGCAGTCGTCACAGTTGTAGTGTCTTAGCGTGGACACGTTCTAGTGTTCCGGTGTGATGTAACATACTCTACACCCACCCACCACAGACGTCATGGTGTCACATGACGAGGTCGGTAGTGCAACCCATGCGTGCCACTACCCTACACTGAGGAAAAGGGGGAGAGAGCTGCCCGCCTGAAGGGCATCCACTGCAGCAAGGTGCAGCGAGCCGAGAAGCCGGTGAGCACGTCGGAGCACAGCAGCCACCAAGAGGCTAACAGCAAGCCGACCGAAGCCACCCGCGTCAGCCACCACCAACATGTGCCACCAGGAATGAGCGGACCGCCCAGAGCCCACCTGAGACGGCCGCGAAGCAGTGACCCCCCGGAGAGGTGTACCGGCCGGGCGGAGGCCGCGACAGAGCATCAGGCCCGTCGGCCGAAGGTGAGCCTAAGGGGCGAAGTGACTTTAAATAAACTGTGCCCAATCATAAGCAGGACCAGCGGAGCCTACCCGCGGCCTGCCTGAGTCATCCCCTGCCCCCGCCGCGTGTGTGACTGTAAGCGGCGGGGCCCAGAGACAAGAGACTGCGTGAGGGAGAGTGCGGCTGGACCCGCAATTAACATAATCAACGAGGGGGAGGGAGCGGAGTAGCTAACCGCCTCCCGACCCCCCTCGCAACGTGGTCCGGGCCAGCGGAGTCCACCCGCGACCTGCCGACGGCACCCCCAGCGAGGATAGACTCAGCAGCGCCAGCGGAGCCCACCCGCGACCTGCCGGCGGCACCCCAGCGAGTAAAGACATTGCAGAGCCAGCGGAGCCTACCCGCGGCCTGCGAGAAGCAAGGCGGGTCTCCGCCGCGCAGCAAGTGCCAGTAGAAGCTGCTGCGGCGGGAGACCGGCGGAAGTGGAACCTGCTGGGCCAGAGAACAATCAAGTCGGCAGAGCCGGCGGAGCCCAACCGCGGCCTGCCTCGAGCGCCCCCCCGTCAGGGAGGAGTGACCGGAGAGACCCGCTCCCCCGCCGGAGTGAAGCACCAACACCCCCGCCCGCGTGAGTACGGCCGAGGCTGCCGCGGGCTGGGAGGGGAAGCAAGGAAGAAGTAAGCGTCCGCACGTGGCCAGCGCCGCCAAGATCAAAAGTGCCCCCTCCTTGTGTGCTCCGTGTGAGGAGCAGAGTGCCTGGAAGCGGCCAGGAAGAAGTAGACGTCTGCACGCGGCCAGCGCCGCCAAGTTCAAATGTGCCCCCTCCTTGTGTGCTCCGTGTGAGGAGCAGAGTGCCTGGAAGCGGACAGGAAGAAGTAGACGTCTGCACGCGGCCAGCGCCGCCAAGTTCAAATGTGCCCCCTCCTTGTGTGCTCCGTGTGAGGGGCAGAGTGCCTGAAAGCGGCCAGCGCCGCCAGAATAAACGTAGAGGTGCCTTTGAACATCAAAGTGTGCGAGACACGGAGCCTGCACACCACAGAACTGCCTCGCCCTCATGCCTGCACCCTCCTGCCCACAAAGGAACTCAATAGCAGGGAAGGGACTCACCAGGAAGGCAGTGTGGGGCCAGGTTCCCAGCGGCTGCTCCAGCACCAGCCCCCGGTGCACAGAGAGAGAGACAAACAGTAGAGTACACAACATGAGGAAGACAAGAGCCACCAGGCAGGCACCCACCAAACCGGAGTCTACCGCCATCTGGTGGCCGAAGAAGGAAAGTGCACCTGCATCTATAAGAAACAAACAAGCATCGCACAACACCAGGCAATGCAGCAGCAACAAGGGGTAAAGGACTAAGCAAAGCCCACAAGGAGAATTGAATCTCATGCAGCAAGTAAGTGTGCAAACAAGTACGGAAAGAACCACACGCACCAGCAAGGAGTCGGCAGACGCCACTTCCAGAGTGACGTGGGAAGAGGCACCAACGCCTCTCCAAGCATCTAAGCAAGGACAAAACGTCTGGAGAAAACGACTGCCAAGCACTGGAGGAACGATCAAGGAAAAGACTGCCGCGATCAGAAGACGGAGAGAGCAGCGACTCCTAGTGGCCACAGGAGATCACCGCAGCATCAACTACTCCCGCCAACGGTCCGAAGCAGCAAGCACCTGACGCCAGCCAAAGCAGCAAGTACCCAACGGTCCAAAGCAGCAAAGTACTGGACGTCAGCCAAGCAGCAAGAAATTGACGCCAGCCAAAGCTGCAAGTACCAACGACACGCAACAAGTGTCCGAAAGCCTTGAAAAAAAAAAAACTACGGGCGCAGATAACGCGCCACGTGGCAAGGCACAGCCCCCACGAGATGGAAGAAGGGCACAGGTAACGGCACAGTGCAGAACAGTTACCGAGACGACCACTAAGCGTGGCGCCCCCCAGAAGCCGATCCACAGAAAGATCGCGTACCAAGTATGACCCGCGACGGGTCCCCTCAAACAACACCAGAAAGTGCTAATGCACCAAGTCCGACAGGACGACCGAAGAAGCCTGCCAAAACATCAGCAGGAGTGGACCGCCAAACGGTCCAGGACGTTCAACCTAGTCAAGGTCGGTGAACACCATCCCACGAACGTCACCTACAAGAATCTAGAGAAGAGGGTTCGCGACACCAACTCAGGAAGCTGAGGAAGAGGGAGGAAGTGTTCCTGTCAGGGACAAACCAGGAGTACACATGCAGCGGGCGCGCCCTGCATGTTGGAGCCAGGTCAAGAGAGAAGATGCAAGATTGGACCAAGTGATGTCGCGAAACAGGAAGGGAGAAAAAGGAGAGATCCGAGTGGCACGCCTGCCACTGTGAAAAGAAAGGAAGAAGAGGAGAGATCCGAGTGGCACGTCTGCCACTGTGAAAAGAAAGGAAGAAGAGGAGAGAGCAGTGTGGCACGTCTGCCACTGTGAAACAGAAAGGAAGAAGAGGAGAGAGCTGTGTGGCACGTCTGCCACTGTGAAACGAAAGGAAGAAGAGGAGAGAGCAGTGTGGCACGTCTGCCACTGTGAAACAGAAAGGAAGAAGAGGAGAGAGCTGTGTGGCACGTCTGCCACTGTGAAACGAAAGGAAGAAGAGGAGAGAGCTGTGTGGCACGTCTGCCACTGTGAAACAGAAAGGAAGAAGAGGAGAGATCTGAGTGGCACCTCTGCCACCGTGAAAAGAAAGGAAGAAAAGGAGAGACAAGAGCGGAAGGAAGCATATTCCACGTGGCCGTTGCCACAGTTAAAGAGCGGAAAGAAGTATATCTACGTGGCCATTGCCGCAGTTAAGAATGGAAGGAAGTATATCCACGTGGCCGTTGCCACAGTTAAGAATGGAAGGAAGTAAATCCACGTGGCCGTTGCCACAGTTAAGAGTGAAGAAGAAGTCAGTGCAAAGTAGGTCCCCACAGTGAGTCCAAGGCCGAAACTGGTTCGTAACCATCATTCCACGGCGAACTACAAGAACTCCAACCGCACCCGTTACCACGGAAGTCAACAACAGAAAGACTGTGAGGACAAAGGGGCTACCCAGTCGTCTACAGACGGTTTCCATCGAGCACCACCAACCGGTGCCAAAGCGGACTAAGGTTCCCCGAAACAGATTGAACTCCATCTGCCAATCCCAAGCAGCGGCGGACAGAAGAGTATGGCGGAACTGAACACTTCACTGCATCCTGAGACATGTTAATTTCCCCAAATGTGAATTCTGAAGTTGGGTCTTTTCAATGATTAAAAAGGGGAGTGATGTAGTGTCTTAGCGTGGACACGTTCTAGTGTTCCGGTGTGATGTAACATACTCTACACCCACCCACCACAGACGTCATGGTGTCACATGACGCTGCCAATAAAAGAGGCCGAGCGCACGTGCTCGGGACCTTTCCCACTACCCATTCCTGGTGTCTGTGTCCATCATTGCTGCGCCTAACATGCGGGCCCAGGGCCCTCCACATGCATCATTACAACAGTGCTTCAGAAACGAAGACCGGGGCGCTTCTTTATACAATTATATCTCTGGTCTTGATACCTATCTGTTTATGCTGGTGATATTGTATTTCAGATCTCATAGACCTGAGACCCGTGATTAAGACAAGTTTATTTTCACAGTTTAAGCTTTTCACCACAGGGTAAGAGAAATAGAATCTAGAATCTTTTCCCCACACTTATTGAAAAATAAAGAACTTAACTACATTCCTTCTAACCAGGCAAGGGACAGTTCTTTTCACTGTCGGTGAGGGGAGAGAAATACATTTAAGTTCGAGTTGGTCATTGTTCATATGCACATCATACAAGTATTGAGGTGAATATACAGACATTATATCATTTGTTGTGCTTTATTGTCAATTGTTGTTTATTAACCAGCATACATTCCTTCTAGCTACTGCTTCCACCTTGAGGGTACCAGTCCGTGGAGTTTTGTTCTTCCCTGCCTTCCCTTGTTTTGTTCCCTCCTTTCCCTCCATATCACCGTTGTGTTCTAGGGTTTGATAGACATAACAGGTGCAGGGGGGAAGGGTTGGGCCTGTCTTCGGTTCCTGGCACTCCTGCGGAAACTACTTCTGGATCCTTACAAAAGGGTTCAGGAATTTAGGCTCTTTTCCCAGACTTACTATTATTTGAAACATGTCTGGTGTGTTCCTGATTAGTGTCTTCTCACTTTAAGTAAAAGTGAAATATCACCTTCAAGTTTGTGTATATGTGGTTTGAATACCTCAAAACAATTATTACAAAAATTTCGGAACAATTAATTGAGAGTCATTTGCAGATACTTCTAGACTGAGTTAGAGAAGATGTCCCTCATTGGAACGCCCTCTCTGTCTTTCATTAGTTTGCCTTTATAAATAAATAAATAAGGGCAAACCAAGGTGGTTTTATTATAAAGTACTCCAAAGTAAATGCCTTGTCATACTATCTTTATAAGTTTGCCAAAAACAAGGGAAACCCATGGATATCTAGGGATCAGTGAAACATAGTGCTTTAAAGGAAGAGTCCCTAAGCAGATCATATTTAAGGTTTTTAACTGGGAAAGCAGTTATGCCCAGACACACTGTCCA
Organism: Lissotriton helveticus; assembly: GCF_964261635.1. Lineage (NCBI taxonomy): Eukaryota > Metazoa > Chordata > Amphibia > Caudata > Salamandridae > Lissotriton > Lissotriton helveticus. The sequence goes on along the minus strand of NC_136061.1, from coordinate 1,399,864,419 downwards.
TTAGAGAAAATAAAATCACATTTACTAAGCAATTTAGTCATATAGATGGGTGGAAACAAAAACAACACAAAATTAAATAAACAAAAATTCTCCGGCAATAATGTATGACATAAATCAAAAGGTTGGTTAGTCATAATTAAATCTGAAGAGGGCGTGGCCACGATGGCGGAGAGCTAGGACGTGTCCTTCTGTGCTCCTGCTCACCGTCCGCCAAAACAGCGTCTTTTAGCGCCTGCCGGAGCCCGGTGTATCCCTGAGGCTCACTGGGCCTGCCTGGACCCTCCCGGTACCTGCTGCTGGTGGCAGGCAGCTACAGGTCGTGGGAGCTGGCGCTGGCTGCAGGGAGAGGCCTCCTGCCTGCGAGACACGCCGCGACCACGGCCTCGATTCAGGGGCGGTCCCGACCGGGGCTGCAGAGGCCGGCATAGTCAGTAGAGGCCGACGGAACACGGCCTGGTTGGTCGAGACGCCGCGGACCCCCTGACCCGGGACAGAGTGCCGGCTGCCCGGGATATGGCTGGAGGCCGCCCTGGAGCGCGAGATTGGGCCAGCGCTGCAGACAGATGGCGGTGAGTGCCGTGGAAGAGAGCGCAGGCCGCAGTGGACTCGAGAGATGCCCGGCCCTGGGCCGCACATCCGGACTCAAGAACAGGGCGAACAGCGGCCCGCTCCCGAGGCGCTGGTTGACGGGCCGGGGATGGAGGGGCTGGTGACTCACCCTCGCAGCTGCAGTTGGGGACCGTCAGAGGTAGAGAAGCCCAGATCCAGGAGGCATGGCAGCTCCTGTGCGGATAGTGGAGGGCATATCTGGTGCTACAGAAGGTGTTGGGGCAGCAGATTTACGCAGATGGCTATGGCCTTTTGAGTTTCACGTTTTGCCACCTCTGCTGGTGCAGCGGACTTAGCGCCGCCATTTTGGAGCAGACGCTTCTACGCCACGGACTCACCGATAAGAGGGGCACACATTGGGATTGACTGGGACTGCGCCTAGGAACAGCGGCAGGTTGGTGCACTTGAGAGACTGGGGTATAGCTGGGACTGAGCCTGCTGGTGGTGTCCCCCACCGCACTAGCTCGACGGGAGTGGATTCCAAACTCCTAGCAGCACCGCTGGATGCATTCGCTGAGCCCACTTTGTAGTTTGTCTCGGCACGCTCCCACTTGCGGGGGCCTGGCAATTGCGTCTGCTTTATTGCGCTGCATGGGATTCATTGACTCCTGGGGACAGGTGAGACCGCAGTGGTCTTTGCTGATTGGCGGCATATAGGCAGTTGCTGGGCGGCCGAGGCTGTGCATTCCGGCCGGACGGACCCCTGTGGATATACTTGGACGGTGGCAGGCCCCTGCGGGGGGGGGAATACTTTTTTTTTTCAAAAAGTATTAACTGGCCACCAGTTTTGGAACTGCTAATTACTCATGCAGATTTGGAAATACAACGCATCACGTCACTGCATTTTACTTTCACAGGTGTATTGATTCAACTTGATTTCAAAGATTCTTTCATTTTTTTTAAAGCATGAAAAGAATACACATTTTATTCATTTATACATTCCTCATGAATAAATGTTAATAAACACATAAAAAACTGGACAATTCAAAAACGTAAACTTGACGACAATCAATTAAAATCTAACGATTAATTCAAACAATTACACCAGTCGGTGATTCAAACAATGCCTGTAAGCGCTATGACATTAAGTATTGTTCAGTTCGTTGAGCGCTTCAAACAGGTATACTGCGGGGACAACTTTCTCTGGAAGTGATTTGCTCTCGGGGTATGTTTCATGTAGTGGCACCCTCTCTAGAGCTTCAATTAAAGTGGATCCCTCGCAGGCAAAATATTAGCGTGCCAACGCGTTTCCAATCCCCCTCTGCCTCAGGGGATTATCATCAAGGCTTAGAGACCACGGTGCAATCTAAATTAACAAATAATGAGATGGATAAATAACACACTACATCACCCTTTCTTTCTCAGCAATTAATAGGTAAAATGGGCACTAAGTTTATCTGGTACCTTATCTTCTTTGCTGAAATTCAATCTCCTAATAGTATCCTCTTAGACACCTGAACATGGGTAAATAAATTGTGTAAGTGTGAGGTTTTGAGTCTGATCATTTTCAGCAGGTATGATTCATTTTTGTCTAATTATATGAGACTTACTGGAGTCTTCGTGTTTACTTGTGATGACTCCCACCTTGTATCCTTATTTGCGATTTCAATTGAGCCAAAATACTTCATTGAGGGCTTTACATTCCACCCTAAAATACAATTAAATCGTGGTCATTTAGACAACCATTATGAACCAATGTTAAAAGCACAGGACGAGCTTAATGTGGCCTCTCCCTTACTTGTGAATGTTGTAATCCTTTTTCAGGGGATTTCTGGCTCTTCTTAACGGGTTATGACTTCCTGATGGAACTGGAAGAATGATAAGAAAGTCTGAATTACTTCGCGGTATCTCACATTTTCAAGCTTGTGTCCCCATTTTCTCAATATTTTGGTGTTTCTATTCCTTCCTTCGCATGTGCAAATATTTTCAGATTAGGACTTTTCATCGTTGCGCATTTACATTAAATTGAGAAGCGCTTCAATGGTGTGCATATATTTAACAATGCCCCTCCTGGCCAAATGTTTGGACTCGCGCTTTTAGTTTGTAGTTACATCCTCCTTGCGGGTCATTAACCTCAAACAGTTCATCACGTGGCTGCTTTTTTGCAATAGATTAAAACGTGCTTAAATGCTGCGCACATGTTTGCCAATAAACCTTAAAGCCAAACGTTTTGAGCAGTTCTCCACACTTACATTTAGGCGATATTCTTCAAGCTTCACTTGGCAAATGGCATCTCTCCACAACCATTCATCACACGGTGCTTGTGCTGACTCTGCTTATATGTTCTTCTTCCTGTTCCTTGTAGCAGGGTTTCTGGGACATGTAGTTTGATGAAGTTGTGATGAAACAACACCCGGTTTTTGGAATCTTCAAACGTTGCGCTTGTTCAGAATTGGTTTAGTTCTGTCAAGTCATTCAGCCAATTGGTTGTGCAATGGAATTTCAGTATTATATCCGCTTCTTTTCTGGCCAACATGTTTTCCATATTTCCTCCACACGGTGGTGGCTTAACGCAGGATAAAACAGTCCATTCAAATTCTTTTTCTGAATGGTTATGGTTCACAAAGTGTTAGACCATTGGGGCAGTCAGTACTTTATTTATTATGCGCGATCGATGTTGCACCATCCTCTGATTGGCCTGTTGCGTGGTTTTCCCAATGTACAGTTGGGACGTGGACATTTGATGGCATACACAATGTTTCTCGTTTTGCAATTTGTGAATTCACAGTGGGTCCATTTGATGTGGTCATGTGTAAACTCTTGCCCTTCGATAGTTATGCTGCAAACTGAACAATTTCCACACTTGCGATGGCCTTGTATGGGAGATAGATTACACTTTGTCCGCAAGTCTTTAACTTTGGAACTCGTTGTCTCCATGTCTGCTCGAATTATTTCTGGTCTATGCTTTTGTTTTTTCGCATGGCAAACAAGGGTTTCCCAATTGGACACTCCAACTGTGACAGGAGATACCAATTTGATGTGATGATTTTCTTGTACTTTTTGGTGTGAGGGACAGGTGAGGCCGCAGTGGTCTTTGCTGATTGGCGGCATATAGGCAGTTGCTGGGCGGCCGAGGCTGTGCATTCCGGCCGGACGGACCCCTGCGGATATACTTGGACGGTGGCAGGCCCCTGCTGGGGGGGAGACACTGGCGTGCCCCTATCACTAAGAGTACCCAACCCCATTAGAGCGGACGGAGGGTTCCGCCACGTTGGCAGTACATGGAGTGCTGGTCGGTGATCTTCGCGCCTGGTTGCACGTTTGAGTATGTTATCATCCAGAACCCGGAAAACGAAGGCCCAAACAGACTTTTTTGGCAGAGCACTCCCTGGCCTCGGCGCAACAGCGACTACAAGCAAGATGGCGTTCCCGCAAACAGCTCCCGACACGAGTGGCGAACCCATTACTAAAGCCTTCATGGAGTCCCGCTTTAATACCCTTCGGGCAGACATACTGACTGTTAAAACGGAATTAACAGCCGAACTCAAGGAGATTCGCATGGACGTGGATGGGGTGGGGGAACGAGTAGCTACACTAGAAGAGAGGAACGATGCGATCTCGACTGAAGTCGCCATGCTGCAGTAGGAAATCCTCCGTCTTCAGGATCAGCACCTCGACACCCAACTCCACTTCGAGGACCTGGAAAATAGGTCACGCAGATATAATATCCGAACCCGTGGAGTTAAGGCCACTGAAGACACCACTGACCTGTTTGCATTCACGGAGGGCCTCTTTCGCCACATCCTGGCAGCCACGGCGGACATGGCTATTGTGCTGGATATTGTGCTGAACAGGGCGCAACGTGTTGGCCCTCCGTGTGCACCTAATGCCCCCCCGGTGGACATTCTGGTGTGTCTCCAGGATTTTAAGATCAAGGAATCCATCCTTTCTAAAGCAAGGTCCCTCCACCCTATTTCATACAAGGGGCACAAGCCAGTGCTTTACCAAGACTTGGCTCTGATCACCTTGCAACGCCGCCGCCAATTCCGTCCCGTGATGGAGCATCTACGTCAGCAGGGCATCCAGTATTCCTGGGGGCACCGGTTCAGGCTTATCTTTCGCCTCAATGGCAAGCTGCACCAAATGCACTCCTTTGTTGATTCCTGTCTTAGGCCTGGCCCTTCCGAGCGAAGACGATGATGCTCAGAGCGGCGGCTCGGGCCTGAGGTTCCGGCCTCAGGGTGGCAACGCCAGAGATGGCGTAGGCGCTTTCGGAGGCCAGACAAAGCTGACATTGCTAAGAAGCAACAGAAGACCCTGGCTTCAGCCGCGGAGGCCCTGGCGGGAGAGCAGCAGACGGCCAATGGATGAAGAGACTTCTGGCGAATCTGGCTCTGACTTTCTGGGAGGTGGCGGACGGCGGGGGGAGACATGATCTCCTCTGTTGGTCACATTCCGAGCCCACCATGACGACCTCCTGGTACTTCCGGGGGAGCGGACAATTTTTTTGGACATATTCTTTATACGCGTTATTAATTCCCTTGTTGATGTTTGTAAGAGAAATGTGTCAGAACTATTAACTTGATCTTGGCTTACCAATTCTTGCACAGGAACAGAGATGCTAGTACCCTAATCCCTCTCGGCAATGCTGGTAGGTCATTACACTGAACCTCCCATCATTACCTTAAGGGAAGGGGGAATTGGATAAAATAATAAACAGAGAAGAGATTGGTCCTGCGCTGGTTCCCTCAGGCCGCTACCTTCTGGTGGCTCAATCGTTGGAACCTAAAAGCAACAACACAACATTACATTCCTGCCTTCCTACAACCTATGGAAGTCTATTCTACTTATCTCTATGGTCTTCTCTCACCCACCCTAATGCTGCTGGACCTTGCTTCTCTTCTTAGTGAATTGATTGAATGCTCTGCTCCTCTATTAGTTGTCACTATTGTAAATAAATAGCAAAAGTAGGTTAATTCCTTTTCTGGTGATTCCTAACGCTAATTTTATTTATTGTTTAGGGTAAGTGCACTTACTTCACTAATAGTGGAACTTCTTTTTATAGAGGGGTTCTGTTGGAAAGCTTTTCTTTTTTTTTTTTGTTTTCTTCTTCTTTTTGTATTTGGAATTTTCAGGTGACTAACCCTAGCTTATCTTTTTCTTGCAGGTTGCTGAGTCTTTCACCCTTTTTCAACAGTCTCTTGGTAAGTATTTACATTTATTTACATTATTTACATTTTTCTTTTGGCATAACTGAAGACCCTTTATCATCTTATCTTTTTCCTTCTAGGTCGTTATCAACTGCAAAAGGTTCCACTCTGGTTTTACTTCAATTGACAGTAACTCATATTATCTCAGACTTTAATGCAACAAATGTTCACTTAGCTTTTGACTTCTGTGGCTCGGTTCTGAGATATGCTTCTTACTCGGACGTGACTCACAGGAACAGCTTCTCCGAGGCTCCTTGTCGGCTCTCACTGAAGCCAACGCCCCCGACTTCGGCTCTCCGTAATTCTCCTCAAAAAGTCTTTAAATAATTCTTATCGGAACTCGCGCTTGACTTCGCGCGCCGAGTTCAAGTTCACGACGCCTTTACTGAGGTGCGTCTAACAGACTCTCCGCCTTTCAAAACTAAGAAATACTTAACAGGAATTAGCGTCTCTCGGAAAACGAACCACTCCAGTCAGGTTCGTAGGTGAAGTGCGCATTTTCCAAGACGCTCGTGCTCCACATAGAATTTTCAGCAGCTGTGGCCAGAGAGACTGGAACGCCTACTGCCCACTGCTCTAGTGACAACGACGGCCATCTTAAGTCTCCAGGACCGTACTCTTTCAACCCAAGTGTTTGCAGTATTATTTGATTTAGTTAACAGCATGGTTGGATAAGCGAGAATGGAACCTACAATTCGGGTTCTGACAGTACCCCCCAACAAGGCAGGTCCCTTCCTTCTTGGCTTGGTAGGGAATCGTTGATGAAAGGATTTAATTAATCTTGGTGCATGAACATCTTCCTCCTGTTCCCAAGATCGCTCTTCTGGGCCATAGCCTTTCCAGTCTATCAAATAGTACAATTTCCCTCTGGATCTTTTGGGGTCCAAAACTTCTTTTACTACATACTCAGTTCCAGTTTCCAACTGAATTGGCTTCAGAGGTGATTGGTTTCTCAGATTTGCAGAAGCCTTCTTTAACAGAGATACATGGAAGACTGGGTGTATCTTTAACTTGGGTGGCAGTTTCAGTAGATAAGTAACCTGATTAATTTGTTCCTCAATAGGATAGGGACCGATAAATCGGGGTTGAAACTTCCTGTTTCCTTTTAGCCTCAGATTCCTGGTACTTAACCAGACCTGATCTCCATTAGTCAGGGATGGCCCTGCTCTTCTCTTCCGGTCGGCGTATTCCTTGTACTTTTCTTTGGCTGACCGTAGATTGTCTATGGCCTTTTGTTGAATTTGAAGCAGATGCAACATGACTTCTTTAACTGCTGGAACTGCCGTTTCCATTTGTCGAATGGTAGCATTTGGATGTCTGCCATAGTTCACAAAGAAGGGAGAAAACCCTGTTGAGATATTCTTTGCATTGTTATGAGCAAACTCTGCTGTCCACTAATAATCCGACCAATTTCCTTCTTCTTTTAATAGGAACAGTCGCAAATATTGTTCCAATTCTTGGTTTACCCTTTCCGTCTGCCCACCTGTCTCGGGGTGGTAACTAGTGGAGAATCTAACTTCTGTTCCCAAACCTTCCATAAAAGCCTTCCAAAACCGGGACACAAATTGGGAACCCCTATCAGAAATGACAATTTTAGGAATTCAGTGTATTTTAACAATCTAGGAGCTAAAGTGGGCAGCTAACTGCTTGGCTGAGGGTACCCCTTTTAAGGCTGTAAAATGGGCCATTTTTGAAAAGGCATCCACCACCACCAGGATGGTGTTGTATCCTTGACTAGCAGGTAGATCTGTGATAAGGTCTAATGTAACAGTGTGCCATGGATGGGGAGGTGTGGGTAGGGGTTGCAATAACCCCTTTGGAGCCTGCCGTTCTGACTTCCCCTGCGCGCAAATCTCACAAGACTTAACATACTTCTCAATATCTGACGCCATTTTAGGCCACCAATAATGTCTCTTGATTATTTCCTCTGTCTTAGCTTCTCCTTTGTGGCCAGCCAATTTGTCATCGTGACACTCTCGCATTACTTGCTGTTGTAACTCGACTGTCGGTAGATACAAAGCATTCCGATGATAGGGCATTTGTTGAATTATTTTTCTGTTGGCGTCCTCCTCCGCCCACCTCTGCATGGCCTCTGAACTCATGACATCTGCAATCGACTCTTGTAGTTGAATGGCGGTTGTAGCTCCTATGATCTTGTCACTGGGAATGATTGGCTGAATGTCTGTAGAGGTCTTCAGAAACTTGGTACCTATCCGGGATAAGGCATCTGCTTTTCCATTTTGAGTTCCTGGACGAAATGTGATCACGAAATCGTAGTCTGCAAAATACAGAGACCACCTCAATTGTCGTGAGGTAAGTGTTCTGGTAGTTTTCAAGAATTTTAAATTGCGATGATCCGTGAACACCGTTACTTGATGTCGGGCTCCCATCAAATAGTGTCGCCACTCCTTAAAGGCGTCCTTAATGGCCAACAGCTCCTTCTCCGTGATCGTATAGTTTACTTCAGCTTGAGATAACTTTCTGGATCGATAAGCGACCGGATGCAGTTGACCTGTGGTCTTGTGTCGCTGTGATAACACTCCTCCAACTGCTTGGTCTGACGCATCAGTTTCTACGTAAAAAGGCTCTGAGGGATCAGCATGTAACAAGACTGGCACTGTGCTGAAATCTTTTTTTAAAGATTGAAAGGCCTCCTCCGCTTCTTTTGACCACTCAAACTTGGTTCCTTTTCTCAGTAATTTGGTAAGAGGGAGGATCTTTCTGGAGAACTCACTGATAAACCTCCGATAGAAGTTAGCGAACCCTATGAAGCCTTGAACTTCCTTCACACTTCTCGGAGATTCCCAGTTCGTCACTGCTTCCACCTTGCGTTGATCCATCAAAATTCCGGAGGGTGATAATACGAAGCCCAAGAATTCCACTTGCGACACATCAAAAGCGCATTTTTCTAGCTTCACAAACAATTTATTCTCCTGTAATTTTTGCAACACTCCTCTCACTTGCTCGTGATGTCTTGCCACATCTGAGGAATACATTAGAATATCGCCAATGTACACAATTGCACACTGATCAATACATTCCTTCAGGACGTCGTTGATAAAGTGTTGAAAGGCTGCAGGGGCATTGCACAATCCATAGGGCATCACTTGATATTCGAAGAGCCCAAATCTAGTCCGAAATGCCGTCTTCCACTCATCTCCTTCTCGCATTCGAACTAGATGATAGGCCCCTCTCAGGTCGAGTTTTGTATAGATTTGAGCTCCCTTCACTTGGTCTAGAAGCACTGAGATCAATGGTAAGGGGTATCGGTTCTTCTTGGTTATCTTATTGATGGCTCTGTAATCGATGCACGTCCGCAAATCCCCCTCCTTCTTTGGTACGAAGAATAAGGGAGATGAAACGGGCGATTGGGACGGCCGGATGAAACCATTGGCTAGATATTTGTCCAAGTATTTGCTTTAGATGTTGGTGCTCCTTCTCGGTCAAGGCGTAAACACGACTGCATGGCAAATTTGATCCGGGCTCTAATTCTATCTTGCAGTCGTAAACTCGATGTGGCGGTAAAAGTTCTGCTTCCACTTCATTGAACACCTCCGCAAATTCCCTGTATTCTTCGGGGATTTCCTGAACGTTTATCACACACATGGAATGCCCGGTGGTACACAAGGACAACGCTGTTCCTTACAAGTTGATTCTCTGAATTAAAACAGTTTTCATAACAATAACTCGAGTCCATCACAATAGTTCTGGAGCTCCAGTTAATCGTAGGATTGTGCTCTGTAAGCCATGAAAGGCCAAGAATTAGTTGGAACTGGGGGGCATCTATCAAGTTAAACTGAATTTTCTCCTGATGCCCCTCTCTGGTTGTCAATTGGATCATCTCTGTGTGACGGTTGGAGGGGGGCGTGGCTAGCTAGCCAGCATGGCGGACGGAGTCTGCTAGAGCTCCGGTGCCGCCGGGAGAAGACGAATCCTGCTTGCCGTCTCTGGGGGCCGCCTTGAGTCACCGACGATCGGATCCTGTCCTCTGGAGACCCGGCTGGACTCGACTGCATTTCTGAGGCTCTAGACGCTACCTGCACCTGATAAACCGCCGGGGCGAGCTGAGGCCAGGGCCCGCGATGCAAGCCGGGGACTCGAGTGCGGACTGCACCCGGGTCGGGGTGCCGCCTTCTGCCGACTTGCTGAGGACATCCTTGGACACTGAGGTACGGAGGGCGGTCCTGCGACCAGCGGGACTGAGAAGCCGACCACGCACCCTCGGCGGGCCCCCACCTGACCGACACCCTGCACCCCCTGACTTCTGGAGGCCCCCCCTTGGCAGCGATTACGGAGGCTGGGCCGGGAGGGGCTGCCGGGTGTCGAGGAGCCTTCCCTGGAGAGTTCCGGGTTTCTTCTCTGACCAAATAAGCTCCTGTTAAAAGTACGACTTCGGTTGTGTCCTGGGCTAAATCATAATACTTTTGACGACGTTTGGCCAGACACGAGACTGGGTCAGAGAGGGATCTACACCCAAAGACGAACCCAACTCGTCGAGTACAGCAGCGGGCGCTAGGAGCAACGTGCAGGGAATGGTTGAAATGCCACACGTTGCACCCTGCAGGCAGTGTTAATTAAGAAAAATGCCGTAAGACTCGTACTGCGGTGAAGAATTCGGGAAGAAGGCAGAATCAACTGCGTATGGTGACGCACTGGACTGATTTTAAGTAAGGACAATCACAAAGTTAAGGCACATTAGTCAAACAGTTAAGGCACATTAGTCAAACATCGGTGACTAATTCCACTAAATCACCTTTATCTGTAGATCTCACCAGCCAGTACGATATTCAGAAAAAACAAATCCCGGGTTTACCCTGCATTGCCGGCCCAGACGAACACACGCGGCAACCCGGTTCTGGAGTGAGGAGACGCAGGGACACGGGGACCGATGCCGCGCTGAGCCGGGGGCCCCCTCCCTGGTCCCCCCCCCTCCTCCCTCTCCTTGTCGGTCCTGCGGGACCTGCTACGCTGGCCAGGGCGGAGGACTAGGCCCAGGATTGCTGCTGCTGCCCTGGGGAGGGGGCCTGCGCGGAGGGACTTTGCGGGCCGGGACCTGACCCGAGCTGGGGGGCCGGGGGCGAAGACCGGCTGACGCTGGGACTTGAGACGAAGATTACCTAAAGGTGGATGAGAGGTGCTGGACACCTGCCCCTGACATCCTCCCCCCTCCCCTGCATATTTGCGCCTGCGGACAAGGGTGCTGCGGCCAGACGGCTGTGACTGGTCGGTGCCCACGAGCGGGACCGAGATACTGATTCTGAGCCTGGTGGAGGGGTCTGGGGAGTTTGCCCTACGACGAGCAGCATGGGGCGGAGAGGGGTGAAGGCGACCGACAATAAAGATGGCCCTCCTACCGACACCTTATCTGATGAGGCCCTGGGCGATCCCAAGTCGGGGACTACGGCCTCTCAACCACATGAGGGACACCAGGGTGACAAACTGGACCTGATTCTTAAAGAAATTAGAGATTCTAGGGCTGCGATGGAGATGCAGCTGGGCACCCTTACCTCGAATCTATCTCTCCTTAAGGCTGATCACTCCAAACTGTCGGACAAAGTCAAGGACCAGGGTCTGGCGCTGACAGATCTTACCCCGACGGTGGCTGAACATACGGAATCTATCCAGCGACTCCAGCACCAGGTACAGACCCTTGTGGATAGGGTGGAAGATGCGGAAGGACGCAATAGACGAAATAACGTCCGAGTCATTGGCCTGCCGGAACGCTGCGAGGAGCCCCACGCTGCGGAGTTTATGGAGACCTGGTTCCGGGAGCATGTAGCTACGGAAGGACTGTCCCCGTACTTTTGTGTGGAGAGGGCACACAGGATTCCTACCGGGCAGCCGAGCCCGGGCCGACAACCCCGGCCTCTGATCGTGCGAATCCTCAATTACCGGGACAGGGACACGTTACTCAGACAGGCCCGGCTGAAATCTGTCATAGAATATGAAAACAAACGCATCTCCCTTTACCCAGATTACACCAACCTGGTGCAGAAACAGAGGTCCTCATACTACGAGGTAAAGAGGAAACTTCAGAAAGCCAAGCTCCGATACGCCCTGCTGTTTCCGGCAAGACTCAAAGTGATTCACGACAACAAGACCCACTTCTTCGACAGCCCCGCGGACGCGGAAGGGTGGCTGGAAGTGATGGACATTGAGCGAGAAGTGACCCGGACTCAGGGCTCGACGTCCACTGGAACCGGAGATGGGGCGGCTCCAACGAACAGCGGGGCGGGTCCGCGCAGCTTGGAACTGGAGGGTCGGAGACCTCCGGCTCATGTGCAGAAACAGGGTCAAGTGGACGCCATTGCGATGGTGGGCTCCTTTAGAGACGACCGAGAACAAGTGAATACGGATACGGAGAACAGCACGGCGCACTCGGACTCTGAGAACAGCTTGGTACGCTTCCCGAATGTGACGCCCCGAGCGGCGGATGAAATCCTGGACACTGCCTTGGAATAATGACAGCTGCAAATGTATTCTGACTCGCTGAGTCCACCTGGTATCCTTTTTACTCCTGTAACATTCATGGGGCTCTGGGGGGAGGGGTGTGGGGTGGGGGGGGCGGGAGACCCTGTGGGCAGGGGAGGCACCTGTTGTTTTGCAGTCACTAGGTGCTCTTGCAGTGCTGCGCCCTTGCCTGCTGCCCTCCCCACTGTGTGAGCTGGACAAGGTATTCCCCTGAACTACCACAGACACATTTCACTGTTTTTGCGGGAAAGAAGTAGCTTCCCCCCCCCCAGGGGGCGGCCGGTAACAGTGACTGATTATGAAAATGACTCTCCCGGCGGCGCCGTTGAGCAGGCGGCACCGAATAACATTGTCCATTAGATGTGGCGTAAGCATAGCAGACCCCCCAAGAGCGTATGAATGGTTTATTGTTTGCTTTTGTTGTACTGTTTCATGTTTGGCACGGCTGGGTTCCGAGGCTGCGCCTCCAGAGTTGGGATTTGGGGGTGGGAGGGAACCGTCTTCTGGTCACAGTGGCGAATGCACACACTACATTACACATTGCTGTCTACTCGAGCACCGGTATCTGATTATGGCTGAAGTGAAAGGGAAGTACAGGCTGGTTACCTGGAATGTGAGAGGATTGGGGGCGATACAGAAACGACATAGAGTGCACGCCTTCCTGCTCCGTCAGAAAGCACACATTGTGTTCCTTCAAGAGTCCCACCTAACGCAGACTGAAGTGCACACCCTGCGGAAAAAATGGAGAGGACTGTTTTTTCCACTACATATTCTGCCTTCTCTAGGGGAGCCACGATCTGGGTGCGCTATGGTGTCCCCTTCGTAGAGATAGATAGGAGGACGGATGACCAAGGGAGATACCTTTTGGTTAAAGGCACTCTGGATGGGATACTGGTAGTCCTGGGTAGTATTTATGCCCCGAATCACGATCAGGACAGGTTCCTCCCAATAGTGAGTAGGGCCCTAGCAAACTGGGCAGACATTCCTTGGATTCTGGGAGGGGACTGGAACATGGTACTGGACACAGGGTTGGACAGGTCATATCCTCCGCTTCAGGGGACAGGGGTTCATAAACTGTCTGACTCCTTTCGAACATGGCTCCAAGGGTGGGGGCTGACAGATATGTGGCGTACATTATACCCGACACACAAAGAGTACTCGTAACTTGCATACACACCTGGACAGGTTTGTTGGCACCAAGTCCTTGATGGCACACTGTACGTCCTCGGCCTACCTCGCCAAAATGTTTTCGGACCATAGGCCGCTAACGCTAGATCTGGACTGGGGCAGGATCCCCTCTCCGGTACCCACCTGGAGACTCAACCCCTCCCTACTCGAAGATGGCCCATTCGTGCTCACTTGGAAGACACACTAACGGGCTATTTCAGGGACAACTGGGACTCTGCGTCCTCGAACCTGGTTGTGTGGGATGCCATGAAGGCGGTGGTGAGAGGCGCTGCGATTGGCAGATTAGTGGGCGCCAGACAGGAAGTACATGACAGACTTCGCACGGTTGAGGGCCGACTGGCAGAGCTTGAAACTGCAGTGGGGACAGACCCTGACCGCAGGGGGGATCTCCAACTGTGCAATATTGAGCATGCAGAGCTTTTGGAATCCCTAAGGGTAATGGATTACAGAGACTACTTGCGGCGGCAACAGGCGGAGGCGGACAGGTCAGGTGCACTGCTGGCTCGTCTGATTAGAGACACCCCTGAGACCCCGATAATCACGAGTGTCAGAGATGACATGGGCAGACAGGTACACACACAGATAGAGATTAATCATGTGTTTAAGACCCACTTGGAAAGATTGTACGCCCCACCCCCTACTGACACTCGGGATGCAATGTTAGCCTTCCTGGACGAATTGCCGATCCCGGCCCTTCCCCGAGAGATCCAGACGGTCCTAGCCGGGCCCGTTACACAGCATGAAATCAAAATAGCCATCCACTCTCTAAACCGGGGCAAGACCCCAGGCATGGACGGTCTTCCAGGAGAGTTTTATCAAACTTACTGTGATACGCTGGCTCCTATTCTGGAAAAAATCTACAAGACTGCGTATGAGACAGGCCACCTACCGGCTTCGACTATGCAGGCCTTGGTCATCTCCATCCCAAAGCCCGGCAGGGATGCACTGGATGTGAGTAATTATAGGCCACTGTCTATGCTCCCCTCGGAGTATAAAATCCTTAGTAAAGCTATCGCATTGAGATTACAGGCTCACCTCCCTGACCTGATCCACACGGATCAATGTGGCTTCCTCCCGGAGAGGAGCACATCTCAAAATACGAGACGTCTACATGCCCTCATGTCCACTGCCCCACCGGACTTACCGAATGTTGGATGCATAACCCTTGATCTACGGCAAGCGTTTGACTCCCTGACTTGGGAATTCATGTTTGAAGTCCTACGTCGTTTTGGACTCCCAGATGCCCTGATAAAATGGGTTCGTCTACTATACACGAACCCGACGGCGCGAGCACGCACCGGCCGACACACGTCGGACAGTTATGACGTACATAGGGGCACCCGGCAGGGCTGCCCGCTGTCACCGCTGTTATTTGTACTTACGCTAGAACCCCTGGCGATTGCACTTCGGACTAGGGCGGCAGAGGCGGGTATCCTAGTTGGCGACACTCATAACCTGGTCTCCGTCTACGCAGACGACATAATGCTGTTCCTGCGTGACCTGCAGGGTGACCATACCCTCCTGGCACATACCTTTGGGAGGTTTGAAAGAATATCAGGCCTGGCAGTTAACCCTGGGCAATCACTAGGGTTCTTTTTCCGCGAAGGGCGGCAACCCACCCACATACAGTTTGGGGAGCACGGGATCCAGGTGGCCCCGACTACGTTTAAGTACCTCGGTATTAATGTATATCGAAACCCTGACGATCAGATTGAGGGTAATGTGCGGAGAGCAATTACTGGCCTTCGCAGCAGTGTGGCCTTCTGGACGTCCCTACCCCTGTCTGTTATGGGCCGGGTGGCGATATCAAAGATGGTCCTGCTTCCCCGAATCTTGTATTATTTTGTGAACCTGCCGGTCCTCCTACCACAACCCATATTTACCATGTTGAACACGTTATTGATCACCCTGATCTGGGGTACGGGTAGGAGACGGATAAGCCTCAAGAAACTACAACTGTCCACCAGACAGGGGGGCCTGGGAGTGCCTGATCTACGGGGCTATTACTACGCTAGCCAGCTTCAATGGTTGACGAGGTGGGTGGCGGGTAAAAACCTCCCTGAGATTGCTTTTACACCACAAGAGCTGGCACGAGGGTCTCTCCATTCCCTTCTGCTTCCTGCGGCCAAGACTCCGCGGGACTGCCACCCCTTATTGCTGGTGGCTCTGAAGTGCTGGCGGAACGCGCTTAAATACATGGCAGAGACCCCTCCCTACGCAGACAACATCCCCCTACTGGGCCTACCGACTCCACAGGGACCCCTGTCGGGACGCAGATTACAACCCTGGATAGATGCTGGGGTAGACAGAGTGGGAGACTTATTTGGGGACGACAACTTGCTGGATCATGCCACTTTTACACAAGCCACGGGAGCCCCACAACGGCTTTATCTCCTACACGCCACGGTCTCCCATTACGTAAGGCGCACTTGGGCTACACAACGCACTAAACCATCACAGCATGAATTGGTCCATCTCCTTCACTACATGGGGTCAGGCGGACATTTAGTGAAATGGCTTTATGTGGGAATTAGAGAACACGCAGCTGGATCCCTCACCCCAGTCAGAGAGGCCTGGAGCACAGACACAGGAGAGGAAATTACAGATGGGGACTGGAAGACCATCCTCGGGCACCCTAGGAGAGTGTCTAGAAATGCTAAATTCAAATTTATACAAGCCATGGTGCTACACAGGGCTTACCTCACTCCACAAAGATTACACAGGATCTTTCCCAACACCCCCCACTGCTGCCCTAGATGTCAGGGTGATGATGCTGATATTGTCCACATGATGTGGGCGTGCCCGAGACTGCGCACATACTGGGAGACAATTCGAAACACACTACACACTATAACGGGTATGCAGGTCCCGGGGGGCGTATTACCCTGCCTGATAGGTAATAGGAAGAGACCCAAGGCCTGTAAGGCACAGCTGAAATTTACGGACCTAGCCCTCTTGCTAGCACTCCGGACCCTCACTATGAGATGGAAGTCCCTTAGACCCCCGGACGTAGAGGTGTGGAGATCCGATATGCTGAAACGGGGAAAGGCGGAGGCAGCGGAATTGCGCAGGGAGGAAGAGAGGGGCCACCGGTAATATCCTGTAGCACAAGACTGGGACCGCATGCTGTTGGAACTGGAGGATGGGGACCTGGAATAGCCCCGGGAGGAGGGTGCTTGATTACACACCAGCTATGGGGGGAGGCACTATGTAAAGCCGACCGGCCTAGACACACTGGTGACCATGCCTATGACCTATAATGCCCATTCCTACAGTCACATACCTGTTGGATGAACGTTCTACATGATGTACAAGGAAAGACGAGAGGACGGGAACGGGGTGGGGGGAGTTGGGAGGGAACGGGAAACGGTTGGGCGATTCAGTACTCTATTTGTCATGTAATAAAGGAACACTTGGATTTGATGTTTGGAATTTCACGAACTGTGATGCAGGGACTGACGTATGAAGTACTGCGCCAAAGTTATGTTTCGGAAAACGGAAAAGACTGACAGTATGTTAAAAGATGTTCTGCACATTGTAATACCTGATCCAGTCATGAATAAAGAGTTTAAAAAAAAAAAATCTCTGTGTGACTCACGATCGGTCCCGAGGAAAGATTTGTCCCATCTACAGCACACACTGGTTCACTCTTAGCCTTTCGGATTGCTTGGATTCCAACCTTAGTGGCAAATCTTAAATCGCAAAAGTTCCCTGTGGCGCCCGAATCAATCATCACCGATACTTCCGTTAAGGTAGTCTGTCCGAATTTCACTTCCATAGTCAAAACTAAATGCGGAGCCGCTGACTGTAGCGTGTTCGCCACTTGATGTTCATGTGGAGTTATCTCTTGAGTCGCACTCACCTGCTCAACTCCTCCCGCAGGTGGTGCCATTAGTTTTCCTTCGGCTTGAATGGGCCCTTAGGTTTCTTCGGACAATCTCGGACAAAATGGCTTCCGGATCCACAATATATACATTGGTTGTTTGTTCTCCTCTTTTCCTTCTCTTTCTTGGTCAAAGGGCCTCTTATTGCTCCTATCTGCATCGGTTTGGCTCCTGTGTGATTTTCAGAGATTCTGGTGCCATCTGACCGAGCCCGGTCAAATCTTGGAGGTATCACCTTAAAGTCTTTCTTCTTTTCTCCTCGCCGCTCTCCTTGACGGAAATCTATTTCCAACACTAAATCTATAAGTGCTGAAATCTCGGTGGGCCGATTAGGAATCTGAGCCAGGGTGTCCTTTAATTCATCTCTCAGTCCACAATAGAATACTGCGGCTCTATTACTCTCTGGCCAATTGGTCTCTACTACAAACTTATTGAACTGAGCCAGATAGGCGATTAAGTCTCGATTCCCCTGTCGTAAATTTAATAATTCATTGTCCACCACTTGGGAAATTCTCCGTCGGTCGAATATCCTTAAAAATTCTTGTTTGAAATCTTCAAAGTTCCTTAGCAAAGGGTCATCTCGTGTGACTAAGGGCATGGACCATGAAGCTGCATCCCCACTTAGATATGAGAGTATGAAAGCCACTCTAGACTGCGCGTCGGGGAAGATTGAAGGGCGGCACATGAAATGTAATGAGAATTGAGAGAGGAATATCTGCGCCTTCTGCGGATCCCCGTTAAATCTCTATGGGGCTGCCAATGGAATGACTGGGGAGAGAGAATGTATCACCTGCGTGGTGGATCTATTGGTTGTCTGGGTTCATGGCTTCTCTCTCCAAGCTACTTGGTTGGCGTAACCTTAACGCCAATTTAGCAGTTTCTTTTCTGGCACTAACCACTTCCTGCCTCAAGTTTTGATTCTCCTCCCTCACCGCTCCCAATTCCTTCTGAATTGCGTCTAGGATTGTACCTAAAGATTGGACATCAATTCCCTCCGCCATCTCTGTTTGGGTGCGAAGACTACTTGGGCACTTCACTCTGTCAGAACTATTAACTTGATCTTGGCTTACCAATTCTTGCACAGGAACAGAGATGCTAGTACCCTAATCCCTCTCGGCAATGCTGGTAGGTCATTACACTGAACCTCCCATCATTACCTTAAGGGAAGGGGGAATTGGATAAAATAATAAACAGAGAAGAGATTGGTCCTGCGTTGGTTCCCTCAGGCCGCTACCTTCTGGTGGCTCAATCGTTGGAACCTAAAAGCAACAACACAACATTACATTCCTGCCTTCCTACACCTATGGAAGTCTATTCTACTTATCTCTATGGTCTTCTCTCACCCACCCTAATGCTGCTGGACCTTGCTTCTCTTCTTAGTGAATTGATTGAATGCTCTGCTCCTCTATTAGTTGTCACTATTGTAAATAAACAGCAAAAGTAGGTTAATTCCTTTTCTGGTGATTCCTAACGCTAATTTTAATTATTGTTTAGGGTAAGTGCACTTACTTCACTAATAGTGGAACTTCTTTTTATAGAGGGGTTCTGTTGGAAAGCTTTTGTTCTTTTTGTATTTGGAATTTTCAGGTGACTAACCCTAGCTTATCTTTTTCTTGCAGGTTGCTGAGTCTTTCACCTTTTTTCAACAGTCTCTTGGTAAGTATTTACATTTATTTACATTATTTCCATTTTTCTTTTGGCATAACTGAAGACCCTTTATCATCTTATCTTTTTCCTTCTAGGTCGTTATCAACTGCAAAAGATTCCACTCTGGTTTTACTTCAATTGACAGTAACTCATATTATCTCAGACTTTAGTGCAACAAATGTTCACTTAGCTTTTGACTTCTGTGGCTCGGTTCTGAGATATGCTTCTTACTCGGACGTGACTCACAGGAACAGCTTCTCCGAGGCTCCTTGTTGGCTCTCACTGAAGCCAACTCCCCCGACTTCGGCTCTCCGTAATTCTCCTCAAAAAGTCTTTAAATAATTCTTATCGGAACTCGCGCTTGACTTCGCGCGCTGAGTTCAAGTTCACGACGCCTTTACTGAGGTGCGTCTATTAGACTCTCCGCTTCTCAAAACTAAGAAATACTTAACAGGAATTAGCGTCTCTCGGAAAACGAACCACTCCAGTCAGGTTCGTAGGTGAAGTGCGCATTTTCCAAGACGCTCGCTCTCCACATAGAATTTTCAGCAGCTGTGGCCAGAGAGACTGGAACGCCTACTGCCCACTGCTCTAGTGACAACGGTGGCCATCTTAAGTCTCCAGGACCGTACTCTTTCAACCCAAGTGTTTGCAGTATTATTTGATTTAGTTAACAGCGTGGTTGGATAAGCGAGAATGGCACCTACAATTCGGGTTCTGACAAAATGGGACTATGTTTTCTATGGGGATTTGTTTTGGGGTATGGGTTCCCTCGTCCACCTCCCTTTTTTTACTTTTGGCTTTGTTCTCCCACAGCATTGAGGCCATGTAGATCCCTCGCTCACACTTATTAACCCCCTCTAGTTACACTACATACAGCGATCTGCCTACCATATCATCTCTAAATGACACGTGCTCCACTTAACATCCTCACGCTCAATGTGCGAGGATTGAAAAATCCCATTAAGCGAAGGGCAGTCCTCCATTACCTTGAGCATTCCAAGGCTGACATATGTTTGCTACAGGAGACGCATCTCCTCTCTAAAGACCACCACAGGCTAAAATCCCGAGTCTTCCCGAGACAGCTATTCTCCTCTAATACTTCTAAAACTGCTGGGGTGGCCATATTGGTTTCCCGTTCATTCCGGGGCAGGGTCCTTAAGCGGGAAGCCGAGATCAAGGGCTGCCTGCTTACCTATCACTTTTTTTTGGGCGGGGTGACGTTTGTGGTGGGGTCCGAATATGCGCCTAATGATGGGCAACTTAGGTTCCTCCTTCAGGCTCTTGCCGAAGCAGCTGCTACCACTGACCGTCACTTGTTGTTGGGGGGACCTTAACATTGTCTTTGATAACGAGTTAGACCGTTCCTGTCAGAGGACACACCAGACTGGGGTGCTCACCTCTCGAGGGCGGGCCTGCCTCCAGGAGCTGGGCTTAATTGATCTCTGGCGACATCTCCACCCCCGCACTCGTAGCTACACCTTTTATTCCGGAGCACACAAAACGTATGCACGACTAGACTATTTCCTTTGCACTTCCTCCCATAGGGCTTATGTCTTAGATGCTGATATTCTCACTGCCTCCTTATCAGACCACTCCCCGGTCTTGGCCTCTTTCCTGCCAACCTCGGCGCGCCCTCAGCTACACTGGCGCCTGCGCGATACGTTGCTACACGAACCTCGGTGGTGGAACAAGTTCAGAAAGCTATCACTGACTTTTTAGATCTCAATGCTAATACTAACACCACACCCGCTACACAATGGGGAGCCCTGAAGGCGGCTTTTTTTTTTTTTTGCAGAGTTTTATATAGCGCGAACTAGACCCGAACCGAATCAGGTATCAGAGCGCTTTACATAGCACCAGTTACATGAGGACGGACACACATTCATTTTAGGCACGGGGAGATTAAGTGATTGGCCCAGAATCACAGGAGGTTTTTTGGCGTTGTTACCGAGACTCGAACCCAGATCCCCAGGTCCGAGGTCGAGCGCCCTAGCCGTTAGGCCAACTCCTCTCCCCAATTTGGATTTGGGAGGAGTATTTATAGCTATATCTTCCGCTGAAAACACAGAGAGAGAACGCAAGCGAGCCGAGCTTACACAGAGAGTTTCTGAACTGGAACAAATGCACCAGGGCACTGGTGCTATCAGAGCCTGGCGCCAGCTGTGCACGGAGCGTAAGCACCTCGCTGCCCTCGACCAGGACAAAGCCGAATACGCAGCTCTTCGACTGCGCCATTCCTACTATGTGGGAGGGGATAGATGTGGCCGCCTCCTAGCAAACAAACTGCGGGAGGTCAGACAGCGACAAGGGGTCCATACGCTCTGGACACCGTGTGGGAAGACGGTGACTGAAGATGCTGCAATAGCAGAGGTGTTCCGAGGCTACTACGCCGATCTCTACGCCGGGGACGCTTTAGACAACCAGGACAGCGCTGCATACATAACCAAAGCTCATATACCTTCTCTGACGCAGCCCCAGGATGAGCATTTAGATAGGGCGATCCAGAAGGAAGAAGTTGTCTCCGCAATCTCCCGTCTCAAACTGGGTAAATCCCCAGGCCCAGATGGATATTCAGCCGTCTTTTATAAGACGTTCTGTGCTCAGCTGGCGCCGATCCTGACGACACTATATAACACCTTTGATCGGGAGGGGGCCATTCCAGGGGACATGCTTGAAGCAGCGAATGTGGTTATCCCCAAGCCAGGGAAGGATGCAACGGCCTGCGGGGCGTATCGGCCTATTTCTCTTTTAAATATAGACCTTAAGATCTACACTAGCATCATAGCGGCTCGCCTTGCTCCGTATATGGCCAACTGGTCGACCCTAACCAGGCGGGCTTTATCCCGCAAAGGCAGACCAGCGACAACACCAAGCGCATCCTCCATCTTATTGAGCGGGCATCTCGCACCCAGGGGGAATATATGCTGCTGACTATTGATGCGGAGAAGGCCTTCGACAGGGTACATTGGCCCTACTGGAAATGGTCTTGATGGCGGCTGGGCTGGGTGTGAAGTTATGGACTATGATCTTAAATTGCTACCGCTCCCCCTGGGCAACGGTCCGTGTGAATGGCCACACATCCTCTCGGTTCCCCATTAGGAGGGGCACGAGGCAGGGGTGTCCGTTGTCACCCCTCCTGTTTGCACTTTATATGGAACCACTTGCACTCAGAATTCGGCAACATCCTCTCGTGACGGGGATTAAGTTTGGGGGAGATACGCATGCCATTAGCTTCTATGCGGACGATATTCTCTTCTCCCTTTCTGACCCCATTGTGGCTATGTGCGCCCACTCTGTGGAATTACATAGCTTTGCTCTAGGGTCGGGTTTTAAGATTAACCTGGGCTAGTCTGTAGCCCTGGACATCTCTCTTTTGTCGCATACTCTTGCCCACCTGGAGGAGGAACACCAGATGGTATGGACATCAACAGCGGTCCCATACTTAGGGATCCAATTGGCTCCTACTATCCCTGCCACAGCTGAAATTAACTACTCCACCCTACGCAAACGTAGTCATACAGTACTCAATGGTTGGCAACGCTGCACTTTGTCCTGGCTAGGACGAATCGCAGCGGTGAAGATGACTATCCTCCCCCAAATTTTATACCTCTTTCAGACCCTTCCCCTTTGACCCCCACAAGGCTGGATCCAGCAAACGCAAGTGGACGTATTGCGCTTTATCTGGCATGGCCGCTAGCCACGTTTCTGCCACCAAGTAGCGACATTTCCGCCAGAGAAAGTAGGGGTGGGACTTTCCGACATCCAGCTTTATTTCCATGCGTCCCAACTCAGATATCTAGTGGAGTGGTCTCGCTTAGAATCTAGTAAACATTGGCTGTTCCAAGATCAGGCGGTGACAGGTAGGCCTTTGCAAGGGGTGCCCTTTCTTAATAGACAGCACAGGCCCCCAAATCTATACGCCTCATACATCACGAGCACCATACTGGATTCCTGGGACCGCATGAACGTTTCTAAACAGCTCACCACTTTCCCATCACCCCTTATACCGCTATTTGATAATCCAGAGTTTCGCCCTGGCACGGTGGTCACTGCCTTTGGTAAGTGGCGCTCCTTCCCTTGCAGACCGCTAGGACACATCTTTGATCTAGATGGCATCATCCCCTTTCCTCGGTTTAAGGAGGAATATGGCCTCTCTGAACAGGAGCGACTGCCATACCTGCAGGTCCGACACTGGGCAATGCAACCTGCGGTCAGACCACACGCGCAGTGCCCCCTGACTGCATACGAAAAGTGGTTGGTAACAAGCACCTTTGATAAGAAGTTAATATCTGATCTGTATAAAATGTTGCTGACAGTCACCACGCACACACACAATGGAAGCCGAGCCAGGTGGGAACGGGATCTGGGGAGAACCCTGAGTCATGAAGAGTGGGAGGGAGTATATCACAGGGCTAGGCACTCTGCATACCATATGGGCCTAACAGATACGCTAACCAAGGTTGCCACATACTGGTACTACTCCCCTGAACGCATTCACCAATTCGACAAGAGGAGGAGCGACCACTGCTGGCGGGAATGCGGGGGGTGGGCACACTAGAACATGTCCTTTGGAGGTGCCCGGTCATACAGGCATATTGGACTCACATATTGGATAAGGTGGACAAGCACCTCGACACGCAGATCCCACGTTTCCCTTCATATGTTCTCCTGGGCCTGCCCAACCCACTGACATACCTCCTCAAATCCCGCAAAGGCCGCTTGATTGCAATTGCCCTAGGGGCTGCGATCCAGAACATCTCTGCCCAATGGCGCTCCACCCAACCCCCAACACATACTGGTTGGCTCCAGACGTTGTGGTCAGTGTTGGGAATGGAGAAACTTACATTAACATTGGCGGGCAGGGGGTCTGAGTTTCCGGAGCTTTGGTGACCCTTCCTTACACTACTGACATCGGAATTCCGGGAATTAACCTGTCCCAGATATCTATATCTACTTCGTCTTCCAGATTCTCAGATACCAGAAGCTGTACCCAAAAGGTTACGTAGACCCAGACGTTGAGAGCAGACCTCTGTTTCTTATGCTTTCCTCTTTTTCTTTTTCGTTTACGGGAGGTGGGGGTTTCTCCTTTCTTACGTGTTCTGACTGTTTTCTGTTCGAGGGCCCGCTCCATGCTGTTTACCTTTGGTAACCCTTTATTGCGCCTCATGGGCCCTTCACATGTACACCTAACGGAGCTGAGAGCCTATTTTTTTCTTTATGTGTTTGTTGAAATCAATAAAAAGATTTAAACCCTAATTAAATCTGAAGAAGCACTTCTGCCCTTATGTTCATTACTCTGTACATTATTTTAGGGTCCATGCACAAGAGTCGAGGAAGTTTCATACCTTACAAAATAACAGGATCATCATCAAGACAATTACAAATCATGCCCCAGAATGTATCTACAATGGTAAGAAAAAATAACTGAAAGAGAAGAAAAGAAGGAAAAAGGAAGAGAGTTAATTGCCAACAAGATCCATATGGATCCCACATTCGTCCATGTGTGTGGGGGTGTAGGTGCTAAGGGCCAGCCATAAGTGGCTCCCATTTAAGGGAACATACACCATGCAGGGGCCCAAAAGGGGCCCAGACGCTATTGCCTAAAACAGGAGGTAGAAGGTATCAGGGTTTTATCTCAATATTAAGCGGTTGTACACCACCGAATAATGAGGTGGAAAGTCGGTTCTCAATACGAGCCATGAGTGCGTATGTGCTTCTCAGAGGCTGTTAGACAAGAAAATTGTTAGTAAAAAATATGAAACCAAGAACTTCACCAAAGTGCTTCAGTAAGAAAGTGGTAGAATATACCTCAAGTAAAGAATAATACCACACCACGGACAGCTTCTGAAGGAAAGAATATAGGTATCAATTGATTGCCGTCCTGAGTGTTCACTCGGCTGGGAAGCTATGAAAGAAGAATTAAATAATGTAACCAATACAGTGGAAGTCCCAGTAAATTCGTAAGCCCCTTGTAGGATACATTACATACCCGTAGGCCAGAAGGATGCATCCAAGGCCAGGAGCTTACGCATCAAGCGGCTGCAATGGAAGGAACTCTGCTGTGAAGATAAAAGCCGGCATGTAGAGGCGCTCAGCTGGCGGGCTGCAAGGAACAAAGTACGGAGAGGCATGGACTGAAATGACCCCATAGTATAGCAGTTAATTAAATGGTAGAATGCACATTATAGGCACAGAGCTGCCCGATACATATCATTGTTAGGTAAGGAAATTAGTAATAATCACTTGCATTCATACAACTTCTATGAAAGCATATCATAAACAAAACATCACGAGGTGTCACAAACTGTCATAATCTGAAAAATGAGTGACATAAACCCGAATCTTGTTACCCTATCAGGCAGCATTGGTCAAGGTTCAATGGTGGTTGTATGTCAGTACAACGCATGCTTTTACCCCGCATGCCATTACAACGCGGGGATTACAACGCAAGTCGTTACAACGGCTTGCATTGGGGGGCGCTGGATAGTGGAATAGTTTAATTTTCTATTCCAACTCCAGTCCCCGTGGATAGTAGGGAAGGTATTGGATAGAAAATTAAACTATTCCCTATCCAACAGCGCCCTCCAGCGAAAGTCGTTGTAACAACTTTCGTTGTAATCCCTGCGTTGTAATGGTAGTGCGGGTTAATAGTTGCGTCGTAAAGGATGTTTCCCTTCAATGGTCATAGTAGATAAGACTTGTAACATACGTTTAATGGAGAGCAGCAATAAACCACTCACAAGCAGGTTCAAACAAGCTCTTGGTCTCCCTGAAGTGGCATTCAAACTCAACTTGCCCATTTTAGCCAGATGGAGATGCTGGTAATGCATAAATCTTGAGAATGCATGTCAACTGTGGAGCCCAGTCATCATGCCTCTCACAGCATAACAACTTTGTTTTAAATGCACAGACTGTTCTTCTCTCATTTTGATATGAAATGTGTCTTAAAGACTTAAATGGAGAACTATGGTGTTGATACTTTCGGTTTATATACAAAATGTGCTCTTTTCGCTCAATATAGCAACCAACTCTTCTTTCCATAATGTATTCAACTGGGCTTAATAAGGACATAATGACATCCTCCATTGTAGGAACAATTATAATATGGCTTTAATCAACACTAATGTTTCTCTAGTTTGCCAAACCCATGTCAATCCACTCTTCCTGGAAGACAAAATAGAGAAATATGCCAAATCTCTAGAAGGTTGTCAATGACTGTGACTCCTTTGAACACATTATATGCATTGGGCCCAATTCCAAAACATTTTTTCTCCCATAGATTTCACTTACTAAATGAAAACTTAAATTCATATCATCAAAATTCTGACGTCCAAACGTTGTTACGATCTAACCAGATCATTACGATGTTTGGAATACGAGATTGCCCCAGAACTGCAGTTTCTCAACTAATTAGAAATATCTACATTATCATGTTTGCTTGAAGATTGACACATTACTTAATATGCTTAAAGGAAGTTACCCTGATTTACTGATGTACTAAGAAGCATTGAGAAAGCCCTGGTCTTACTGACCACTTAGGGCCAAAAAAAATTCGGCTGTTGCAGTATCAACAATGAAACCCAAATAATACTCAGAAAAATAAGGATGTAACTAATATGTTTGATCAAGAAAAGAATATAAAAAGAGTAAACAAATTGCTTTTCCCAATCAGAAAATTACATGGGAGTTTTTCTAGATTATCAAAACACAATATATTTACACCAGTATGACTAATCACAGCCATCTAGATAGCAAGCTCATCATAAAATGCAATACTCATTGCAAATCAGGCACATGTTTTCCAGTCATACCTGCTCTAAGACGCTCTGCTGCTCCATACCGAGGTTCGAAGTATCTCTCTCTTGCTTGGGACTAGAGTACTTCAACATCCCAAAAGTACTTTGGGCCTCATTTATGAGGCTGTGCGTCAGTTTTGCGCTTCCGATGTGTCACTTTTTGTGACGCATCGGCGGCGTACAACATGCTTCCTGTTGCGCACTATTTACAAAGTGATGCATCTAAGCAGATGCGTCACTTTGTAAACCCCTGCGCTACATTATACCTGCGCCAGGTATAATGTATGCAGGGGGGGCGTTCCCCCGCAAAAAAAGCCTCGTAGAAGTGACGCAATGAAATCTATGAGATTTCACTGCGTCACTTCTAGGATGCTGTTGCGTCAAAATCTTGCGCCTGCCTCACAGCAGGCGTAAGACTGACAAAGGCCCTTTCACATGGGGCTTGCCCCATGTGAAAGGACGCATTGCTGGAGTTGCGTCACTTTTGTGACACACTCCAGCAATGCGTCACTTTTGCGCTTACAGATACGTCAGAAATACTGAAGTATCTGTAACTCCTTGCGACATGATGCGTCATACATTAAATATGACGCATCAGGTATGTCGCAAGGACGGCGCACTGAGAAGTGACGCATCGCTGCTTTCACGCAGCGATGCGTCAGGTCTCATAAATGTGGCCCCTTGAATCTCTGTTCACCTTTACTTACTCAGTGTAGTCCATACAGAGGTTCAGTGATAATTCTGTGAGTGGGTACCTGTTGAGGGTACTGTACATAATCAGCAAATCTAATGTTCATGTCGGAAAACTACACTCTATGGTAGCTGTTTAAATGGTCCAGGCATGCCCCACTTCAACAGACGGAATGGAATCTGAGCAGTGCCCTTTATCACCCATGCAGGGATGATGGTCCTAGGTTTAAGAGCCACTTTCCACTAAACAATGAAGAGCTTACAGAAGTCTGGATCCATGGTCCACAGAGGTTCTCCCCTCTACTAATTTTTTTGGAATCACAAACTGAGATGGTGGGCTCCACCCACTCAAGGAAGTCACCTTCTGGTGGTTTAAGTGAACCTAATACTGTACCAACCAGTTCATGGTTGCCCTATGGTTTGATCCCATCTCTCATGATGGGTCATCGTGATGTAAAGCAAGGCAAGCGCTGTGATTTGTTTACCATTATGAAAGACTGTGGGAAGAATGCATACATGCCATAGGGTGAACACTCATACAAATACAACCTTGCTCTAAAGACACACGCTCATATTTTCGTTCAGGGATGAGGTCCCTGCACAGTACTGATCCCTGCACTGTAATACTTTCCTCCATCACTAGAAATGGCTTATAAGGTTGGATATTACTTGTCTATGCGCATCAATAAGATACATACGTTTCATTCACAGATGGTAGGAAAATAGTTGTTTTGCAGCTGGGGCAAAGTGAAGTAAAGGTTTAAAGCTTTATATTTATCTGTCTTCAGAAAAACATACAGGTATGTTGGAAAATGTCAGAAACATTTTGTTCCTCACGTAAAATCTTGATTTTCGTACCTAACTCGCCATTTATATTTATTTATTTTGTATTGCTAGTTTGAATACACATTGGGATTAATTCCTAATCTGTAGATTGCACTGCCTCCTTCCTTTTCTTCATCTCCAAGACCTGCTCCTTTTTCTTCCAGCACGTTTGGATTTCATATTTATAACACTTATCGTTCTCCTTCTAAGTCTTCTGGCCAAACTTTCATCCCATTTACAATCACGATCAATCTGCTCCAGTTTGCTGATGATAAATTCCTGTTTTGTAACTCTTATTGTCAACAAAGCATAATTTGAAAAACAACGCCCAAACAAAAACCCAAGGGTTACACTCGTTGTGCCAATAGCAGTAGCCAATCCTACTGATGCATGGATCTTAAGATATTCTTTTTCTCATGTGAGTAGTGAATTAGTGTGGTGTACCTGGCCATTGTGGACATAATTTAGACTATTAAAGTGTGGGTGCAGTGTCAATGTGATTGTGTATGAATGTTGAAGTCTGTGTGCTTTGGGCTAGGCTGGCAGTAGGTTCCTGTTGAAGAGAGGTTGGAGCTCTGTCAGGTGATGAAGCTGCAGGAGTAACTATGGATCTAACACTGAACTTAGATCTAATTACTGTACATCTAAGTTCATCTCTATATTTGTGTATATATATATATATATATATATAGAAATAACCTCAACTTGTACTTCTCGGGTTCCATTAGTCCGGTGGCAGCGGAATATTTGGACCTGAGAGTGTTCGTTGAGGGAGAACATCTACACACGACCCTGTATAGGAAGGAGACTGCTGGCAATTCTACACTCTTTGCCAGCAGCTGCCATCCCCCGCAACTCATTAATAGCATTCCTTACGGAGAGCTATTAAGACTCCGAAGGAATTGTTCCAAGGATTCTGATTTCGAGGCGGCTGCCTTGGATTGCCTATCCCGTTTTAAGATCAGGGGATACGGCGAAAGTCTATTGCAAAAGACGCTGAAGAAAGTCAGAAAGATCTCAAGAGGGACCTTACTCACTGCCAAGTCCATCATGACTGGCCGTGATAGGGATACAACTACAATAAAGGCAAATTCAGATTCATCACCCCATACTCACCAGGTGCCAATGAATTTAGAATGATGCTTAGAAAAAACTGGCACATTCTACAAACAGATCATGTACTGAAAGAGGATTTACCACCTTACCCACTGTTAACATTCAGCAAGGCAAGATCAGTGGGCGACATGCTTGTCACTAGCCATTTAGATAAGCCCCTGCCTAAAACTAACACCTTAAGGGACCAAAAGGGGTTTTACCCCTGTGGACGCTGCAAAGCGTGTGCTGGTAGCAAGAGGGTTTTAGCGTACGTAATATCTGAAACAGGGAAGAAGATATTCATAAAGAAATTCATCACCTGTAGTACGCAATACGCAGTTTATTGCTTGCACTGTCCGTGTGGCCTCCGCTACATCGGCAGTACAATCAAGGAACTAAAACTGAGGGTACTAGAACACCTCAGGGCTATAGACAAAGCAGACCCCAGTTACCCTGTGGCTCGCCACTTTGCAGAAGTGCATGGCCGGGATCGTAATCTTCTGCAATATTTTGGCCTAGACACAGTACCTCCAAATATAAGAGGGGGAGACCGCTTGAGACGACTTCGTAGATTAGAGTCAAGATACATCATAGATCTCTCTACGAAGCATTCAAAGGGTCTCAACAGTGGGGAGGAAATGGCTTTCCACCTCGGAAAATGAAATCTGTAAATACTTAATTAATAACAATATGTATATATAAAGAAATGGTACCTTGCAATTTGCATCTGTTTATGGAGATATATGTGAGTTGAGCTATGTTATTTGGACATTCATTGTGTTAATTGTGAATGAAATTTGACCCTTTTTTGAAATACTGTATATACATTGTACATTATTGAATTTGGAGATATGAGTATAGACAGATGCTCTGTCAGGGGTGCTCTGGGATCAGAGCACTGATTATACAGTACAGTATGCAGAGGAATTTTTCCCGCTAAATTTAGTAAACGTATCTCTATCATTTTTGTACATATAATTAAGTATATTTCTTTCATTTTTTTCATATTATGTGATTAGTGAAGATATTAAGATGGACCATATAATGTGATGTAATGATCGAAAGAATATGAAATTTAATGAATTGCTTCTTGATATGAATTCTCGGTAATGGATAGGAAATGTATTTGTACACTTGCATATATAAGCACTGTTATGCTGATAACAAATGGTGAGGACATTAGCCGATCCACGGCTTTATGCTTTGTTGATGTTTCATACAACATTGAAAAAATTATATATCCCCTGTCTCTGTGTATTAGCCCATCGGTGGGCTTTATTTTACACCTTGCATATACATTGGTTAAACGCATATAAAACTATTTAAAGATGGCGCTCACAGTGAATACAGAGGGGTTAGTCCTCCATCTCTTTCTGTGCTTAGAAAATGCTTTATTATGTTTGTGTTGTGGAGGTCCGCTCTTATGGCTGCCAGCTCGAGCTGCATGTTCTCCACTTTAAGTTTCGTCTCCTTCGCCACTTCATTGCCTTCGTTTATTTTCCTTAGGATGGTCTCAAGGGTGACTGTTTCGCCTCTGTTTTTTTGTGGGGATGCTTGATTGTCCATTTTGGGCTTTTTCTGGTCGCCCACCGTCTTCCCTAAAGAAGGGAAGGACACAAATGAGGCGAAGAATTTCAGACCGATCTCCCTAATAAATGTGGACGGCAAGATCTACGCGAAGATACTAGCCAATAGACTCAATGCGTACCTACCCAACTGATACACAACTCTCAGGTGGGCTACATCAAAAACCGTATGTCCCATGACAACACGAGGCTACTATGCCATATAATCAGCCACTCCTCCAGAAGCAGCAACGCAGCCGTCATGATAGCCCTGGATGCTGAGAAAGCGTTCAACAGGGTTTCATGGCCCTTTTTAGACCAATGCATGGGGAAATTCGGGCTAGGGACAAACTACAGAAGGATGGTGATGGCTCTATACAACAACCCCAAAGCACGGGTGGTGGTCAACGGAGGCACATCAGACATACTACACCTAGGCAGGGGAACAAGACAAGGCTGCCCACTCTCACCAGCCCTCTTTCTGTTAGCCATAGAACCGCTCCTCACAATGATCAGAACGAATGAGGACATAGCGGGGATACCAATAGGAGGAGAAACATTCAAGTTGCAGCATACGCTGATGACGTACTAATAGTCACAGAAGATCCAGAAAGATCCATCAAAGCACTGACTGACACCATCGGGATATACGCGCAAGCATCAGGGTACAAACTCAATACAGACAAATCGGAGTGCAAACCTTTAAACATCCACACGACGAGAACAGTACTAGGGACGTCCGGACTAACCTGGCAACAGAAGCCCATAAAATACTTAGGCATCCTCTTCGAGAGAGACCTAAGAACTACACTGGAACACAATGAACAAGCAACAATCCAGAAAATCAAGGATAAAGTAGAAGGGTGGTCCCCCAGATTCACAACATGGTGGGGAAGGGTAGAAGCGATAAAAATGATGCTCACACCGATGGTCAACTACATGCTAACCATGCTCCCACTTACCAGCACAGACGACTTCCACAAGAGACTAGACAAAATACTGAACAACTTCTTGTGGAGAGGGAAGAAACCTAGAATAAGCCTACACAAGCTTAGACTCTCAAAAGATCAGGGTGGGCTAAACATAACTAATTTCAAACGATTCCAGGTAGCCTGCATAGCCAGACAGGGGCTACACTGGCTAGACCCAAGACAGGAATACACCCCAGCTTGGCTCACACTCGAGCGAGGACTACTAAAAGGCATGAACCCCATCGCCCTCCTCACCGCCACCCGACACCCAGCAGCCAAAGACAACCCAGTCCTAAAGAACACGAAATTAGCTCTCCTAAGTGTTGACAAACTCCTGACAACAAGCATCAAGGGAGGCCAATTAGAATCCATCTGGTACAACCCCAAGCTAAGATACAGGGATAGGGTTCTAGACATGCACGAATGGTACAAACACGGCATCTCCACTGCCCAAGACCTTCAAAAGCAGGGCGCATACACAACATTTGACACCCTCAAGGAAGCTCACAATTTACAAAGCATAGAGCTCTACAACTTCCTGAAAATCAAAGTGGCAATCAGGAAGGCGAACCTTAACAACCGGTCACCCTCACTCATACAACTTGCAGCCAGTCTCAACACACTAGGACACCAAGTGGCACACCTGTACAAAACACTCCGCCCCAAAAAGACCAAACTCAATGATAAGGTACAAATTTCTGGGGAGGTGTAGCAGGAAAGGAACTAAGTGAGACCGAGAAAGCAGAACTATGGAGATCAACTTCTAGGAAAAAAATAACGGCAACGCTAAACCAGACCAAATACTGGCTAGTACACAAGGCGTACTGGACACCAGCCCGCCTGGCC
The DNA here is from genome assembly GCF_964261635.1 of Lissotriton helveticus. Taxonomy (NCBI): domain Eukaryota; kingdom Metazoa; phylum Chordata; class Amphibia; order Caudata; family Salamandridae; genus Lissotriton; species Lissotriton helveticus. The sequence continues at coordinate 1,399,831,679 of NC_136061.1, read as the reverse complement.
TCCTTGGGGATCCGAGAGAGTGATGCATGCTGGAACTGTGAAAGAGAGAAGGGAGACTTATAACACCTGCTTCTCAGCTGCCCTAAGATCAGGGGATTCTGGGACAGAATTGGGACACTTATCGAAGAGAGCACGGGAATAGCCATACACATAGATTTCCCAAGTCTAGTCCTAGGTTTTGCATCCCCGGCCATCACAACGAAAGAGGAACGAGACCTCATTGACCTACTGCTGACGGCTGCAGTCAAAATAGTCCTAAGTAACTGGAAGGACACCTCAAAGGCTGCGCCCAAGGCATGGCTAAACTGGGTCACGTTCCTAAGGGGGGCAGACAACATTACAGCGAAACACACGCCGAAAACTCACAGGCAGTCGAACATGTGGGAACCCCTTGACCTCTACCTATCCTCGCAGAAACCCCCATAGGCACAGATTCTAGACCACCGCAGAGGGTCGCACCCTGCGGATCCACGCGCCAGCAAAAGGAAACCAACACGAAAGGCTCCTCCACTCTTTCTTTCTCGACTTCTATTCTCTGCTATCCCCGCTCTCATCCGGGGAGTGGGTCAAGGACACCAACCGAGCCATGCAGAGGGGTTGCTGAAGATGATGATAAGCTGGACTTTGAAACGGACACTCGAACAAGCCACGGGAACGACGGTGGCCTACACCCCCCCCTCTTACCCCCCCCCGGCGCCTCTCTCTTTCTTTTCCTCTTGTCTTTTTCTTTTCCTCCCTTTTTCCTCCACTCATGTATATTCCGTGCTCCATGTAAATATATATTTTTTTACACAATAAAAAATTACAGAAATAAAAGAAAATGCTTTATTAACACACTGGCTGTTGTATATATGTAACACACACTGACGAAGGTAGAAGACCGAAACGCGTCTGTGTAACCCCCGCTAAAAATAAAACTTGCGTGGTGAGAACAACTCCTCGAGTGCTGTTTATTTTCTTCAGGATGGAAGAAATTTGGAGCGTGATATATATATATATATATATACCCTGCCCACTACCTTCGACAATTAGCTACTCATCTATCTAGTTTGGCTTTTTTTCTTTGCATTCTTTGCAATATTTTACTGCACCGCAATATTTTGATCACTCCAAAATTTACCACTAACGGCTCGCCGTCTGCCCCCTTGATCTTGCAACATCAAGCCCAACAAATTATCAGAATAGAGTATATCAATAAAAATAGAGAATAAGACCACTACATGACAGAGTTCTAGATTGTAGGGAAAAGGTTTTATTACAAAAATCTCAAAATAGGTAACACAGAGAAATGCAAGATGAATGCCATAACGACTCCAATACCCAGTACATAGTTAGAAATCTGAATTATTTTGAGTCCACATAGGCATCAAAAATCCTTAGTGGATGGGGAGGTGGGGATAAGCAGGAGGCCAACAAGAACATGTATGATGCAACGTGTATTCTCAATGTATGTAATATAACCAACACTTGTTTTCGAAGCGCAGTGATCGATGTGAATGCCATGTGATTTTACAATGCCCTGCTTTTCTCTCAACACAAAGTTTTCCCAAAAAAACAAATCCTAAGTTGAATGAACATAGTGTTGGGAGGAAATGGCAAGTCATCTTTCTCACACCCAAAACTAAGGGGGTGTATACACATTTTATGAATAGGTCATAAGCCAAAAACTGCAAATTCAGCATGGTATAACTTAGCTAGAATCACATATTGAGCAAATCAGAATATAGATCGTAAAAAGCAGAAAAATAACACTAACCCAGTTCAAAGGAAAAAGAAAAAATCCATTAGCTTCCACAGCACCAGCACAGTCCAGAGATGTAGAACTCAATATAAAACATTTTTCAAGGACTTATAAGCAAGTGTATAGTAGCTTGCCTACATCGAAATGTCCAGCGGCCTTCAGAATGAGCATTCAGTATACAAAGAAAGTTTCATTCATAATGTAAGCTTTTTGAGGAAAATAACCAATTGCGTCACAGGGTGCTCTGCGAAGACGATAGGAGAGAAGACACGCAGGGGAACATTAAATGGGGGAGGTAATGAGCAGGAGATAGATTAACAGAACACCAAAACAGCATCCATATTAATAAAATGATGTCTCTGCAAAATTGTGGCACGACTAAATTACATTAATAAACACACTTCTGAACATCTAACAAAACTCTTTTCAAGTGCAACATTAATAATTCATCAGTTAAAACTATATCATAGAAATCGTTAGTATTCAAAAACAATTTGCCCCCAAAATTGTGCATGTAGAAAAAGGTACTACAAACTTAAAGTTGAAAAAGCAAAAACCCCAAATGTCAGAATGCAACGTAATTGCTCAGATTCTGTAAGGCTCAATCAAATGGTAAAAACTGTAAATTTGTACACGATATGACGGGTTAGTTTATTTCACCAGAGAAATAAAACTGAACAGGTACATTCCCTTTTCGCTTCTGTGGTTTAATTTACCTGCAATAGGAGTATGCAGTGACTTGCGTTTTTTACTTGGTGAACTTGTTTTAAGAAAGGGAAAAATAAACTTGCTCGTCCGTTTTCTATTTTTGCCATAGTTGACTTGTATTGGTGAAGTCTGAATGGGCTACGCCGCGTCATCGGATCCACAATTGTGAAGTCATCTGGGTACCTGGCTATCAGCCAATCAATCTCCTTGGGGTGAAAAGGAAAGTCTAAAGGCATGGCTGTTGCTCAACTCAAGTGGGGAGGACGCTCCAAATGTTTATCTCTTCTGGTGACAGGTGTGCCCGGCTGTAAGCTGAAACGCTTGTTCAGGTTAGTGCTTTATTTTCAAATGTTGCCTTGAAATGATAGGCAGGCAAGTCGGCGAAAGACAACTTTTAAGATTTTGAGCACACTGTCGAACCACTTTTATGATTTAGCTAAGTGATATACAATTTGAACTGAACTGAATGTGGCCTTATGTTAACCCATGCCTTGTAGTATTTAGTGATAAAAATAAATATACATGCCGAAACTGAAGTATAATAATGCCGCTGATTGCTTGATATTGTTTATGAAAGAACAGTGTGAACCATTATATGTTTAAAGGTGATAGAAACGACATTAAGAAATGTATGTTTCCATCAATTTACTCAGTGTATAACGTATATACACTTCATATAAACACAAGAGAATGACCCTAAAAAATACATAAATCCAGACGTACAAAAGTCTTTCTGTTTTTAATTCAGTTCATAGCACTGTAATATTAATGACGTTTCTACTGAGCCACTTTATCAACAAAGATATTTTTTTACGAGGAAAAAAGTAAAAATGGCCTTTTGAGAAGAAGCGTGTTTTAAAAAAAATTAAATGTTAACAGAGATTTTTTCAAGACTTCAATGCCATTAATATGACCGCACCAAAACTTTCAAAGAGCTGAGCTTTAAATGTATATATTTTTTGCGCATGCAGCAATAATGATTTATTTATTTATTAAGGAGTTTTATATAGCGCTGGCCAGACCTGAGGGTATCAGAGCGCTTTACAACAGTTTTAATGCAAGAGTCACACAATAAGGCAGAGGTATACATATTGGTTCGGAAGTCCCAGCGTGCTGTGAACCATTGAGGTAGGGAAGTCCTGAGATAAACTCGATGAGTGCACAATGTTTGGGCTGAACCTCATTCAGGGAGGAGGGAACGAGGAAGGGGTCGGAGAGTGTGGAAGAGGTAGGTCTTAATGACACAGTGTCAGGGGGCTGCAGAGTGTAGGCTTGTGCGCTTCGGCTGCGGTTATCGGTTCGGGAAGGCACAGTTGAGGAAGAGGTCTTTTAGGAGTTTTTAAATTTTACAAAGGAAGGAATAGCCTTGATATCAGCTGGGATGGAGTTCCACATTTTGGGCATGTTTCCAGCGAAGGATCGTGCAGCGGTTTTTTGTTTGCATGTTTTCATAGGGATGAGTAGTAGGGTGATGGAGCTCCTGAGGTTCCTTGTCTGACCGGCCTTCTTGAGTTTGGAGGCCAGGTAGTCGGGTTTCCCTGTGTGCAGGGCTTTGTGTGTGAGCCAGGTTGTTCTGAAGCTGGCACACATTTCGACTGGGAGCCATTTTAATTCTCTGAGTGCGGGTGATATGTGATCGTATTTCTTAACTCCGGTGATCATTCTGGCTGCTGCATTGAGAGTTGTTTTCAGGGGAGCTAGGTGGGATTTTACTGTACCGGTGAGGACTGCATTCCCATAGTCTAGTCTAGATAGCACCAGTGATTTAGTGGCTTGTTTGAGGTCCTTGGGCGGGATGAAAGGTTTTATTTTGTTGAGCACCTTCAGATTGAGGAAGGCACTCTTTGCAGAGTTCTTAATGTGTTTGTCCATGTCAAGGTTTGGGTCTATGGTGATTCCTAATGATTATACAGAGTTAGCTAGAGTGAGATTACCGTTGAGAGCATCGATTGCTTTTAACCATTCTACGATTTGTTGGGGATGAGGAGGATTACAGTTTTGTCTTGGTTGAGTTTAAGGTGGTTTATTGACAGCCAGTGTTAGACTTCTCTAAGAGTGTTGTTGAGTCTCTGAATGTCATCAATGGAGGAGGTTTCCAGATAGATCTGGGTGTCATCTGCATAGAGGTGGAGGGGGATGTTGGCCTTTTTGAGTAGGGTGGTGAGGGGTTCCATGTATATGTTGAACAGTTGAGGGGAGAGCTCTGAGCCCTGGGGGACACCTCTGCTGATGGTGTGGAGGTCGGACGTAATGGTTTTGATTTGTATCCTTTGGGAGTGGTTGTGTAAAAAAGAGGACAACCAGTGTAGGACCACCTCATCTGCGTCTACCCTATCTTGGAGAGCCTTAATGATTAGATTGTGATCCACCGTATCAAAGGCTGCCGATAGGTCCAGGAGAATGAGTAGACAGCATTGATCAGTATCTAGAGACTTGTGGATGTCGTCCACGATGTTGAGGATCGCAGTGTCGTGTGCTACAGCCTTATCTGAAGCCCGATTGGTGGGGATCTAGAAGGTTGATGCTGTCCATGTGCTGAGTCAGTTGTAGGAGAACACACTTTTCGAGGATTTTGGATAGGAGGGGGAGGTTGGAAACAGGTCTGAAGTTGTCAGATCGTTGGTGTCAAGGCCTGGTTTTTTCAGTAGTGGTGTGACTTGTCCGACTTTGAGGCAGTCTGGTATGACACCGGTTTTCAAGGAGCTGTTTATGATCTTGCACCAGAATGGGGGTAGGGAGAGTTTCAGCTTTTTGGTCAATTGGGTGGGTATAGGATCTAGGTTGTGAGATGCGGGTTTGGAGGAGGAGATCAGTTTAAGAATCTTAGCTTCGGGTATGGCGTTGAAGGATTTCCAGGCTTTTGTGAGGTACTTGTTTGTGCTGGCTTCGGTCTCTGGGGTTGGGCTTTTGTAGGAGGGATTGAGGCTGATGTCTAGTGAGAGCTCAATCTTGGTGATTTTGTCATTGAAGAAGTTGTCGAAGTTGTCGCACAGGTTTTGAAGGCCTGAACTCGGGTTGCAGAGGGCTTGGAAGTTTGTTACCTGATGATGTTAAAGAGTTCTTTGGGCCTGTTTTTCAAGTTGTCCAGGGCGGTGCAGAAAAAGGTGTTTTTTTTCGTTGTTGATCTGTTTTTGTAATTTCTTCGGGCTGCTTTAAGTTGCTCGCTAAGGCTTGTGGAGGGGTTGCTCCTCCATTGCTGTTCTGTAGCTCTTAGTTGTCTTCTTTCGGCGTTCATGTCTGTGTTGAACCAGGGTCTGGATAGAATGTTCCTTTTTTTTTTTATTTCAGGGGGGCTAATTGGTCTAGGATGGACATCATGGTTGTGTTATAGTGAGAGGTGAGTTCCGTTGTGGAGAGATCATCTGTGGAGATAGGCAGGAGTGAGCTTACCCTTTCCTCTAGGTCGGCCATGCTTACCTGTGTTAGGTTTCTCGTCCGTTTGGGGGGGTCTTGGGTGGGAAGTTGAAATATGATCGGTTGAGAGATGTGGAATAGGATTAGGTGGTGGTCGGACCAGTCAACGGGCAGGATGTGTTCGATCGGGATTGTATCACGTTGGGCGAAAATGGCATCTAGAATTGCTCCTTTGTTATAGGTTTAATCTGAACAGTGTTGGGTAAGGTTGTTCCTGTGTAGCAGCTCATTCAGATTCTGGATTAGCGGGTTGTTTTTTTCATTCCAGTGTAGGTTGAGGTCACCCAGAATTAGTTTGTTGGCGCCCCGGAGTGAACAGTGAGCAATCAGGTCGGACAGGTGGTCAATGAATGTGGTGGTGTTGCCTGGGGGATGGTATAGGAGATGGAAGTGTAGTGTATTGTTGACGCTTGTGTTAATGTTTGCGGTTAGGCATTCAAAGGTGTTATAGTTAAAGGTGTAAATTTCGGTCACGGACATGTTGTTGTTGTGAGTGATTGCTATACCCCGCCTATTTGGTCTTTTCGATCTTTGTTGATGATTGCAAAGACTGGGGGCATGAGAGTATCCATGATTGGTGGCAAGCAGTCATTTAGCCAAGTCTCGGTGATGAAGGCTATGTCTATGTCATGGGTGAGGATGGATTCTGCTAGCTCTGTGGCATGTTTGGTGGCTGATCTGCAGTTTATGAGCTTGCAGTTGGTGGAGGGTGCCTCTTTTTTGGGTTTGTTTCTAAGGGGGGCCATGGGGATGTTGGTGAAGGAGGCTGGGGGTTTAGGGGGTTTCAGAGGGGAGTGGTCTCTTCTGAATTTGGTGATCACCTGAATCTTGGATTGAGGGGTGGCAGTAGATGGAGTGTCGTACGAGGAGGCAAAATTTGCCACGTCACTCGAGGACATAGCCTCTCTTGTTCTTTTGGGTTTCAGTAACTGACTCGAGAGGGGGGTTGAGATCCAACTGGGGTGGGAAGCCTTGGGGAGCCTTTGGTGTGTGGGGTTGGAGATGGTGGGAGTACAGTGGGGATTTTGGGAATTCTTATGGAGTGTGGCGAGGTTGGTTAGGATTTCGTTAAAGCCCTGGATTATAGTTGCTAGCTGGCTTTCAAGCAGGGTGAAATGCTGCCCCGTCTCTTTCGTGGTGGGGTGGGGGGTTCTGGATGGGGTCCTCATGAGAGGGGGATGGCCTGATGATGCTATATTGCCGTCTTGTTGTTATTGTGCTGTCAGCTGTCAGGCTTTGAGTTGGGGCTTGGGGTGTGGAGGGTCGTGTTGTGGCATCTGCGTTCTTTTGTATGTGGGTATGGAGAGGTAGTTGGGAATCTTTGACTGTGTGTTGAGGTCGATCGTTGTTAATTGGGGGACGTTGTAAGTGGGGGGTGTTCGAGGTGAAGGTCGGAGGGGGGAAACGGAGCCTTGTTCTTGGTGACAGAGGTGCGGCAGGTGTCTTGTGGTGGAAAGATGGTGTTGTTGATAGAAGGCGTAGGAATGGTAGGTGCGCTCAGCTGAAGGGTGTGGCTGTCTGGGGAGAAGGAGTGGGTAGGGCGGGGGAGATTTGCCTGAGAGGGGGCAGTCCGAAGTGAGGGAAGAGGGAGTCAAATGTCTCTATGTTGTCGTTGTTAGCTTGGATCAGGACTGTGCCGTTGGAGTAGATGGTCACAGAGGTGTTCCCGCCCGCATCGTGCGGTTAGGGATTGAGAACGTCAGTTTGCAGCTATAAGGAGTGTTAGTAGCTTTGGAAATGTGGAGTTGTGATCTGAGGATGGAGTTCCACTTTTTGGGTCTTTCAGTGTTGAAAATGAGATCCATTTTGATCTGGCCTTTGGAGGAGCAATGATATATGTCAGCAAATAGTGTTTCTGGGTGTTGTCTAATCAGTTTGTGTTTGACTTTTTTTCCGCTTTGGGTTAGAGGTTGGGGGGAAACTAATCGAGAAGGAGTTCGGATGCATCCCAATGCATCCCAATTTTGATTATCCAAGCCACCAACGACAAATTAGGGTAAATGTTTTTTAATATATAATACGGAAAGAGTAGTATTGCTATGATGTAATTAAAATGTCGATACCAGCTATTTATTAATCAATTAAAGCTCCTTATACCTCAAAAGCAGGGCTTGGTATCAGACAAAGAAATTGCAGTGGTTAATGAGGGTGAAACCATCAAGGAGCCTGGTAGGAGTTACAAGAACCAGGGATGACCACATTACCAGGGAACCACATGGCAAATTATCACATTTACTTAAAGCTCATGAAATTCTTGCATCAGCTCTACACAAAAGCTTATTTTTAAAATTTCTGTCTGTAAAATGTAATCTATACTGGTCCAAATTAAGGTGTTATGACCACCTTATTGAAAACACAAATGATTTCCAACACTTTGAACAATAGTTGACATTTATTGTTTCAAGTAACTGATACCCAGTTTGGGCTATCCTTGAGGTTCACAGGTGACAACTCTTGAGCAGTATCAGAGAGTTATATATATTATCACATGCATTTAGATTCACTAATGAGTAACAGAACTCCTGCAGCTTTATAATAAAAAGTCCCAGGAAACCCAATTCTCGTTAGGTGGGATTGGCAGATGGAATTCCTCATCTTATTGTTCTGAGTCTTTTTCCCTATGATCATAAAGACTAAGTGGCACATGCATGAAGCATTTTTGTCTTCGTAAACGGGCCAATATGCAGAATCTGCCTGTTTACGAACGCAAAAAAGGCTTTTCACGTGCATCAAACCCAAATTGCAATTTGGTAACCTGTTACCGAATGGCAAATTGGGTTTTGTGATTTGGTATTAGGAAGGGGCGTGTTAAGGGCGTCCCTTTCTAATACCGAATCACATTGGTATGTATGAATGTTTAGTGACCGAAATGCGGTCGCAAAACATTTGCATTTTACCACCTACTTCAAGTAAATGGTAACCCATTCACAGATTTGAAGGGGTCCCTTTGTTTGTAAAAGCATTTTATTTAAGAGCAGGCAGTGGTTCCACGGACCACTGCCTGCTATTAAATAATGAAAGGAAAACATTTTCTTTTTCTTTTTGTAAAGCATCCCATTTTCCTTTAAGGAAAACGGGTTGCTTTACAAAAAAAGATTGCTTTATTTAAAAGCAATTACAGACATGGTGGGCTGCTGTCCCTAGCAGGCCACCATCCCTGTGATTTTGCGATTCCTAGTGGGTCGTAAATTGCGAGCTATCTCATTAATATTAATGAGCTACCTCATTAATATTTATGAGGTAGGTCGGTTTCCGACCCACTACGAATCTGTATATGAAACTCATGGAGTTTCATACATTGGAAATTGCATTACCTAATTGCGATTCTCAGAAAATCGCAATTAGGTCATCGCAATTTCTAATTTTGATACGTGTGGCCCAGAAACTCCTCTGCTTGGTTAAGTTGGAATAAACCTCTACATATCATATTAAGAAGGTGCATAGCAGTGATGTTCCACTTTTAGAGTAACAGCGCTGTGCTACATTCAGAATAAGAAATGTGCTATGTTAAACCAAATTATGTGGTTGATGATCATGTTTGCAATAGCCTTATTCAAAAACACTTGGGGGCAGATTTACAAGCCCCTTGCGACACATCTGCGCTGCTGTTGCGTCACTTCTGTGACGTAGCAATGGCGTAAACCATGCACCACGTTGCGACTTATTTACATCGTGACGCATCTAGGCAGATGCGTCACTTTGTAAAGCAGTGCGCCACATGAAACCTGCGTCAGGTTTCATGTGGACGTTCCATCCCAGGGTGGGTGTTCCATCGCAGGAAAGCCTCGTAAAAGTGACGCAGTGAAATCTACAAGATTTCATGGAGTCAGTTTTACGACGCCGCTGCGTCAAACCCTTATGCCTGCTTGAATCAGGTGTAAGGATTGATGCACCACCTTAAGTATGGGCGGCCCCTGAGCATTGTTGGCGTTGTTTCGCGTTTGCGGCACGACTCCAGCAATGCGCCACCCTTACGCCACAAGATGCAACACTCATCTGCCTGTCCTTTCGCCATGGTGCACAGCATTGTAAATGTGAAGCATCCGTGGTGGCGCAATGTGAGAATTGAGTGTCGCATCTATTCTGGCGCATTCCTGCTGATTTGCAGAGATGCGCCAAACCTTGTAAATTTGCCCCTCTGAATCCCAGCAAAATGTGTAAGGATATTTCTCTTTTGTGTTTTAATAATGAGATATCCTTCACATGGTTGAAAATACGGTACATATAATACTCCTCTATCGGGATTATAAGCATGTTTGGGCGCCTTCATGGTTAAATAACAATCCATTGTTTTCTTCTATATAAAACTGGAGTGTAGGCTAATTTAATTTACCCCAAAAATATTTTCTTTCAGCTATTGGTTAAAACTGCTGTTAATAATATTTTAAAGGATACTAAGCCTAGTACCTTAATTATGCTTAAAAAATTTACACAATGTAATCTTGTTTATAACCTGTGTCAGCAGCGTCACCGATAATCACCATGCTGTAAATACATTTTTACTTCTTATATAAAGCACTACCATGCCATACAATAAACTAATAACACTACACCAGAGGTCTTCAAACTTTTTTACTCTGAGCCCCCCTTAGCAAACTGTTTTGAGGTTGGGCCCCCCTCCAAAACATTATGGCAAGGATTGGGGGAGCGGGAGAGATATGTAGGGAGCGGGGCTTTCTAGATGATTTTAGGAATACCTTTTCTATAGCTTATGAACCGCACCAAATATGAGACTTATAAAACAGCAAATGCATCAAACAAAAACAGATATCTCAAACAAACTGCTCCCCATAATTGGGGTTTGTGAACCCCTCACACTCTTTGACCCCAATGCAACAATACCTGCTGCACTAATGGTAACTGCAGTCCTGAGTAGCAGGCTATCTCACCTGCCTCTTTTACCTCTTCCCCACCATGAGGGATCATCACCTCTGGCCTAATGCTTGAAAGTACAATACGCTCTGATGCCCCTGTTTTTTAAAGGTAGACAGTCATAAGTATGATGCAGTGGGCCCCCCAAATTCCTGGGCCCCAGTCCTGCTGCATCTGCTCCTTTATGACAACCAGCAGTGGCCACTTACACACTTGGCAGCAGTACCAGCTTCACTAATGAATGTCCCTTTTAGAAAAACAAAATCACTTATAATGTCCCCTTCTTTGGGGTATCTCTCTGAAGAAGCGGTCTCCTGCGAGTTGTAAACTTAAAAAATGAGTCTGCATACAGTGCTCCCTATTCTGGGCCTTCTCTGTGACAATATCTTTGAATCTCGCTTCTTTCCTGTCTCCTAGACCATTTTTGTGAGGCCCCAAGGTTCAAGAGGATTAGGGCTCTGCATCTGAATGCAACCCTGCTGGCCTTCTACCTGCCAACCCATGGACTCAGCTTTTACAAAAAAACTTCCCCTGAATGGTTAATACTGACTTTGAGATGCCAGTGCCTGAAAGCGAAGACTGTGGTGGTAGTGCAGAAAGTTAAAAAAGAAACCGGCCTTCTTACCAGCCATTAATTGATTGAGTCACTTAACCCCTTTCTGTGTGGGGCACATTCCCCCACTGTGCTGGGGGGAGCGGGGGGGCACGTACAGCGCCCCGGTGCTCGTCATGAGCCACGGCGCTCCGGTGCTCATGACGAGCTGAGCTTGTCATGACCACGCCCGTTCCAATGGAACGCTCAGCACAGCAGGGGAATCAGCCCAGCATGCGAGCGTTCCATGTAACGGGCGCGGTCATGACGAGCTCAGCTCGTCATGAGCACCGGAGCGCCGTGGCTCATGACGAGCTGACGTCGTCATGAGCACCCAAGGGGTTAAAGCCAGGGCCACTAGAATTTTGAGTTTCTGCAGCAGCGTTTCCACATAATTATCAGTTTACTGCATTTGCTGCATAATCTGCAGATTTCAACAACAAAAAATGTGATTCTAGCTCAAACGGAACAAAAGTTACTTAAAGCGTGACAAAGTGTTCCGGAGCAGTGGAAGGCCCTTTGCAAAGATTGACTGGTAATCTTGTAGTTGCTTACTGCTGTATTTGGGTGTGAAACTGGTACTAATGAGGTGAAATATTTCCTCTGACAGTGTTACAGTGAGTTAAAATGACAAAATAATGAAGTAATGCTAACCACAAAATGTGGCGCATTGTGCCGCATAATTTACCTTTTCTTGCTGCATAATTTAGTCAAACCTGCCTCATAATTTTGCCCTCTTCTGCTGAATAATTCCAGTGGATCTGCTTAAAGATTTATGGTGGCAAAGATCTATTCTTTTTAAGATGTCATGTAAAGGAGTTATCAGCTGGGATCTGGAATAGTGGAGACACTTACAAAAATGTCTGCATTAGATACAGTTTGATTACTTATTACTAAAAGTATATTTTGTAAGAACTTGTTTTATCTCAATCACTGCATCATTTTGCAGCAGCCTAGCTTAGAGTATGTAAATACTGTTTTAAAATAATGACTTATATATTCACAGTGCTTTCTGCCACAGGCTGAGACCTCATAATACTATAAACAGGGCCATTGAAATTATGCGGCAGGAGAACGCTAAATTATGTAGCATAATTGACTAAATTCTCCAGCAAGCAAAGGCGAATATGCTGCATATTGTGTGATAGCATTACTGCACTATTTTGCTATTTTTAGGCTTGTTAACATTGTCCTGGCCATTATTGCCCCTCATAAGTACCACATTAACATCCACATACAGCAATAAGCAACAGAAAGGTGACCAGTCTACCTTTAGAAAGGGCCTTCGACAGTGAGGTAACATGTGTTGCTGCATTTTTTTATCTGCAAATTATGCAGCAGACGATGGATTATGTGGCAAATGTGGGAAAACCATAACTATGCATTGTGAGTGCAGGGTGAGCGTGAAAGTGAAGGGTGAGAATGAGGAGTGAGTTGTCTGAATGCAGGGTGAATTCCCAGACACTTGAAGTTAATCAGCATGTTATTGACGGGGTTTAGGGTTTCAGATATAAGTTAAACTATTGCTATTATGGAATTAATCAGGGAATCGAGGGTGAAATAAATAATGTCCTGTTCCCTCAACAAACTTCCAGTCTTATGATTAGGGTTGCCAGCTCATTATTTTGATGTTGCAGACGGGACAAAAATAAACAGTCACCCAAAGCCCTATTTTCAGCACTTATCTGTGCGTACTTCGAAAAGCAAATATAAAGCACTGTTAAATGTGTTCTAGGGCTGCCTGAATGATTCATGACTGAAAATAAAAGGAACAGACAGAAAGTCACATTACAAATGAATACATACTTTTTTTTCATTTAAGACTCTATTTTGTGTGAGCAAGGTCTTTGCAGGTTCTTTAAACATACATGGCTGGCATTTTTTCTATTGGCAACCCTTTTATGTATTCCTTTTCATGAAATGCATTTACACACTACAGCTGTAAATGTATAATACAAATGTAAGGAATAGGCAGAGTTGGGGCCCAGGTACTGGAAAAAGAAAAGAAAAAACTAAGCTTTGGTAACCAGTTCCAGAAGGTATGTAAATGGTCTTTAAAGACCTGTGAAAAACTCGGTTGTGCTGGAGTCTTAATAAGGCTCAAGACACTGCCCAGCCGAGCCCCCAGCAGCACCCCCACTGACCTCTGGCCCCACGGCACTCTGAGGGCTTCAGAGTAAATTAAGACAGCATGGAAATACATCAAATAAACATCACTGTATTTCCCAGCGTCTTCATTTACATGAGCTTGCAGAGGCCTTTGCGCCCCCCTGGGAACCCATCCATGCACCCCAGGGGGGCGCGCCCCACAGTTTGAAGAACTGTGCACTACACCAATTGCAAGGCATTCTACATGAATCCCAGTCAACAATTAAGATTTAACTAAAATTAGTTCTGTGCATTTTCTAAACCACATGCTGACAAATCATCAATAAGTGCATGCATTTGTGGAACGTTATATGATATTGCATTGGATCTATACTCACAAATTATTTAGTTGTTAGGGCGTGGATTGAAGTGTTTGAAGGATGGGGCACCTGGTCACTGACTCTGGGAATTCGTCAAGTATTTAGAGACTTCTATGAGGCTTAGTATCGGGCGGAGGGGTTAAACAAAAACATTTAGACAACAGAATACCTTGGATTAGTCTCAGGAACTAAAGTTGTGTCTAAAAATTGTGCTTTCTTAGATGCCCCTTTCAGTAGTAATGAGGTTTAGGTGGCCCTTTCGACCCTCCCCTTTGGCAAAGCTGTTGGGGTTGATAGAGTACCATTAGAATTTTACAAACGTGTTTTTTTTGGCTTTAGAAGATCTGGTTGATCTATTTCTCAAGGCACATAAAGATGTGCACATACCTGTCTCTTGGCCCCTGAATAACATTGTGGTGCTTCTCAAAAAAGGAAAGCCTCTGCAAGACCCCGGATGTTATAGATCCATCACAATAATTATCAGTGATTCCAAGATATATTCCATAGTCTTAGCAACAAGGCTGTGTAATGTCATCACCGAGCTGGTTTCTTTCTGGAAGCATGGATTCATCCCAGGGCTGGATACCACAGATAATGTCCGTCATGTTATCGCGCTCCTTGATGCATCTGCATTCTATGAGTAACCCATGGCCCTTGCCCAGAAAAAGCATTTGATATGGTGGCCTGGGACTATCTTTGGGAAGTGATGAAGTGGCATGAAATTGGGCAAGTCTATATCAAGGCCATTCAATCTGTCTATCATAACCCTTCTGGTAGGCTTCATATCATGGGAGGGGGACAGTCTGATGTTATCAGAATAATGGGAGGGACAAAACAGGGATATCCTTGTTCACTTTTATTGTTTGCTCTTTACTAGATCCTCTGACCAGGAGGTTAGAGTCTAATGCTTTAATATAACCTATGCAATTTCACGTCAGAAGCACCAAGATCTCGGTGTACGTTGATGATATTGCAGTATTAACATCTGACCCTGTTATAAATATGCGAGAGGTAGGAAAAGAAGCCTCCGAATTTGGGAAACTGTCAGGATATTCTCTAAACCCGATCAAGGCACAGGTGGGGGCCAATTAATTTGTACAAACTACACTTGGCCACACCCTTAAAGAAGCAGTCCCCCCGGGAATTAGCATTACGGCAGATTGTAGAGGCTAATTTATCCCAGATTCTCTGCAAAAACAATCATATTTAGAAAATTGATTAATTTTTATAAAATGTCTTCTCAGCATCTAAATCCATAAGGCTAAATGGGGATTTAAAATGATTATTTTGATAATGTATAACAAATTATTCTCATTTTATATGTAGAAAACCTTTCTTTCATAAACCCAGTTGGATCATTGTCCATTATTGAAGGGAGAACTTTGAATAAACAATTTACTAACACTTTTTCTAATAATGATTTAGAAAAGTTAGGCATATAGTTGGATAGCGGTAATGGGTATATAAAGGATCCTTCCATGAAGACATTTCTGAAAATTCCTGATACAAACTAACAGCTATGAAGGAAATTGGTGGAAAACCTCCTGATAAGAATTCGCTGGCATGCCATTGTGATCAGGAGATTAACCATAATTAAGTGATTTGCTAGTATTAATCCAATAGTGTCCTAACATGTACCCAGTAGGTAACAAGTTAATTGAAACTTATTTATAACTTCATTTTGAACAGTTATAGGTTTATCATATAATTGGGTAGAGAAAGGCAAAAACTTATTAGCAATGTCGTTCGAACTGGTTAATAATTTACCTTGGAAAGATCTTATAACATGAATGAGTTTTTGGCTTTCGAAACATGTAATAATTGGCATAAAGTTTACCAGACTGGTTGACCTTGTATTAACACATAGCATAGTCACTGGACTACTGGACTCTCATGCCTATACTGAGCATTTTGTTGAATTTATAATGTATATTTTATGGTTTAAATGTTTATGTATTGTCACTAAAGAAACAAATGATTTCTCATATTTAGCAATTTATTTAAGTGTGGTCTGATATTTTAGTTTAAAAATTCCTGTTCTTAATAGAAATAATAGAAAGGGGAATGCCTCAAGTAAATACTTAAAGGCTTCCCAGCTAATAAACCTTGTTGTGTCGTAGGGTTTATTGGAACTAAAGAAATTATTGATATGAGTTAAGGGCTTGGCTATATTATCTTCCTTTAGGATAATGTCTGCATTCCTTCTTGACTTGAGTGAATTGGAAGACCCCTCAAAGTGATGCAAATAAAAATGAAGATGTGTTCTAAAATGAATGGGAACAAGAATTAGAAAAAACCTTTCTGGTTGTAGAAAAGTGTCATCTCAAATTGTCCACAATGCTGGTACTGTTGAAGAAAGCGTTCAATAATATAAAGCAGTGATTACCAAACTTTTTAGAGCCTACTTTTAAGAAGAACAAACTTTCACTACTCACCTAGCTCTAGTGGACATGAAGTGGGTGATTTTTGAATGTAATTAAAGCACTGTGTTGCAGGGCACTGTTATTTAGAGATAGCAACTTTTCAATTGAAATGGACGCTAAATTTGCACAGACATATAGTTTTACTCATATAACTATATTGCACATAAATGATAATGTGTGGAATTAGGGTTTCAATGGATATTTATAATGTGTGCATCACCAAGTAGAGTGTCTTGATTGCTTTCATCCTGTTAAAATGTTTGCTTCCATCACACTTCGAAATTACAAAATAAATGTGCTTTCCTTTTGCTGAAATCTACAGTTCATTTGCAGGTATTTACATTTTATTGGGTGTTAAAAATTACATCCAACAACCTTTCCTATAGCACTGACAAAATAACATGTCTTTCCCAACTTTATCACATGTAGAAATATTATCTCATGTATATGAGTTCATTGTAGTAAACCAACATCCATTAGCAGAAATGTACTTATCTTCTTTTTCTTAACTGAGTGCCACAAACCTTTAGCATTTAAAGAAGTAATCTTGAGATTATTACTACAATCTAAATTCCTCCCTAAGAGATTACTATCTTTTCTATTTCTGTACAAAAAGCATATTTAATATGAAACATAAAAAGCCCATATAAAAACAAATAACGTATATGCTGCCGTCTAGATATCCAGCACGAAGGTGGGTGCTGATGCCTATCGGCTCCTGGCGTGATCGGGCCTAGGTCTAATCTGCTGTGCAAGTGCGGGTCGGAGTATGCTGCTCCAGCCATCTTCCGACAGAGACCTTGGAGCCTGCTAGCAGTGAGGCCTTGGAACGCCTACTCACAAACACTTAGAATGCTGCGAATCCCCACCTGCCTAGCCCTGGATCACAGCCTACGTCACCCCTGCAGTGCTATTGTCAGGATTTGCTTCCGGGCAGAGAAGATGCCTGACCCCTCCCCTTCACCCCCGGCTGCCCCAGGCAGCAGCCTTGGTGCCACGCTGAGATTTCGTCCCTACTTGCTAGGCAAATGGGAGGAACATTCCTGGGACCTATACCAACGGACTGCCTGTGGCTGCTGAGCGTCTCCCCACCTGCTGGTGTCCACATGGGCACTTAATTGAGCAGGCCTGTTGCACCTGATCTCAAATGCCGAGATCCTGGTCTGCATTACACCTGCACATGGCACCCGATACCTGGTGCTGCTCCCTTTGAGTACCACTTATGGAGAACCACCACGCCTCTCAGAACCGAGGGCACCACTCATTAATTTCTACAAACAGGATGCCCCTTGTCAGTAGATCTTGCACCGGCATGGAGGGGTGAGTTAGTTACAGTTATACACTTCATGCCAGCCCCGATGGTATAGCTGCCTTTCCTAAGAACTTGAGCTGCATGTACCTACTCCTCCACAGGCTCACATGATTCACCACTGCATAACATTAATTGTCATAAGTTGGACTGTAATGAAGGCAAGTCAGAGCCAGCATCAGTGTGGAACCTTGATCAGTGTGGCGGGCACCCCATAAGACATGCTCTGATCTGGGCTGGCTACCTCCCCTCCATACTGTGCTTTGTGGGCCTTTGTTGGTCCTGGGCAACAAGGTGAAGAGCGCAGCTTATCTAATACTAGTTGCTCCTGAATCAGTGAGGCTCCGTTATTCAGACGCTGCAGTCACATCCTATCGTGTTGAGCCCAGCAAAAACTTGCTTCCGTTGACCAGCCCCTCCCCTTGGTACATTTTGATACGGTCATTTCAATTGCCCTTTCCTCCTGTCTTCTGTGGGACCTCTGATCCAGTGCAGGGTGCATCATCTCGTGCCGCCTGCTTACAATTGGTAGTCGGTGGGTTCAGAGAAGAGTAGGACATACCCAGAATGAACCTATGGATGTTGCTAATTCCCAGTTGACCCCAACCACTACTTTCAGCCACGCCATCAGCGAACAGGTTGAGTCACCTGCCGCTCTACCACTGCACTATCCGCTTGCCACTACAGGGTATTGGCAGCCTGTAACGGGGTGGTGCGACCCTCTACACAGGACATGGACAACGGGACTCCCCCCGGGGGCTCTTACCATCCCCACCCTGTTTGTTCCCTGTTACAGAACGAACTTCCCTCTGTTGAATTCGATATCGGAACCTCCGAGGAACAGGAGGAACCATGGCCCTTTAACTGGAGATCTGAAGAAGAGTGGGCGGGGCTACCTGTGGAGGAGGCAGCGTTAAATGCAGAAGCCGGAAGGGAGAGGGTGTGCTTGTACACCGGGAGAGGCGAGAGTTGGAGAGTAAAGTCGGAAGAAGAGCGTGGTGAAGAGAGGAGGAAAAGACCGGAGGAAGAATCGAGGAGAGCGGAAGCCGTATCATCACCGGAGGAAACGCCAGGTGGCCAACGTGCCCACGAGCCGACCTGCCACACGCCCGGGGGAGGTGTGTGGCTAACTCAGGTACGAAGGCGAGTGGCGGGTTGGGTCGGGAGGAAGGGCAATTCTGCCGAGTGATTGGGATCCCCCTGTCCCGGTGTACCCTTACCCCTGAGCACTAAACCCCTCACCGCACGAGAGGATTGAGTGTTGCACTTCGGGAACTTCCTCACTCCTTTTCCCCTCAACATCACGAGTACCGGACCTTACACTGACCCCCTTCCTTCTTTGTGTTTTCCTTTGCAAGAGGCGCCACGGACGAGGATCAGCCCCTAGCGAGGAGGAGACCCGAGGGGCTACGCCGAACGGATCCATCTAAACCGAAAGCCCGTCGGAGGAGCCGAAGCCGATCCCCCAGACAGACCTTGTACCCTAGGAAGACCTGTACAGACTATTTGTATGCTGCAATAAAGCCCTCTTTGACAAAAACCAGTCTCCTGCCCATTCCTCACTCCCCCGGCATAGCGGATCCCGTAACAGTGTTGGAGAATGCGGGCACCACACCCATCTGTACAGAAGAGATGGAGACCATAGTGCAGCAGATGGATACAGTGGTGCAGCAACTGGTGAAAGGACAGGAACGACTGGAGTGGGTCGTTGAGCAGCAACTTAATTCAGCTCAAGCAGACCGAGAAATACTAAAGAAAGCCCTGAGCGCCCGGGAGACAGACCCTTCAAACACATGGGGGGAAACCCCTCTGCGAGGTGGTGTGGAAGAGGGGATCATACCACATGGGTCAGCGGGGGTCTCTTTGCAAAAGTTTCAACCGGGAGAGGACCCGGACTCTTTTATCTTGAACTTCGAGAGGGCAGCTCGGGCCTGCGGCTGGCCAATAGGTAAATGGCTGTTCTTCCTGGCCCCTCTCCTTGTCGGTGAAGCCCAGGCAGCCTACCAGGTCGCCAATCCCTCTGGTGATACCCCGTACGCTGACGTGAAACGCGTAATACTGGAACATCTCGGCTTAGATGCAGAAGCCTACCGCTTGAAGTTCCGAAAGGAAAGAGGCAGCCCCGGAGAGAACCCTAAAACTCTTTTTGTACGATTGAAGATGGCCGCGGAAAAGTGGCTTACTCCCAACATGAAGAATTGGCTTGGTAGTTTGGTCTGCCCTGTTCCCATGATGCACTGGGCCAGGGACAGACTAATTTGCATATAGCCAGGTTCTGAGCTGGGATGGGGCAGTGAGCTAAATAACGGTGATGGATCAAGCCCTGATCTTTGGACTGGGTAAGAGTGGTCTGCTTAATTCAGACACTCTGTTCATCACCACCCCCTTTTCTGAATCGTTTTTGGCCACTATTGGTGTGGCAGGGTATACTCAGACATGAGTCCCTTGCTCACTGCTCCATCAGGATTCAAGCAAGCCGGGCCGAAGACGCCTGAAATGGCAGAAACCGGTCCCCGGAAGCTTGTCTCCTTTCTGGTGAAGAATTGGCTTGGTAGTTTGGTCTGCCCTGTTCCCATGATGCACTGGGCCAGGGACAGACTAATTTGCATATAGCCAGGTTCTGAGCTGGGATGGGGCAGTGAGCTAAATAACGGTGATGGATCAAGCCCTGATCTTTGGACTGGGTAAGAGTGGTCTGCTTAATTCAGACACTCTGTTCATCACCACCCCCTTTTCTGAATCGTTTTTGGCCACTATAGGTGTGGCAGGGTATACTCAGACATGAGTCCCTTGCTCACTGCTCCATCAGGATTCAAGCAAGCCGGGCCGAAGACGCCTGAAATGGCAGAAACCGGTCCCCGGAAGCTTGTCTCCTTTCTGGTGAAGAATTGGCTTGGTAGTTTGGTCTGCCCTGTTCCCATGATGCACTGGGCCAGGGACAGACTAATTTGCATATAGCCAGGTTCTGAGCTGGGATGGGGCAGTGAGCTAAATAACGGTGATGGATCAAGCCCTGATCTTTGGACTGGGTAAGAGTGGTCTGCTTAATTCAGACACTCTGTTCATCACCACCCCCTTTTCTGAATAGTTACTCCCAACATCAGCACCAAGGAGGAAATAATGGACCGAATTTATCTTGAGCAGTAGCTGGAAGCTCTGCCCTACGCTACCCAGGGATGGCTGAGACAACACCACAATTTAACCACTGCCCAGGCTATTGAGATGGCCGCCTCGTTTTCCCAAGCCCAACCTAAAGCATCTGCTTGGGAAAACAATTGATCCACTAGACCGATTCTCAAATAAGGGAAACAGCCCCAGCATCTGCCAGAACCCCCCCCCCCGACATCGGAACTGGAGACCTGACCCCCCCCTGGACCCTCTGGACCACAATGCTTTGACTGTGGCAACTGGGGCCATATTGCCAGACTTTGCCCTCGTCGGAAACCACCGGACGAGCCTATGGAGGTTGGATACCTACCAAAGGCAGTGCTCTATTTGGCCGAGATGGGGAACACATTCCGAGTAAGTGTGAAGGTAAACGGGTCCTCCATTCATGCCCTTCTTGACTCTGGCTGTCGCCAGTCAGTGATCCAATCCCAGCATGTAGCACCCGCCCAATATGTCCCCAAAGAGATAGTGAATATACGTTGCGTGCATGGAGACATCAGACCCTACCCCGTAGTTAAAGTTCCCATACATCCCACACAGGGGGAGACCCATGTCGTTCGAGTGGGGGTCCTGTCCTCCCTCCCCGAGGACCTAATTATAGGTACAGACAACCCTGACTTCCTACGCATGTTTCGCAAACACCTAGACCAAGTACCCGTTTCCCCCCCCGCTCTATCATACCCCGAGATCCTCTCCCTGCCTTTGTTTCTAAGGAACCGTGGGTGTTGGATAGGAGTTTTAGATTTGCACAGACTAATGATCGCACCCTCTTCAATGCCTGGGAACAAGCCCATCAACAGCAGGGAACCACCCAGGGCACCTATCCCCGGTTTCACATCCACAATGATTTGTTGTATAGACCAGGTCAGAAAGACGGCCCCTCTCAGCTCCTGGTGCCACTCTCTTTCCGAGAGCAAGTGCTGTTTTTTTCACACAGCCACTTGGTGGCCGGACATACGGGTGCGGAGAAGACCATCCAGACCCTGCTAAGGCATTTTTATTGGCCCGGAATATACAAAGACGCCTCTGTGTACTGCCGGGAGTGTGAAATATGTCAACGGAAAAATATGACAAAACCTCCGGCGGTCCCATTACAACCATTACCAATCATCGTGAAACCGTTCGAGAGGGTCGGGATGGACCTCATTGGACCCTTACCCAAGACCAAGAAGGGGTACCAACACGTCTTGGTAGTGGTCGACTACGTCACCAGGTTCCCAGAGGCCTTCCCGCTAACAGCAACCATCTCCAAGCAAGTCGCGGACAGAATGATTGAACTATTCAGTCGGGTCGGGTTCCCTAAAGAGATCCTGACGGACCAAGGAACACCATTCGTGTCCTGCCTTATGAAAGAAGTTTGCACCAACCTGGGGATACAGCAGATCCGCACCTCAGTATACCATCCACAGACGGACGGTCTGGTGGAACGGTACAACAGGACGTTAAAAACCACCCTTAGAAAAATGTTCGAATTCAGCGGTATGGATTGGGACCAGTTATTGCCTCTAGCTCTATATGCAATAAGGGGTCAGATGCAGAGCAGCCTGGGCGTCTCTTCATTTAAATTGTTATACGGCAGACAGCCTCGTTCCCTTTTAGAAATGACACGGGAAGCATGGGAGCGGGAGATTCCAGAAGAAACGACCAAAACCTTGGAATACGCCCAGAATCTGAAATCAAAACTGGGAAGACTGCGGGATCTCGCCTACACCCACCTTGAAAAGAGCCAAACCCGACAGAAAAACGCCTACGATAAAGGGAAGAAATGGAGACATCTGAAAGAGGGTGATTGGGCCCTCGTGCTGCTCCCATCATCTACCCAGAAGTTTAGAGCGGAATGGGTCGGTCCTTACAGGGTGCTGTCGACTATCAGGCGGACCAGTTATAGGCTGAAAGTGGGTCCCAACAAGACCCAGATTTACCACATCAATCTGTTAAAAAAGTGGCTTGGACCCCTTCCATCGGGAGTGAACCTGACGACCCGTTCCCCGACAACGTCCCCAGTGTCCTCCCTAGACCAGTTGGTGATTAACGATGAGCTGGATGAACAAAAGAACCAAGAACTGCAAAAAACTCTCAAACCATACCACTCACTGTTTTCCAACACACCCGGCCGAACCTCCCAGGCCGAACATTGTATAGAGACTCCTCCAGGCAAAGTCATAAAAATAAGACCCTGTAGGGTACCAGAGGCCCGAAGGAACGACATCAGAAAAGAAGTACAGGATATGCTAGACCTAGGAGTCATACGCCCCTCAAGGAGTAATTGGTCTAGTCCTAATGTTATGATCCCTAAACCGGATGGGACCCCAAGGTTCTGTATGGACTTTCGGGCACTGAATGAAATATCATCTTTCGACGCCTACCCCATACCCCGTGTGGACGAGCTCGTCGAGAAGCTAGGAGATGCAAAATATATAACGACCCTCGATTTGACTAAAGGCTATTGGCAGGTGCCCCTAAGGGAGGACGACTGTAAGATAACAGCCTTTACCACAGACAATGGACACTACGAGTTCACAGTCCTCCCTTTTGGTCTTCATGGGGCACCTGCCACCTTCCAACGATTGATGAATACCGTGTTGAAGGATCAGACCGGGTTTGCCTCAGCCTACCTCGACGACATCGTCATATACAGCCCAGATTGGAACACCCACCTGACCCACCTACAGGCCGTATTTACGGCCTTGAAACAGGCCGGCCTGAGGATCAATTCCAAGAAGTCATGCTTGGCCTTCCAGAAGGTGAAATACCTTGGGGCATGAACTCATTGAGCCCCATATCGAGAAAATCCGAGCTATTGCAGACACCCCCTTCCCTAGTACTAGAAGAGAGATGAGAGCCTTCCTTGGTCTCGTGGGATATTACCGGCGGTTTATCCCCCAATTCGCCCATATAGCAGCCCCCCTCACTGACTCCCTTCGTAGTTTAGGGAAGTCCTCCTCTCCTATCATCCCCACCGAACCGATGCAGAACGCCTTCCACAATCTGAAACACCTCATCACCTCTACCCCTGTCTTGTCCTCCCCAGACTTTACAAAGCTGTTTTCCCTACATACCGATGCCTCGGACTACGAAATCGGGGTGGTCCTTTCACAGGTCAGGGAGGATGGGTTAGACCACCCCATCCTGTACATAAGCCGCAAACTGTTTTCTAGAGAGTTAAAGTATGCAACCATAGAGAAGGAATGCCTGGCGAATAAGTGGGCGGTGTAGAAGCTGGCCTATTATCTTGAGGGGCACCCGTTTACGCTTTATACCGACCACGCCCCATTGCTCTGGATGACCCGTGCTAAGTCCAAGAATGCGAGAGTACTAAGGTGGTTTTTGACTCTTCAGCCATACACCTTCCAGTTACTACACAAGAAAGGGACCGACAACATGGGGGCTGATTACCTCTCCCGCTATCCCCTCCCCGATCGGGAGTGTCCTAGGGGGGAGGTGTGTAACGGGGTGGTGCGACCCTCTACACTGGACATGGACAACGGGACTCCCCCCGAGGGCTCTTACCATCCCCACCCTGTTTGTTCCCTGTTACAGAACGAACTTCCCTCTGTTGAATTCGATATCGGAACCTCCGAGGAACAGGAGGAACCATGGCCCTTTAACTGGAGATCTGAAGAAGAGTGGGCGGGGCTACCTGTGGAGGAGGCAGCGTTAAATGCGGAAGCCGGAAGGGAGAGGGTGTGCTTGTACACCGGGAGAGGCGAGAGTTGGAGAGTAAAGTCGGAAGAAGAGCGTGGTGAAGAGAGGAGGAAAAGACCGGAGAAAGAATCGAGGAGAGCGGAAGCCGTATCATCACCGGAGGAAATGCCAGGAGGCCAACGTCCCCACCAGTCGCCCTGGCTAACGCCCGGGGGAGGTGTGTGGCTAACTCAGGTACGGAGGCGAGTGGCGGGTTGGGTCGGGAGGAAGGGCAGTTCTGCCGAGTGATTGGGATCCCCCCATCCCGGTGTACCCTTATCCCTGAGCACTAAACCCCTCACCGCACGAGAGCATTGAGTGTTGCACTTCAGGAACTTCCTCACTCCTTTTCCCCTCAACATCACGAGTACCGGACCTTACACTGACCCCCTTCCTTCTTTGTGTTTTCCTTTGTGAGAGGCGCCACGGACGAGGATCAGCCCCTAGCGAGGAGGAGACCCGAGGGGCTACGCCGAACGGATCCATCTAAACCGAAAGCCCGTCGGAGGAGCCGAAGCCGATCCCCCAGACGGACCTTGTACCCTAGGAAGACCTGTACAGACTATTTGTATGCTGCAATAAAGCCCTCTTTGATAAAAACCCGTCTCCTGCCCATTCCTCACTCCCCCGGCATAGCGGATCCCGTAACACAGCCTCAGAACACGTTTTGGCACAATGGTGAAGACCAAACCGGACAAGACCCCTGCGCCAACAGGAGGTACATAGGGGTCGGAAACACATCCGATGGACAGTGATCCTGCAGATAGAACTTTGGTGGCCATACTGTCTGACCATTCCTGCAGATTCGACGAACTCCTTGCAGGAGTCATGGACATGTAGTCTACGTTAGAGCTGAAACTCCATTCTCTCTGTGTTGAAATGGGCCTCCTCCGAGAAGGTCACAAGAAACTGAAGGACCGGGTCGCAGAATCCGAATCCATGCTTGCTGCCTTGAGGCCCACCTTAATAGAATCTAACCACCTTCTCCGTGCCCTGCAGGGCAAGGTGGAATACCTGGGAGGCTGACCAGGAATGAAGGTCACCGCGCAACACGTACGCGTAGTTGGCCTCCCTGAGCAGGTGGAAGGCCCTAACATGGAGCTCATCTTGGAGGACTGGTTTGTCAATGTGATTTTACAGGGTAAGCAATCCCCTTTCTTCTCAGTAGAAAGAGCCCACACCATCCCTGAGGAGACCGCCCCATCCGGGCACCCTACAGCATACGGTGGTGGCGCACCAGTTCAATTACAGAGACAGAGATCACATACTCCAGGAGACAAGAGCGACGGGTCCGTGGACCGTCGAGAGCACCCTGGTGCATATTTTCCCTGACTACACCCTAGAGGTCCAGAGACACAGGTCCTCCTTCACGGGGTGAAGAAGTCCTTAAGCAACCACAGCATAAAATACACCTTACAATTCCCTGCCACCCCCCGGGTACAACACGAGGGCTCCACTAATTTCTGGATGACTCCAGAGGAAGCATTGGCCTGGCTGGAGCAAACGGGACAGGCGCCCCGCGGGGAGACAACCCCAGCTCGACTTCTCCGTGGCAAGTACAACAACAATGCAGAACACGCTCTAGGCACCGAATGCGAGGACCAACCAAAGAGCAAGCAGCAAAGGAAAGGACAAGAGCGGTGAAAGATGTAGAAAGGCAGGCCTTGATACCTTCTGCCTCTGCTTTAGGTTTGGAGGTGGCAAACCTTCAGGGCGACTCATCGTTGCTGTCCAACTCCCAGGTTGCAGTGGTGCTGGGCGGTGGCCCCATTGACTGTCACACCCCAAACGTCTGAGGACCAATGTAACCTGCTTCAAATAGGTTTGGAGAGGGTGTGGGTGGCCAGGTGGGATTGTTTTATCATTGGCAGCTCGAAACTACAAGATTGAATTTCAGGGTTGAGCAGCGGGTGGATGTTTACTGTGTGGGCCCACCGCCACCACTAGATCGTCCTTCCAGTGCAGCTACAAAGACTTTCTGAAACAGACTCTTTACCTGTCTTGTTATCGTTGCATTTCAGTGCCAATGGCTTGCCACCCATTGGTGCTCTGGCCTGGGAGTGGGAGTTGGGCTTTACTGTTGTTTAGTATTGCTTGTGTACAGGGGGTACCTTCATTTATTCTACAGTGGGGGACCAACCATGCTGTGTACATGGGTGGGATCAGACGGTGTTTGGGTGGGGGGTTGTTTAGACTTTGTGGGACACGCCTGATTGTACTACCATGGCCTTCCTGACCAGTGACCAGAACTCCACAATACTGTTGTTAGCTTAGAAAGTCCATGGTCTGGCAAGTTACACCAAGCACTATTGAGTGTATCAATACCTTTGCTGGTGCAAAATTCAAATAGCACTCCTACAGGAAAACCATCTCACTGCACAAACACTAGATGTAATGCACAGGCACTGGAGGGGGACTTTGATAACAACCATGTACTCTAGCTATGCCAGGGGAGCATTGAGTCGAGCCACCCCTGGGACACCACTGGAGGTCCAGAACCCCCACATCGACACCGTAAGCCGTTATGTAATAACCAGACATGGCGACTACGCATAGAGGCGCTCCGAGATGCCCCACTTTGCTCCTCCCTTTCAGATAATATTTTCAGATAATATTGCCTCTTACTTTCAAGAAAATGGGGTAACCGCCACCATGTCTGGGGTGGAATGAGATGCATTTAAGGTCGTACATAGGGACATATGATAAAGGTGGTTACGGCACTAGAATGACCCTCCGCAAAGAGCTTGCCCACTGGGAGTCTCATATATGTTGGACTGAACTGGTGTCTCCTGATACTCCGCTGGCAGTGGCTTCGGTGACCCAGGCAAGATTGACGTATAGGACAGTGCTAGATCGCCTGGTCACCCTCGCCTATAGGAAAAACATGGGCAGGCGACATGCATAGGGCGATAAAGCAGGCAAATTATTGGCATGGCTGTTACGCTCGGACATGCCTGGGAGTCTGGTCATGGCTATCAGAAATAACGAGGGATGTATAGTTAATATGCAGCTTAACATTAACACAGCCTTTCACTTGTACTATGCCTCCCTGTACAGTGCCCCTCAGGAATGCGAACCAGCTGAGTTTAAAAATTTTGTAGAGGGTATCACACTTCTCAGAGTCTACGGCATGTTCCTGTTAGTCCCTCTAATTACACAGGAAACACTCCCTGCCACCATATGCTCCAACCAACGCTGTCTCTCTGGGTGATTCCACATGGGGGGAGCATACTCATCACAAACATGGACACAAAACCTGCCATATCTTTCCCTGTGGGTTCTCCATTCTGCTGTGCTGTTTAAACACTTACAACAACCTCTCATAGTAAGTATGCACTGTCTCTTAAGAATCCTGTGTACTATCAGTCTTTACCCAATCAATATCTTTCGCAGACACCTTCCTTTCAGAAACATGATCGCCTGTTGATAATTTTTCATCACCTCAGGCAACAGTGCATGTATTATTGGATTCTAGTAAGGTTCCCTTTATGGCCACTGATTAGACACTTTGCATTCAGATAAAAGATCGCTTGGCACCACAATGTCAAAAAAGGTATTCAAATCCACCCATAACACCTGTGCAACTTTGACAAACCTCTCATACTTTATCAGTAAAAATTGCCTTTGGACATTGTACTTGTGGAAGACTGATTCCATGCACACCAGCAGGATACGGTAGCCGTAGTCCTAACTAGCTCACAGTGCACCCTCTGGACCTCTGAACCTTACAAGGCACCAGAAGGCACGTGCAACCTCAGAACATGACAACTCTGACTCTCCAAGGAAATCGTGGAAACAGATCAGTCTCTTTTGTTAGTAACTCATGCATGCTCAAGGGTAGACACAAGAAATACTTGACATTTCAATAATCTATTGAAGCATTGTGATTCTTGTATATAATACATGCGCTGCAATAGAAGGAAACAGAACAGAGTAATCAGCATTCCAGCATTACTGGATTCGTACAGAAGATGAACAATTCAACCATCGTGCTGTTACACTGATCATAAGCATGTATGTATAATCATATCTATACTCCTACCTAGCCCTTTGTAACCTAGTGGGCTTAGGGGATGTGAATCTGTCAGAATACCCTAGGGGGATCTAACTCCTCAGTTACTTGTGGGTATGTTTAATCTGGGATCCCGTTCTTCTGTAGAGCTGGCCACCGTCCTTCTCAGGAAGGTAAACAGGATTTCTCTTGGCTGGAATTTAGGCATTGGGCAACCTCTACAGTGACAGCAAAATGCTTATCTGTCTAAACAAAGGATTCGCGTCATTTATATATAATAAACTTCACCTTGTTACCATAACAGAGCCCCAGTAAGGCCATCATTATTTATTCAACCCTTGCAGAGCTGTCACTGAGCAGACGGCAACAAACATCAACATTTTGTGCAGTGAACTTAAGCCTGGTACAGAATGTTCAAGGCAATGTTAATATGCCTACCAAGAAGTGTAAATGTAAGCAAAACCATTTCATAGAATGTTATCCAATATGTGTGTGAATAAAAATGTGTTTCAAGAGTCAAAGTTTAAGGAGAATGTCAACTTTAAACATGAACATGTAAAATGGTGGTGTTCCTCACCCGAGGTCTATGCAACCATATTACACCCGCTCCTTGGACATAAGGCGACTAAAAGCTTACTAACACATGTCCACTAAAATATAAGGTCAATGTCTCGTTTGATACTAAAAGCATAAAGAAAGCCAAACGTATTAAAAAGGTGATATAAAAAGCGAATAAAGGGCCGCATTAAAAGCAATTTTGTCAAGAAAAACATTGCCGAATAAAAAATAAATCTTCAATGCTCGAAACTACCAGATTGTTTACATGCTCTGAGAAGCAGAGAAAACAAAACTGTTCCCAGCTGCTGCAGACCATGTTTCTGTGGGCACCCTTCTCACAAGTTTCACTGTATAAACATGGTCAAATCCACCCCGTCAGCAGCCGCTGAAGGTGTGACAGCCAGTAGTGCATCCGCAGGGGATGAGCCAAGATTCAGAACTCGAGGAGCCGAAGCATCCCTGGAATGTTCAGAATATGCATTATCTAGTAATGACAATCGTGCAGGGCAACTTTGCAATTGAGCTTTTAACGGGCTCATCAGCAATCCTATGTCCATAGATTAAACCAGTTAAATTCCAAGGCATATATCCAGGGCACACTCAAAAATGCATAGGAGACAGCAGAACACAGGCTGCATGCAGTGTAGAAATACAAAAAAGTAGGGGGGTCTGGGTGGGTTGGTTCATTGACCATAATACCTCACAACCCTAGGCATAGTAACACATACAAAAAGGAGGCACATAGTCAGAAGAAGTGCGTGCTGTTATGAAATCCAGTTAAGTGGAAATAGGAAAAAAAATTACACTAGGCTGAAAAATTCCCATCAGCCCACCATTGTGGCGGAAATTCATCATGTGGGATACGGATGGTATGGTCCAAATCTCGCCCAACCCATCTATTGATGGTGCGGAGACAGGAAGACCGAGGTAACCTTCTAGCCACAGTGTATTTCAGAGTGGTGCTGATAGGCGTGCAGTGCTAAGTGAAAAGAATAAGTGAAGATATTAAAAATAACTACCAGAACAGAAAATGTGTTTAATAGGCACTGTTCTAGTGTTAAGATTAAAAGTGCGCTTAATAGTCTGAAAATATACCTATAATATAGCGCGGTGCAGTGTGGTCAACATGTTTCAGCTGTCAGGAATATAGTATCCAGCTTCCGTCAGGACCGTGATGAGAAGAAGCAACTGCAAAGTAAGGGATATCAATTCAAACAACAAGAGCACTCCTACCAGGAACTTGGAGCCCCAATGTCAACTGGTGGAAACTTAGATGAATCGTCCTTTTCCTAAAAGAAAGGAAGATAGTGCAGACAAAATGTGTAGTGTCAAAAACTAATATTCTTAATAATCCACAAGTAACAATAAAGACAAAACAGTCAACACACAAAAAGTAAGGGGCAAATAGTCTCCTCACTTAGTCAAGAGGACATTGTACTCCTGAACCAGGACAAAAATGTCAAAAGCTAACATTCAAAGGATGTTTTTTATGTACTCACCCAGCATTTTGTGGGAAGTAACCTCACCTCACCCGGCACCCGCTCGGGGTGGAATGAGGCCCCGCTCTGTTAGGATGGAAAAATAGCTATAATTTGTGAATTACCATGAGAAAACTTCATAGTAAAATCTAGCTATTTAAAATGTATTTCCAAAATTAAACTTGAATCAGTTGTCTCCAGAAAATAAGCACTCCATTACCAAACACAAGGTCTAGACAATGATGGTCAAGAATGAATCCAAACAAGAGTGTTGTTATCTAAGCTCAAAGCTAGAGCCTGATGAAAATGAAGGTATTCAAAGCTCAGATAATGGTGTTACAAGCGAGCAAAGCCCTACCTGTCCGTCGGTACCTCTGGCCGGCTTCCGAGTGGGACTGGAGGTAGCGGACTGGTAGGAAGCGCGCCTTTTATACACACGTTGATTGGCTAAATTGACACAATCATGTGTTAACGAGCAATGACTCGTAAACAATATCCGCGTTGTGTTCAGAGAACGCATGCTCGGAACAAGTTCCATTCCGATGCATGCGTGGACGAAAACCGGTGAACTAGTTTCTCGCGCATGCGCAGTTGTAAATGCGGGCAGAGTACCGCCCTCGCGCATGCGTAGTGTGTGCAAGTGGCGCGATCTCGGTGTTTTAATGAAGAGAGAAATGTTAAAACAGTTATTATTAGAGGAGACAGTGGTGGAGACTAAATACGATGCGTTTGAACCAAATCTAAAGCGCATCTAGCCATGGCTCCTCCAATATATGAATATTATTCTGTCTTGAATAACCATTAACCCTTGAACCGCAGTTACCAGCGATGTAATTGGGGAGTGCACTAATCACACGGAAAGAATGAGATATCTCTATACAGAATTGATCCACTATGGAATAGCAAGGTCTAGGATATATCGCTGATATGGGGCGGGATGTAAGGCTGTTCTAAAATGACCCACCTAAGATCTTCTGCAGAGTGTTTCTGATTTAGAAAGTGATCAGTCAGTCTGGTTGACTGTTTGCGGCAACGGATGGTGCTTTTATGTTCCCCAATCCTGAGTTTGATTTTCCTGGTCGTGAACCCTATATACCTCAAGGAGCAGGGACAGGTGATCATGTAAATAACTTTTTCTGTGTTGCAATTAGTGTGTTGCTTGAGCAACCACATTCTGCCTGTGCCCAGATCTACTTGCTCAGTTTTAGAAGTTTGTGGGCAAACACTACATGAGCCGCATGGGTAGTGGCCCTGTACTGGTGGAAGATCCCAGAGTGTCGCCGGTCTGGCAGTCTCCTGGGTTCTGGGTCTCGTGTGTACTAGGCTGTCACGCAGACTAGGTGCTCTTTTGAAAGAGAACAAAGGTAGAGGAATGTTGTTGTTGGTGATATTCAGAATACTCCAGTGTTTACGTATAGTCTTTTGAATACTGTTAGACAGCACACTAAAAGTACTAACGAATGTCAGTCTATCCAGAGGGGGCTTCTGTGGTCGTTTTTCCAATAGTGCGTCTCGATGGTTGTTGGAGGCACGTTTCCATGCTCTTTTGACCAAGTCTTTAGGGTAATGTCTAGCCTGTAGTTGATGAGAAAGTTGGATCGCATGCTTATCAAACAGATCTTTGGATGAACAGTTTCTTCTAAGGCGAAGAAACTGGCCCACTGGCAAGTTGGCTCGTAGTGAGCGAGGGTGATGGCTGTTGAATAATAAAAGAGAATTCCTGGCCATTGGTTTGGTGTAAAGCTCGCATTCCAATCTCCCTGCGACCGGGAAGATGGACAAGTCCAGAAATGAGTCTCTCGTGGCTGAATTCAACCGTGAACTTAAGATATGGGTTTTGAACGTTGAGCCACTGGTGAAAAAGTTGTATCTCCTCGGTTGAGCCTCGCCACACCACCAAGATATCGTCGATATACCTCTTCCATAGCAACACCTGATGGAAATATGGGTTGCTATGGTTGAGGACACGATCTTGCTCGAATTGGTGGACATAAAGGTTGGCGAGGCTCGGGGCAAAAATACTCCCCATCGAGGTCCCGGAGATTTGGAGGAAAAATTCTTCCTCGAATTTGAAATAGTTCTCCGTCATGGCTATTTTGGCACAATCCATAATGAAATGAATGGGGGTAATGCTGTCAAGAACCCGCGAAGACAACAGATGTCTGATAGTCTCTAAAGTCTCTAACTGCGGAATACAGGTGTAGAGCGACTCAACGTCGAAACTAACCAGGAGGTCAGTCTGGACATCGAATTCAACACCTGGTAGAATTCTCAAGACATCAGCCGTGTCTTGTAAAAATGTAGGCATTTCCTTCACAATCGGTTGGAGGAAACAGTCTACAAAAGTAGAAAGGGGCTTCAAAAGAGATCCGATGCCGGAAATAATGGGGCGTCCCGGTGGTGGTCTAGTGGCTTTGTGTATTTTTGGTAAGCAATAAAAGCCAGGTGTAACCGGGGTTTGCGTCACCAAAAATCTGGCCTCATTGGGTGTGATCCATCCTTCTGCACTGCCCTCATCTACCAAGGTCCTAATTTCAACAAGAAGGCGTGGTGTGGGATCTTCAGACAATCGGCGATAAAACTGTGAATTATTCAGTTGTCTGAGACATTCTTGTCGATATTGTGTGGTCGAGTATAACTGTCGCACCACCTTTATCCGCCGGTTTGATTGTAATAGACGGATCTTTGGATAAGGTGATAAGGGCATTTCTTTCCTTTGTTGGGAGATTTTGAAAACTCTAGTGCTCCATCATGTAGTCCCATGATGTCATGGGTGACTGCTTGTTCAAACGTCATCACTTGGGACGGAACCTGGTGGCTGAGAGGAGTGAATGTAGATTTTGGACGTAGCCCAGTGTTAGCATGATGACCTTCTATGCTTTTATCAGAATCAGGTTTGTCTTTAAAGAAAAAATGAAGGCGTATTTTTCTATAAAATTTTTCAAGTTCAATCCTGAGTTGAAAAGGATCGCCTTTATTCGTGGGACAAAACCTAGTCCTCTCTCCAGGACAACTACCTCGTTTGGTGTGAGAATTCGAGAACTCAGGTTCACGGTTAAGTTCCAGTCGATTCTGTACTGGTGCTCTGTTGAGCTGCCCTCCTGCTCCGTGTGTTGGGGAACGTGGGATCTGCCTCCCACTGGACAGTCTGTTGCCCTCTTCTTTTGCCGCGATTGAATCCGCGGCCACGTCCTAAAAAAGACGGGTCGGGGAAGAACTGTGGAGGCTGCATGTAGGGATTCATATGTGATGCAAAATGAGGTGGTTGGAAACCCCAGTGGCCAGGGGGCCACCATGGACTCGGATTTTGGTAATTGTCTGGATGATTACCTTGCAGGCCACCTCTCTGTCTATTCCCTCTTTTGGAAAACCGTTGTTGTCCCCCTCCGCGGGATTGTGGTCCCATAGGGTTGGTGCTGTCTGAGTCACTTGAGTCTGTACCTGAGGTCGAATAATTAGAACCATACCGTCTCCCTTTATCATTAGATCCGGAGGCCACATAATTGTCGCTAGTATAAGGATAGATCTTGACCGATGAAAAACGTGCAAGATCCTTCTTAAATTTATCGATCTTGCTTGAAAGTATGTTATCCTTATAGTCTTTATTGGTTTTGTTTGTCTCATCAAGACGTTTCTTAAAAAGTGTACTACAGGTTGCCTTGATTTGACCTTCCAAGGTCTGTATCTCGATAAGCATAGTGTCCGCTATTCTCTTAGCAGAACTCACGATCAGGATTAGCCAATCTTGCGTGCATCTCCATGCTATAAGAGACCAATCTCGTATGAATTCTTTGTCAGTTAAGAATAATCTGGGTGCATTTGTAACAATTAACCCTGTTGGGGCACACTTTCCACGTAAATATTCTGCCATGATAAGTCCATGGACAGCGATCCGGGACTGTGCTTTTTTGAGATTAAGTAAAGTAGGCCAATCCTCTTTCGCTGTACCTGCGGTTTCAGGCAAGGTATCCAAAATGCAAGGGTTATTTTCAAGAATAGAGAAATTCATCATCAAAAGCAAGACCAGCAAAGTCAGCCATGATTCAGTAAATGGAGCGCCACAAAAACGGAGAACAACTGAATGAGCTGGACAATCAGGAATAAGGGGCCTGATTGAGATAAAGACCCGCAACCGAAGTTGCTCTAAATACAGAAATACAAAAAAGTAGGGGGGTCTGGGTGGGTTGGTTTATTGACCATAATACCTCACAACCCTAGGCATAGTAACAAATACAAAAAGGAGGCACATAGTCAGAAGAAGTGCGTGCTGTTATGAAATCCAGTTAAGTGGAAATAGGAAAAGAAATTATACTAGGCTGAAAAATTCACATCAGCCCACCATTGTGGCGGAAATTCATCATGTGGGATGAATGAATGAATGAATTGAGATTTCTAGAGCGCACGTAGCTGCCCTGAGGCGTCCAAGCGCTAAGAATACCAACTGAAGCTAAGTGGGGAGAGGGAGTGTCAGCTCACTATTTAGTTGATGAACAGGAGCGTTTTCAGCTGTTTACGGAAAGAGAGGATGTCGGGGTTAGATCTTAGATGCTGGGGAAGGGCATTCCACAGCTTGGCGATATTAAAAGAATAGGAGCGGCCTCCAGATCTTGATTTCTTTATTTGCGGCACGATGGCCAGGTTGGCAGAAGTAGAGCGCAGCTGTCTGGAAGGATGGTAGGGTGTGATGAGGGGGAGATTGATTGCCGGACCTAAAGACCAGAAGGCCTGGTGTGCAATGCATAATGCTTTGAAATTGACTCTTTCCCTAACGGGAAGCCGGTGCAGTTTCCTTAGTCCAGGCTTTACTGAGGATCTGCGGGGGGTTTGTAAAAGAGTTCGTGCTGCGCAGTTCTGTATCAACTGCAGTTTGCGCAGAGTGAAATCAGGAGCTCCGAGATATAAAGCATTCCCATAATCCAGCCGTGATTGGATCAAGCCCAGGACCACTGTCTTTCTTGCTTCTAAGGGGAGTAAAAGAAGGATCTTCCTAATGACTCTCAAACTGCCGAAACAAGTGGCAGATAGTTTTATTGCCTGTTGATCGAATGACAGGGACCTATCAAGCCAGACACCGAGGCTCTTGATGGCGTCTTTGGGAACAGGGGCAGGACCCAAGCTGGATGGCCAGAGCGTGTCTATGGAAGATGGTGCAGTGTGACCTAGTAGCATGAGCTCAGTCTTGTCTCCGTTGAGTTTGAGACAAGACTTGGTCATCCAGCTCTTAACCGTCTCCAGGCAACCAGCGAGATCCACACATGCTGAAGATCCCCCTACCTGTGCCAGAGAGACCACCAGCTGAGTATCGTCCGCGTAGGTTACGATCTTAATACCATACGGACGGACGATCTCAGCCAGTGGCCTCATGTAGACGTTAAAAAGCGTCGGGCTCAATGATGATCCCTGCGGGACTCCGCATCCCAAAGGCTTGCTGGAGGAGGTGACCTTGCCCTCATACACCTGGAAATATCTATCACTCAGGTAGGACCTGAACCACTCTAGAGCCCTGTCAGATATTCCGGTGTCCAGGAGACGCTGCAAAAGGATACCGTGATTAACAGTATCGAATGCCGCGCTCAGATCGAGGAGGATGACTGCCACCAATCCTCCCCGATCCAAGATCCTCCTGGACTCCTCTGTGACAGCCAGTAGCGCAGTCTCGGTCCCATGCTTGGGGCGGAAGCCAGTCTGGGAGGGATCGAGCAGCTGGTTTTGCTCAAGAAAAGTTGTTAGTAAGCTGTTTATATATTTCTCCAAGATTTTGGCTGCCCACGGCAGCAAGGAGATCGGGCGAAAGTTGTTTAGATTCTTGGTATCCAGATTAGGTTTTTTAACAAGGGCCCTCACCATGGCTTGTTTCCAAGCTACTGGGACTGTACTGGTGGAGATCGAGGTGTTGAGTGCTGCAAGCAGTATGGGGAGGATGGTCTGTATAGCAGAGACTAGAATATGTGGAGGTGCTGGGTCTCTAGGGGAGCCTGACTTTACCTGATGCATGAGGGAGGTGAGGTGGTCCACATCCAACCGGGGAAACTCCGCCAATACTGGACAGCAGTTGGAAGTATTTTCTTGTGGGGGACATAACAATGCTTTGGTCAAAGTGATCTGCTCTGAAGATGGGAAAGAAGAATAGATGAGATTTATTTTCTGGGAGAAAAAATTGGCCAAATCTTCGCAACGGAGCTGAGGATTTTCACCGATAAGTGGAGGTGTGGAGAGGTTGATAAGACTTTTTACTATTTTGTAAATCTCTTTGGAGCTGGAGCTGGCCTCTGCGATTTGGTGTGAATTATAAAGAGATTGTACACTTTTTATGTCTTTTTTATATGCTCTAATGGCCTCTCTATAGATAATTTTGTCTGCTTCAGCATATCCTAGTCGCCATTTGCATTCAAGTCTCTTACAATAGCGTTTTTTCTCCCGTAGTTCATTGGAATACCAGGGAGCTGAAGTCCTAGATCTTTTGAAAACAATTTTCTTCAAGGGGAGCGTGGCATTTAAAGCATTATTTAACCATTCGTTAAATGTTTCATTGGCCTGTGATGGAGTCTGACCAACAGAGGGAGTTGATTTTTGTAGCTCCTGAGTCCACTGGGCCAGCGGAATTTTGGACCAATTTCGTGTTTCTTGAGCTATGGGTGTGAGGGGCGAGGATTTGTCAGTTATCCATAGCAGCGGGACCAGAGCATGGTCTGTCCAAGGAAGTACTATAGGGAGCATGCCTTCAGATTGGGACAGTTGCTGAATACTGGATCCAGCAAGTGACCTTTGGTATGCGTAGGTGATAAAACCAGCTGAAACAGCTGCAAAGCGGAGAAATCCCCGATTAGTTTATTGGCGGTAGAGTTATTAGTTTCATCAAAATGTATATTGAGATCACCCAATAACGTGAAGTTAGAGGGTGATAAAGCCAAATCAGCGACTAGCGGGGGCAAAGATTCGTAAAACTGTTTGGTTGGGCCCGGTGGGCGGTATATAGGTGTTCCAGAAAAGCTTATATTGGGGGAAAATTCCAGGGAGAAAGACATACTTTCACAGTCCGGAAAGGGGTTGTGGGTACAGCGACAGGTGAAACAGTCTCTGAAGATAATTGCTAAACCACCACCTCTTTCATTTACACTGTCCTGTCTCATGATTTGGTATCCCTGCCCCAGGGTTTGAACCAACTCGGGATCGGAATGTGGAGTTAGCCATGTCTCGGTGAGAAAGAGAACATCAGGTTTTCTCTCGTCGATTAATAGAGATAGCTCTGTACAGTGTCTAGGCAATGACCTACAATTTAACAGGAACATTCTAAACAGTTGTTGTTTGTATGTGTGGGGTTTAGACCTGAAGTAGGTCTTACAGTCCCTACATTGAGTGGGTAGGTCAAGCGGATAGTACTTATGAGCACAGGGTAAATTTACCTGAGAGTTAATGGCTCGGAGGTCTGTAGATGCATATTTCCGGATATTTGTGATGGGAGATATAGGGGTTGTGGCCCCTGGTCCCGGCCTGTCGCGGACGGGCGCAGACGGGCTTGCCTTAGGCGCGCCTTCGGCGCGCAAACGGCGCACCCGCTGCGCACGTCCGCTGCGCTTCCTGGGGTTACACATTTTTATAAGCTGGAGGGCGGGGGCGTGTCCTAAAAAGGGGGCGTGGCCAGCAAACTCGCCGGTAATGTCGGCGTGGTGTTTGGCTCTGACTCGGATCCGCTGCGCGCTGGCAGGGGAATGCACCGATAAAACAATCACAACAGTTTTAAAAATAGCAGCAGCTTTTGTCCTACTCCCGGCTTCCGCCTCAGGAGGTATGCAGTCTAACGGCGCTTGTAATCAGCGACGTTTAAGTAAGGAGGCGGGGGCGTGTCCTAAAAAGGGGGCGTGGCCAGCAAACTCGCCGGTAATGTCGGCGTGGTGTTTGGCTCTGACTCGGATCCGCTGCGCGCTGGCAGGGGAATGCACAGATAAAACAATCACAACAGTTTTAAAAATAGCAGCAGCTTTGGTCCTACTCCCGGCTTCCGCCTCAGGAGGTATGCAGTCTAACGGCGCTTGTAATCAGCAACGTTTAAGTAAGGAGGCGGGGGGGCGTGTCCTAAAAAGGGGGCGTGGCCAGCAAACTCGCCGGTAATGTCGGCGTGGTGTTTGGCTCTGACTCGGATCCGCTGCGCGCTGGCAGGGGAATGCACAGATAAAACCATCACAACAGTTTTAAAAATAGCAGCAGCTTTGGTCCTACTCCCGGCTTCCGCCTCAGGAGGTATGCAGTCTAACGGCGCTTGTAATCAGCGACGTTTAAGTAAGGAGACGGGGGCGTGTCCTAAAAAGGGGGCGTGGCCAGCAAACTCGCCGGTAATGTCGGCGTGGTGTTTGGCTCTGACTCGGATCCGCTGCGCGCTGGCAGGGGAATGCACAGATAAAACAATCACAACAGTTTTAAAAATAGCAGCAGCTTTGGTCCTACTCCCGGCTTCCGCCTCAGGAGGTATGCAGTCTCCTGATACGGATGGTATGGTCCAAATCACGCCCAACCCATCTATTGATGGTGCGGAGACAGGAAGACCGATGTAACCTTCTAGCCACAGTGCATTTCAGAGTGGTGCTGATAGGCGTGCAATGTGTTTAATAGGCACTGTTCTAGTGTTAAGATTAAAAGTGCGCTTAATAGTCTGAAAATATAACTATAATATAGCGCGGTGCAGTGTGGTCAACATGTTTCAGCTGTCAGGAATATAGTATCCAGCTTTCGTCAGGACCGTGATGAGAAGAAGCAACTGCAAAGTAAGGGATATCAATTCAAACAACAAGAGTACTCCTACCAGGAACTTGGAGCCCCAATGTCAACTGGTGGAAACTTAGATGAATCGTCCTTTTCCTAAAAGAAAGGAAGATAGTGCAGACAAAATGTGTAGTGTCAAAAACTAATATTCTTAATAATCCACAAGTAACAATAAAGACAAAACAGTCAACACACAAAAAGTAAGGGGCAAATAGTCTCCTCACTTAGTCAAGAGGACATTGTACTCCTGAATCAGGACAAAAATGTCAAAAGCTAACATTCAAAGGATGTTTTTATGTACTCACCCAGCATTTTGTGGGAAGTAACCTCACCTCACCCGGCACCCGCTCGGGATGGAATGAGGCCCCGCTCTGTTAGGATGGAAAAATAGCTATAATCTGTGAATTACCATGAGAAAACTTCATTGTAAAATCTAGCTATTTAAAATTTATTTCCAAAATTAAACTTGAATCAGTTGTCTCCAGAAAATAAGCACTCCATTACCAAACACAAGGTCTAGACAATGATGGTCAAGAATGAATCCAAACAAGAGTGTTGTTATCTAAGCTCAAAGCTAGAGCCTGATGAAAATGAAGGTATTCAAAGCTCAGATAACGGTGTTACAAGCGAGCAAAGCCCTACCTGTCCGTCGGTACCTCTGGCCGGCTTCCGAGTGGGAGTGGAGGTAGCGGACTGGTAGGAAGCGCGCCTTTTATACACACGTTGATTGGCTAAATTGACACAATCGTGTGTTAACGAGCAATGACTCGTAAACAATATCCGCGTTGTGTTCAGAGAACGCATGCTCGGAACAAGTTCCATTCCGACGCATGCGCGGACGAAAACCGGTGAACTAGTTTCCCGCGCATGCGCAGTTGTAAATGCGGGCAGAGTACCGCCCTCGCGCATGCGTAGTGTGTGCAAGTGGCGTGATCTTGATGTTTTAATGAAGAGAGAAATGTTAAAACAGTTATTATTAGAGGAGACAGTGGTGGAGACTAAATACAATGCGTTTGAACCAAATCTAAAGCGCATCTAGCCATGGCTCCTCCAATATATAGTTACCAGCGATGTAATTGGGGAGTGCACTAATCACACGGAAAGAATTAGATATCTCTATACAGAATTGACCCACTATGGAATAGCAAGGTCTAGTTGGTTGTTCATATTCATATAGAGACATGATGGAATAACTCTTATACTACTGGGTAATGACAGATGTGTGGACAGAAATCTGGAAAGGTATTATAATGATGTCCATGTAATTTCATCATTGAGACCCCTACTGT
Source organism: Lissotriton helveticus (assembly GCF_964261635.1). Lineage (NCBI taxonomy): Eukaryota > Metazoa > Chordata > Amphibia > Caudata > Salamandridae > Lissotriton > Lissotriton helveticus. The sequence goes on along the minus strand of NC_136061.1, from coordinate 1,399,791,206 downwards.
CACTTTTAAGCGAAAAAATCCATTTTTGTTCCTTAATAAAAAGGAATCTGGATATATCGCTGATATGGGGCGGGATGTAAGGCTGTTCTAAAATGACCCACCTAAGATCTTCTGCAGAGTGTTTCTGATTTAGAAAGTGATCAGTCAGTCTGGTTGACTGTTTGCGGCAACGGATGGTGCTTTTATGTTCCCCAATCCTGAGTTTGATTTTCCTGGTCGTGAACCCTATATACCTCAAGGAGCAGGGACAGGTGATCATGTAAATAACTTTTTCTGTGTTGCAATTAGTGTGTTGCTTGAGCAACCACATTCTGCCTGTGCCCAGATCTACTTGCTCAGTTTTAGAAGTTTGCGGGCAAACACTACATGAGCCGCATGGGTAGTGGCCCTGTACTGGTGGAAGATCCCAGAGTGTCGCCGGTCTAGCAGTCTCCTGGGTTCTGGGTCTCGTGTGTACTAGGCTGTCACGCAGACAAGGTGCTCTTTTGAAAGAGAACAAAGGTAGAGGAATGTTGTTGTTGGTGATATTCAGAATACTCCAGTGTTTATGTATAGTCTTTTGAATACTGACAGCACACTAAAAGTACTAACGAATGTCAGTCTATCCAGAGGGGGCTTCTGTGGTCGTTTTTCCAATAGTGCGTCTCGATGGTTGTTGGAGGCACGTTTCCATGCTCTTTTGACCAAGTCTTTAGGGTAATGTCTAGCCTGTAGTTGATGAGAAAGTTGGATCGCATGCTTATCAAACAGATCTTTGGATGAACAGTTTCTTCTAAGGCGAAGAAACTGGCCCACTGGCAAGTTGGCTCGTAGTGAGCGAGGGTGATGGCTGTTGAATAATAAAAGAGAATTCCCGGCCATTGGTTTGGTGTAAAGCTCGCATTCCAATCTCCCTGCGACCGGGAAGATGGACAAGTCCAGAAATTAGAGTCTCTTGTGGCTGAATTCAACCGTGAACTTAAGATATGGGTTTTGAACGTTGAGCCACTGGTGAAAAAGTTGTATCTCCTCGGTTGAGCCTCGCCACACCACCAAGATATCGTCGATATACCTCTTCCATAGCAACACCTGATGGAAATATGGGTTGCTATGGTTGAGGACACGATCTTGCTCGAATTGGTGGACATAAAGGTTGGCGAGGCTCGGGGCAAAAATACTCCCCATCGAGGTCCCGGAGATTTGGAGGAAAAATTCTTCCTCGAATTTGAAATAGTTCTCCGTCATGGCTATTTGGCACAATCCATAATGAAATGAATGGGGGTAATGCTGTCAAGAACCCGCGTAGACAACAGATGTCTGATAGTCTCTAAAGTCTCTAACTGCGGAATACAGGTGTAGAGCGACTCGACGTCGAAACTAACCAGGAGGTCAGTCTGGACATCGAATTCAACATCTGGTAGAATTCTCAAGACATCAGCCGTGTCTTGTAAAAATGTAGGCATTTCCTTCACAATCGGTTGGAGGAAATAGTCTACAAAAGTAGAAAGGGGCTCCAAAAGAGATCCGATGCCGGAAATAATGGGGCGTGCCGGTGGTGGTCTAGTGGCTTTGTGTATTTTTGGTAAGCAATAAAAGCCAGGTGTAACCGGGGTTTACGTCACCAAAAATCTGGCCTCATGGGGTGTGATCCATCCTTCTGCACTGCCCTCATCTACCAAGGTCTTAATTTCAACAAGAAGGCGTGGTGTGGGATCTTCAGACAATCGGCGATAAAACTGTGAATTATTCAGTTGTCTGAGACATTCTTGTCGATATTGTGTGGTGTCGAGTATAACTGTCGCACCACCTTTATCCGCCGGTTTGATTGTAATAGACGGATCTTTGGATAAGGTGATAAGGGCATTTCTTTCCTTTGTTGGGAGATTTTGAAAACTCTCTAGTGCTCCATCATGTAGTTTCATGATGTCATGGGTGACTGCTTGTTTAAACGTCATCACTTGGGACGGAACCTGGTGGCTGAGAGGGGTGAATGTAGATTTTGGACATAGCCCAGTGTTAGCATGATGACCTTCTATGCTTTTATCAGAATCAGGTTTGTCTTTAAAGAAAAAATGAAGGCGTATTTTTCTATAAAATTTTTCAAGTTCAATCCTGAGTTGAAAAGGATCGCCTTTATTCGTGGGGACAAAACCTAGTCCTCTCTCCAGGACAGCTACCTCGTTTGGTGTGAGGATTTGAGAACTCAGGTTCACGGTTAAGTTCCGGTCGATGCAGTGTAACCAAATGTGCCCAGAGGACAAGAACTAGTTATCATTTAGTTCCTGAAGCAAAGGTGTGCCAAAATACTGTATCCTCCTCTCATGACACAAGAAATAAAATCAGTATTCGGACAACGAGGAACAGCATAAGTGGTAAGCCTCCAAAAATGCTTCAAGAGTGTATAAAAGATGGAATTTCTATGAAGACAGTTTTGAAGGATACTAACAAACCCGGAGCCAGTTGTCTTAAAAAAATGCACTACACCCTCTGTATTCAAGGCATTAAAAAAGTGGTGTACAAGCTCCCCGAAATGGTGTGGGAGGTGTGGGAGGTTAGTGCAAAGTAAAGACTGTATCTAAGAAGAAGACCTTGCAACCTGAAGATCAACCATCTCTTGTGCAGATGTTAGGCAACTTCCTTCTGAAACAGAATGGCTTTTAGTCTGCTTGAAGCATCAATGTTCACATTTGAAATTGGAATTGAAGGCCAAACTGTCACCTCCCTAACTGTGCGGGCTGGTGGAAAAAGCACTTGTGTACAACAGGTCACAACCCTAGAAACCATAGCCATATATGGTATTCCTGGTTTCATCCCACAGCAACCTTGGTCATCCAACATCAAATAGCTCCCATTTGAAAACAATGTGAATGCCGGATGAATTAAAGCAGCTGGGAAACTTTAAAGATAACAGGACAAGTTTGCCTTGTACGCATTACATGCCCCATGAAGTATAACTTCCCTGCAAATTAACGAATGGTCTTAAGTGTTCTCGAAGTCTATACCACTAAGAAAAAACACAGTTGCATCATTCCTACATCTGTAAGTGAAAGGTAAGACCCATGTCTCATGTATAAATCCCTCCCTTAGCGCTTCATATCTGCCTGCTTGATAATGTTGCAAGCAGCATTTAAAGTGAAAAGTTTAAATTGGCAGAGAAATAAATTCATGTATTACCTTTCTGGCCATGGTTTTCTGTTCTTTTGTCAAATTATAAGGTAAAAAATAATTTGTGGCATTTGAATATTTCATGGAATGCAAGCATTGTGCAAAGCCTGCAAAGTCCAGCTCAGTAACATAATAGACCTAAGCTGCGTCTGCCCATGGTGTAAAAGGGTCGTGTCACTCTGTATGATGTCAATAGCAGATGACACAATGTTACCCAGAGAATATATCCGAGTGGATAATGTATTCATACCATTGTCTACATCCACTAAAACCTTCCCCAAATTTGCTCTGTCAATTTCATGTATTCACTCAGCAGCTTCCGGCGGTGAAACCTTCCATACTTCATTGTGTAATGCATACAAAAAGCGCTTTTGACGTGGTTTTTGAAATCCTGTAGGACCATGTCATCAGAAAGGAGAGACAAGTGTTGTTTCACCTCATGTAAGGTTAAATGTCGTAGCCAGTCCAGGTATAACTTTCCAACGCTATATGTTATTTCCACTCCTGAATGTTGTGTCTGTGTGTAACATAGGCCTGGCCTTTTGATCCAAAACTCTTTCATGTTGTTAAGAAAACATGCATGACATCTATTGGTATCTAATGGCGAAACTAACCATCACTCTGGACTAGAACAGGAAGAATTGTATGTACCATTCCTAAGCATAATGTTGAATGTTTCCTCCGTATACTTTATGACTTGTTCTCAAATTTCAAAATGTGCAAATTGCAGAATATTTGTTATATGCATATCCCTTATACACCCGGCTAGGCCGAGACAGAGCGTTTGCTGCACTGTTTTGTTCAGGAAAACCATTTGTTGTGGTTAAAAGCATGCTCTAAACAAAACCTCATTTCCCTGAACCTGCCAATCTTTAGTTACTCAGATGGATTTCAATTCAATGTTATCTTTCCAAAAGTCATACCCTTGTATCAACACCAGTGAAATGAAAGGGGCCAAATAAATTAGTATTGTGTCAGTTAGCATATTTTCCTTTGCCGGTAACGGGAGAAACTTATTATATTAGGACTCTGGGTCCACAGGATTGTGACCAGAAAAATATACAAAGTTCTGTGTAAATGATTTTGAACTACTCATTGTTGGTGTAGGGCAGTGTTCCCATTGTGTATGTTTAAAAACTGCACATGGAGTAATTGCTTTGTGAAATATTGGTGACCATAATGGTGAAAACAAAACATTTCATCATAAATAGATGTACCAGTATACATATATTCACTTTCAAATACAGTATAATGTTCTAAATCATCAAGCATCTGCTTTACTGTATGAATGTCCCAATCATCAGAGATGCTGCCAGGAGTGATGACATCATTCAGTGAAATACAAAAAACGTAAGGAACTTGTAAAGTTTCCATTGGTATCATGTGGGTACCTTATCCCAAACAATTCCATCAGGAACCGGAACAGATGAAATGTTCACAAGGGACAGGTCTCTTTGCACATTCTGTGATGAAGAATGAGGCTTCAAAGCCTTGCCTTCCAGTTCAACAGCAGCGCATTCTGGGAAATAGTGTCTATTCAGAAGCAAGAAAAAGACAGTCACAAAACCAATTCAAAAGAAGAGGAAAAGTAACAAATTTTAATCCACTATATATACCCAGGGTGGGATAAAGTATGTCTTTTTAACCAAATAAAAAATGCATGTGCAGATTGTTTAAGGCTCTCTGTACCCCATGCAGGGGATGGACACAACTGCAACCTGAACCTAATACTCTAGCTGTTAAAGACTGCTTTAAGTCATAGTTTTTCCTCTCCACAACTGCATTTCCCTTGATATGTTATAGGGAGGAGGAGTGCACAATCTCACCCAATATTCCCATGGTGTATCAGTAAGCCCTAGAGGCAAACACTGGACCCTGGTGCGAATGGAATGCGGCTACTGCATATGTGCCTAGGAAGACTTGCAAGTCGTTTATAACAGTTTAAGTGTCAGCCGATGGCTGTGGCCACACCCATAGGAATCTGGAGCAGGAATCCACTGCTAACATGATGTATTTATAAGAATCATCAGAAGTTAGGGGTCCGCAGTGGTCCAAATAAACAAAAGTGAGAGACTTGTTTGAGTTCAATAGAAGTGTCTGTGGTGGGTGAGCTGTGATGGAAATCTTTATTTGTTAACAAATGTCACATTGCATGAGCAGATGCTAGACCCTCATGTGCTGCTAGGATGAATCCTAAGCTTTGATTAGAATTAGGGAGTACTCTATCCCCCACTTCGGGAAGATGAACAAACTGCAAGTTTCGGGTATTCAGATGGTAGGAGTATTTTATCGGAAGACTTTTCGGTAAGGGGTGCTACAGTGCAAAGCCGTGACATTCTTTATAATGTCTCCATCTATGCTTGTGCTGGAATGAGTCACTGCTGCAACGGCAGCAGTCTGTACCATTGCCTCTATGGCTATCAGTTGTGCATAATCTGGTATGTATGTTCTGTCAACATTTAGAAAGCCCAATATTGATTGGAGTTTTTTCATTGTTTGGTGGTTGTAAAAGCGAACACTTTTTTAGGAAATGTGTCACTAGACTTTTGCCATCACTTGACAACTGGTATACCAAAAACAGGACACTAAGATAGGCAATTATTTATTACATTGAATTGATAGCCCATGTGAGCAAACTGGCTTCATTACTGGAACAAAGGATTGTTCATTGGTGAGGTGTAACTTTCTATTACACCCTGATATTCAAGTTTTATGAGTATTTCTCTAACCTATTGTTTTGCCTCATGTTTAATGGGATTTGTAGTTGTTCTTGTGGGCTTGACCTTATGGGTATGATGTGGTCATCCGAACCCATGTGGTTTAGTCAATCAATCAGGATTTGTAGAGCGCAGCTGCATCACCCTTGAGGTCTCAAAATATATGTGTGCTGCAATGATTAATAGAAGAAAACCGAACAGAGTAATCAGCAGTCAGTCAATTCCTTTATAGAGTAATTAAAATATATCCTCACAATGTGTGTACAGAAACTTAAATGTAAATCAGGTTTTGTCTGGTGAAAATAAAGGCTGTAAAAAAAAGTTGCTTTCCAGACGTAAACAAGCTCGAAGATATTCAACATACTAAGCCACATTAAATAATTGCCATGAATTAAAATTGCAAGATTGTGAGCAGAGCAAAGGCTAAAACCAGATCATTGGTAGGCAAAAATGGCAAGGCTGTGCAAACTATACATATAATCCTTATTGTCTTGCATGCAAGATAAATAAAATTAGATTTAAATAAGTCCCGTGAAAGTTTGGGAGTCATAGATAGTACCTGAGGATAGATGCCTGTTCAAACCTGAACAAAATATTTTAAGTGGCAAAACAGTGTTTAAAGTGCATGCGATCTAGGAAGCCATAAAGCAAATTGCTGTCTACTCATGTACTATGCGAACAGCTAATAAAAAAAGCATTAAAAAGGTCCATCCGAACATACATAAAAAGCCAATCATTCAGAATTTTAAAAATTCAATAACTCTTTATAATCTTAGTAAGGGAGGTGAGTGGACTTTGTCAGTGTATTTAAGTAATACTTTTAACAGGTTGATGTATTTTCCAAATTTTGCCAAGTCGCACGCCTCCACTATGTTAAAAACCAAATTCATGGCCTCTTTAAGGTTTGTGTCCCATGTGTTAGGAACAAGGGTTTTAACAAGGTAAGACTGGCTTTCAAAAGCATGGGGCAGCAGCACAAACGGTGGTCAAATGTTTTGTTTTGGTATCCGCAAAGTCTGCACTTAACTATCATGAAAGGGATTGCCATTTTGGGTGCATCTCTTTAGTCTGTAAGCACATCAACCTTGCAGCCATGATTTGTTTTAAACATGACTTTCCAATCGCGGCTGAAGGTATGGGTGTGGTCTCAGATACTGCGGTTCGTGGGTGTCATATGAGGTGGCCACTGCTGCAAATGCCGGTGTACTCTTTGATTTTAATTTTGCCAAATCAGATAGCATTGACGGCATTTCTATCTGTCTTTTAAGGATTTTTTTTAAGGGCTGAATGGGATAGCAGTTTATTGTAAAGCACTGACAGAGCTATTTGGAGTGTGTCCTCTGATATGCTTAAATAATTTGACCAAGGGTTCATCTTTAGGGTGAAGATCTGTTGGAGAATTAATTTCAAGGTGTTCGGTGGTGCCTTAGTGATCCTATAATAGTATTTTAAAAATGCACCCATGTTAGACAACATTTGCGCCACCAAACCCAGTTCTAATCGGATCATGTAACCTCTCGTGTGGTTTGGGAGTCTAAAAATTCTTGGAGTTGAAATTTGTCAAGTGTTTTGGTGAGATTATTCGGAAGGGCCGTAGTTAAGTGCTGGTCAAAGGGAGGCCTAGAGAACCTGTTGAATTGGTGTTGTAGATGGGCTCTCTAAAATTGTGTTGAGTTGGCTTAATCTCGTGGTGATCAGTGCCGACTTGGTTTTAAGTTGGCCCAAATATATTTTTGGTCCCCTCTTTGCTGTCAGCCACACACCCAGATAATTATAGGCATTTGTTCTTTAGACTTTAAGGGGGCCCAGAATCCAAACAGTATTTTCTTTCTTGTTTGTTAGTCCGAAGACAACCACTTTTGTCTTTGCCCCGTTGACATTCATTTTGTTTACTTCATAATATTTTTGAATAGCATTCAGGTCTTTTTGATTACCCATTTGCGAGTGGTCCAATAACACTATATCATCTGCATATTGCAGTACTATAATCTTAGATGCCCCTATTTTTGGTGGAATCAGATTCGCATGTTTTAGGGCTGAAAACATGTCAGCTGTGTACAGATTAAATAAAAGAGGGGCCAGGACACACACCTGCTTTAATCCACTGTCTGTCTGTATTTTCCCTGTTGTGACTGTTTCAGTAAGCTTAATCTTCACTCAAGTTAAGGTGTATATCGACATTATTGCCCCCGCAGCAGGTTATTTGGAATTCCCCAGTTCTGTAATTTCTGCCACAATTGTTCCTGTCTACTGAATCGAAGGCGGAGGAATGATCAATAAAACATACGTATAAAAGATGAACGCTGCGGCTTAGGGTTTGTTCAATTAAAAAGGATATGGCCACTATATTGTCTCTTGGTGATGAGTTTGTCCTCAAGCCGGTTTGACAAAATGGGAACAGTTTGTTTTCTTCCTCCCAGGACTCCAGCTCTTTCAAGAGGAGTGAGGCATAACTCTTGGCTTCAATATCAAGCAGCACAATAAGAAGGAAATTGCTTGTATCCAATCTGTCATCCTCCTTAAATATTGGATGAAGTATCGAGCCTCTCTAACTTTCGGGGGTGTGCGCAGTAGATGAACATGTGTGGTATAATAGGAGACGTATGGAACTCCATAGATCTATGTCATTCTTAAAAGTTGGACTAGTATGCCATTTGTTCCAGATCTGATTCTTGACACGGTGTTAGAAATTAGTTTTGGTGTAAAATGTAAGTCTTTGTTGGACGCCTCAAGGTCTGTGCTAAGGTTGTGGTTAAGCAGAACGCTGAATGTTTTGGCTAGGAGTAGAGGAATCAGCATTACTAGAATCGTAAAGAAAATGAACAGCTCAACCATTGTTACACTAATTATAAGGATACATGTATAATCATATCTATGCTCCTACCATGTGCTTCCTAACCTAGTGGGCTTACGGGGTGTGAATCTGCCAGAATACCCTAGGGTGATCTAACTCCCCAGTTACCTATAGGTATATTTCATCTGGGATTCCGTTCTTGTGTAGAGCAGGCTATCGTCCTTCTTAGGAATGTAAGCACGATTCAGCTGGGCTGGAGATTCCTACATTGGCGACCTCAACAGTGGCAGCGAAATGCTCCTCTGTCTAAACAAAGGATTACTGTTGTTTTTATAATAAACATCACCCATGTTACCATTCGGGAGTCCCAGTCAGGCCATCACAACCCTATTAATACTCACTCTCCTCAGCTACTAAAACTCCTTCCGAACGACTGGAGCACTGCTGATCCCCCAAACTGGGTTGTGGACTGTAAGGGCTCAGACTGGGCTTGTGCAACTCTGAATTTTATCCAAGGTTATTCTAGCCCACAATGATTAACCGTACTCTACTCCCACATGATGGAGCAGGGATATATAAACCTCAATCTCTTGGTAAAATCATCAAACAAATTCCACCTCAGGTTTTATGGAACTTTGTTAGTCAATTTGAAGCGTTGTGAGGGAGCTAGCATCAGAAATGAATTTCAATCTCTGCCAAACCAATGCCGCTTCACAGTGAAGACCAAGTGTCCGTTATCTCAATGCATGAAGGTTTATTTTAAACCATTTATCCAACCACTATATATGCAAAGCAAGAACAGATCTAAAAGATATACCAATACAGTCCAGAGACCAAAATGGTCCAGTAAGTTAAGTCGTAATACATAAAATACAAAATAGTAACAGCCAAAATGCAGAGGAAACAGATTGAGACTGAGCTCCTGAGGCGGAAGCCGGGAGCGAGATCTAATTTTAAACCTTGATTATTGAATGTCACTTGTATATTGCTGTTAGAAACGTACTCCCTTCGCTCCAGCCCAGTTTAGCTCGCGCAGCAGATCCAGCACTGCCGCGGCATCGTAATCAAAATCTTCTCTTGCCGCCAGTTCCGCGAGCCCGGAGGCCACGCCCCTTTTCAGAGGCCCCCCGCCACTGCCCTACAAATAGATGCTGACTACAAGCGCCTGACCCATAAGCACTGAGCTCCTGAGGCGGAAGCCGGGAGCGAGATCTAATTTTAAACCTTGATTATTGAATGTCACTTGTATATTGCTGTTAGAAACGTACTCACTTCGCTCCAGCCCAGTTCAGCTCGCGCAGCAGATCCAGCGCTGCCGCGGCATCGTAATCAAAATCTTCTCTTGCTGCCATTTCCGCGAGCCCAGAGGCCACGCCCCTTTTCAGAGGCCCGGCCCCCCCCCGCCGCTGCCCTACAAATAGACGCTGACTACAAGCGCCTGACCCATAAGTACTGAGCTCCTGAGGCGGAAGCCGGGAGCGAGATCTAATTTTAAACCTTGATTATTGAATGTCACTTGTATATTGCTGTTAGAAACTTACTCACTTCGCTCCAGCCCAGTTCAGCTCGTGCAGCAGATCCAGCGCTGCCGCGGCATCGTAATCAAAATCTTCTCTTGCCGCCATTTCCGCGAGCCCGGAGGCCACGCCCCTTTTCAGAGGCCCCCCGCCGCTGCCCTACAAATAGACGCTGACTACAATCGCCTGACCCATAAGCACTGAGCTCCTGAGGCGGAAGCCGGGAGCGAGATCTAATTTTAAACCTTGATTATTGAATGTCACTTGTATATTGCTGTTAGAAACTTACTCACTTCGCTCCAGCCCAGTTCAGCTCGCGCAGCAGATCCAGCACTGCCGCGGCATCGTAATCAAAATCTTCTCTTGCCCCCATTTCCGCGAGCCCGGAGGCCATGCCCCTTTTCAGAGGCCACGCCCCCCGCCGCTGCCCCACCTATCCATAAATCATGTGCATCCTCCGGACGCGCAGCGGACGAGCGCAGCGGGCGCGCCAAAGGTAAGCCCGTCTGCGCCCGTCCGCGGCCGACCGGGCCCAGGGGCCTTCCATCATGCCCAGACTGTTCAATACTCTTCTACTCAGCTCCACTCCCTCCAAGGCCCGTGGCCTTTGGAGGACTCCGTGAGGTCGCACATCGACAGACTGGGATTGACGTTCCTGCGCCCTCCCCCTTCTCACTTGTTCTTACCCTTCCCTCCCCCTGTCCCCCTTGCCCCCCCCATGCCAACTACCCTGTCCGCCTATTATCTTAACACCAGGTCAGCAGTTAAGCACTGCCACAAACTCTTCATCTTATTGGACTCACACAAACTGGATCTCTTATTTCTTACAGAGACCTGGTTTTGTGACAACTCCTTCCCCTCTCTGTTAGCTGCCCTTCCCGCTGCCTACTATGCTCTGTGCACCGACCGACCCTCTGGCAAAGCGGGAGGCGGCGTCGCTCTGATCGCCCGTAGAGAATTCTCCTTTCAGCCGTTAACCTTTTCCTCCTTCGGATCATCATACTTTTTAGTTGTCCGTTCACCGTCTTTTAGAGTCCCACTTACTTGCCTGCTCATGTACGGTCCCCCCCAATCCTCTAAACTCTTTCTCCCTGGTTTCCAAGATCTAGTGGCCACCTTAGCGGTCAACAACTCCTCCATCTTGATACTAGGAGATTTTAACTTTTGGCTTTCCGACCCCGCAGAATGCTCGATCTCTAAAGAATTCTCGGACACCCTTCGCTCTCTCAACTTTGACTCCCACATTTACTCCCCCACCCACACTCAAGGCCACATCCTGGATCAAATTTGGTCACTAAATTGTCCTATAGCCTCCCTGTCTATCTCCCCCTGCACCTGGTCTGATCACTTCTTGATGTCCTTTTCCCTACACCTTAGCCCAGTCACTAAGCCCTCGCTCCCCCAAAACACCTTGGAGCAAGGTGGATGTGCCCGCTCTCTCCGCCACACTCTTTGCATCTAGTCCGGATCTACATGGCCTGTCATCCTCCGCACAAGCCGACTCTATTAACTCCTGGCTCCTATCAGGCTGCGACTCTGTCGCCCCCCTCAGGCGGGTGTCCTCCAGACGTGTGAACGATGCTAACCTCTGGTTCAATGAGGAACTCAAGGCATTTAAACTCACTGTGCGCCATGCCGAGCGGGCCTGGAGACGAGACTACTGCCCCAACCTCAAAACCCAGTATACCATCCTCCTGTCTCAATACAAAAAATCTATTTTGACTACAAAGACTGCCTACTTCTCCTCTAAAGTCATGGCTGCGGAAAACCAGCCTAGAGAAACTTTCTCTATTGTTCACGACCTTGCCTACTCCGACAGAGCCACCCTCAAACCCACCCCCTCCCAGGATTTATGCGACTCTCTAAACACTTATTTTCTGGACAAAATCTCTAACATCAAAGCAAACATCCCTTCTCCCCCCCTTCCTTTGTCGACCCCCAGTGTCCACCAGTTGGGGCACGCCTTGACTCTTTCCTTCTCTTGACAGAGGAGGCTTTTCTCTCCCTTCTCCCCTTGGTCAAATCAGGCTCACCTCTTGACCCCTGCCCCACCCACATCCTGAGGCACATATACCCGGTCTGTGCGCAGCCCCTTCTTAAATTTCTCAATAGCTCATTGTCCCAGGTCACTGTTATTCAACCTCTAAAATCGGCCATCATTGTCCCTATCCTAAAAAAACGGGGCGCAGATCCCTCCGCTCTCGTTAACTACCGCCCCATTTCACTTCTGCCCTTTCTAGGGAAGGTGCTGGAGCGCCATGTCACCAGAGCTCTCAGTACCTTTGTGGAGGAAAATGGTGTGTTAGCCCCCCGTCAGGCCGGGTTTCGCCCCGCACACTCCACAGAGTCCGTAGTGCTATCGGTCCTTGACAACCTCAGAGAGGGTATGGACACTAACCACCCCCAGGCCCTGGTCCTCCTCGACCTCTCCACCGCTTTTGACACGGTTGACCATTCCATCTTACTCTCTCGTGTCAGAGCGGCGGGGGTCGGAGGCTCAGCCTTGGTCTGGCTGTCCTCCTTCCTGAGGGACCGCACCCAGGCTGTACGCCTGGGCGACTACTCGGCGGACTTCCGGAAGGTGCAATGCGGGGTCCCCCAGGGCTCTTCCCTTTCCCCTCTTTTATTTAATTTATACATTGCCCCTCTTATTTTCGCTCTCCAGCAAATGGAGGTCTCCGTCTACAACTACGCGGATGACCTCCAGCTTATTTTTACTTTGTCCCCCTCCCCTGAGTCCATGGTGAAGTTCCAGTCTATTATGATCTTTATCCGGGACTGGATGAACTACAACCACCTGAAGTTAAATCCAGACAAAACTGAGCTGGTTCTGACAGGTGGTTGCTCCAGTCTCTGGACCCCTCTCTTCTGGCCCCCCTCCCTAGGTCCCCCCCCTTCTCCTTCTTCGTCTGTGAAAACTCTGGGGATTAAACTGAATGACCAACTCACTCTGCACTCCCAGGTTAGCTTTGTGGTTTCCTCCTCCTTTCTCTCACTCCGCACTATCCGTAAAGTCTCCCGTTTCTTTTCCTTTTCCGCCCTGAAACTTATTGTCCTGGCGATGGTAATCTCCCACCTAGACTATGGCAACGCTCTATACTGCGGCATGCCCGCCTACAGTATGCGCCGATTACAGCTGGTTCAAAACCAGGCTGCCCGCCTGGTTTACAACCTGGCCAAATTCCACCATGTCACTCCGCTCCTGAAGTCCTTGCACTGGCTCCCTATTCAAGAATGAGTTCAGTTCAAGATGGGATGTATCACCTTTCAGGCTCGGGCTGGCGCAGCCCCTGCCTTCATCTCCTCGGGAATCAAAGCCTACGCCCCCGTCAGGGAATTACGTTCATCCTCTCAACAATTGCTGACAGTTCCCCGCTTTAGGCGTAAAAGGTGGGGGCACTACATTTTCCACATTTGCCCCTGCCTTCTGGAACTCTCTCCCCGCCCACCTTAGATCCTCCACTCAATATCCGCACTTCCGTAAGGCGCTCAAAACCTTGCTTTTTTCACAAGCCTTCCCCTCATAACTGTCCTATTCCCCCCCTCCTCCTCCGACCCTCCTGCCCTTCTGGGCTCAGTACTTCATAGCGCCATGAAACCGCCAGGTGTACGTGCGCTCTACAAATGTTTTAAACTCAAACTCAAACTCATTGACCTGATCAGGTGTTCCATAAAAGAACATTTCTTTTTCTAGTCTGTACCTAAATAAGGACTGAGGACTATAAAAGATTTCTTGAAGGGAAGCATAGAAGGTGTGAGCATGGTTCGATCTCCAGTAGAAGTTCGAAGAAAATGAAAGTGTTCAGCATGAAGCTTTACACTCGGAAAAAGAGAGATTGGCTCCCTCTCAAATTCAAGATGAAGTTTGTCCAACTAACTATGAAACACCAATTGAAACACCAATTAAAAGTACAATCAACAGCTTTAATCATATCTCGTTCGTACCAGTGGGAGCAAATCCCATCTGTATTTGAGGAGAGTTGACATACCCCGTAAGTTCCCATCTTCGCACAATTAGGTACACATCTGTTGTCATTGGGTGTTGCATCCTGCTGGTACACCGTGAACTGAAGGATTTCTCTCACCTTGAAAGCTTGAAAAAAAGCTTTATTCGAGTTATACACTCATAAAAGCACAAACATAAAATTTAAAATTCGTACATTCAAAGCACATTGCATACATTTAAAAACATATTACAATTAAAATTCATATTTCGTACACATAGAATACATATTAATAATAGCTTGTGCAAGCTTTCTCAAAAAAAGAATAAAATTTAGTACATGTTAAGAGATAGGGCCCTCCGCCTGATGGACCATGCCCACCCCAAGTATTTTGCTGTTCCTAGTGCAATGGGCATTTCGGTGGAGGTACAAATGATTCTCAACCCCTCAACACCACTTAGTACCCCAAGATTTCTACAAACAGGTGCCAGCCATAATTTCCTTGGGTTTGCATAGGCCTCACACAAAAATAAAAAGTGAGCAATACTTTCATTGATGGCACCACATGCCGGACAACACGAGCTACTGCTACTCCTCCAACTACACGTCAATGACCTCAGGGGGAGGGAACCTGCCCTTAACTGGAAAAATAATTTCCTATCTAACGGAACAGTTATACTGTCCCAATACTGTTCTAGTGCAGGTCTCACTTTAATTTCCATAAATCTACCCCCCATTGTTTCTGAGTTTACACTCCTCCAGAGCTTATGTTCAATATAATCCCAATAAATGGCCTTTATAGTATTTTTGCTAGGGAATACTTCCCCCAGGGGATTTTCCCAGAGATTAGAGAGACCGAGCTCAGCAAGAACATCCCTGAGCATCTTCATCCATGTAATTTTGTGAAAGACATCTGATTTAACTAGGGCTAAAAACCCATCAGCATAGTGTCTAATTTCTGGGGTCGTCCAAAGCCGCCTCCAATAAAGGATAGGCCTTAGTCGGGCACGGTCAGTAACCAATCTCCTTCCTAAATCCAGACCAAGTGGTATTAGTGGGGTACTCTGGGGGAGACTTGTTATTCCTCTCAGGAACCTGTTCTCAGATATTTGTAGGGTATTGAGCTTCTCAAAACCCCAAACTTCAGCCCCATAAAGGGCTGCACCCAAGGCTTTAGCATCGTAGACCATTAGGACTGGTTTTATAGGCCTAGTTTTCGATTTTGCTTGTTCTACCCGGAGCGCTCCTGAAATCTGCTGGTGTTTCAGTACCGCCTTCTCAATGTGTCGCGACCAACCTGGCTTACTCGATATCTCTACCCCTAGGTACGTAAAAAGATTTACTACCTCCAGCTTAGTATTATTCAGAGATACCCTTGGTTGGGATCGGCGCTTTTGTCCGAAAACCATCAGCTTTGTTTTACTAACATTAACTTCAAGACCTTGTTCCTTACAAAACATATCAAATATGTTCAAGGCTCGCTGGAGTCCTGCCGGGGTTTTGGACACAATCAGGGTGTCGTCAGCGAACATCAGGATAGGAACCCTGATGCCCGCTAGCGATGGTGCGTCTACCCTTGCATCCAGCATCCTATCCACTATACCATTAATGAACAAGGAGAACAGCAGGGGTGCCATAGCACATCCCTGCCGCACACCCCGATCGACTGGAAAATTAATGGTAGATTCCCCGTTCCTCCCCCACTGGACTTTGGCGAAATTGCTCTCATGGAGACGCATTATTAATGTAAGCAACTCAGGTGGGACCCCTATCTTACTCAGGACTACCCACAACTTGCTCCTGGGCACCAAGTCGAAGGCAGCCCTCAAGTCTACGAATGCTACATAGAGGCTGCCTTCACCAAGAAGTACAGTCCCCCACCGTAGCATGGTAAATCGAAATATTTGATCTACCGTGCTGGTTGCCCGCCTAAATCCTGCCTGGTAGGGGGATAGAGCATTGTTCTCATCTACCCATGCCATAAGTTTGTTGACCACCATCTTCCCCACCACTTTTTGTATAGTGGCTATCAAACTTATCGGCCTATAGTTTGCCGGGAGTGACCGATCGCCTTTCTTATAGATCGGTATAATTATTGCCCCCTTACATATTTCTGGGATTTTAGCCCCTTTAGCTAGAGCATTTCCCAGTAAGGTCACATACCTTGCCCACCGAACCTTATCATATTTAAATATATCTGAGGGAATTCCATCTAACCCCGGTGCTTTCCCCCCTTGTAGTGTTAAAATTACCAGTTCAGCTTCTTTATTTGAGAATAAGTCTCCCTTGCAAAATACCACTGGGATAGGTTATATGGCCATTGTATCCCTATTCTCTGCATACTGGGGTTTAAAATACTCGACCCATGATGCCTCATTAACATTATTATCTGGGTTGTTGGGGGTACCACCTCTGCCCCACTTCACAATTTTCCAAAAAAGTCTGGAATCTCTTGACCCAGAGGCTTCGAGTAGCTCCTCCCAATGCTCCTCATCCCACTGTTTCTTAGCCTTACGGATGTTATCATTGTATTGTTTCCTTGCTATACTGATCGAAGCCTTATCCCTGCTTTTAATTGCCCTACCCAACTCCAGTCTGGTTAACCTACACCGTTTGTTAAACCACCTCGCCAATTTAATGGGTGCTTTTCTATTCACCTTAACTAATTTAATGAAATGCGGTTTTATCAAAGAAAAGAATGTGTCGTGCATGTCTGTTGCTAAAGAGGAACCAGGTGTTACAGGATTTAGTGTTTCCATGGCGGCAATAGCTTTATCCACCTCCAAGTTTATGTGGTCCAAGGAAGCCAGGTTTGCCAACACATTTGGCCATTTCACCCTTCGCGAGTCGTTAGCCATAACAGGTACGATCTCGCTACATGACTCTGTGTTGTCAGGCGTGGCCCTCCACCAGGAATGGGTGACACAAAGGGGATTATGATCGCTTTCTAATCTACCCTTAATTTCCATATCGCCTACACCACACCATAACTCAAGGCTACAAATGACATAGTCAATCCTGCTTTTATTGTGGCCATTGTCGAATGTGCAATTTCCTCCTTGGTCACTCTTTGTCCTGCCATTGAGGGCCCTCAGGCCATATTCCAGACATAACGCGTTCAGCAACAGTATATCTTTTGTCCACCGCTTGACTGGTATAAGATTTAGGTTTGGGATACCCCATTGTGCATCTTCCTCCTGCCCTATCGGATGTTCCGTATTTTCTAGGGGCTCAAATGTCCTGTTGAGGTCACCAGCCACAACCACTCTATTTCCCAGTGACTGTGATTCTAGGAAGGTGGATAGAGCGTCTAGGGTAGGGGAATTCCCAGCACATGTACCCCTAGCATAAATATTATAAATGTCTATCACACCCCCCTTTTCTGGTGATATTCTTAATAATTGTATATCCTTACAGCCTAAGTCAAGCACTTTTATTTTAACTTGTAAACTTCGCTTGATCCAGACTGTTAGACCTCCCATAGGTCTGCCCCTAGGGCCTCTACTCGCTGGTATACAAAAATTTAAGTAACCTGGGAGGAAGATTGGGTCACAAGCCCACGTCTCTTGAAATAAGCACATTTCAAACCCATTAACAAAATCTATCCAATGTTGTGACAACAATCTAGTACTCAACCCCACTATGTTCCACGAAAAAAACCTCCCCATAGTATTGCCTTTACAAATCCCCCCATCAATGACTGGCATAACCGGGAAGTTGGTCAAGCTCTCTCAATCACCGCCCTCGTCTAAAACAATATCTGCACAATTAGCATCTTTACCATCATTTATACCCATAGTTGGTGGAAATCTGGGTTCACCCCCCATATCTTCCAAACATGCCATAATGCCCCCCCCTCGTATTTCCATTTTCCCTGTTAGAAAACATTTCATCTAGATTGGACGTTACATCCCCATTTATTGCCAATGTTGTCTCCCAGATTTTTCCCCTGGCCATATTATCCCCAAAATCAATAGGTTCAGCTGATTTCCGTCAACATCCCCACCTCATGTTCCCTAGCCCATCATAAGGGTTATATACCTGTTTATAACAGTCACTTGGTCCTTTGCTAGGGACAGAAAAAGGGTTAATAACTGCCCAAGGAGAGAGACTAGTTCTCACTGGCTCGTTGTTCCCCCCAAGATAAGTGGCCACCGGTCTTGGATAAAAAAAGGTAAGATCCACAACACCAATCCCACCAATGCTAATACTCCAACCAGGTCTCGTAATTAACCCTACTACCCTTGGGTCTTGGAAGTTAATTATAATACATTCGCCCCCCTGTTTTTTCAAGGTACTCCCTATCCAGTTGACCCTTCTAACCCCAATAATCAAGCCATCCACTCCCCCTGGCAAAGGTCTATTGACCCGTAACCAATGCATAGCTTTGTTTTTTAACATGTCATAGGTTTCTCTTTGTCCTTCCAATAAGGGTGGAACATTGGTAAGGATAGCCACATAGGGGTAGGAATCAGGGGTGAGTTGTACCGGGGGTATCCTAGTCGGAAGTTTAGTCACATGGGATGTTGGTTGGCTACATTCTGGAACAACAAGGCATGGTGGGGCAACATTTGTCAATGCTGTAGTAGCCTCATTTCCTTCTGCTATACTATTTCCGTCCCTTGGAGGACCACCCCTACTTGTTGCCTGTGAAACGTGTAACATGTTTGTTCCAACACCCTTCTTACAGGGAGCGTTATCATTACTTGTCAATGTGCCATGACTAATTGTCAAAGTGGTTGGCAAGGGTGGAATATTTTTGTTAGCAATAGTGGCGGCGTTTTTTGGACTATCCTTTCTGCCCTTAGCTGCAGTACTGTGGGGCTTAGTTTTCCCGCAATTGCTATTACTTGCAGTAATCGATGGGTCAGCGATAATCTTGCTACTCTGTCCTTTGCCCCGCTGGCTGGGTGCACTGCTCACAGTTGGAGGTTGTAAATCAACCAACGGGGCACCTGCATCTCGCTCAACTGGTTGTTGGTTTTTCCCATTCTCTTCCATTTTATGACAAGACTTAATTAAAGATTTTGTGGAAATAAAATTATCTAAGCTAGCCTGCTCTAGATGGTCCAGTTGTTCTGCTAGCTTTTTGAGTCTAATCTCAAAGGGGTTTAAAAGGGAATGTATTAATTTTTCCAACTCTAAGAAGAATTCTGGGTTAGATGTTGGTGGGCCAGGGGATGCTATAGTAATGGGATCTATACCTGATGATAACGGTGTCGTAGGAGTTACCAATATTATGGTGTCTACACCTACTGAAGCGGCTTCACCCTCTCCCGTTGGTAATCCAGTAGAGTTCTCTACAGGGACATGACTAGGGCGTGTGTTAGCGCCCAATTTCCTATATTTCCTTGGGGGTTTTGGGGCTTGACATTTTTTTACAGTAGCACCCCTTTTCCTTTTTGGACAGGGTTTGGATTTTATAGCTTGTGCTTGGACACAAAGTTTTAGTGTAGCATTTTGCCCAGTAGATGAATGAGTGGAAACATTTGGGGACTCTGCGGGCACAGTAATGGCTACTATGTCTGAGGGGAAAATACCCAATGACTCATTGGCTAGAGGTGAATCGTGCGGAATGTCATGTATAACTGGTAGTAAAATAGATGATAACGGGGTGACCAGTGAAGGGAAATTTTGACTTTGGCGTTTCTCAACAGGGGTTTTCATAAGCTCTATAGACAGCCTACGCCCAGCACGTCTTTCTGCCAAGGAGATTTCCCTATCAATATCCTGAGGCAACCGTTTAAAATAGGTATCTAGGGGGCCCATGACGGCAGTCTCCACCTCGCCCATGGAAGGCAGCAAGGTGGAGGTGCTTGTAGAACAAGCCATATATCTAACCCTCGTACCACCTCACAATGTAATAACAGGTCAGGGCAATATCACTACACAAATTGTTTACAAGAAATACCAGAACTGTAAATGTTAGTGGGGTGTCCCAGCCCAGCCTCCTTCGGCCTCTGACGGCCACAGACGGTCCCGCCCTTGTCCCGGGCTTCTCCCGGCAGCTCCCGCGCGCTCCCGGCAGCGGGACTCTAGATACAGTTATAAAGTGTTGTGGGTGTGCCAAAAAAGAGCAGGCGGGGAGAGCGGGCCAGGTGTTGGTGATCAGGCCGTGCGGGCGCTCCTGGGAACAGTAGTTCCTGCGCTCGCAAACGCTCGCAGCCCCACCTGCAGAGGCACACCCCCTCCTATGGATTCCAGGGCAGTATGTTGTTCGTCTGACAGAAGCCACCCACGAAGCGGGACCCGCGGAGCGGGTACCGCGAGAGGTAGGGTTTTTTAAACAGCAACTCCGTCCCGGTAAAACTGCAGCTCAGTCCCGGTCACAGGAAGAAACAAAAAGGCGCTCCACCGGCCATCCAAACACAAATGCCTTTTAAAGACACAAGGGTGAGAGAGAGCAGGCGGGGAGAGCGGGCCAGGTGTTGGTGATCAGGCCGTGCGGGCGCTCCTGGGAACAGTAGTTCCTGCGCTCGCAAACGCTCGCAGCCCCACCTGCAGAGGCACACCCCCTCCTATGGATTCCAGGGCAGTATGTTGTTCGTCTGACAGAAGCCACCCACGAAGCGGGACCCGCGGAGCGGGTACCGCGAGAGGTAGGGTTTTTTAAACAGCAACTCCGTCCCGGTAAAACTGCAGCTCAGTCCCGGTCACAGGAAGAAACAAAAAGGCGCTCCACCGGCCATCCAAACACAAATGCCTTTTAAAGACACAAGGGTGAGAGAGAGCAGGCGGGGAGAGCGGGCCAGGTGTTGGTGATCAGGCCGTGCGGGCGCTCCTGGGAACAGTAGTTCCTGCGCTCGCAAACGCTCGCAGCCCCACCTGCAGAGGCACACCCCCTCCTATGGATTCCAGGGCAGTATGTTGTTCGTCTGACAGAAGCCACCCACGAAGCGGGACCCGCGGAGCGGGTACCGCGAGAGGTAGGGTTTTTTAAACAGCAACTCCGTCCCGGTAAAACTGCAGCTCAGTCCCGGTCACAGGAAGAAACAAAAAGGCGCTCCACCGGCCATCCAAACACAAATGCCTTTTAAAGACACAAGGGTGAGAGAGAGCAGGCGGGGAGAGCGGGCCAGGTGTTGGTGATCAGGCCGTGCGGGCGCTCCTGGGAACAGTAGTTCCTGCGCTCGCAAACGCTCGCAGCCCCACCTGCAGAGGCACACCCCCTCCTATGGATTCCAGGGCAGTATGTTGTTCGTCTGACAGAAGCCACCCACGAAGCGGGACCCGCGGAGCGGGTACCGCGAGAGGTAGGGTTTTTTAAACAGCAACTCCGTCCCGGTAAAACTGCAGCTCAGTCCCGGTCATAGGAAGAAACAAAAAGGCGCTCCCCATTATTATAGTCTTTCCTTGGCAAAGGAGGAAATCCATGAAGCCATTAAGTTTTGCATATGCTACAGATTGTATATTTTGTATTGCGTAAGTTTCGCAGTGTATTTTGTATTTCTTTTATTCAAGATATCACAGGAGTGGTTCTGAGGCGATATCGGTTGCTGTGGGAGCTATTCTGCAGCAGTGTCTCCTGTGTAATTTCGTTTCTTCCATTTTTTTCCAGGTTCCTAACCTACAGATTATTATTGAGTACCTTGTTTGGAACAGGTGGAGTATTGGGACTGGCTGCTATACTTCTTTTGGAGTTTACATATTACCCATAAATACTGACAAGAAACTATTCAACCGCTGACTATTTTTCAAATGATTTGTGCCTCACTGCGATACACAGAAATTATTCTAGACATGGTAAGGTATCCTAACAAATACGAAATTCATATAGTGACATTGGTCATCTAAAAAAAAATCTAAACATGCTCTCTCCAGCTGTTGCTAACATTGGATTGTTTGAAAATGGCTGTTGACAAGTCAAACTTCATCCCTTAGTTGCCATCAAAGAAACATCTATGAAGTATTCATGAATTTTCTTGTTCCATCTACTTACATACATCTTGCAGAAAGGAACATAACATTCAAGAAGCAAGTAAAGAAAGCAATAGAAGAAAAAAGTATTACAAGACTGAAAAGTATTCTAGTTAATAGTACACAATCTTGTTTAATTGTCATTCTGTAGGGCTTGCAAAACAGATTACTGCTTTGGATTTTCACCTTTGTGTGCTATGTGTTTTTTTTTGTGTGTTTTTTGTTTTGAACCTATGGCACGTAAATATCTTATATAAGTCTCCATAAAATCAACACAATAAACAATCTTCTACTTTCATTTGCCTTGATTTTGCTGCTGCATTCAACATAGTGGATCAGTATATTTTTATTTATTCTTTATCTCAAATTAGTATTGCACTGTACGTAAGTGGTTCCATCTTATTACATGGATTGCTCCTTTACAGTTCTTAAAGATGGGCTGTATCCCTTTAATATCCTGTGTACTTGATGATGTTCCTCAAGGGTCAGTTACTGGCCCACTACATTTTTGTGTCTACTATTTCTTTAGCCTTAATTATTTCTTCCTTTGACTTTAATTCTATGCTGTTGACTTTCAGACATATTTTTATTTTCCTTTTTCACTGATTCTCTCTGCAACCAGATCACTGCTTGTCTATTTGTTGCTGTAAACAACATGTTGTTGTAATTTCCAAAACTCAACCTCATGAAAATTGTGATTCTCGTTTTTCTTGTCTCATCAATTGTAATTACTCCTTCTCCCAATCACATTTCCTCTTGTCCAATTATGTTTTCTTCTTCAGCTAGTTATTTTGGAATCATCTTTTACTCCTCATTGACTTTTTCAACTAACTTTCATCAGTTTTCAAGAACTATAACTTGATCTTCATAGCAACTGAAAAAGTAAATGTTTTATCTTTCACTTTGCTCAAGAAGCTGCGTCAGTAATTTTTCTTAAATAAATTGCTGTTCCTCACTTGGGTTCTCATTACGATGTTGGGCGGACTGCTACCAACAGGCCGTTGGTAGCGGTCTCCCCGACAACTAGGGTAACGCCTGACTGCTGGATTACAATACTGGAACCATCACCACCTCAGACAGGCTCAAGAAGCTTGTAGGGGCGGCGGTCGGACAGCAATCCCTACAATGAAGGCGGTGCCTGCTCAGGCGCCACCGTAGGGATTACAATGTACATTTCCCACAGCCTTCTCATGACGGTCCCACCATCATGAAAAGGCTGTCGGGAAGGGACTTTGGGGGCCCCTAGCAGGGCCCCATCCCTTGTGGGCCTCCGCTATGTGGCTTCCCCCCAAAACATCCATGCATTGTGTGCCAGGCACTACATCGTGCCTGGCACACAGTGCACGGATGTTTGCAAACATTCCTTTTACTACTGCGGCTTGTGCTGCAGCCCTTTTCTGGGCAGCAGCACAAGCCACAATGGTAAAAGGCATGTTTCCGACTGCCTACACAGCAGTTTCATCATAATATGGCGGGTGGAACCGCCAACTACTTATCGGTCGTTCTCCATCCCTCTGCGATAGTGGTCGGACACTCGTCTGACCGCCATTGTTAGGAGGCCCTATATATTGCTTTTCCAAAATACCTGTCCACTCTGCTCCATCAGGGTTGAACAGGGCAATCAGGCAGTGCTCGATGGGCCAGTCTGACAAGTCAGTGTAAGGGCTGGTATTTTGGTTGTCTGAGGGCGTTTTGTGGTTTGCTGGACCAGTTTTTACAGTTCATTTCCCATATATTAAAACAAACATTGCCTTGTGCAAGCTCAATTCCGTGCAGCCCTCCATACCTTGCACAAAACATATAGCGAATCTTTACAAGTTCAAGCCTACCCCAATTTGCAAACATAGGCCACTTTTTAGCTAACCAACTCACTAATGAGTGCCATTCTATTTTGGTGCCAGGGCCTATTTTGTGCCCTATTCCCATCCTGTGCTCCACTCTAGCCAAAACGTCTGTGTCAGTCTTCTCCTTTGTCTTGATTAGCATACCTATATTTTTCCCTAAAAGGCTCAGGTCAGATTCTGTTGTCTTTACATATCTTTTAATTGATTCTCCTCTCTTGCTGCACCTTTCCCCAGGTTTGTTTATATCTCTCTCTGCACCACAACTCATTCACTTTGGTTTGGCTCCCAATTTGTCCTCTCTGCTCCTCTCTTTCTCTTACCCTTTCTTCTCTCTTTTAAATCTCAGGCATCCTCTTTCTGCACCCCACCCTTCTATCACCTACCCCTCCTTAAACTACCGGCCAAATCGCCTTCCTTCCCCTCATTTCTACATCTTGTCTTTGCTTCTCTATCTTTCACCTACTCCCTCCAGAACTTTTCCTGACTTCCTTGTTTCTAGCCATATCTTTCCTCTCCCATCTCCCCTTCCCCTATACTCTCCTCCCTAATCCCCACCGCAGCCCCTTTCCCCAGGGTAAACTGTGCCAGGACCCAGGTAAGTTCTGTGTTTAAATCATTCAAAGCAAGTGACCTCTAATCTAACTGCAGCGGGTGCAGGGCCGGCCGTTCTCTTCTTTCCTCCTACGGGCCGCGGTACCACTGCCCCAGGTATAGCACTGATAGCTACACCCCTAGGACCAAGGTTAATTGGAGGAGTTGAAAGTCACCATGAATGTAATTGAAATCCATCTTCTCTGCTCCATTGATATGATGCTTCTAGCATCATACTTTTCCTTTAACTTTTAAGTTGCCTTTCTTATTTTTTATGAGTTTGTTATGAATGAAATGTGGTCCATTAAGGCGTTAACACCTTCGCTGGGGCGGCTATTGCGCCGCAGCGCTAAGGGAGCGGGGCGGCCACGCGGCGCGCCCGTGCTGGTGACGGAACCGCTCCGTCACCAGCCTCGGTTGAGCTCTGCTCATGACGGAGCGGTTCTGTCATGGCCCCGCCCGCTCAATGGAACGCACAGCGCAGGGGCGGAATCCGCGCCGCGCAGGTGCGGCGAGCGGGCCATGATGGAACCGCTCCGTCATCAGCACAGCGCCACCGCAGCTGATGACGGAGCGGTTCCGTCATCAGCATCGAAGGAGTTAAAGTTTTTGGGAACCAAAATAAACTTTTTTTGATTGACCTATGCAACCCACAACCTTCTTAATTAATCTATTGAAATCTAACATATGCTTATCAATGAATTAGTAAAATATTCGTGAACACTAAAGGACCTGATTTACAAAGCTATATTATGGTCATAAGTACCTACATTTGCACCTGGTAAGATTTCACCAAGGGATGCCTGGCAGATGTAAATGGATTTACTTCTGTAAATTTCTATGCCATAAGTTTGGAGAAATCTGCAGTTGTAAATCCCACATAAAGGTTGCAAAATTTGTATAACAAGGTGTGATTTGCTATATAACTTAGTGAAAGCCCTTAAACACTAAGGGGTCCATTACCATGTCGGGCGGATCGCCACCGCCATGGTGGCGGTGGCGATCCACCTGACAGAAATGCCCGCCCGCCACCCTTTTGCCCCCACCACATTACCATGGAGGGGGGGGACCGCAGCGGAGGCAAACACCGCCCGCCACTTTTCCGCCCCGGTCGCCTTGCGGCCGGGGCTGAAAAGGGTTCATATGGTGGCGGTGTCTATCAGACACCGCCAGCCATATTTGGATGCTTGTGAATAGGTGCCTTTCCGTGGCGGCGATGCCACCACGGAAAGGCAGGCGGTCTTTGCTTTGGGGGGCCCCTGCTGGCCCCGCTGGTGAAGGCCGAGGTGGGGGTGCACAGGGGGGGTACCTATGGTACCCCCCCTTCATTTGCATGTACAAAGTGGCAGGCACCGCGCGGTGCCTGCCGCTTTGTATATGCAAATGCGAAAATGCATTTTTAGCAATGTGGCGGGCGGTGCAGAGTACACCGCCCGCCACAATGCTAAAAATGAAGGATGTGCCCGCCACTGTGGCGGGCACATCCTAATTTCCCCAACGGGACCCCCGCCCTTATGGCGGGCGGTCCAGAATACCGATAGGGTGGTGGACGGACAAACCGGTGGCGATCCGCCCGACATGGTAATGGACCCCTAAGGTTGTGGGCATTCACAAACTCCGCTCTAGCCCTTCACACACTGAAGATGACAGGATATTTACTTCCAGGATGGATAAGAGAATGGGTCACCTCCAGATTTAGTAGGGGTGTAGGCGAAGGGGAAAAAAAGAGAAAAAGTGAATTTTAAGTACAGTCTCCTTCCCTGTAGTAGACCTATAAACCTGCACATGGCACACCCTTCCTGTTGGACTACTGGGAAAGTCTGTGGACTGACAAAATACATAAAAGTAGATTCAGATGGAAATGTAAATATCTGTATATCCTTTTCGCTTTCCCATGAATTGTGCTCAAAATGTCTAGAGGTTAAAAATATATCTGTAGGAAGAAAGCCCTTTGTCCAAGCTTAAATGTACAGCAATGAATGACCAATCACATGCAAAGATTTTGATGACTGCTTATTATTTATATTTCAGGATCTCAAGCGGCAATACAAATATATTTTGGTTACAACATCAAAGGAACCGCGATGGACAGAAGATTTACAGAAAGCCCCTTTTGTAAAAAACTCCATAAGCCAGCTTTCACAGTATGTTGCTGCTATTGGTATATGATAAGGCTCTTAACTGTAATTAAGGGATACTAATGTTATAAATTAGGTAATAATGAGATCATTAAAACATAATGGTGAACTCACTTCTGTCATTCTTTTTTCAAGGAGTACGATTAAATTGTGGCTATCTTCCTGCCTTTTTTAAAAAAAAAAAAGATTTTTTATTGTTTTCTCCGTCTATTCACACGCTTCAGGCAACCATCACATTCAGGGCCATGTCGCAGATAGCCTAGAGGTCAGTTTGGAAAACAGGAGAAATCAATTCTCATCATTCTTCCCCTAATTCTGGCTATCTTCCTGCCTTTGTAAACACTCTTAAGCCCTCATTCTTCAGGCCAGTAATACTTATTTGGGTTCAAACTGCAGTCTGCGCCCTGGGATTGCAATGTCTGAGTATGTATGTTTTGAAAGATTTGTGCAGGTAATATCTTCTAGATACCAGGGTTTGTACCCTCAAATGGCGAAAACATGCAGTATTAGTACCATGCAGTCACCCATTGTGAGTTTTGGAATTTGTAATATGGAGGTATTAGTGATTACTGGGTGTGGTAGTATTGTACATGATAATGGGTCCCTCAGAATGAGAGGTTTATTCAAGAAATGTTCTGAGGGTCACTTCATTAACCCCTTAATTTGTGGCTGGCACGTTCGTCCTGGGCAAGTATCTCCCCTTGGCTTATTACCCAGTTCCAAGAATTGCATATTTTAGTAGGATTAAAACCATGTACATCATTTAGGGGCCGCTGCTGCGACCTCTCGCATGCCCCTTGTGACCCCTGTGAATCTGTATGTATTTATAAGCAGATGTATGTGTGAGTGAAAGTGAAGGTCAAGGGGCATGTGAAGTCACTTCCGCTACCGCTGGCCTTTTGGTGAATTGACGTTTCCGCTACCGCTGGCCTTTTGGTGAATTGACGTCCATGGGTAAAATGGAGACACCGTTTTTCTTCATTGCAAAACTGTATGATTTCCACATTCATGGTTCAAAAGTGGAACTTGTTTTTTCCCTTCAAACATTTTGTGAGATTTAAAACACCGATTGATGCAATTTCTCACTGCTTAAGACTCTTTGATGGAGACTGAGGGCCTCTGTGTATCACCTCAATTTCTTCTATCATATTTTTATTTAGTGTTTACTCTTCCTTAAAAGAAATAATTGTGTAGCCACAAACGTTCGGGTGCTGGGGGGCTAGAAGAGGGATGCACAAGGCAGCCAAGGTCAAGTGGACCACAAGCATGGTGTTTGGAGTCCTTTGCATCTTCTGTCCTACGATGGCTCTACAAACTTGGCCAAGTATACCCTTTCCACACTTGACTCTCATGGTAGAGAACGCGAAGATTCAAAGGCTTTACACGGAGATAGAGACTGAGAACTGAAGCAGCCAAGCAAGAGACACAGGGGCATATTACCAACAACTAGCGATAATTATCGCTAAGTTGGCTTAGCGGGAATATTTCTATTGCCGCCCTTCACCTGTTTTTATCGCTGAGATACCTTGCTATTAGCAAGGTTTATCTCAGAAGCGATAAAAAACAGGCGAAATGCGTGAATATCGCTGTCAATACAGCGATATTCAGGCATTACCGTGACAATGCTCTTAGCCATGTTATCCTCCTCTCATTGGATAACATGGCTCAGAACTGGTCAGGGCAGGTGTTCGCTTTTGGAGATATTCGCGCTTAGCGCGAATATTTCCAAAACCACACATGTGTTGATCATAGGCGATAGCGATTGCAGCGACTGTTTTCAGTCACTGACATTTTGGCATGCCCACTTTGCATGTCATTAGCGATAATTATCGCTGACTTGCAAAGCGGGCCCCAAAATGCCCGCTATCGCCTACAAGCTGTCGCTAACTGGTGTTAGCGACAGCTTGGTAATAGGGCGATAAAATTATCGCCGCTTTTGCGGGAAAAAGTCCAGCTAAAGCGGCGATAATGGCCCTTGGTAATATGCCCCACAATCACTAACCGTCCAGCCCAGTGCTTCTATTAATTTGGTATCACAGCAGACAGAAATACTACAAACACCAATGGGGATTTAGCAACAGGGTTCTTCAATCAAATCTACATGACTAATCAACTATGGCATTTTCCACACCCTCTACAGAGACCTAATATGACTCCTTAGGTGGCCAAAATGTCTACAATGTCTAGCAGAGATAAAAGGTCATAGAATCAGGCACTACTATCCTGTGCATTTAACTACCAAGTTGGATAACCCATAGGTCAATTTGTTCAGACTTCAGTTAAAAGGTTCATGCCAGCATAGGTGCATGATATTCTCCTAACAAGCAGTCACACCTTTAAGAGTTCAAGATAGTATAGAGGCTAAGCGGGGTACCTATATTTGTGGTTCTGTTAGTAAGAATATCTCTAACACATCCGGGTACTAAATGTCTACCCCTCTGCTTTTATAATATTGCCCAGTTGCACCTCATGCACTACCTTTTGGGACAACAGTGCGGTACAAGACTCTCCATCACACTTATGGGTATCAAAGCTTGTGACTATTTGCTGTAATAAAATCTAAAATACTGATTGCATGGGAGAGTCTCTCAACTATCATGCAAAGTATAACTGTGTTGTACTGGAAATGGCAATAAAAAATAGTTTTAAAAAAGGTTCTAGATACAGCTTCTCAGGCTTTGAGTCTAGGCATGTCTAGTGCCTCAGTGGACTATTGTGTCCACTGCATGGGCCTGTGTTAGACCTCATAGTCACAGGTTCAATGCCGGCCGGTCCAGTCAGCTTTTCATCCATCTGAGGTAGATAAAATTAGTACAGTTGAGTAACAATAAACATCTGTTATTCAACAGAAATATTCCCATTCCCATGTGTGAACTTGGGCTCTACAAATACATGTTATGGTATGTTTTACCTTGACTCTGCCAAGAGATTTATTGTGCAATGTTTGCGATCTCAACATCAACAGCGGGCACATGATCGTGGGCAGCAGCTCCACCTATTAGGTCTTGTGGCTGGAATAAACAGTACGGCCGGCATTGGCAGTGGTTGCCTTTCTTCAGCATTTATGCCCTGCATACCACTGGGAATGTCCTCTACAAAGCCAGTGTTGTTACTCATTGCTGGTAACGGAGCACAGTAGCTACCTGGGCTTGTTGCAGGTATTTGGATGCAAAACAGCACTCAGTTGCTTGAGGTCATGGATGTTTCACGCAGTTCACAACATGAACCATGCAGGTAGGCTGAGTTGTCCTCTTGGCTCGGGTTGGCCCCAGTCACGCTGCTGGTACTTCTGAGTGCTGTACTTTCTAGGAACAAAGCTGGGCTTCTCCACCTACAGCGGCAGGCACTCTCCTTCAATACTAGAGCAGACAGGCTTCTATGCACAAGGCAGACTTATATCTTCTCCAGCAAGTTGCACAGTCGTTGCGATGTCCTCTCACCTTTGGGAGATGGGCTGTCATATATATACCAGCCCGTGATCACAGCAGCTCTTTGAGTAATTTTTAAGTACCCCGCAGAGAACTCTCTTCCTTTGTCAAGAAGTACTTGGAACTGGAAACAAAGTGGGATGGTTTAATTCCCAATGTTATACTCATTTTCCAGCCAGGGGATGTTGATCTGCTCTCTAAAGTTCAGGACTGGTTCAGTTTCAATTTTTTTTTCTGGCTGCACTACAGATACAGCCTTTGTAAAAGGGGATGGCTCTCATAGTAGGTAATGAGGATCCTGTCACCAAGCAGTATTATTGATAACAATGAAGTATTAACCATCTGCCCTTGGCTGTCATCAGCCTTACTGGATACAAATACAAAAACAAGACCTCGCCTTTAAGAACAGAAACTGCTAACTCCTGTACCGTCAGCCAAATGGCAGTGCTCAGGAAGGACTAATTTGCAATTCCCTCCAGAAAAAATTCTCCTCGATTTTCCAATGGTAGCCCAGTTCCCATCCTCCCATACTACAACGCATGGAGCTTCTCACTTCAACTTCAGAAATGCAGGCAATACTCTTCCACTTTTTGGGAAAGCTATATTCCATCATCCATTGAGTGAGATAAATCTCGAATCCTCCCAGCGCACCAAAGTACGCACGAAAAGGTGAAGTCAATAAGTAGTCTCAAATGATATCCGTTGGTAGATGATTTATTTTGAACCAGTCTTTAGGAAGTTAAATTGATTAAATCAGATGCTGAATAAATTCATAACAAATCGCTGCATTGTAGCAATCTCAAAAAGACTTATGGCTGTACACGTCATTCATAAATGCATCTATGAACTACCAACGGATATCATTTGAGACTACTTATTGACTTCACATTTTCGTGCGTACTTTGGTGCGCTGGGAGGATTCGAGATTTATCTTACACTGTGTAAGATCCCTTTGTTTGATTACGTCACAGCGCCTCACAGTCAGGAGGTGTACATCTCGACATCCCCATACCCTTATCAATTCGTATTGAATTTTTGAGTACATTCGTATCACTTCGGAGTGCTGTAGTCTCTTTATAGATCATCCATTGTGTGTCATGTCAGACCGTGTGCTATCCCAAATCAATCCCACTGATCCCAGTAGCCAGACTGTTACCACAACACGGATTCTTACTACGATATATGCCTAATACCCAAGCTTTCAACATGCAAATGGGATGACAGACCAAGGTTCTGGGTGTAAAGCAGAACTTTACAAGAATGGGACCACTAGGCCACAATACTGAACCAGAGAAAAGATATGTTTAGTATTATAAATCCGCACAAATATGTATGCTGCCACCACTGCTGTATTTCTATAATACAGGCGATTTATAGTAGTCCTATGTTGTGAGGAAAGCATGTTTTTTTATATGTGTGGTTGGGAGACCTCACAAGTAATAAACTTGCTACTCAGGGTTGAGCTAAGTCTTTTAAATGAAGATCCAGTCATCTTTGTTTGAAACCCTCTTTTTTTAAAAAACCTTTATCATTTTACAGACAACCATTAACAGATTAGCATTGTCAATAATGAGTCGCATTGAGATAACAATGGCAGTACAGTCATACACGCTTTGTATACATGAGCAGTAAGATATTACAGTACATCACAGTAGCATCGATGTGGACATCCAACAGGGTACAACACCTAACCAACATGGTCTTTCTTCCTAGTATGCTCCTAGTCATCTCCATCAGACAGAGATGATTCACTGTAAGCTGTACTTTCTTTGGGAGTACCCCCTCTCATCTCCCACAAACCTGTTGCTCAGTTCCCACCAGCTCCAGGTCGGCCTGCAATTTCTTATCTGTTTGTGCGCTACAGAGCTGAAGCTCCTCTGCCTTCAACCACTCCGAGACATCCTGGACCCACTGGTCCACCCTGGGGGCCTTCACTCATTCCCATCCATGTAATGACAACCCTCCTCCTAACCAGCACCAGGGCCATCTGTAGGAAGCTGAATGCTATTTTGCGCTTCTAGGGTCGAGAAATATTTCCCCAAAAACAATGCTGTGGGACTAATTCATACGGAATGGCAGCTGTACGATGCAGCTGGGCCACAACTTCCGACGAAAAGGCCCTCACTCGTGGGCAAACCCATGCTAGATGTGAATTACACCTATGCATGCACCGGGGTCATATAAGTACAATGCACAAAACTGAAGTGAATCAACTTAAAACATGTGCTTTCTCATTTGAAAAACCTTAGTTCAACCCTGGGTAGCTGTGGCTCTGAGCAGTCAGGCTTTATTAAAGGAACATGTGTAAAGCATTAAGAAGTGCCAAAACAGTCAAATATGAAAGAAACCGGACAAGATAAAAACCCAAGCATCAATTTATAAAAATAGGTTGTATATTTGTCTTCAAATAGACACCTCAATAGACATAAATCCCCCAGGGGTGTGTCCTCCGTTCGAGTGCATATAAAATGGTAATTTCTTACCATTTTATTTTTCATCCCGAACCAGGCATCAGGACGGGGGCGGGGTCCCTGCTGAGACAGCAGCAGGAAGGAGAGTGGGTTGTCTATGCACTTATGTTTAAAGCGCTCATGTCTTTTTGGCCGGTAATCTTGACACAGCCAACTACACATGCGTACTTTAAACATCTCTAACCCAGCTGTCTTAAGACGGCTGGGTTAGAGTAAGTGCAGGACTTCAGGGCGCTGTGGAGCGCCGAGTAAGGCTGCTACCTGCAATCAGGTCGCTGCTCTCACAGCATGAGAGCAGTGCCCTGATTAGTCAAGGGAGTTCCAGGCTCCAGCTTCAATTTCTGTGGAGGTCCAAGGCAGAGGCTTCGCGTTCGCCTGCTATGTTTTTTCAAATAATATATATATTTTTTCCGCCCTCCTCCCCCTCTCCTTGTAGATGCCAGCCGCAGGTTAGGAAAATCCACTTTGCAAAATAGAAATCAATTGCATGTTTTTCAAATAAACAGATGAAAAAGCTACCACGCAAACTTGGCTAGCAGCACAACAAAGGTAAATGAGCTAAGGGACAAGGCGGGTAAATGGCGATCAATGGAGCAGGTACCTGACTGGCTTGTACAAGGAGTAAGATATGACCAAGGAGCACCATACTTGGAGGCCCTCACTCGAATAGCCTTCATCATTATAGTTTACTACTCACAATAATATGCCCTAATAGGGAGGAGAGAGGGTATCCATGAATTCGTAAGAGACCTTTCGATGTATAAATTCAATGAGTCTGAAAGGGCAGCACTGGACAAAGTATTCTCAGTTTAGGACCTCTCAGATGCCTCCGGGACCATGCAATCCCGAACTTTCATGTTGTTTGGGAATAGAGGTGGCCATCTTTGAAGTTGAGTAGAAGTCTCCTAGTGGTTCACACTATCTTTACTAGGCAGTCAAGATGTTTAACTGCTGCAGCTGAATCTTGGGGCTAGAAGTACAAAGCCTTTTTGTGGTCGCAAACAAACTGATTTGGAGAATTGGACTGTTTATGAATGCACAAAGGCATTTTCAAATGTACAAATTCCAAATTGCGATTCACAGTTTGGGTTTGGGAATTGGTATTTGGAAATGGCATGTTTAGTGCGTTCCTTCCTAATACCATTCACACTTTATCGCCTACTCAAAGTTGGTGGTAACCCATTGACAAATGAAAAGGGGTCCCCCAAAGAACCTATTCCCCTTCCCTTTTGAGAATAGTTGAACAAAATATTTATTAAAAGCAGGCAGTGGTCTTAAAAATGTGAAACTTAAAATGTTTCTTTTTTTTCTTTTTAAACTCATCTGGCTTTCCTTTAAGGAAAACAGGCTGTGTTTGAAAAAAAAGATAGCTTTATTTAAAACCAATTACAGACATGGCGGTCTGCTGACCCCAGCAGGCCTCCATCCCTGTGATGGCAGCAAATCATAGTGGGTCACAAATTGCTACCTACCTCATTAATATTCATTAGGAGGTTTTATTTGTGACCCACTACAAATCACTATTTAAGGAATAAGGGCTTAATAACCCCTTTGTACATTAGTGATAGCGATTTCAAAATAGCGATTCGCATAAACGCTGTTTGGAGATCACTATTTGAAATGTTCGGACATCTAGCCCTTGTTACCTGAAACTGATGACACAGATACCTTGTTTTCTGAAACCAGTCACTTTGTTCAGAAGTATCCCAGAGATCTAATTGAATTAACAAAGTGACTTTTAACAATTATATTCAGGGACTATTCCATTTGATAAATTCAGGAACTAGAAACCAAACACTGACTACAATTTAAAGGGATTTCTGAACTAACATTTCTCAGTGCATATGGATCTTTACATTACGTTAATAGATAGGATCTTTAAAACTCATGATGTTCATCATGTTTACGAATGTGTATATTGTGTTTAAGGTATTGATAATTCAAGTAGGGTAATTGGTGGCGACAGCAAAGTAATGCAATACAGATTCATATTGTATATTTCAGTGTACCGAAGTCCTAAGTAGAAATTCATGTTACATTCAACAAGAGTTGGAAGTGTAATACGTTTATATTGGCCATTAATATATTTGAAGTGATACAAGGAAATGTTAAAATATACTTGGGACATTAAACTCTTTAACTATGTTTTCAAAAACATCAAAGTTTCTACTTCACATGAGAGTCAAAAGTAAGGAGATAATCTGGAGGCAAATTGTTGACTATGTATCTGTACGAAATTAGATGTAGTATAATTCCTAGGCACTAATAGTCTTATCTATTTTAGATAGCTGTCATGATCAATTGAAGGTCACGCCGAGCAGAGCAGACGAGTACTCTAGTGTATTTGTGTTTTCTCTTTTCCCGTTCTCTCCTGCTGACTAACAAAGTTGCTTCTGTATCAAGTTGGTAGTGGATACATCACTCCAACTGGATACAGACTACATAGTCAGTGATTTTTTACACTGAAACATTGTTCAAATTGGGTACCCTGCTGGCCAAGTGAGCTCTGGCAAGGTATTGGAGGTCTATGCCACCCCGGTGAGTGAATGGTTCAGAAGTAAGGATTTTTTTCAAAACTTTATTTATTGAGTTTGTTCCTCATTAATCAAAGAAAGTCACATTAATATGTCCTCTGTTATTGTAGCAGTTTAACAGTATACAAACGGTTTATCATATTGCAATGTTGCAATATTGCAATGTTGCATTTATTCCCTATATGTATTTAGACACCACATTCATTTTTGTATCCAACATGTGCCAATGTGCCAATTGGCCTGATTCTGTGACCCATCAGGTCCTCTCTGAGTCAGAGGCCGGGTCTGTGGTATGAGTTGCAAGGTAGGTTCGTAGGGCATCCCTGAAATCCCTGGGTCGGGATGTCGGAGGGGGGAGTAGTATGAAATAGAGGTCTGTGAGTGTATTGCACCGTGTTAGGTCACTAAGCCATTCTACTGCTTCAGGGGATAGCCCTCTGTCCCATCACATTGCCAATCATCCCTTGCCCAGTAATAAGGCCAAGCCTAACAGATTTCTGCTATTCTTGGGCACTGTCTTTAGAAAGCGAATCAAAGCCAACATTAGGGCCACCGGTAGAGTCAGTCCTGTCATATGATTCAGCATTCAAACCAGTTCTTGCTATTATTGGGCTATAGCCAGGCAGTGCCACGAAAAGTGTATAAACCGTGCTTTCAGTGAGGCACATCTGTCACAGTTAGCATTGTCCTTCCACCCATATCTGCGCAATTTGAGCGGTGTACAGTAGAGTTGATGTGAATAGTTGTAGTGTATAAGGCAGTGTCTCACATTTATCGATACCTTTTTGGTATGCTGGCAGCAGTATTCCCACTAAGTGTCAATGATTGTAGTCGTTAAGTCTCTGGACTACTGTTCCCGGGTTCGATTCCCTATCTTTGGCATGTTAGTGATAGTCAATGTATAAAACACACTTATGATTTGTTGGGGCAGCGACAACTAAGCTAAGCAGTCGCAAGTCTTTGGGGTCTTGTGGGTATTTGGGGAAAGCCTCTTACCAATTCCCTCAGTCCATGATATGTGAACAAATCTAGGGGAATGGCCGTTCTTTTGAGCAGGTAAGTTTCTAGTGATATAAATGTACTGTCTGTGTCTAAGTTTCCAAGTGTGACAAGTTGTCTATCTCATAGGTATCGTATAATTGTTAGTTGTTCTTGATGCAACAGGGCCCATACTGTAGAGTCCAATGTATGACTCTCTGGTGGATGGGTATGGGATTCCATTGCTACTGTATTTAGGTTCCAATTGGCCGCTAGTTCTTTCTCTAAATGAAGATGAGGGGCTTGCCTTTAGTTGTGGAACCAATGCAAGGCAAAGTGGGCCTGCTCAACATTGTAATATGCTTCAAAATGCAGTGCTGAGGGCGTTTCAGATCCCGCTTATGTATCCGAGGGGTGGGCGTTGTGCTCACATCCTTTGTTACACTTGCTGTACAGGGGTCCAGTCCCTTTGGCTTTTCTTCTGGTGTCTTGAGTGGTTGAAGACATGGAGAATGACGAGGAAATCCATGGGATGGGAGTAACATCTCACTGAGTAAACCCCCGTGTAGGATGGTACAGTCCTCAGTCAGGTAGCTGGCTTGCAGGGATTCCATCACTGGGATTTAATAGGTATTTCTAAATTGGAGGCAGTCCTACACGGGACTGCACTGAAGCCCTTTGCCACCCTTCAGGACAAATTCCAGCTTCATATACCACATTTCTACAAATACCTACAGCTACCCCATGCTCTTACACCCTACCTGACCCACGTGGTGACTATCCTGGAAAATGGCCCTTTAGAGGCCAACATATTATTGACCAATATTCCAGAGCCCAAAATATAAGTAATTTACTGTTCACTTGTGATCAACGCAAGGGACACTTTTCCAGTCTGTTAAGAGGCTGAGAGCGTGACTTGGGTCCACTGGAAGATGACAATTTGAAAGAGGCATTGGCATCCCCGCGGGAGGCAGCAATTGCTTCTCAATCCTGCCTCATTCAACAGAAGTATACCTTCATAGGGTGTATAACACCAGGGATAGACTGTGGAGAAGGGGCCTTATAGCTTTAACCTACTGTCTGCGCTGTTCGACTGCACCAGGTCTACATACAGTATAGGGATGTCATATCCTAACACCATTTTGGGATGGGGTTTATGCTTGTTTGGTGGTGGGCCTTCCTCTTCCACGGTCTCCTGCGATGTGCCATTTTACTCTTATCCAACAACATTGATAGAAGTCGATATCTCCAGACACTTCTGTAGTTGGACCTCACAGTGGCTAAACGTGATATCGCCAGGGCCTCGTAGGGAGGCATTGGCTCCTTCACTAAAGGTTTGGATCATTGCATGGGCCTGGAACATTCTATATACGTAACTAGGGGTTGCCTGAAGAAATGCTACAATATTTGGGAATGCTGGGCTATATCTATCGATGAATACAGCTAGAACCATGTTCCCAGCTACTGGGCTCTCTGCAAGCGGACATCAGAACGTTTCCATCTTAGGGGCTGCTGGGGGTGCTCATGCAGGGGAGGGTTGGTGAGCTTTGGGGTGCGGGTCTTCCCTTTCTTCTCTTCCCCGCACCCTAACTGTATTACTTGCTTTATGTTTTATTTCAGTTTCTGCAATGTGGTTGACAATGAGTATGACTAGCAGTGTGATTATGCTGGATAACCTCGATATCCTAACCTTTTTGTGGGAATGTTTCTTATCATGTGTTTTTTTATCTTCATTGTATCATTTTCCTTTGTCATTATGGCAAAACTAATAACAAATTAGGAGAAAAAAATGAGGTGCTGCAAAGGCTGGACTGTTCCCGTGAGGCACAGGATCGAGACTGATTTGCGCATTGCCATGTCTGAACTGGGGTGGCTTGGTGAGCAAAATAATGATGGATTAAACCCAGATCTGTGACTGGGGGTGAATGTTTTGCCATTGTGCAACATTCCGTCGATCATCTTGTGTGTTTTCCAGTTTATTGTCAACCCTGACCATTTATCAATGTGGACAATCTCCTGTACTCTGGGAGCAATGTTGGTCACAAGGTCTTTAACCATGAGCATGATGTTGTCTGCACTGAGGGAGGCCAGGTTTCTGCAGATCCCAAAACAGATGCCTCTGTCGGAGTGTTCATACCTCAAGGGCTCACTAGCTGTTCCATCGCCAGGGCGGAGAGAGGGCATTCCTACCTACCATCAGCGGAGAGAGGGCATCCCTACCTAGTCATGTGCTGTATAGTTATTGGGGTAGACACTGGGTCATTTACTTTATTCGGGCTGTGGATTTAGTATAGAGCAAGCTTATCCACTAGAGTATCGCCTTTCCAGTCAAGAAACAACGTCACAGCCTTCGTCTCTGGGTTAATCTACTGTAACAGTGTGAAGAGTGTGCGAAGACTGTCCGACTTGGAGTGGGCTGGAATGAACTCGGACTGCTCCGGAAGGACCAGACTGTGCTGCAACAGTAAGAGTCCTACTACCATTATTTTGTTGTCTTTGTTGATGAGGCAAAACGGACGGTAGAAGCCGCAGTCAAGAGCAGACTTTCGGGTTCAAGTAACATGATGACTAGTATTTCTGTGACAGTGGGGTGGAGGTCCCACTTTTGGATTGCCTTCCCATATATCTCGAGCAAGTGAGGGGCATGGATTTATGCTTGTTAATCGAGAAACTGATATACCAAATGAGAGGTTGTCCTTCCAGACACGCATATATCTCAGGCCTATGGTGGAAATGCTTTACTATAGCGATTTCTACCTTGATGATTACATTGGTGATTTGTATGGCCTAGCTGACATAGCCAATATTGAAACAAATGTGCAAAGTAGTAGATTATTGCAATGTGCTTTCTTGTTGAGACTGTTGTGTCACTTGAATTGTAGTTTCCTCAGATGTATAATTCTCGTAAATGGGAATTATATATATATATATATATATATATATATATATATATATATATATATATTTTTTAAATGAACAATGGTGTAGCAGGTATACATACGGAACTCATACTCGCCTATACCAGCCTCGTCTAGATTAAAGATTATGGTTTGCGGGATGATTGTCAGCAATGTAAAAAATATGTTTATATTGGTTTCAAATGTGGCCCTTAACCGGTATCTAATATTGGGCAATGGACTAGCACAGGGGGTTTTGTTTTACAATTTAGCATTTAGATGAATTGCTCATGCCTTTAAATCATCTTATTCAGCTTGTAATATTCCTGGCATATGGCTTGATACTTCCATAGTCTCAGTTTAGCAGTTTTTAATGCTTCCTTAATTGTAGTAATGAACTGTATTAATCTCTTCTAGCTAAAACCATCGCCTGATACTACCTAGTAGCAAGAGTATCGAGATCACTGGGGGTTGTTCCACTAACAATCTGTACAAACCCAGTTCAATGTCTGCTCTTATATCCCATTGGCTAAGAGGAAGTAGAAGTGGGATAAACTAATCATATTACCCCATTTTAGACTAACTTACTGTGAGAAATCTTACTTCAGAGGTGTTATTGCCTGTATGGCTCAGAGTATGTTTAAGTGTACATTTGCCTTATCTGTCTACTTCCAAAATGACAAATGTTTCTTTAACCAAGGTATGAACCCAATGGGAATTGTCCAAGTGCCTGAGTTACTTATAAACCAGGGAGATTTGAGTTTCCTTACAGTCCTGTAATTTGGTAATGGAAAAGTAGTCACAGGGAACCTTCAGAATATCTTGTGGTAAAATAAGAATCCATAATGCTGCTGTTCATTCCTCCACTGACAGTAAACAATAGTGACTATTGTATACATGTGTTAGCCTAATTAAAACACATAGCCCCTTTTAGCTGGGCAGCCTAATGGTTTTGGTACAGTTTTGGAATGCGCATACATGTCCCCTACAAAATCCTTTGTGTACATGTCAGCACTGCATTATTTTTTTTCCTTTACAGCAGGCACATTACCTTTGGGTAGGAGGCTATGAAGGGACTAACACCATTCTGCTGCCTTGGGCAAGGCATGGGTCATGACATCCCCTCCACAAATGGGTTTAGTGGGAGAGCATGAAATTTCGTCCCTACCAGTCGCCAATTTGAGAGGAGAGAGGTATGATTTCCCCCCTCTCTTGGAGATGCAGTGCATCAACGCGCCCTACACATAAGATTAGTAAGTGGTCATGGAATGTCCTTCTCCGAGTGTTCCCAATGTATGGGAGTTAGGATTTCTATCCCCCCTTGGGCAAGGCCATAGGCTCAATGATTACGCTACCATTGGGCAAAGCTGCAGGGGTGAAGTGGGCATAATTTACCTCACCCTTGAGCAAAGCAGGGACAATGACAATGGGACGCACTTTTGGGGGCATAGCGGACCATATTGCCCATAATTCTTGGCCCACCTGAAAGTGGGGGAGTGACAGCAGGCCCAGCGCTGGCAATTTAAACTTGACTTATTTCCACCCGTGCCGGACGCACTTTTGGGGGCATAGCGGACCACATGGCATTTAGGTGTGGGTTATGGGACCTATATCAAAAGAAATTGAGCTTGCTGAGCGAAGACTTTCTTTTATGGAAGAGACCTCCCATCTTTGCTCGTGCCACTATTACTGCAAAATTCTTTATGCATTCTCTCAGCTGCTGGTGTCACCCGCCCCACAATGGATGCTCCCATGCTGGTCTCCCAGCCATCTGAAGCATTGATATTTGTTTGTTTACATGATTCTCAGGATACCTTCCCATCTCCAGGGATGAGCTCAGCGGCCAAGCACAGGAAAAAAAACCACGAGGATAAGGAAATGGGTGAATAATGTTAGTACTGAGACACAGGCAAGCAGTTTGGTGAGGACGAATCAGAGCCAAGATGATGAATTTGATTAACTATTCAGTGCCAAACATACTGCCCTTTTAGATCCCAAATTTACCTCCCTCAATAATCTGTACAAGGCCATTGACCTTAGCCTGGAAAAACAAATTTGGCAAGGATAAGAGGACCTGTTCTGTAAGTGGCACGAACTCTTGCATATTTGGCCTCTAATATTTTCATTAATGTTAATGTTGAGGAATGCATTTTACCAACTAAATGTTTATGTCATTACTTACCTTGCATGGTAAGATGTATGCAGGGAGGGCATGCCTCTTCGGCTAAGGAGGGCAGTATCTCAGGTGATGGCAGGATTTGATAAACAGCTGCAGAGGCACCCCAAACCGGGATGAGGGGA
Source organism: Lissotriton helveticus (assembly GCF_964261635.1). NCBI lineage: Eukaryota > Metazoa > Chordata > Amphibia > Caudata > Salamandridae > Lissotriton > Lissotriton helveticus. The sequence continues at coordinate 1,399,749,991 of NC_136061.1, read as the reverse complement.
TATCAACTCTACACTTGCCTCCTGTCTCGAATATTTGGATTAACGCAGTCTTTTACCATTCCCTCGATAAATCTGGAGGGGAGGGATGTCGATGTAAATCTTATTGACAATCTCTTGTCCTATCCGCAGTGTTAAAATTCTTAGTTGGAAGATAGTGGGTGTAAAGGCTAAGTTAGGGGTCACTGAAATTGTTGGATTACATCAAGCTCTTTGATATTATCTAACTGCAGGAAAGCTGAATTGAAGCTGATGGATCTTGCGATGGCTTTGTGAACTATATGCAGCATGCCTTTTCATCTTCCTTGGGGCGGGCTAGAGCTGGGCTTCTAGCTTGGTTTAAGGTAACCCTAGATTGTATTGGTATCCCAATAGATACTGGTAGGGGGTATGTCAAACCTATCTAAATTGGGCCTTGAACCTGGGGTCATTTAAAATCAATTTCTATAATGATGACTTTTCTGAACGGGACAATATGAATTTAAGTTCTCTTTTTTCTTTGATTGATACTCCATGCAATAGCCTGCTTTTTAAAGGGGGGTGTTTTAATTTGTTGTTAGTTGGTGATTTCAACTCTAAGTTGGGTGATATTTCGTCCTTTTTGCGGCTAAACTCTTATAAAGTGACCAATTCTGTATACCCTTGTCAGGACCGAGATGCCAGGGTCTCTGTGTTTTACCCTCTGTTAGTCAGTCATGACTTATGTAATGCCTTCGAGCTCTTGGGTTTTGGCACCCCAAAGATAGCTATGTTTAACGAGATGCCAGGGTCTCTGTGTTTTACCCTCTGTTAGGCAGCCATGACTTACATTATGCCTTCAAGCTCTTGGATTTTGGCTCCCCAAAGATAGCTACATTTACCGGCAGGGGCCAATATTCTATCATCAATATAATCAATATGGAAACTTTAGGTGAGGTGAGGACTAAGTGCTGGGAAAGTTTAGTCTGTGCTTGCCAGGACCTGTTGGAAAATTGTTAACAATAATTCCTTGCCTGATTCACGTAAGTCAGCATTGAATTGTCATGTTGTCCCAGAGGCATGGGTGATGCACTTCAGTAGGTTATATTGTCCAGCTGGTAATGGTGAATAGACCCTGACCCACCCAAATTTCCAATTAACATCTCCTTTTACAAGGGCCCTGTTGACTTCTACAGGGATTGGCAGGGGTGTTGGTGCACTTACTACGCGTGTAGCATTTCAATCTTTCTGCCTCTGAGGTTTGGAGATAAGGGAGAATGTACTGATCCCTTCAGACTACCTTGTGGAGTTCGCCAGGGCTGTGTGCTGGCCCCTATTCTATTTTTATTGTATATTAATAAACTAGAAACTGTCCTTCTGAAAGTAGGAAAGGATCCACCAGTTCTGGAAAATATGTTGTTACCTGCACTCCTTTATGCTGATGATGCAGTCCTGGTAGTCAGAATCACAAATGGGCTTGAGACCCATACAGATGGGTTTGTGAGTTTTATGGAGAACTTAAATTTAGAGACAAACAAGTCCAAAACCTTTATTATAGAATGTGCCCCAAAAGACATGAAAAACTCTTAAAAGTTCCTGGAGGGAGTTCATTTCTTCCACTACTTGGGTGTAACATTTGAGCAATAAAATACCTGAGTTGCTTGTTTGTGGAGCAGGAGAGCATGTTTTTCACGGGCAGTTGGTTTGATTTTCAGTTTCTCCTCCAGGATTGGGAATACGCCCATTCGCTTGCTCGTTGAGATTTATAAGTGAAAGGGTATTTCCATTCTTTGGTCAGGGGCTACTGTTATGGTACAGATTTGCAGGCTTCAAAAACAGCGTGCTTAGAAGGATCCTGGAAATTCCAGTAAGCAATCCCTGTTTCATGGTGCACGAAGAACTAGGTCTGGATTATGTACAGTAACATGTTAAATTGATACCTTTGCTCTTATGGTGCTCTTTTTTGACTAACGACCAGCCATACTTGATAGGCATATTATTGAGAACTGCCTGGTGTGTGCTCTAGGCCCCTCAATACCTCAAATACATACAGTTCAACTTCCTGAAATTGGGTAGACCCTCTCTCTTCCTTGATCTGAGGACCCTTAGAAAGTAAGATAAAGTTTGGGCCATTTTTTGATGAGCAGGGCACAGGAGAGGGAACAATTTTAGTCTGCAAAGCACACCTTTGCGGAGTGTGCACTGATTCAAACAAGCCCAGGGCAGGGTCCATATTTAAAATGGGTTAGTCACCCCGGGAAAGAATGTTAATCACCATGTTTCTACTGTGATCAATTAGATGGAACCTTTGCTTCCAGCATATCCTAATTCCCCCGCAACAAAACTTCACACTAAACCCTACTTCATTTTGTATTCTTCTGTAAATATTACAAACATCTGTCGAGAGGCCTTTTGATTCCAATTTTAAAGAAGTTACAGTTCAAAAAATGTACAGCAGCATTGATCTATTTGCAGTCTTAATGTACAGAAGAGGTATGTCACAGAGTTGGTTGTTTTTTAAAATCTGCTATTAGACTTTGTAATTTTGTATTGTTTTGATGAATATGGCTTGTGTTTTGGTTTAGATAGTGTCTATAGGATATACTCTTGATGCTTTATCATCAAACGATTTTAAGGATGTAAATTAACTGTTTTTTATGGCTTTTTAGTCGTCTGAATAACAGATATTTGATGATAACTTCTTTTGGTCTCCATATGATAATTGAGCATTGTAATTTTGTTTTGCTTATAGTACTTTGTATTCCTTTCGTTTATTTGTAATGAGTTTTATCTAGGTTTTTATACATGTCCTTTTAAGGTTTAAATTGACCGAAATAAAGAATTTTCGAGTGGCAGTGGCATGAATTTTTCCCCACCGGTTACCAAGGCTGGATTATGAGGAGGGCATCAGTCCATCCCACCAGGGTTATAATAGTCCTCCAACCACTGAGCTAGACCGGGAAACCAATTTGCCTCAACCTTGTCGCAAGGCAGAGGAAGGCAACACATTTCCTCCTGCTGTCATCAAGCCAAACAAGGAACGGAGGTTGGCATGGAGGGGCTGCAACAGGCAGAGCCGCTGTCAGCGGCCACAGGACTCCATGGCCGCCACAATTTTATAGGCGATGGAGGACTATGATAGCCGACGGATAGTCTGTTGACATCTTTCCAGTTGCAAAGATGATATCAGGTTAATAACTTGATAGCTGCCAGCCTTTTTTTAGAATTAACAAACAACAGTGTCTCAAACATAAACTTGTGCCGTCACAAGGCTTCATGAGCACTTGTGCACAGTATCTTGTAGGTTACCTATCATTCAATGTAACGTTGTGCTACCGTCCCATGTGCTTGTACATATGAAGTTTAATCTGTCCAACATGCTTATTGATTGAAATACAATTTACCTTTACAAGAAAATGTCTCCCTGGTTTTCTGCCCCTTTGGATTTAATCTGTCGCAACTAGTTGTGCCACATGTACTTGACCTTAAAATAATACCCTTGTTTGAAAGACTGTTGTTTGTTATAGATTATTGCCTTAGTCTCCTTGGGGTTTATGGTACCTCCTGTAGTCTGATACAGCCTTTTTTTAGAAGCATTTTTTATAATACCCCTGTTGGACAAGATGTAGTGGGGAAAACAAACCCTCAACATCCTTGGAGAAGGGTGGGCATGATAAAGCGACCCTGCACTTTGAAACAGCGGGAGGAACCAATCAAGTATAAAAAAGAGGGTTGCAAGGTCTATGTTTTCCCTTTAATTAATTTCGAAAGAATGTCTCCCTCTCTTCTCAAACAACATGAGAGCCGATAAAATGCCAAATACTAGCTACCTATGAATGTGTCAGGCTCAAATATGTATCATGCAACACAATGTTTTTAAATGTCTCCTAGTGTTTGTGAATTCTGGAAAAATGTATTGTCCATGTGGAGTGGTGGGGGTGTTTGTGAGCCCCCACCCTGCGCACTATCAGGAATATTTATCACCCCCCAGAACTGCTCAAGAGCAGGGGATGCGTTTGTTCCCCCATTTATACAAAGGTGGAAAGGGACTTTGTAAGCTACCCACTAGTACTGACACATTCCTTGCCAATGGTGGGAGGCCTTTTCCAGACCAAACCTTACTAACGTCTGATCGAAGTGTGTTGCCACCAGTGCACACAGTACCAATGTGGTTGTTGAGAACAACATAACCAGAGAAAGGCAGACGGGACATCTATCATAGAGCTTCAATATACTGAATCAGTGAGTTAACAGTCTGAGGCCAAGGTAATGTTCTCTGACATAAGTATTGTTTCCTAAACATCATTCACAAAAATATAGCCCCTTGTATATGTGTTCTATTATTACTGGCAATTGAGTGTTTTGTTGTGGAAAATATTTAATGTGCAATATTTACTTAAGGAGATATTCTGATAAGGCTGATTAGGTACCACACAGGAGTTTTGTTTCACTTGTGCCTTGTGCTCAGGTGCAGACATGAAAAATGACTCCAAAAGAACCTAAAGTTCATTAAACATCATTAATGATTCTTATCTCAATAAGTGTTCTTACAAAAGGTACACCTACACCTACAATAACAACCCGCTGAAGAGACGTATGAGGGAGCATGTACGTAAAGTGCAGTAATGTTACTGATGTATTTTGGAACAATTGAAAAATCCAGAAATCTGGCTATTGATCCTATACAATCAAGAGGGAATTATGAGGAAACAAACTTGCTATTACTTTCACAGCAAGACAAGATCAAATAGCTCAGAATGGTGAGCATGGACTTCAGTTCCAAATAAATCTAAGCACCTAATTTCTCTTGCCCAGGTGGAGGCATGTGCATTTACCACCTTGAGACTGAGTTTACATGCTGTGATCCTCATGCATTGGTACACACAAAAGTACTGGACTTATTTCTGTCTGTTGTCTTTCTTGTCTTACAGGTAACAAGGAACTTTGCTAGACGAGTAGGAAGTCTTGCCAGATGGTCAAGTGGAGAACTAGATCTAATGAAAGGTAACAGGATGGAGCAGCACCTTCAAGCAAAGGACCATCAACATAGGAGGGTGAGCTATGAACTATCATGCTAATCAAGTTAGATGTTGGAAGCCTGCAGGTAGGGGAGTTAAATGGTGCTGTACCCAAGATGGCTGCCATACTCTCGCAAGATATCAAAATCTCTAAGTCTGTGAGGGGAGAAACTCTCAAGAGACCTTTAAGATGCATTTTTGGGAGGGTTCACTCCCATTTGTGGTAGCAGGAAGTGAAGAGGCTGAAGGTGTGCAGCCAAATCTTGTGGAAGCCTACCTCAGGTGTTGCATCCAGTGACATTGCGTTTCTAGGGTTAGGGTATTAGGGAACCAACAGTAGGATAGAATGATGTTGGGGCTATGTGTTGGAACTTACAGTGTCAAGGACTTGGGGACACCATACAGGAAATTGAGGACAATCTTTTCCGGAAGTGACAGTACTGAGAAAAAAATGCTGGGAGCTCACAGATGCCCCAGTGCTTTAACATTTGCAAAGGAAACACTGTGGCAGCTGTTAGCTGCTGTGTCTGCCAGCAACATGCAAACCAAATAGGACTCTTGCAACCCAAATAGAAACCAGCACCTACCTGTTATTCAGAAGACAGCCCCAAAACAGTTGTTAACTGTCTGGCTGCCCTTCAGACTCCAGTAATCAGAGCAGCCATTTATTTGCATGCGAATAATTAATGTTTACCATAGCTCTGTACCTTGGCAGAGCAAACAAAATCCCAACTGAACTTCATCATTGAAAGGGGGGGGGCAAAAAAAAACACCCAAAGCCAAGGTATGGGGAGGTATGAGGTTGTGACAGTAAGTCCCCTCATGGTGATCCTGCAGGTACCCCTGCTCTGAGTGCACAACTGCATATATAGCTGGTGTACTGGCTTTTATTTTAGACCTGGTGTCATACTAATTTTGCTTGTGCAGATGTCTAGGCCTGTCTGAGATAATGCAAGATCTGTGAACTGCCCTGTGCCCAAATGGGTCCCAATAGTGGGCAGAGTATTACTGTCCCTGATGTGGGTTTACCATATAAAGCAGTGGTGGCAGCATACTGTGGTTTGTGATCCGATATAGATGACCAGTCCTTTAAATGCGTGTCAGTGTGGCTTACTCCCCCGCTACATAAATCCAGGGAACCTTGCGCTCACAACTCAATTGTATTTCAAGCGCATTTCATGTATACCTTGTGTCCAGTACATGTGTTGCAGTAAGACTCTGTGTGCATATGAGTATGAGAACTGAAGCCAGTGGGATCCGTTTTGGATGCCCTTGATTTAGCACAGTACATGATGAGGACAACTTCCGCAGAGAATTTGAATTTATTTAATAGATGCTGTCTAAACTTGCCTTTTGAAACAAAGACTACACAGAAATGCTAAATATATTATACAAAATGATATAAAAAATGAGTAAGTAAGTTGAGGGCCTAGCGATCCCGGTACTGCTATATGCAGACGACACTGTTCTACTTTCTAGAACACCTGTAGGTCTGCAAAGATTAATGAACTGTTTCTTCGATTTTATAAAGGAGAGGAAACTTAAAATTAATAATTCCAAAACCTTCATTATGGCTTGCGGGAGAAAGGTGAAAAAGCTGAGACCTTTCAACTTTAGGGACCACACAATAGAAGTTGTGGATAAATTCTGCTACCTTGGAATCACATTTACCAGCAGTGGCACTTGGGTACCTGAGATCCTCAATATTAAGGCTAAGATGGGCAAGGCGGCCTCAGGGTTTTTTAGATTCGCATCTAAACTAGGTAGTCAGCGCCCACTAGATATGCTAAATGTTTACCGACATAGATGTGCCTCAATGGCACTCTATGGCTTGGGCGTCTCGGGATATTGCCGAAAAGGGGATCTGCAAGTTGTTGAAAATGTCTTCCTTAAGAGACTCCTTTGCCTTCCAACGTCGGCCTCAAACGAGCTGGCCCACAAAGAGGTGGGGTTGGAATATTTGTCTGACCTAACGGGATTGAGACCCCTCATGGCGTGGAGGTCAATTTGGGCCAAGGATGAAACTGGTTTTACAAGGAGAATAATAAAAGATTGCCTTGGCCTGGATAAATTTAACAAGATCCCATGGCTTAAATATGTCTTGACTTATTTATTTATTTATTTAGAGTTTTGTATAGCGCGAACAAGACCCGTGGGTATCAGAGCGCTTAACATCGAGGAAGGTTACACATTTACAGTACAGTATCGATATACAACAGATAAATATGAGATAACACAGACTATGGCTATAGAGAGTGTCTAACTATATATATTCCAAACACATGTGCAATTAGCAAAAAGAGGTGATAGAGGCCTAGCTTGTATCACGATCCTTATCAATCGATAAGTTGAGGTAGAGGTTATATAGTTTATATAGTTTGGCGGATACAGCCGAGGCTTGTGTGTGGCGACAGTCTCCTGTCAGAGATAGTATTCATGAGGAGGCCACCCTTCAGTTGATGTAAAAGTTCATACCAGCGATCCGTCGGCTTCCCTATGCAAGGTATTTACTCATCATTAGGCTTTTCATTTCACGTTTGAATTGTACAATATTTTGAATCTTCCTAATGCTAGGGGGGAGTGAATTCCAGACTCTGGGGGCAGCTCCAGAGAATGCTCGGTCATAAGTCCTTTTCTTTCGGAAGAAGGCTGGTCTCAACAGCAGCTCCTTGGAGCTTCTCCCTGATCTGTTTCCTCCCGATAGCTTAATTTTCTTGGCTAGATATCCTGGCGTGTTATAGTGCACCGCTTTGTGAGTAATACATGCTATCTTCATTTGAACTCTGGCCTCATAAGGTAGCCAGTTTAGTGCTTTCAGGTGCGGAGATATATGATCAAATTTCCTAGATCCAGTGATGAGTCTTGCTGCAGCGTTGAGACAGGCTTTTAGTGGTGCTGTGGAAGTTTTAGGTAGGCCAGTTAAGGTAGAGCAACCATATTCGATCCTGGATATCACTAGGGATTGTATAGCCAATTTTAGATCTGCCTCTGAGATGAAAGGTTTTAGTTTTCTTAGGTAGCTCAGATGGAAGCGGGCACTTTTCGCCATTGAATTAATGTGGGCTTTCATGTCGAGTTTCTCATCTAATGTGATTCCTAGTGATTTGGCTGAGTTGACTAGGGTAGGTGTGCAGTTTAGCGCAGTCACCAATTTGGTCCATTCCTTTATTTCAGGGTGGCTCCTTGGAGGTGAAATTAGCAAGAATTCGGTTTTCTGGGCATTTAATTTCAGATGATTCAAAGTTAACCATTGCAAAGCCATCCTTAGTGTCTCATTGATTAGATCTATGTCATCAAGGGAGGCGATCTTTAAGTATATTTGCGTGTCGTCTGCATACATGTGGTAGGATATCTTTGATTTCCGAAGAATGTCTGTGAGGGGTTTGACATACAGGTTGAATAGATCTGGGGATAGTGTTGAGCCTTGCGGGACCCCAATTGCATTAGGACAGGGGGGTGAGATTGCTTGGTTAACCAGGAATCGTTGAGATCTGTTTCTTAGGAAAGAGTTGAACCATCTCAGGACGTTTCCGGATAATCCCATCCTGTCCTGTAGCCTGATCAGTAGTGCCTCGTGATTTACCGTGTCGAACGCAGATGACAGGTCTAGGAGAATCAATAGGCATGCTTGATTTTGGTCTAGGGCTTGTAGCGCGTCATCAACAATATGCAGGATCGCTGTTTCTGTGCTGTGCCCTGTTCTGAATCCCGATTGGCATTCGTCTAGTAGGGAGAACTTGGTGATGTGTTGCTTCAATTGGCTCTGCACGCATTTCTCAATTAGTTTGGCCAGTAAAGGGATGTTAGTTACTGGTCTATAGTTATTCGGATCTGATGCATTCGCTGTCGGTTTTTTTATTATTGGAACTACTTGTCCTGTTTTTAGGCAATCAGGGAGGATCCCTTGTGTAAGTGAAGCGTTTATTATTTTGGTCCAGATTGGAACCACAATGTGGCTTATTTCTCTTACACATTTTGCAGGCAAAGGGTCATGATAGTGGTTATTCGGTCTGATTTCGGACAGCGTTTTGGCGATCTTTTCATGGTCATATAGTTCAAATGTGTCCCAGTTTGCTTTATTTTTTGTCTCACTTTTTGACCTACTCTCTGTTATCATGCCGGCCTCGCTCGTCGGCCGAGGTTGGGTCGGGAGGATACTTGCGGCCTTTGCGAGCTCTACCTCTAGCGCTTTGGTCTTCTCTGAGAAAAATTTGGAGAATTCCTCGCAGCTTAAGGGAGTTTTTGAATTCTCTTGAGTTGATTTGGCTTGTTTATCTGATTGCTGCTTTAGGATCTCGAAGAGTTTTCTTGGTCTGTTTTTGGCGTTGTCAAGTTCTGCTCTTATAAATTCTTTTTTGGAATTGATTACCTTTTTGTTATATTCCTTTCTGATTTTTCTGAGGGCTTTCAGCTCTGGTGAGGAAGGGTGTTGTCTCCATTTTCTTTCGGCTGTTCTCAGTTTGCGCCTGTCCTCATTCAGAGACCCACTGAACCACGGATTCTTTGGCTTATCTGTGGTCCTTTTCAATTTTAGTGGCATGGTTTCATTGACGATATTTCCAATTGAGGTTAAGTAGTGATCAGTCAGCTCGCTTACATTCTGCATGTCGTTGGGTGGCTTTAGGCCTCTCTCGCATCTTTCAGCCAATAGCTCAATGTTCGCTTCTTTTATATCTCGGATCAATTTTTTGGACTTGTGGGGTTGCACAGTCCTACCCTTTTTCACTGTGGGAATCACGAATGTTATGGCGTGATGGTCAGACCAATCACATGGGTCTATAGCGCGGATTGATGCCTCTTTGTTTCTTGAAATAATCCAATCTAAGGTCGCTCCTTGCGCGTGAGTAGGTTGGGTGCATGCTTGTGTGAGGTTTAGTTCGGCGAGGAACTCTTTAAGCGAATTAACCAGTTTGTCATTGCCGTCGTCCCAGTGTAAATTAAAGTCTCCCAGGAATATGTTGTTGACTTCTGGATTGGAGTTGGCCGTTATGATCTCTATTAGCTGCTCTGTGAACTTGGCGTTATCTCCTGGTGGATGGTAAAATGCATGCAAGTTGCATTTTTGATTGCTTGATGATTTTATATTCAGACCCAGATATTCACATGATTCTAAGGGGTCGGCTTGTATCAGGTTGACCTCTATCTCTGATCGGTGAATGCAGGCTATACCTCCTCCTATTTTCCTTAGCCTATCTAATCTCACAATGTTATAGTGAGGTGGTACTAGGAGATCAATGGCAGGAGCGGATGATTCCTTTAGCCATGTTTCCGTAAGTATTGCCAGGTCGATTTCCTTACTGATGATGAGGGCTGCTATGTCTGATGCATGTTTAGTTGCTGAACGACAGTTGAGTAGAAGGCAATTCAAGGGTTTATCCGAGTTAAGGAGGTTCCCAGTTTCGGATTCAGTTGCTGTTAACTGGATATGTTGTAGATTGAGGTGGATTGCTTTCCTGTCATTCATTCTGGATGTTCTATTAGAATCAATTGGTACAGTTTTGATTCTCTCCTCCCTCTCCCGGGATGGTTGTTCATAGGTTCGGAGTAAGGCCAAGGTTTCTTCATTTGATGAGGGGTTTATCCTGTCTGGTCTGTTGAGCCTATTTTTTTGAGACAAGGCCATCTCGTCATTCCTTTTTTGTGCGGAGAGTACTAGATTCTGGATATGCGAGACCTTGGAGTGCGTGCTTACCGTCATCTCCCATATCTTTTCGATTGCATGTGAGATTTTCATCGAGCCTTGTGCCAGGTTGCCTACTATTTTCTGAAGCTCCTTAATTTCTTTCTGTTTTCGGGGTGATTTCTTGGTGTGGATAGACCTGCCAGTTCGGGTTGTGCATTTTGTTCTTCTCCGTGATTGATCTGTTCTCATTCTCACAGTTCCATCATTTGTATCTTCGGTTGGGTTGTTGTTCTCGATTCTATTTGAGGTGTCATGAGAGTTATCTATGTTGTGTGGTCCAAGTAGTAAATTTGTGGGTGGGGATCTATCCGACTCTGATATCAGATTTGAGCGAGGTATCGGGTCATGTAGTGACTCGCTAGGAGCTGAGGTATCTTCATCAAGCAGATTTGCACCGACTGGTGGCGGCATCGGCTCTTCTCTTTGGACCTGGCCCTGCTCTTCATTTGCCCGCTTGGAAGACCTCTCTGTTCTTTCTGTCTTATTCTCTGGGGTTGCCTTTACACTTTCAGTTATATCTCCAAAGCTGGAAGTTTGAGTGTTGTGGCCCCCGGGTCGGTTGACGTCTCTAGTTGTAGTATCACTGTTGTCACACGTGACTTCATGTGGGGTCATGGGTAGTTGGTATCTTGGTTTCTCCAGAGTTTCTTTTACTGTTAGGAAAATCTTTTCAAATTCCTCAAGGTCCCTGTTGGCAGCTTGTATCAGCACTATTCCCGTTTTGTATAAAGTGATGCATAATTCAGCATTGCAACTTCTTGATTGAGAAGTCATTATTTTTGTGCCATGCGGGATGTTTTTCATACTTCTTATGAACAGCATTTCTGTGAAGGCATTGCGCCATTTCGCTGTTTTATTTGTGTGGAAAATCAAGTCATTCGTTATGGTGCCTTTAACTATATCGAAGTATGGGTCGGCGAACAGTATGTCCGGGTGTTTTCTCAATGTGTTATGTTTAAACTTTTTGGCAGCATTTTTGGATAGGGTAGAAGGATACTTTATGCTCTGTGCTTTAGAGCCAGTCGTCCCTCGGTATCTTTCATCCATTTTCACTTCCTGTTGTCAGTCTTATGATGATTTGATCTGAGTTGGTCCCTTGCCAGTGTACAGTGGTAGTCACAGTATTGGTCACAGTATTAGAAAATATATCAGAAAATATATCAGGTACCAATATTTCGTGGTGGGTGTTGTTTCCTCTGCTATACTCCAATTATACCTTTATATTTCCGTTACCATGTCATAGGTATTAAGTTAACTATCCCTTAATGAGTTAAGAGAAGTCTGGGGTGGAGCTAGCCATTACAAGATGTCCGCCGTTTCTGTTTCTGTTGATGTTCTGTGGGGGAGTGCACTTTCTAACTATTCACTTCTGTAGTTAGTTCCCTTTTTCTTTGGTATGTACACAGTCCCCTTTCAGTGTCTATGCCCCTGCGTTGATGTTTATTGATGGTGATGTGTACACAGTCCCCTTTCAGTGTCTATGCCCCTGTGTTGATGTTCTTTGCTGGTGATGTGGCGATTAGACCATTTCCTTCCCCTTCTCTTTCTCTGCTCGTGGTCGGGGATTGCTCCTCTCACTTTCCGTGTGGTCAAACCCCCTCCGCTGTTCTCTCTTGCTAGTAATGGTAGGCATTGCCGAGGAGATCGTGTGTGTGAGGAGTGTCTTAAGCGGCCGCCATTTTAGAGTCAGGCGTGCCGCTTTCTCCGTCTGCTCTCAGTTCCCCCGAGTAGTTTCTCCTTAGAGTGTATTAAAGGGGGGTGCCGCGCGGTGGGGCAAGGGTGCTCGTACCTTGTCCGTCGTTCGCCGAGGTTGTTCCGCTCCTTCTAATTGCCGTGACCGGATCTTGTCCGCAGTCCTCGGAGGTGCAGTCTCATACACCTCGTATTTCCCAGCACAGGAGGTGTGATCGCGGAAGCCTCTAATTTCTACCACCGAACAGCCCAGGTGACATCGGGTGGCTCTCAATGCCGTCGCCGAGGATCCGCCCTCCTTCCGAGTGTCCCAGCTGTAAGGCTTGTCCTCCGAGGTCCGTCGTCCGTGGAGTCCGGTAAGCAGGGTCTGCCTGGTTGTTTACTGACCAAGTATGTTTTCTCCCGTGATTTACTCTTTGAGCCTTCTGATTGAAATCTGCTCTGTTCCTGCAGTGATGCCTTTGGTCATTCTGGGTCGCACTCAGGGTTTATCGGGGATTTATTCCATTTAGGAGATCCCTAACCCCAGAGCTCTTCCCTAGAGCTCTTGTCCAGCGGCCATTTTTTTTCATCGACTTCATATAAAGAAGTGCATGGTTTGGATGTCTTTGCGGACCAAGCTAGTGCCACTAACATTTCTAAACAGGAGCTCAAACTTGTCTTTTTGGGGGAAAAAACTAAATTACGTAGAGAAGCCAGCTGCCAGTTTACCACCCATGTATTTTACAATACTAATAACATGGCAGGTTATGGCTTTTCCCAATATCTTAAAGTAGTCACTAAGCAATCCCATCTGTATGTCCTTACTCGGTTGAGATTGGGCATTGTTCATAACTTGGTGGCTTTCCCCCTGATGAAAAAACATACGACAACACCCTGTCTATGTGACGGCACCACTAAACAGAGCACGCTGCACTTTCTGTTAATCTGCCCCTTGTATTTACACCTCCGTATTGCTTATCTTAAACCCCTTTTTCTGAAACACTCTGTGTCTACTGCTACAACTGCTATGAGATTTTTATTTGCTCTTGATGATCCGGATGTCTGTTTTTATACCGCAACATTTATTCTAAAATCAATGTCAGCTAGGAAAAGCATGGAAGTCATGTCTTAATTGCGAGTGTATCTTTCCTATATTGATAATTGTTATGCTGATTTTATCCCTTCACCTTGTGCAATTGTACTAAATCTTGTATTTTATATAAATTGCTCTTAACCATTTTATTGTTGATGTATGTAACTATATGTGTGCTTTTATGATTGTTTATCGAACGATCGAATAAAGCTTTCAAACTGAGTAAGTAAAAAATATATGCAAACGAAAATAGCACACACACAGACCTTCATGAGTTCTTCCTCAGTCCCTGTACATATAGATATGTATGTGAATGTCAATTAGTTATTTCCTATCTGGTCATGATTTCAGGGACCGATTCACAATAGTAATCTGTGCCACAATCCTAACGTTACGACTTTCGGTATTCACAAAAGACATTTAGGAATAGTAAAGTTAAGATTCCTAACTTTACTACTCCTAAACGGAGAAAAATCCTAACTTTACGACTTTCAGTATCCACAAAAGGCATTTAGGAGTAGTAAAATTAGGACTCTGAAAGTGGCAGCACAACAATAGCAAATTAATTTTAAATAGTTTTTAGTGACTGGTTTTCTTATCTGTGATTGTTATAACTCTGTTTTTATTATTTGTTATATTAATATGTATATAATCCCTGATTTTGCACTGATTGATTGATGTTCTTAAACTGTTTTTTATCTGAACTTTTATGATCTTACACTATAAGCATTGAATAAAGTAATTGGCTGACTGAATGACTGACTGACTGGGTTTGTAAGTGGGGCAGATTTCATCATGAACTCAACCAAGTTTGCTCTTGAAGTGACCACGAGGATCTAATCCTTCTATTTTCTGGTGCCTTTGTTATATAATTTCACCAGTTGCAGTTCGTTAATTTGGAGTGTCCCTTCCCCATGTTTCTCTGTTAGCCATTTGTATTTTTGAGTGACAGTGTCCCTTCCTTTACTAGACATTATTTGTATGTTAATTATAGTGAAGTTTCGTGGATCTTCCAGCCACTTGTTAATTGTGGTATCTTTTGTTTTCTGATATGTATTAGCTTACATTGTCTAGTTCCTGCCTTTTGTTGATTTTTGGCCATTTTGTTAGATTCACTGAATCGCTGACATGGACTTCTGCCTCAGGCTCATTTCTTGATTTTCCATTAGCAGCCTCGCCTTTTAAGACCCCCTTCATCTTGCTGATGTGCTGATCAAAATATTGTTCAGTTTGAGCCATTCTAATTTTTGTTGTCAGTCCTTGATGAATTCATATCTTTTTTCCATACCTCTATTTTTCCAGTCTTTGGGGTTTATCATTTGTTTTGCACAATATATTTAACATGCAGTTTCTATTCGAAGTATCTGGTCTTTCTATTCATTATTCTGGTTAGGGCTGATTCATTTTGCGATGCCCTCACAGCTTTGACTCTGCCATAACTTACGTTAGCTTCCTTACTACTTCACTGAGTTTTGTCAATGTTGGAATCAGCTCTGAGCATATACAGTAGGATAACTCAGTATGATAGTTCTGTTGATTTATTATTCAGTAAGTTTCATTTTCAGGCCTGTCCCTTTGTGGTACTGAGGTGCCTGTTGTTCCTATGTTTTATTCTGAAGTTTACAATTTGCTTCTTCTGTAGTACAATTTGTTTCAACAGTGTAGACCACGTTTTTCTACCCTGTTTTCTTCTTTAAGCTGCTCCTTGATCACTTTTTCTAGCTCTTCGCTTTAGAAATGGAGCTGCAAAATCGTTTTTGCGTTTAGTTTTTCCTCCTTGTGATACTCAATTCCTTTTATTTCATTTGACAACTCCTGCTGTATTTTAATCTTATCTACCGTTTCTTGGGCTATCTCTTTGATATAATTTGGTATTATTGACATGATGAGTCCATTGATTTAATTTATTATACTCGATTCAATTGTTTCATGTTTCTGAGAGGCATTGGCTATGTGTTGCTTAGAGAAATGTAACCTCTCCTTTCTCCCCATGCTTGCTGCCATTACTCTTTTTAGGGCAGGGTTTGCCTTGTTGAGTTTCTGTCCTCCTACCACGTGGTCTAACATTAGTTTCACATTGCCTTTCCCATGTTATGCATTTCTTGTTCCCGTACTTCTCTTATCTCTTTCACACTTTGCTCCTTGAGGCCGACGTGGTTAGTTTTTTTCTGATTTGATTTCCTGGTTGCTGGTAAGTCCCTTGTAACTTTCACACTCTGTCATTTCATCCATGAAGTTCAGTTTCATCGATGTTTTGACTCTCTTTTATTATGTCCCTGCCCTCCATGTGATTTATGAAGCATAATTTTCCTAGGGAGAGACATTTAGATGTGTAGAACATTTTTTAAGTATCTATTTAAAAAAAAAAAAATTTTTATTTTATATAAACAGAGCAAATTGGACAGTTTTGCACGTATTCGTTTACATCATATAATCTTGCTATAATGGGCATATCACAGTTGCAGTGAATTTTGAGCTACACATATTAAACATAATACTTTAACATAACAGTGCCTCATCCCCGCATCATGACCATATTCGATTAGTCTAAATCCTCCTCCACCCCAACGGCACGTGGTGGCTCACAGATGTTACCCCGAAATTTGTTCCAGACCCCCCAGATTTTATCCCACTTCCCTTTGCATCCACGGTGGATGTAGACAGCTTTCTCTGCCACCATCATCCATGTCTCTACACCATTTACTAAGTGTCGGCGATACTGCCGAACCCCACAGTATGGCGATGTTGCACTTCGCTATCAACATGCCCAACATCACCCAGTCTTGTTGCCGGTGGTTAAGGTCATTGGGCTCCCACACATTCAGCAAACAGTGGCGAGGCTCCGGCAGTAAGGAAATGTCTATTGCCTGGGAAATCGTGCGCATTACTGCTGTCCAGTACGATGTCATATGCCTACAGTCCCAGATGGTGTGGAAGAATGTTCCCTCCTCCCCACAGTTATGCAGGCAGAATTTATGCGTAGCTTTCCCTATTTTGTATAGGGTCGTTCTAGTATAATACACACAATGCAGAACTTTGAGTTGGATCAGCTTCAACCTGGAGGGAATAGCAGTTTCCCGTGGTGAGGAGAGGGCCTCCCGCCATTCAGAGTCTTCAAAGGAGCCCACCTCCACAGACCAGTTCTGTTGCAATGTGGACGTTGCGTCTGGGAGGTTATTAATGAGTTTCCTGTAAGTGAAGGAAGTGGGCTTGTCCTGCATGTGTTATGTCAGGAGTCTATCTTCGAGAGGAGATGACTCCTGCAGGGCGGTGCCTGTCGGTATAGTGGACTGCAGTGCATGCTTAATTTGTAAGTATCTAAACTTCTCCGTCGGCGACATCTCATACTGTGTTTGCAGGTGGGCAAATTCCACCACTTTACCCTCCTTCCAGCGATCACCCACAACCAATATATCAATGGCGTCCCAATCCTGGAACCCCTTACTATTACAGAGGAAGCCCAATTGGTAGGAGTTCCACAGTGGTGTCATTTGGGTGATGGTTCCCGAGCATTTAAGACGTCTGTTGGCCTTGTACCCTAACTGCACAGAGTGCTGTGTCGGACCTATCAAATCTGGGGGGAGGGCGGCGGCAGTAAAGATTACGAAGGAGTCCCTTGCCCTCCAAAGAGTGTCTATCAGCGAGGTATGCCGGTTCGGTTTGTGGGGCGTGCAGCCAGAAGTTAATCTGCTTAAGATGTGCCGCCCAATAATAAAGTTCAACATTTGGAAGCGCTATCCCCCAATCATACCAGCTTCTAGTTAACTTATCTTGCGCAATTCGGAGTGGCTTCCCGCACCACAACAGATGGGATACTGTTGCAGCTATAGCTTTAAAATACGCTACAGGGAACATTGATGGGGGGTTTTCCAGCACATACAGAAAGCGCGGAAGCGCCATCATTTTATACAGCGCCGCCTTGCCCAAAAGTGTGAGAGGGAGAAGTATCTATTTTAAGTAGATTTTTCACGTTAACCTCCGGAGTCAACTGTAAATTATGGCTGAGTAAAGGCTGTGATTTTTATTGTTGCTTCCCTTTCCCCTTCTAATGTTTCTACTGCAGAATTCATTGTGTTTTATGCAACGGCGGCTCCTCCGCCGCACCTCTTTTCCCTGCCACCAGCCACTCCTGGTTTTATGCACCTTGTAACCCCACTTCAATTGGGTGGAAATACCTGGTTAGGATCATTTCCCTTTGACAAATATCTGGGTAGCTTGGTTTCAACTACGTTTTTGGCTATGATTGCCTCCAGAATTATGACAGGCACCCGTCCTTTTATTTAATTGGATTGGCGGTTTGCCCTGCTTTCACTTCGTATGTCTCCTGTGTGCTGTAATCTATATGAATTGCATACAGTACTTACTGTATGCAAATTGTGCTGGCTATTTTGTGAAGTATTTTGTTCAGCATCCTGAATCATGATCTGCTTTCAATCACAATTGCGTGGCCTTGTGAAGAAGGGTCTCATGCCCCACCAGAGCATTTCGCGTTTTGGAATGATTGGGAATGAGGCAATAAATAATGCGGCAACAACAGACCAAACTGAGTGCACTGCACTCTACCAGACGTGAATCAAGAGGCAGAAAGACAAAGGTGGACTATGGGCTATGAGATTATGAACTACTAACACACATGTTCAACCTCCATCTCTGCCTCACCATCTGCTTGGCCACCTCTGATCACGCCTGAATGCCTCTTACTGTCTGCTCTCTCTCTCATGTGAGGGTTTTAGCCCCCTGTGAGTACCTTGAAAGTTTTTGTTCTAATTAACTACTGTGCACTACAAAAAGAATTTCCATCACACTGCGCAACACGTGTATGCTCCATCATGGTTTTGACCTGGGGCTTGACTCGTAGCACTGGTGCTTAGAGCCTCTCACCTTTCTCCTACACAGCGGATTTACCCGGAGACCCCTGACCTGACTCGCACTGATCCTGACAAATTTTTATAAAGAATACTGAGGATATGTACATCACTATGTGATTATGAATGTTCATGACACTTCGCTGCCTGGTAAACCAGTGTAAAGACTGTAAAATAGCCTTGAGAAAGCCCTGGCTCGACTAGCCAAACAGGGCAAAACACGTGTCGGCTGTTCTGTCCCTTGTTGTAAGATCTAACTGCATATTGGAGATATGAGAATTGAGCAAAAATCGACGAAATCCTGTGATAACACTAATTAAAAGAACTTTGTTTACAAAAATCAATTGGTACTGTGGCATTTCTAACAATTAATGAAAATTTGCCCATTGATGGGAACGAATGAAAATATTGGGAAGGAGGAATAAAACGCTCACAAACTTCTGTTCACCTTTCACCTACGCCTTATGTATTTTACGATGTTCCCATACTCACTCACTCATTTACCATTCCCCTGTCTGGCTCATCCAGCTTGACTCGTTCCACCTGTTAGGCTCCAACTGCTATGGGCTACTCAGTCAGCAAGCATTCCCCTTATCGGTGATAATATTCGCAGGTGGCAGATGTGTGTGCAGTTGGTGGGTGGTGGATGGGTGGGCGGTAACCCTGGGCGGAGTTCGCGGAGTTGCCCTACGAGAAACTCCGCGGAGTGGAAAAAAAACTCTGCCCTGCTACGCGGAGCTACGCAAGTGGCGGAGTGCAATAGAAAAATGCCATTCACGGTGATTTTTTAGGTGCCAGATGCTTGTCCGCACTGTGCAATCATCTCGAACGGCACCATGCACAGCCCAAGCGGGTGCTGCTTTCCTTTCTGCCGCTCGATTTTTACACGATCTGCAGCTTTCTCAACACGAACGGGCACTTTCTCAATGCGAACGGACACTTTCTCAACTTGAGCAGTCGTCAGCATACGCGCCCATGCGCAATGAGAATCCTGCACCCCCTCAACCCCCCCGCGTTGAGAAGTCTCGCCGGGAGGTTTATTTTCCACACTCGCCAACTTGATGTTGACAGATTGCGAATGAAGAAGAATCTCGCCAGGAGGTGGATATTCCTCGCTCGCGCTCGCCAGCTTGACATTGACGAATGCAAGGCTTAGTGGACGGTCAAACTCGAGCAGGCGCGACCGCTGAGCCTGCTCCAGGCGAGGTCGCCCCCACACCGCTGCTCCTGCCCGTTGTCTGCCAGCATCCTGCCCTGCTGACTGCTGCGCACTCCCTGCTGCTGCCTTCATTTTGCCCTGCAGCCCGCCGTCTGTTTGACCTGTGTCTCCCCTGTTGCCTTTCGCCTGCGCTTTTCTCCCCCTCTGCACTCCGCCGTTGTATTGTGCCTCTGTTGCCTTTCGCCCTGTGTTTTTTAAACTTGTGTTCCCGTCTCCCCTCTCCCCTCTTACCTTCTGTACCCCTCCTGTGTGCTTCCTGCCCAGCCGCCGGACGACCCAGCCACCGCTGAGCCGCCCTCGGTCCTCCCTTCCCGCCACTGCCCTCCGGCGTCTCCGCCCCCTCCTGCCCATTGGCCCCCCCTCCCGCCACCCAGCTGGCCCGCCCTCCCGGCTCCTCACTTAAGGGGACCACACGCAGGGTTAGGAAGCGACCGCTGAGCCTGCTCCAGGCGAGGTCGCCCCCACACCGCTGCTCCTGCCCGTTGTCTGCCAGCATCCTGCCCTGCTGACTGCTGCGCACTCCCTGCTGCTGCCTTCATTTTGCCCTGCAGTCCGCCGTCTGTTTGAACTGTGTCTCCCCTGTTGCCTTTCGCCTGCGCTTGTCTCCCCCTCTGCACTTCGCCGTTGTATTGTGCCTCTGTTGCCTTTCGCCCTGTGTTTTTTAAACTTGTGTTCCCCTCTCCCCTCTTACCTTCTGTACCCCTCCTGTGTGCTTCCTGCCCAGCCGCCGGACGACCCAGCCACAGCTGAGCCGCCCTCGGTCCTCCCTTCCCGCCACTGCCCTCCGGCGTCTCCGCCCCCTCCTGCCCATTGGCCCCCCCTCCCGCCACCCAGCTGACCCGCCCTCCCGGCTCCTCACTTATGACGCCCCCAGAGCGACCGCGCAGCGGACGCGCGCAGCGGGAGCACCGAATGAGCGCCGAAGGTGCGCCAAAGGTAAGCCCGTCTGCGCCCGTCCGCGCCTGGACCGCGCCCAGTGCCAGGACCCCTGGCTTTCACCGACGGAAGCCGACCCGACGGACCTACGACGCCACCGAACTCATCGCTCTCAACACCGGCCGATCCCCGGGATGCTACTGAGCCACTCCGAGACGCACCCACGGACCCTTCAGCTGCCACTCCTGCAAGTTCGCCTGCATCCGGACCTGCACCGTACCCGCACCCGCCAAGCCGAGAACCAGCAGCAACCACCTGAAGTGCATCCTGCTCAACACCCGCTCCGTCCACAGACACGCCGTCGAGCTCTGGAACCTCCTCGACACAACATCACCAGACGTCGCCTTCCTCACGGAAACATGGATGAACGCCTCCTCAGCACCCAACATCGCCATCGCCATCCCAGACGGCTACAAGATCGTCCGGAGGGACCGCCGAAACCAAGACCGGATGAGGCATCGCCATCATCCACAGGGACACCATCCGCATCACCACCAACACCGAGGACACCCTCACAACCGCCGAACACCTGCACTTCCAGATCCACACCGACCCCAAGACCACCCTCAGAGGCACCCTCATCTACAGACCCCCGGGACCACGCACACAATTCAGCGAAGACATCGCCGACTTCATCAGCCCGCACGCCCTGCCATCCACTGACTACATCCTCCTCGGGGACCTCAACTTCCACCTGGAGAACAACAACGACCGCAACACCACAACCCTGCTGGACAACCTCGCCAACCTCGGTCTCAAGCAGCTGGTGACCACCCCCACCCACTACGCCAGACACACACTCGACGCCGTCTTCTCTTCCAGCAAGGACATCGTCTTCAGCCACGCCACCGGACTCCACTGGACGGACCACAGCTGCGTCCACTTCGGCTTCAGAAGAACCACGATCCAGCACCACCAGCAACAGGTTGCACGCAGAAGCTGGAACAAGATCACAGCCGACCAGCTGACCGCATCCCTGAGCCTGGACCCACCCACCAGCTCAGCGAACCCCAGCCAGGCCCCCAAATAACCTCACAAAGTGGATCAGCAACTGCGCAAACAACCTCGCCCCACTGAGGACCCCACCCAGCAGACCCGGCAGCAAGAGAGCACCCTGGTTCACCGACGAACTCAAGAGCTCCAAGAAGAACTGCCGAGCCCTCGAGAAAGCATGGCCCAGAGACCCGACACCAGACAACATGACCGTCCTCAAACTCGCCACCCGAAAACACCACCAACTGATCCACGCCACCAAGAGAACTGCTTTCAAGATTCGACTGGACAACAACGCACACAACAGCAAGGAACTCTTCACCATCGTCAAAGAGCTCTCCAACCCCAGCGCCGGAAACAACGACATCACCCCATCACAAGACCTCTGCAACTCCCTCGCCTCCTACTTCCACAACAAGATTGCAGACATACACAACAGCTTCAGCACACATCCGACGCACCCCACGACCGCACCGACGCCCCCC
Source organism: Lissotriton helveticus (assembly GCF_964261635.1). Classification (NCBI taxonomy): domain Eukaryota; kingdom Metazoa; phylum Chordata; class Amphibia; order Caudata; family Salamandridae; genus Lissotriton; species Lissotriton helveticus. The sequence continues at coordinate 1,399,728,070 of NC_136061.1, read as the reverse complement.
ACCACCACCATCCGCGCCTGGACCCCGATCACCACCAAAGACACCATCCGGAGGATGAACTCCATCCACTCCGGATCCCCAACCGACCCCTGTCCTCACCACGTCTTCAACAAAGCCAACGCTATCATCGCACCCCATCTGCGAGACATCATCAACACCTCCTTTGACACAGCCACCTTCCCGGAGAGCTGGAAGCACGCCGAACTCAGCGCTCTACTGAAGAAACCATCAGCGGACCCCACCGAACTCAAAAACTACCGCCCCATCTCGCTCCTCCCGTTTCCGGCCAAAGTCATCGAGAAGACCGTCAACAAGCAGCTGGCCGCCTTCCTCGAGACGAACGGATCCCTCGACCTCTCGCAGTCTGGCTTCCGGGCCAACCACAGCACCGAGACCGCCCTCATCGCAGCCACTGACGACATCCGAGCCCTGCTTGACAATGGAGAAACAGCGGCCCTCATCCTCCTGGACCTCTCCGCGGCGTTCGACACTGTCTGCCACCGCACCCTAGTGCAGCGCCTCAGCAACGTCGGAATCCAGGAGAAGGCACTAGAATGGATCATCTCCTTCCCCGCCGGAAGAACACAGAGAGTCCGCCTACCACCATTCAGATCAGAAGCCACCGAAGTCATCTGCGGCGTTGCACAGGGCTCCTCGCTCAGCCCCACCCTCTTCAACATCTACATGAGCCCCCTCGCGGCCATCGCACGTCAACACAACCTCAACATCATCTCCTACGCCGACGACACCCAGCTGATCCTCTCCCTCACCAACGACCCCGACACCGCCAGAACCAACCTACACGAAGGGATGAAGGACGTAGCCGAGTGGATGATGAACAGCCGCCTGAAACTGAACTCAGATAAGACGTAAGTCCTCATCCTGGGATCCTCGCTCTCCGCCTGGGACGACTCCTGGTGGCCCCCCGCCCTGGGCAGCGCACCCAAACCAACGGACCACGCACGCAACCTGGGTTTCATCTTGGACTCCTCCCTCTCCATGGCCAGACAAGTCAACGCCGTCTCCTCGTCATGCTTCAACATCCTGCGCATGCTACGTAAGATCTTCCGCTGGATCCCCACCGAGACCAGGAAGACGGTCACGCAGGCCCTCGTCACCAGCCGACTGGACTACGGCAACGCCCTCTACGCCGGAACCACCGCCAAGCTCCAGAAGAGACTCCAGCGGATCCAGAACGCCTCAGCAAGACTCATCCTCGACGTCCCCCGACACGGCCACATCTCCGGACACCTGAGAGACCTGCACTGGCTCCCGGTCAACAAGAGAATCACCTTCCGCCTCCTCACCCACGCACACAAAGCCCTACACAACCAGGGCCCAAGATACCTCAACAGCCGCCTCAACTTCTACACTCCTACTCGTCAGCTCCCATCAACCAGCAACGCCCTCGCCGCCGTCCCTCGCATCCGAAGGGCCACCACAGGAGGAAGGTCCTTCTCCTACCTGGCCGCCAAGACTTGGAACACCCTCCCGACCCACCTCCGCCGGACCCAAGACCACCTCGCCTTCAGGAAGCAGCTCAAGACCTGGCTGTTCGAGCAGTAGCGGACCCCCCCCCCCCCCCCCCCCAAGCGCCTTGAGACCCTCCGGGTGAGTAGTGCGCTATATAAATGTGCTGATTGATTGAATGAAGCATGAACCAGGTGCAATGCAACTCAGTGTATCCTGGGTCTCCTGGAGTATCAGCTCTCGTTCCTGTGTGCTCCTCTGGGGACTATAGCCTTCCGCCCGGAGCGCAGAGCAAGCAAGCCGCATCCACTGCTTCACCGTCCACTTCTGCTTTTGACCTTTGCAGCTTCCCCTCGTACATCACAGAAACTTTGCTCGTGTCAGGTGCGGAAGAAATGGGGCGCTTTCTGATAGGTTCCCCGTCGATAGAGGGGTGAGACAGGGTTGCGTGCTTGCACCGACCCTGTTCTGCCTCTTTGTAAACGGGGTAGTACAGCACCTGATCAGGATAGATGATATTGATACCCCGAAGCTAAACTGCAGCAGGGTGCCGGCCATCATGTTTGCAGATGACACCCTGCTGCTGTCTAAATCCCCAATGGGAATCCAAAGAATCTTGAACGGGTTCTCAGCCTTTTGCGTCGAGCGGGGACTTGAGATTAACGCATCTAAAACTAAATTCATGATTCTCAACCCACCCCACGCAACACGCCCTAACCCTGCTATAGGCCAAGCAAGATTAGAAAGGGTTCTTACATTCGAATATTTGGGCTTAACTATTAATCAGGACATGACCTGGGACACACACCGAACCAGGGCCAATATGAAACTGGTACAATTAACAGGGGGCATTTCGAGGCTGGTGAATAAATCGAATTACAAACCCTTTGGAGCGGCACTAAAAATTTACAAAATGCAGGCAAGAGGCGCAGTTTTATATGGAGGGGAACTATGGGGGGAACTTCAGCCCAAAATCTGCAGATCACAGAAAAGAACTTTATTAGGCAGTTGGCGGCGTTACCTGCAAGTACACTGCTTCTTCCTTGAGATTTGATCTGGGCTTAAAACCCATATCGGAGGAAGTGGGTTTAAGACCAGTCACCTTCTGGCGACGCATTTGGAGTACGCCTGAACTCATAGACTACAGGAATGAGCTCCAAGAAATCCTTTGCTCGCCTAACTCAAAAAAAATATCATGGCTAAGGTACATCAAGCAGACATGCGAGACATTGGGCAGACCTGACTTATGGTTAGACCCAGTGAATACATGCCCCAGGACCCCACAAAAAGTCTTAGTGAAGGACTTCCATGAGCTCAACCTAACACTAACGCTGGGGGAAATAAGAGAGGGGTCCTTGACAGACTCTTTTATTAGGCTAAAGGACTCGTACCTCCTTGAATGCGTGCTAGACGACATTTCACCTGTTCTTACTAGGAAGCTTTTTATGCAATGGCGTTACAGCACACTCCCCATAAGGTCCTTTACTATTCACTGGGCTCTGCACTCATCGACCGAGCAGTGTCTGTCTTGCCCGGTTCATCGGGAAGACGATCTGCATATTTTATTTTTCTGCAAAGCGTATCAAAGACCAAGAAAGTACTGGCTTGTGCCCCTTCTTAAAAATGTGGGTTTTAAATCACATCTCCCCGCCTACAGGATTTTAAAAACGGACCTCTCACCTGCTATTGTGTCTGCAGTGTCTAAATATTTGACTGCGATGTGGCACATACGTACTCGTTCTCTGAAACAAGAGTAAGCATTGGGAAAAGGAACTGTTTTAATGGATTGTAATTGCAACGTACATTTTATGACTTTTCATATCTGTAATGATACTTTTAAGGATTTTGGGTGCATATTACTCGATTTTTTTTAACTGTATACTGTATTGTATATCTTTTATGATCTAAAATTGATCGAAATAAAGATTGAAAATGAAAAAACTGAGATGCCTGGAATACTGATGGGAATAGGGCCTGCACAGAAAGTGGAAGTATATTGTCTGCATTTCTGTGACTGGAGGGTAGAGTTTCAGGCACTGAAGTGAGGAGGATGGGGATAAGGGTACATCTGGAAGTTTAATGTTAACAAAAGGTTGCTGATTTGTTCTTCCTTAGCATTGCAATGTGTTTGATGGTATGGGTGAGGGGTAGGACTGCGGATTCTGTTGTAAAAGAGGAGAAATTTCCTGGGAAAGGCCTGTCATTTCGCCTGTCCCTAATTATTGCTACAAGAATGTTGTTGATGACAGCTAGGAACAGAAACTCACACTTCACTGTGTCCATGTTGCGGGTGCTCCAGCTTGGAGACAACCCGTCTATCTGCTGCGAGTAACATTACTTTACACAAAGTTGTGTTCTGAGGGCAGTCTGATCAGGACACTTCAAAGAGAACTACTCAAACTGGATCTGAAATTGGAGACCGTGGATCCCCATCCCCTGTCTGGAAAATGTGTATAAAAGTTGACTCCAAACAACCCGACTTTGTTCCAGTTCCAAGTTCTTCATGAACAAAGAAGTGAGTGTTCCCCAGAGTACTTGTGGGACTACTGAATGACCAGGACTGGAGTCTGCCTGACAGTGAGTTTCCCAGGGATGAGAGGACATCACCTGAATTCTGAACTCTTTGCTGGATGAAACTGAGCATGGCCCGACAGCCTAGAAGCCTGCCTGCCCAGCTGGAGGACAGACTGTTCTGGAGGAGAAGCCAGGCATGTTCCTGGACTCAGGAGCACCCAGAACGCAGGCTGCTATGATCATGAGCACGAGTTTGAGTGTAACTGGCTTTCTGTGTGCCTCGGCCTGAATTGGGCTGCAGCTGCCTAGCAGTGTGAAGCGGCCCAGGTAAGGCTGCAAACTGCATTGCTGAGTATCCATACCAACCCAAAAGAGGGCTGTGACTGCCTAAGACAGCAGTCTGCAGGACCTGAGCCCATCGAGCTGCATCTGTCGGTCACGGGGGCATCCCACGCCAAAGACACGGGCTATACTCATCCTCCCCACCACGGCTGCCACTGAGCCTCTGTAACACACAGTAGTGAGAGCAAAGAATTAAGGATGTTTTCGTCCCACTAGAACTACAGGGATAAGATCAAAACTGAACTGGCTGCACATTTGAACTCATGTGGAATGTAATCTGCACTTAAACCAAGTCATGCCAATACAGTTGCTTACGGGGAGTCTGTCTTCAATATGGTCCCCTGTGTAGGAGAGAGCGTGGAGAGTTGGGAGGGGTGTACTGCACACATGGGAATTGTGACCAGGGATATTATCCTGAATTCTTAAATTGGACTGCGTAGTATTTGTATTGCTGGGTGAGTCATAGTGGTTTCTTTTTAAAAAATACAGGCACTGGGATGGATATCATGTTGTTGTGTCTGGTGGTTGTTTGTTGAGCTCTGAACTTGTGTACCCAACACGAACTCTATGAGAAGCCTGTGACTCCTTGTCTTAGATATCGTCAAATGCAGAAATAGTTGTGCTTAGCCAGTTTTGCAGAGTCACAGAAGGACAGACCCCAGGACACCAGTGCAAATGACTTCAACTACTATGGCGTTTAACACATTCTTTCCACCAATCTTAGGGAAGGGCAGGGGGAAAATAATTCTTTCTTGATCAAGATGCAGACAACAAATTCCTCTTTCTTGTACACGGTGGGGCGCAAACCCTCCCCCCTTTTTAATTGCAGGGGGAGTACATACATTCCTGATTTCTGGTTATACCAGAACGTACGAAGGCCAACAGTATTGGGGCGACTGTTAGCTGCCTCATCTACTTGACCGAAAAAATGCTGGAGGGCATGATGGACCAGGGTAGATGACAGGTTATCTTGTGCCCTATTCAGAATTAAAAATAGAGTGTTGGGAATGCTTCCAGCTAATCCAGACCTCTTCCTCATAAAATGAAGATGAAGGAAACCAAGGACAGTGGAATGCCATTGTGTTACTCTGCAGCCCACAACATGTTATAGCATTATACCCCATATCCATAGAATAATTGGAAAGCCGCCTGGCCTTTTATTTTCTTTTTTTAAGTACTTCTATTGCCCTTGGGCTAGGTTAAAAGCGGGGAGGTAATAAATATCCCTCAGGTGGTGTGACAATATGCTCCCTTGTCTTGGGCATTGGGGAGAGGTGAAGGTTACAAAATAATCTCTATCTATCACCATGCAGGGTGGAGGGAGACGTAGTTGTCTCTGCCCTTGGACAAAGTGCAGGGCAAAAGGTGCAGAAGGAAACTGAAGGAAGCAGAAGGAAACAAATTCTCCCTGTCCATCAGTAGAGTGGGGCAAATTGAGGAAGGAGTTCATTCCTGTCCTTGGACAAGCTAAGGATATAACAAATTCCACTGTTTTTGGGAAATGAAGAGAGATACAACAAATCCTCCTGCCCTTGAGCAAGGTCAGAGCACTCAAGACTATCTGACAGTATTTGGTATTTCTTGGTTCAAAATCTCTTCCTAGCCCATCTTCGTATGTCCATTGCATTAGCTCCCTGGCTGTGCTGCTTCTGTTTGTTCGTATCCTTCCAATGTTTGCAAACTTTGAGTGATGGTAAGTGTCCTTTACTTCGGGCAGGCATTAGTACATAATCTGAATACTGCCTTGGGATGGGCAGTGCTGCTGGAGATCCGTCAGGTGTTTCTGGGCCTGCTTCCTTCTCCTGCAAAGAAAACATTGAGTTGAAAATTAGTCATCCTTGGCCTGGTTTTAGCAAAGGGAAGCCTTGCACGCTACCCCCTACATATGTGGCATGGTTGAAATATGTTTCTGAGTGAACGGTTGCAGAAGAGGTAAACATGAGACAAGTAAGCAGATGAAAAGTTTGTAGAGGACTTGAGGGCTTGGTTATCCAAATTACAGGAACCACAGGGTCTGCCCCCTCCGAAGAAGGGCCCACACGATGTACTGAATAGTGAATACATCCTAACATTGTTGAAATGAGAACCAGGATACCCTGGACTATGGAGGCTTATACCACAGACACCCACACACCATTTATTATAGAATTATTTTGTTCGAATAACAGAGACTAAGCACAAGAGCGAGGGAGGGTAGGGAGAGGTTTTTTTGTTTGTTTCTTGGGTCGATCTATGGACAGTTGCTTGATTCGTATCACTAATGATACCTGCTTGTGACTATTGCTGATGTCACCTTATGATAATGCTTACCTTTTTGTATGAGAATGGATCCTATAAAAAGGGTTTCTTTCATCCTTCTCTCCAGTTTGCCAAATACTGATATGAATAGTATGTGAATCTATTGTACTGTATTTGAAATACTTGTTTATATCTATGCTTGTAGAGACTGTCCAGTGGAAATCTGTGCTATGTACAAAGCTGAAACTCCTTCATTACGCTGTTTATGTTAAACTACCCCAAATCAATAAAGTTGAGAAAAACAGTTCTTTACTGTAAATGTCTCCCTGCACAAGGTCCAAAGTAGCATGTGACAATATAATCTATTTTCTTTCTTAATAAATGATTATCCATATTTTGGGATGACTGCAAATATTTTGTAGGCCAAAGGGGAACCGGACAGCTGCCTGGTATTTGTTTTCTATATTATAGCACAGCTTTGAACTTCCACCTCGACGACCCCAGCGACCCCAAGTCCACAATCCTTCGCGACAACCTCGCCAGCATCGGACTGAAACAACTCGTCAACACACCAACCCACAAAGCAGGGCACACCCTTGACCCCATCTTCGTGGCAGGAAACAGCGTGCACTTCAGCCACACAACGCAACCACCATGGACCGACAACCACTGCGTACACTTCGCCGTCGACAAACCCAAAGCACCCAAACAAACACCCTCCCACCACGCAGGAACTGGAGCAAGGTTACCGACGAGCAACTCAACTCCACCCTCACAAACAACCGCGCCTGGTCATCCGATGCAAACAAAGCAGCCAGATAACTCCACGCCTGGATCACCAACTGGGCAGACAAGCTCGCCCCGCTGAGCAACCTCAGCATACATCGTCCCAGGAAAGCTGCCTGGTTGACCACCGCTCTCCAGGAAACGAGTCGCACCTGCAGAAGCCTGGAGAAGAACTGGAGAAACACAAAGACAGCCAAAAACCGACACCACCTACAAGGACACCATGGCGGACTACCACAACCAAATCAGAGCCACCAAGAGGAACTTCATCCACAACAAAATCCTTGCAAACTCCACCAACTCCAAGGAGCTTTTTAGCGTCATTCAAGAATTCACCAACCCACGCAGCAAAGCCACAGACATCATCCCATCCCAAGACCTCTGCGACAAGCTTGGAATGTACCTCCGCCTCAAAATCAAGAACCTCTACAACAACTTTGTCAACCGCCCTCCAGGCCTCACAAATGCCCCCCCCACCCACCAGAGACACCAGTCGGGCCACCATCTCCAACTGGACACCGATCACGACCAAATACACCACCTCGAGCCATGACAGGCATCCCCTCGGGGTCCCCACCAACCCCTGCCCCCCTCACATCTACCACAGAGCCACAGCTGCCATTGCACCCGAACTACAGCGCACCATCAACACCACCTTCAAAACAGGAACCTTCCCAGACGACTGGAAGCACGCAGAAGTCAGACCCCTGCTCAAGAAACCCACAGCCGATCCCACCGACCTCAAGAACTATCGGCCCATCTCGCTCCGCCCCTTTGCAGCCAAAGTCACAGAGAAAACAGTCACCAGGGAACTGACACGCTTCATTAAAGAAAACGCCATCCTTGACCGATCCCAACATGGATTCCAAAGCAACCACAGCACAGAAACCGCCCTTCTTGCAGCCACAGACGACATCCACACCCTCCTGGACCAAGGCCACTACGCAGCCCTCATCCTACTCAACCTATCAGCGGCCTTTGACACCATCTCCCATCACACACTAGTCAGCAGACTACACAACACATGCATTCAAGGAACAGCCCTGGACTGGATCCGATCATTCCTCACCGGAAGAAGACAAAGAATCAGACTACCACCCTTCCTCTCCGACCGCACAATAATCACCTGCGGAGTCCCACAGGCGTCATCACTAAGCCCGTCACTCTTCAACATCTACATGGCCCCCCTCGCAACCATCGTCCGACAACACTGCCTCAACATCATATCCTACGCTGACAACACCCAACTCATCCTCTCCCTCACCAAAGACCCCACCACTGCCAAACTCAACTTCCAGGAAGGAATTCAAGACGTTGCAGTCTGGATGACAAACAGCTGCCTGAAGCTCAACGCTGATAAGACAGAAGTCCTCATCCTCAGCACCACCCCTTCAGCATGGGACAACACATGGTGGCTGACTGCTCTCGGAAGCCCATCCTTCCCCTCAGACCACACCAAGAACCTTGGCATCATACTCGACTCATCACTCACCATGAACTGCCAGGTCAACGTTGTCACCTTAAGCTGCTTCAACACCCTCTGCATCCTCCGCAAGACCTTCAAGTGGATCCACCAACTCATCCTCTCCCTCACCAAAGACCCCAACAACAGAATCAACTTCCACATACCCAAAAGAAACCTACGATCCTCCAACCTTGCACTGGCCGAAACCCCATGCATCCACAGAGCCAGAGCAGGATGAAGATCCTTCTCCCACATTGCAGCCAAGAGCTGGAACGAGCTACCGGCAAACATCAGACGAGCTCCCTCCCTGAACACCATCAGGGAAACCCTCAAAACCTGGCTCTTCGGCTAGACAGACCTACGGACCCCCCTCCACCCAACCACCTTGAGACCCTTACGGGTGAGTAGCACACTTACAATTCCCTGATTGATTGATTGATTGAGCTCTTTCTCTTGGGATACGCTAGTAGGGATGGGGGCTACCAAACACTTCTTATCATTTGAGCATGGTGTGTGGACGAAATATGCCCAGCACATGGTCACAACAGGGGGTACAAAATTACTATCTAACCATTAGCGGGGTGGGAAGAGTGACGTGTTGTTTCCTAATTGGATGGTATTGTAGAGGGTAACAATTCACCCCCACAATTGAACAAGGTATTAAGGGGAAACAAATTCTACATGCCCGTTGCTGCGATGGGGCAACCGAGTCATGATTTCATTACCACAACAAAATCCCCAGCACTTCCACAAGGCAAGTGTTGCATGGTACTGCACTTCCCTTTGGCATGGAAGGGCCACGAAAGACACAATCCCCAGGACCATTTTTTTAGATTTCTCCACTGCATAATGCTTATGCATATAGCTTTCTTTTGGTTTTCTCACTGTGCTGATTTTTCTTTTTTATTGTATCGTCCTAATGATCACAAACATTGGCATATAGTTAGTGTCCTTCTGTGCATAGGCCTAAAAAGGCATATGATGTACTCAATTTCTTTGATCGCAAAGGTTCTGTTCCACAGAGTTGGAAGCACGCCATGGTGCCTCCGCTTAAAAAAAAAAAACAATCTCGAACCGCCTAATTTGTAGAACCATTGCCCAATTTCTCTGCTGCCCAGTTTCTCCAAAATTATAGAGAAACACATGAACAGACTGCTTACAATGGACGTGGAGGCTCATAATCTTCTACATCCCTCGCAGACTGAAACTTCATCTCCTGTTACTATCTTCAGGCAGGCTTCAGAACTCGGGTATAGCTTCTTTTTTTTTATTAGCTCCTGCTTTTTTCTGTCTCTTTGTCATCACCATATGGCTCAGGTCATGGAACCCCTTCACTGCTACCACTTTTGTGTTGCGAGAATCTTCATCTTGGTACACTGCAAGGACTGTGCCTCCGTTTTTTCATGTCATTCACAAAGCCGGTAGCAGGAAGTCATGCCACCTTCCAGAGGTTTCCGGGGAGCTCCTAAGATGTGGTAATCATCTCACAATAAAGGGAAGTCTTGAGCACAGTCACAAGATCAGAGTTACCATTGATTGGGGGCTATCATAGTAGACTGATTGTTCTAAATCTACGCAGGTTCTACATCTGCTCCAGATGATCTTTCGATTGGAAAACTGAGGTGAAGACACAGCTTTGGAATACAAATGACTTCAACCTTCATTGTATAACTGTCATACTCTCTTCACTGTTGTTTTCATTTTTCTTTCTGCAAGGGTCGGCTGACTTCTTTATCTTGGTCATCCATAGCGTGATTTGGATTGAGCTTGGTCTTGCAGTCCACCGTTCTCTCTCCCAAAGCAATTATTTAAGTGTAGACTTTCCCAAAGGAGGTAACAGAACTCCTTTCCCTTAGTTAAACTGGGTAAGGCATCCACAGGCTTTTAACATGGAAAGATGATCTCTGCTTGAGTAATGTGTCTGCTGACTTGTTCCCTCACCTGGTTTCAGTGAGGGACCACTGGGCTCAATCTATCTCTCTGGTTACATTTTACCCATAGTGCCTGCGATCAGTAGTCTCCCGAATAGCGGTACGTAGAACTTTTCTGCATTCTTTCTCTGTGGGATAGGTCGACATATGTGTGTGTGAGATGGTTCCCAAGTGCTACAATCACAGCACCTTCCACTAATGTTGGGCACTGATTCCTTCAGCCTGAGCATATGTTGGCCTCTGGTCTGGTGGCCATTAGAGGCTTTTATTGGTCCTTCAGCTTCGATTCAGTAGGGTTGGTCCCACATTTCAGAACTTATTCTAGAGCAGTTGGGCTTAGCCTGTGGTCTGGTGGACCCCTCAGGATATACAGAAGCAACATTTAAAAATGAAAAAAATAAAAATGTTCCTTAAATGTGCAGGAATTTGAAATTGGAGGCTAAAAATTAAGTTTGTATCTTGAGATTGATTTGTGGAAGCAGTGCAAGTGTATCAGATAGAATATAGTATGGATGATGGGTGGCCTAAATCGAATTCACAAAAGCTCCAACCTTCCCACTAACATTTATATTTTTTTATATTCGTTTGTGAATTAAATTAAATATTCCTTCATTTGTGTATTTGTTTTATGAATGCTTCAGGTTCTCCAGATTTCAACAATGATTGAGTGGGGGTCTCCAGATTCCAGGAATTATTTATTGGGTTAAGAACTACTAATCTAGAGGATGGCTGTATCTTAGTCACCTCTCACCTGTGCCAGTCCCATGTGTGTCACAAGAAAATCATCTTCCTTTACTCTTCCTGTCATGATCACCTTGCCTCCAAAACCAAATGGTCTCCAAGACAGCCATTAGTTCTGCTTGGGTTGAGCATGCAGCACAAGTGCATGCATCTCTTCATTCATGTCACCACCAGGGGTACAATTGAGTAGGCTCTCTGCTCACCCTCGCCTCACTCTCCAAGATTCCTAAATAGGAGAGAAAATGGGATACCTTTTCATGGAGCACCAGACATCAGAGTCTTGGGTTGCCAGCTTGATCCGCTCTTATCCATGACCTGTCATTCACCTTTTTTCGAGTTGTTAAAGACAAAAAACCCTTTGCCAATTTCCAAGTTTTTTTGAAAGGTCACTGATTTTGGGAACCGTTACAACATTTGAACCCTTTGACCATTATGCTTGTGGGCCCCAGATCACAGGAGCTACTGGACCGCAACTGTGGTTGTTGGGGCTGGTTGCCCTTGGAGTCCTGGGGTCTGTCTCACTATGGCTCTGCAGACTGGGCCAAGTACACCCTTCCCACGCTCTCAGGGTAGTGAGGGAGAGAAAAGGCTGTCCACGGAGGAAGTGATTGGAACAACAGCTCAGAACTCAACAGTCAACTAAGAGACCCAATTAAGTAATGCCCAGTCCATTGCTTATCTTTTTTTTAAAAATGATTTTTTATTTTAACTTTTCAATAGTGACAGATCATTGACATTGATACATTTGTGTCATATTATCAATCATAGTGACCTTTGCAGTGACCAATATATATAGCAAATACAAGGATTCATTACAATTCTTGCTCTCTCCCTCTAACCCTCCGCATTTCTAAGTCCACCGATGGGGACACACATATTTCACCTCTGTATAAATTCCATTTGGCCCATTTCTTATCCCATTTCTTTGGACATCCACGTGCAATAAATACTTCTTTCTCTGCCACCATACATTTATCCAATTCCCTACTCCATATTGCAACCCCCGGCGGCCTGATGCTACCCCACTCCCTAGCTAATTCTCTCTTAAATAAAGTGAATCCTAACGTTGAAAACTGTTGTTCCGTCTTCGTGAGGTCTGTAGCGTCCCATATGTTTAATAATCCCAGTCGTGGCGTCAGCGTGATCGTCTTGCCAAGAGCAGACCGCAGGTGTTGCACAATCCTATCCCATCTGTTTTGCACCATGGGACAGTCCCAAATCCTATGATAAAAACTGGCTGACTGCCCACACCCCTTAAAACACAGGTCATCCGTCCTAGATCCGATTTTCGCCAAAGTGATTCCAGTCAAATATGAACAATGCAGTATACGGAGCTGTATAAGGCGATACCTAAGTGTGATGGCAGCCTCTCTCGGAGACATCAATGCTTGCCTCCAGTCCTCCTCCTCCATTGGTCCTAGTTCTCTTTCCCATTTCTCTCTGAGCTGTCTAAAGGTATCTGGCATGTTGTTACTGAGATTTCAATATGTAAGGGAGATTGCCTTGGCCTGTAATTGTCCGTCTAATAAACGATCTTCCAAAGGGGAGCATTCTGGTATATCACTACAGCTAGGAAACGCTGTCATTAAGGCGTGCCTGATTTGTAGGTATCGGAAAACTTTGCCTGGAGCCAACTGCTACGTTTTCTGTAGCTCCTCGAACCGAAGAATCTTACCCTTCTTAATCAGATCTCCTACTTGTGAGATACCGATCATGTCCCACTTGTCAAACTCTGGATGTCGTCCGAGCATGCCAAGTTTTTGTGCAGACCACAGCGGTGTCATCTGGGTGAGTCTATTCGACCAGCCCAGGCGGGAGTTAGCCAGTCTCCAGATTTGCAACGTATACTGGGTGGGTCCTACAAGTTTTCTGTTCCGCGGGGACGAATAAAGCGCCCCAAGGTAGCCAGCTCTTTCCATTTGATATCTGTCCAAGGCACACGCCGGATCATCCGGTAGGGTATATTTCCATCTGTTTACCGTAACCAGTTGCGAAGCCCAATAGTACAACCGTAAATCGGGTAGCGCGATTCCCACATCGTACCACCCTTTCGTCAATTTTTGGAGCGCTATTCTAGGGGCTCTTTCATCCCACAATAATGTACGCAGCTCCCCTTCCACAGCTACAAAAAAGGCATCAGGAACTTTAGACGGGCTATTCTGTAGAATATATAGAAAGCGAGGAAGGGCAAGCATCTTAAAGAGTGCCACCCGACCGATCAATGACAAGGGGAGGGACCTCCAGTGTTGGACATCTGCTCGCAGCCGCGCCAACAGTGGCGCCAGATTGCTCCTGTAAAAAAGGGCCGAATCTGGTGTGACAAAGATCCCCAGGTATTTAAAACCATCTGTCGCAATCATCAAGGCACAATCTTTAGGAAGATGGGGAACCTGTCCGTGGAGCATATATAATACTGACTTGTCCCAATTGATAGCATACCCCGAATATTTTCCAAAATTAATAAAGATGTCTAGAACCACTCGAATGGATCTATAGGATCTGTATAGTGACCGCTCAGCCCTCCACAGGGCTTGGTCGCCCCACTCACTGCTGCCGCTCCTGCCTGCCTTTGCCGCCTCCTGCCTGCAGATTCCTTCGCTCGCTGCCCGCTGCTCCTGGGAATTTCCCGCTGCTCCTGGGAATTTCCCGCTACCCGCTGCTTCTTGGAATTTCCCGCCGCTGCCTCCCTGCGGCCCCGCCCCCCTGTGATTCCATTCGCCGCCCCGCTCCCACCACCCAGCTGCTCCTCCCTCCCGGCTCCTTACTTATGACGCCCCCAGAGCGACCGTGCAGCGGACGCGCGCAGCGGGAGCGCCAAAGGTAAGCCCGTCTGCGCCTGTCCGCGCCTGGCCCGCGCCCAGCGCCGGGACCCCTGGCCCTCCCCGCCGAGACAAGACGACCCGACTGACCTACGACGCCGCCACTCTCAACGCACTCAATGCCGGCCGGACCCACGCCTGCTGCCGAGCCACCCCGAGACGCATCCACGGACCCTTCACCTGCTGCACCTGCAAGTTCACCTGCCTCCGAACCTGCCCCGCACCCGCCAAGACAAACACCAGCAGCAACCACCTCAAGTGCATCCTGATCAACACCCGCTCCGTCCACAGACATGCCGTGGAACTCTGGAACCTCCTCGACGCTACATCACCGGACGTCGCCTTCCTCACGGAAACCTGGATGAACGCCTCCTCTGCACCCGACATCGCCATCGCCATCCCGGACGGGTACAAGATCATCAGGAGGGACCGCATCAACCAGACCGGAGGTGGCATCGCCATCGTCCACAGGAACACCATCCGCATCACGACCGACGCCAACGACTCCTTCGCCACAGCCGAACATCTCCACTTCCAGATTCACACCGACCCTAAGACGACCCTCGGAGGCACCCTCGTCTACAGACCCCCGGGACCACGCACACAATTCAGCGAAGACATCACAGACTTCATCAGCCCGCACGCCCTCCCCTCCACTGACTACATCCTCCTCGGGGACCTCAACTTCCACCTGGAGAACAACAAGGACCGCAACACCACCGCCCTGCTGGAAAACCTCGCCAACCTCGGACTCAAGCAACTGGTCAACACCCCCACCCACTACGCCGGCCACACGCTTGATCTCGTCTTCTCTTCCAGCAAGTACATCACCTTCAACCACGCCACCGGACTCCACTGCACCGACCACAGCTGCGTCCACTTCAGCTTCAAAAGATCCACGACCCACCACCACCCGCAACAGGTACCTCACAGGAATTGGAGAAAGATCACCGCAGACCAGCTCACCACCTCCCTCAGCCAAAGCCCACCCGCCAACACAACGGACCCCAACGAAGCAGCCCGCAACTTCACACAGTGGCTGACCGCCTGCGCCGACGACCTCGCACCACTAAAGAACCCTCCCAGCAGACCCAGAAGCAAGAAGGCATCCTGGTTCACCGACAACCTCAAGGACTCCAAGAAGACCTGCCGCACCCTCGAGAAAGCCTGGCTCCTCGACCGGACCACCGACAACATGACCGCCCTCAAACACGCTACCCGCAAGCACCACCAGCTCATCCGCACCACCAAGAAGAAATCCCTGAAGGAACGACAGGACAACAACGCCCACGACAGCAAAGAGCTCTTCACTATCGTCAAGGAGTTCTCCAACCCCAGCACCGGCACCAACGACATCACTCCGTCACAAGACCTCTGCGACTCCCTCGCCTCGTTCTTCCACCGCAAGATCGCCGACATCCGCAACAGCTTCGGCGCCCCACCCACGCACCCAACCGTCGAACCAACGCCCCCCACCGCCACCCTTCGCACCTGGACCACGGTGACCACCGAAGACACAGCCCGCACGATGAACACCATCCACTCCGGATCACCGACCGACCCCTGCCCACACCACGTCTTCAACAAGGCCGACTCCACCATCGCACCCCAACTCCGGAACATCATCAACGCCTCCTTCAACACCGCCACCTTCCCGGAGAGCTGGAAGCACGCCGAGATCAGCACCCTCCTGAAGAAACCTACAGCGGACCCCACCGATCTCAAAAACTTTCGCCCCATCTCGCTCCTGCCTTTTCCTACTAAAGTCATCGAGAAGATCGTCAACAGACAGCTGACCGCCTTCCTCGAGACGAACGGATCCCTCGACCCCTCGCAGTCCGGCTTCAGAGCCAACCACAGCACCGAGACCGCCCTCATCGCAGCCACCGACGACATCCGGACCCTGCTCGACAAGGGGGAAACAGTGGCCCTCATCTCCTGGACCTCTCCGCTGCGTTCGACACGGTCTGCCACCGCACCCTAGTCCAGCGCCTCAGCAACATCGGTATCCAAGAGAAGGCACTGGAGTGGATCATCTCGTTCCTCGCCGGAAGAACACAAAGAGTCCGCCTCCCCCCGTTTCGCTCCGAGGCCACCGAAGTCATCTGAGGCGTCCCGCAAGGATCTTCACTCAGCCCCACCCTCTTCAACATCTACATGAAACCTCTCGCAGCCATCGCACGCCAGCACAACCTCAACATCATCTCTTACACCGACGACACCCAGCTGATCCTCTCCCTCACCAGAGACCCCGACACCGCCAGAACCTGCCTACATGAAGGGATGAAAGACGTCGCCGAGTGGATGAAGGACAGCCGCCTGAAACTGAACTCGGACAAGACGGAAGTCCTCATCCTGGGATCTTCGCCTTCCGCTGGGACGACTCCTGGTGGCCCCCAGCCCTGGGCACCGCACCCAAGCCAACCGACCACGCACGCAACCTGGGCTTCATCCTGGACCCCTCCCTCTCGATGACCAGACAAGTCAACGCCGTCTCCTCATCGTGCTTCAACACCCTGCGTATGCTTCGCAAGATCTTCCGCTGGATCCCGACCGAGACCAGGAAGACTGTCACCCAGGCACTCGTCACCAGCCGACTGGACTACGGAAACGCCCTCTACGCCGGAACCACAGCCAAGCTACAGAAAAGACTCCAGCGCATCCATAACGCCTCCACCCGACTCATCCTGGATGTCCCCCGACGCAGCCACATCTCCAGCCACCTGAGGAACCTGCACTGGCTCCCCGTCGACAAGAGGATCACGTTCCGGCTCCTCACCCACGCACACAAGTCTCTCCACGACCTGGGCCCCAAGTACCTCAACGACCGCCTGACCTTCTACACGCCCACCCGCCAGCTACGGTCCACCAGCCTCGCCCTCGCAGCCGTACCACGCATCCGAAGAGCCACCGCCGGAGGAGGATCCTTCTCTTACCTGGCTGCCAAGACTTGGAACTCCCTCCCCATCCACCTTCGGCTGACCCAGGACCATCTCGCCTTCAGGAAACAACTCAAGACCTGGCTGTTCGAGCAGTAGCATACCCCTCCTCCCAAGCGCCTTGAGACCCTCCCGGGTGAGTAGTGCGCTATACAAATGGCATGATTGATTGATTGATTGATTGATAGGGATATGCCAGGTATAGTATTATGTTGTCCGCATATAATGATATTCTGTCCTCGCGTTCCGGGGACCACCTCAACCCTTTGGTCATGACATCTTTGCGCACCCAAGCCGCCAGGGGTTCCAACATCAGTGCAAATAATAACGGAGACAAAGGACATCCTTGTCTAGTACCCCTAAGAAGAGAGAACTGCCTAGACGTGAAGTTGTTTACTCTAACCTGTCCAGCTATGTCTGTGTAGAGCAGTCGTATCCACCTCAGGAATTTCGGGCCTAATACTGTTCTGACTAATACTTCAAACATGTAGGACCATTCAATTGAATCGAAGGCCATAGAGGCGTCTAAGGACAATATAGCCGCGTCCTCTTCCAGAAATACCTGTCGGGCCAACACGTTATGTAAACGACAGATGTTAAGGGATGTATTTCTACCCGGCATAAAACCGGATTGATCGGGATGCACCAGGGAGGATATCACCGTCCCCAAGCGTGTGGCCAGTACTTTCGCTAGGACCTTTGCCTCCACGTTGATTAATGATATCGGTCTATAGGAGCGACATTCCTCCATCGGCTTACCTGTTTTATGGATAACAACTATACTCTCCAGCCTCTGATCTGGTGGAAGGGCACCTTTTTCCCAACTTTCTTGGTACATGGCTTTCAAATGTGGGACCATTTGGGTGGCTGTCGCCTTTAGAAATTCCACTGGGGTACCGTTAGGCCCCATCGCCTTTCCTGACTTTATCCGACTTATGGCCGCTCTGATTTCATCATTGGAAAGGTCTGCCTCTAAGGACTCCCTATCCGCAGCGGATAACGTAGGCAGCACGCATTCCTCTAAGAGCTGTCGTGATTCCTCAGCTGTATATATCTCTGAGGGCGAGTATAATTTCTCAAAATGATCCGCAAACGTCTCTGCTATGTCTGCCGGGGAGGATACTATATCTCCTCCAGGCTTCTGCAATCTAGGCACCCACCTCATACCCTGCTCCTTCTTTTCCAGCCAGGCCAACGTTTTTCCCGCCCTGTCTCCTAGCTCATACAGTCTATGAAGAGTAGCAGTCTGCGTCGCCATCATGTGTTCCCTAGCTTTTAGCTTATATTCCTCCCTTTTAAGCGTCAGCGTATGTAGCGACTCGTCCGAGGGGTGGGTGGCATACTCCGCTTCAAGGTCTTTAAGTGTGGTCTCTAACTGGGTCATTATCTCTTGTCGCTTTGCTACGTATCTTGTTTTCAGTGAGAGAGCGTGTCCCTTTATAACTACTTTATATGTCTCCCAAATTGTCTGTGCTGAATCTACAGATCCTAAGTTTTCCTCTAAAAAGTATCCAGTTTGCTTAATAAGCTCCTCTCGTGTATCAGGGATCTTAAGTACCCATGGATTAATGACTATGGTACGGCTTTGCTGCTTGGCCCCATGTGTGAAATATATCCCTACGGGGGAGTGATCTGATAGACCCCTAGGGTATGTCCTAGGCCTCCTAAAGTTACTCACCGAGGCTGCATATGTTAAAAAGTAATCGATCCGGGAAAGGCTGCCATGCACACTGGAGAAATATGTGAAATCTATAGGGTCACCCTGTATCTCACGCCCCACGTCTATGAGTCCCATAGCCGTGGTGAAGTCAGCCATTAGTTAATTCGTCGCATATTCAGTCGTACTGGGCGTCTATCCGTTAAATCATTTATCGTCATGTTATAATCACCCCCCAATATCAAGATTCCATCCCTCAGATCCGTGATCTAGTTCTACAAGGGCATCTTTACCCAGTGCTGGCGGTAAATAGACTGATACAATATTCAATGCCCTTCCCTCCCATTGAGCCTCGACTACAGCAAATCGTCCTGCAGCATCTGACCATGTGTTAAGTACAATCAGTGGAACGTTTTTCCGAACAAGTATGCACGTACCTCTGGAGCCAGTAGTGTAGTCTGCATGTACAAGAAGTTTATATCCCCACCTATTGAGGGCCTTACTTTTATTGCCAACCAGATGGGTTTCCTGTAGGAGAACCAAATCCGGGGACTGCCTTTTTAGGTATTGTTGTACTATTCATCTCTTAATTTTATCCCCCAGCCCATTAACATTCCAGGTGAGTATAGAGAGCACCGATTCACGATCAACTACCATTGGTCAAAAATACAAACATCACAGCGCAGGTCGTAGATAAGGACCACAATGTTATGAGCAGAATACAGAAGGCAAAATCAACATCAGCAAGAAATCTGTCACTAAAACACGAACAAAAGGAAAAAACCCCACACAACAAGTTTCCTGTGTTACAAAGCCTGTCTATCAAAGAGATTGCTGCAAATGTGTTCAATAAGGCATCTTCATGGCAAAAACAACATTTTCTGTCCCATTTCCCCTCCACCCACCCAATCCCACTAACTCCCCCCTGCCCTGCTACCCTGCCTGTGGATTCAAAACTACCCACCCCCAAACTCAGCAGAGTGCTTCTCACCCCATTAACCATGCTAGAAATGCAGGGGAATTCAGCCCTCCCCCACCCACGGTTCCACAAATTCTTAAACATAATCACCACCGCCCTTAAGAACTAAGGTCAAACAGCAGCATTTCACATCAATCTATTCAGCACATAATTCACATCATTTACCCCGAATATCTCTATATGTAGTTGCAGCATTAACACCAACCAACAGCCACACGCCCCCCCAAACCCTCTAATTGCGCATCCTATGTAGAGTGGGACACCGCTGTTCAGTCTCGTGATAAGTTAGTCCTGTTCCTCCAGTCTGCTAGATTCCAAGGCCGCTTCCGTATCCGGCAAGTCCGATCGGTTGTCCTTAGGCGACTCCTATCTACCAGGGCGGTTCCCCTTCGGTGTTCCACTGTTGTCCAACCCTCCATCCATTCCCAGACTGCCTCAGGTGAGTCAAAGAACCAAATTTGCCCCTCGACTCCACCCGCAGCCGCGCAGGAAAAAACATTGAGTATTTCACTTCTCGGTCTCTCAGTTCCCGCTTCACCGCCTGAAAACTTTGCCTTTGGGCCTGAACCTTAGCTGTAAAATCAGGAAAGAACCGCACCACGTAGTTATCAATCTTCAGTGGGGGAGCAGTCCTGGACGTCTGCAGAATTATATCTCTGTCTCGGTAATTGAATACCCTGGCAATCAATGGCCTCGGGGGCGCACCCACTTTTGGTTTGCCTCCCGGCACTCTATGGGCACGTTCTATAGAAAAGCAGTTAGACAGTGATTTCGGCTTCAGGTGTTTTGTGATTAGTTCCTCGACATACAAATCCGCTGCAGGCCCCTCTGTTTTTTCCGGAACACCCAGTATTCGAATGTTGTTTCTTCGGGCCCGTCCTTCATACTCGTCCAGTTGCTGCTCCATTCTATCTTGCTTTTTCTGCATCTCACGCATTTGACCCTGCAACTCTGAGGTGTCTGTTTGTAAAGCTTTCGTCACAATCTTTAACTCGTGGACCTCCTCATCCATTTTCCTGAAATCTGCCCGAAGTAGTGACACCTCCACCGTAGCTGAGTCCACTGAGGCGCGAATTCCACCAATAGCCGCCATAACATAATGTAGAGTTGGCTCTTTGACATGCGGCTGTCCTACACTCGGGCCATCTTTCTCTTTGCTAGGTGAGTCACTCTTTTCTCCACTTTTAGTCCAGGCATATTTCGCAAGCTGTTTCTAGGCGTTGACTCTTGATCCCTTACCCCCTGTCGCCATTATGGATGATCCCAGGGCTGATACAGTGGACCGGCCAGTCCGTAGTGCTGTTAGTTGTCAGATGACTGGCAAATTCGCAATATAGGGACTGGGTATCCTAGGATCCTTCGGCCGCACTATATGCTCCCACAACTCTCCAGTATGTTCTTTTCTTTCTGCGTCAGGACGTGTTATGGGGCAGTCCCCGCCCCGAATCACATACAGGTCCGAGATTCGGAGCCTCAAGATTTCCCTTCACCAGGCATCACAACCGTTATGAATTTGCCCCTTCGCATGCAGTTTCAACTGATCAGCGCATTTCAGGCCACCTTCTATGGCTGGGAGGGGGAGGGGGGATGCGGCACGTTTTTCAAAATTCCTGTGCTTTGGTATGGTCTTAATTTTGGGGCCCCACAGCTTCTCACTCCTAGGCCCAAACGACAGAGTCTTTACTGATTCGCACTTCGGCACCCCCTTTGCCTCTGCCTGGGCGGAGGGGGAGGGGGGGGAAACACATCCCAGCCGTCGGCACAGTGATCGTCCCTCTTTAGCTCCCCCTTGATGGTGCCCCCCGTCTAGTGCCCTCCCGAGTCCGGGGTAATGCGAGGTAATGCCCACTTGCCTCCAGGGTGTCTGTGCACACCGCCGTTGTTCCTCTGCCGCACCCCAAGCTATCCGGCCCCCTCGCCGCCCGCTCACCCCACCCCCCGCACCAGGAGAGCGCCGGTGTATTGCTTCAGTCTTAGGCTAAGGTGCGGGGGGGGAAGGGGAGAAAGCACCTCTTCCCCGGGTCCGACCAAACCGCCACAAGCAGGCCTCAAAGCCGGGGACTCTACTATTGCAGTCCCCGGCTCCGCAGCCAGGTCAGAGCCGCTCCACTGTCCGTCAGGGCCGCACTGCACACGATGTTTCCCTCCGTCGGGCCCGCACCACCTTACTTGCTACTGTCGCGGACAAACGGAACCGCTTCCAAAATCGCACTGGAGGATCATTCCGGGCAAATCGGCCACTCTCATCCGGTCCACGTCGCCATGTTGCCGTCACCACAGAGGCCCAGACGCACACCTCCTCCCGATATCCTCAGCCGATCACGGGTACCCAGAACACAATCCCGGGAGGGGGGGGTCAACTGGACTGTAAGCCCTACTTTCGCTCAGAACATTCGGGTCTGGACGGTGGTTAAGCAGCTATTTCACCGTGGATGGGCGAGAGCACCTCTAGGCAGCTGCCATCTCTCACGGCTGCTAGCCACCCCCTTCCATTGCTTATCTTTAATTAAAAAGACAGTACTTTAATCTCACAAACTAGAATACCACACAGGTCATTAAAGGTGCAGTTTGAGGATTGCAATCTTGTTTCGTTTATAAACCCCAGCAAGATGAAGCCCCCCACCCCTTGTGCCCCCTAGTGTCTCTCAAATTTGTAATGTCTACGGCCCTGGGCATGCCATTGATCAACCACGGTTGCAGTTTGCTCAGGATTGCTCTACTAGCAAATAATGCGTGTAACATTTCCACAAAGGGTTAATGCAGGGAGACGTTCACTGTTCATTCAGCAGATCCCTCTAAATGCTCTTTCAGCCACTCTGTTTTCAATTAGGTCTTCTCATACCTGCCAACTCACACAGTGACACAGTATGACACACAATATTGGCTCCCATCACCCAGTCACCCGGTGAGGAGCAGATATCACACTGTGGCAGGGAAAACGAGCTAAAAACCCCTGTAAATAGTGGTTTCAAGCTCGTTTTCCGAGGCTTTGGACTGCCGACTTCCATTAAGGGTTGTGAAAACACCACAGGACATCAGCACCAGCCTCAGCAAGCTTTTTGTTTGGGGGGGGTGGACGTGGGCTTGGGGGCGGGGTTCAAAAGTGCCTCCTAGGTACTTCTTGGCACAAGGCCCGCCCCCTTCAAGGCCTCACCCCCTCCTCACACTTCACACTATGAGATTGTTCTTCAAGTTGGCAGGTATACCTTTTATACCTGTTCGGTGGAGCCGCTACTATTGTGGCACTACACTTTTGGCGATACCAATCTTGTAGCAGAAACTAGCCAGAAAAGTTTCTGGAGGACCAGGACAAGGCTCCAATGTTCCCCAGAAAGGAACAACGGAGCAGGGAATAATAGCAGGTTTGTCTAGCTTTAAGAACTTTCCGCCATACTTCAAATCTACAGTGGGAGAGCAGGAAAGAAGTATCTGATCTAGAGGAGCTTTCTATAGCCACAGCCTCCTGCCTCTCCCACCTGAAGAAATGTGTCATGCAGAACAAAGATTTCACCTGAATGTGGGACATGGGACTACTGTGCTGAAGCAACATATTCAGTCCAGTGGTATTGTCCTACTTGGAGCTTCTGGGGCCAGAACAAAAGTCTTCAGCGGAAGCGCGTCAACAGTGTAACTATCTATTAGCATCCTGCCTTGCTATGCTGGAAGAATCCTAGAGCCAACATCGAAACAAAGTCCCAAGCTAAAACTTATAACAAATGTGAACCGCAACAGTTTTCCAACATCTGCTGGATTGACGTGAGTCTGAAACACACCTTGGTTTCAGTCTACAGCGAATATTGACTTGAATATTGACGTGCCTTACCTTGGTGCTTTCTGCATTACAGTTTAAAAAAAATCAAACTTTCCAGTTCCATTAATTTGTTTTTAACCCCTTTTATCCTTTTGGCTGTAAGTTTATTCTTGATTTTCTCCCAGTGCTAAATGTGTGAAAAAATAAGTGCCAGAGCTCTCGTCATGAGGCAGCTTACACCACACATTGCCCCTGTCATGGTGCCAATGATAGTAACTAACCATCACACTCCTCCTACAAGTGTGATAATTTGGACTATTCCAGGCTCCCAGAGCTATAAGAATAGCTTGGTTGTCATGTAATAGTCATTTTTAATGCATATTGAATTAATAATTGACAATTGTTGTGGCCATTACTATAATAGCCAGCTGGGGCCACCTTGTGGCAGACTGTCACATGTCCCGGTGTTGACAATTAAGTGCCGGTGCCGAGCACAGGAAACTACCACCTCAAATTAAGCACTGACTTTTTCTAATTTGGATTGGAAACTATATTCTATTGTGTCTTAACTTTAAAGTTGTTTGCTACTGCTTGAATCCAATATGCATTTCTCAGGAGAATAGCCTGCTGTTAGCACAATAGATACCAAAGGAGAGTTTCTTAGTGAACTGTGATGTGACCTTATTGTGGATTATTAAATTAGTAGCGACAAATTAAGAACTACGGTGGCATAGTGAGCAAACAGCAATGGTTTCTAATGCTACCACGAGTGATTGCCAGTGGTTAGACATATTGCAAGCATTCCCCCATCCCCTTTTGTATGCACCAATGTGGGTCCCTTGCTCACTGTGCCAATGTAACCAAGTTATACCTGACTGATTAGCCCAAGGCAAAGACCTTCTTTAAAAGAAAATCTTTTTATTGAGCTTTTTAAATGTAGTAATACCATAAATAGGGAACATAATTGGGGAGTGGCCAAGATAGCGACGGGAGCGGACACTGCCTAAAGGAGCTCCGTGCCCGACCGCAAAAAATCCTTCGATATCCTACCCGTCCGGGCTCCCACACCTCGAATTTGGCCCCAGTTGTTGATGGGAAGGAGGGGGGTCCGGGAGCTCCGGTGGTTGAGGACCACTCTGGAGGCGACAATTGTGAGCGGCTTTGGCCGGCGCCGCGCGCACGGTGGAGACAAGCGTGCTTGGCCTCGCTGGTGCAATGAAGATCCTATCCAGGTGGAGCCTGCCCGCGGAGAAGACGGCTACGCGGATGAACCGAGTGCCTCCTTGCGGCGCCGGTGGTCCCCCTCGGTAACCGTGAGACCTGCGGACCCGGGCGCCTGGGTGCATGTGCGGAGGTGAGACCTGGGTCGGATGGAGGCTGATCGTGGCCTGATTGCGGCATTTCTGCTTTGATGGCCATGGCGGAGTGATCGCCTCTCCCTGCCTCTCTCCCTTTTGCCAGTCCGGCCCGCGGGTGGCGGAGGTGATCATGCTGCCCGCGAGGGGTGGCAGGTGAGTCTCATACAGTCTGTATGCGAGGATTGGGGCCTATTCGCTTCCTCCCACCATCCCCCTCCCACTGTGGACAGGCCGCATCTAGCCCGCAACGCTGACTCCCCGAGTGGACAACAAGAGGATCCTGGCCTCTCACACCTGCTCTCCTCTCCCTGCTCTGGGGCGGTGGGGGGGAGTGGGATTTGCTGAGCTCCACGGCGTCGCCTGGACTGGCCACAGATGGAGCTCGTACCACATAGCATGGAGATGAGGTGGTAATGTTAAGAGGACAAAATTGATTGCGCATGAAGTGGGTTGCGGGACGCACTACTGAGCCTTCATACTAGTCAAAGCTGAGCACCTGAGAAGTATACGGGCGGTGCCTGCAAGATAAATACTTGGGCCTGGGGGCACCGACTAGCCCCACGGCACCTGTCTGCAAGTATTTGAGGCAGCACACGTTTCAGCTATCTGCCGTGGGTGGTCCCCTTACTGGGTGCTGAGACAGTTCATAAGACGGGCCTGTGCTCCCATACACAGGCCGGGGGCTGGTTGGTGTGCCGAGTAGCCCACAGAGCAATGGGCAAGGAACATCTACAGAGGGTCACCCAGCAAACAAATATGGACCTATTCATGGCTTAGGATGTGCCCCCAAAAACTGCCATGCTGTCTGTAATGCCGACAAGGTGAGGTGCGGCACCACCTGAGCCCACGGGATCTCAAATACTGGCTGCCATAGAATCTTCCAGCGCAATGGTGCAGGCAAAAATAGACGCAGTCTCTCTGGACGTTGGACTGCTGCGGCGGGCCTTCGCACGGTCGCAGATCGGTCACTGGCCACAGAACAGACGGTCAGTGAACTGCAAGAGGAGGTCTTGACCCTGGAGGTGACGATTACCGAACTCTCCCAAAAAACAATGTCCGTGGAGCGCCGAGCGGAGGATGCTGAGGGACGGTCCCGCAGATGTAATCTGCGCTTTGTTGGTTTTCCGGAAGAAGCAGAAGGGAGGGAGCCAGGACTCTTTCTAGAAAAATGGATCAAAGAAGCGTTGCCCATGGCTGACCGCTCCTCTGTTTTCATCATAGAGTGTGCACACCGTTCGCTCGCTGCGCCGCCCCCATAGGGGGCGCCGCCCAGGACACTCATCACCAGGATCCTTAATTACAGAGATAGGAACTGTATTCTTAGGGCGGCTAGACGCGATGGGGATCCGACGTTCGAGAATCAGAAAATTAGCATTTTTCCGGATTACACTTGCATGGTTCACAACAGAGGGCATCTTTCCTTGGAGTGAAGCAAAAGTTGCGTGCCATGAAACTCTATTACATGCTTCTGTACCCAGGAAAGTTAAAAGTCCTCCATGTGAACCGTGCACACTTTTTCACAACACCGGAGGAAGTGTGGGACTGGTTGGAGGTCCATGGCAAAGGGAGGATTCGGCGAAGGGGACGAGTGGTGGCAAGAACCTCTGTGAACCCTCAGAGTGGAAATAGCAGAAACCACGGTGGAAAACCCAGTCAAATCTCTAGATCAACGCAGAGGGTGGTGATGCAGTGCGATGGGTCTTTGGAGCTTGAGGGGGCGAACTCAGGTGGCGAGGACAGGAGATCCCCCAGGATAGACTTGGAGACTCAGCAAGCTGAACAGGATGCTGCCAGAACTCTGCTCGAGGTGGTGACGACCACAGGTTCAGACACGCACATGGGCGAGGTCTTTGAAGATAACCCACAGCAGAAAAACACCTGCATGAGTGCATAAAAAAGTGGACACAGTGACAAATAGTGGAAACCTGATAGGGGTATTGTTGGGGACACAATGCATGCCTTGACCCTCTCAGGGGTGTGTGGGACTGAAATGTGAAGGGGTCCCCTTTTACCCTTCCCCCCATTTTTCTCCTCCTTTCATAAACAGTGGGAGGAACCCGGATGGTCACTGAGATTGAGCGGGTGGGCAATGCCCCTTGCCCCCTCTCTATCTTTTCTCACTTCCTTTATATTTGCTCTCTCTCTATCCCTTAAATCTTAACGTTGTTTTCATTTTTCTATTTTCATTTATCTTCTTTCTCTTTGGAAGGAGGCATTGATTGACTGGGGACACACTATAGATGTGTTCAACTGTGGATAGTTGAGGTTTGCATGGGAGTTAGTGACGATTGGGCTAGGGTGGGCTCAGCTGACCGATGCCTCTGTGGTCCGGGCAGGGCGCAACCATCTGTCTTGATAGTGGAGATAAGCAGAAGTGTCAATGGGTAGTGGCTACGGTAGTATGAGTGGAGCATGAGTGTATTTTTGATTTTGTTGTTGTTTTTTATTCTACAGTCATACATTTTATTATTGTTCACGAGATGTAAGATATGGGTGGGGAGTTTTAAGTTTAGGGATCATATGTGGATGCACGATGGTTTCTTACAGTGTCTACCTGGGGGGTTGGGTGTTTCCAATGTTCAGGATGGGGTTACTTGGCAGTGGCAGAAGGCAGGTCGATAGCATAAATGCTGGGAGTGGTATTTACTGTTGGACATGGGATCTTACAATTCGTTTGTGAAGCGTTACAGAATACAGACATACTTACAGCGACAGAGCACCCATGTGGCTATGTTACAAGAGACTCACCTACTAGACAAGGAAACACAGAAGCTCCACAGAAAGTGGAGGGGACAATTGTTTGCATCCACATTCTCTTCCTATGCCCGGGGGGTGGCCCTAAGTCTACGGAGAGTAGCAAACACACATGAATTTACGCAGATTATCGCATGTTCTGCACTCGGTAGCAGACACGGACCTCAGGGCGGCAGTAGTTACCCTGGATATTGGAAAAGCCTTTGATACTCTCTGATGGGACTATCTCTGGGAAGTACTGTGGAGAATGGGGTTTGGAAGAGAGTACGTAGCCTGGGTCAAATTGCTATACCGCAAACCGATGACCAGCATGTGGAATGGGAGGCAGGTGTCAGAAAATATTGAGATAGGAAGGGGCACGAGGCAGGGGTGCCCGTTGTCTCCACTGCTATTCACCCTGGCCATGGAGCCTTTGGCGGTACGGTTGCCTAGGGGTATGGCACTCTGGGGTATAGCGGTAGACAGTCACACGCATGTGGTCTCCATGTATGCAGATGATGCTCTCCTGTAGGTGAGTGAGCCGAAAGGGACTCATTTGGGGCTTCCTCTGTTCTCCAAATTCATTGCCAGAAAACAATACTGTTCCCGCTCGCTGGCTTGGCGCGGGGGACACCTCAAGACC
The DNA here is from genome assembly GCF_964261635.1 of Lissotriton helveticus. Classification (NCBI taxonomy): domain Eukaryota; kingdom Metazoa; phylum Chordata; class Amphibia; order Caudata; family Salamandridae; genus Lissotriton; species Lissotriton helveticus. The sequence goes on along the minus strand of NC_136061.1, from coordinate 1,399,699,704 downwards.
TCCCCGTAGTCGGTATGAACTGAAAGTGTGATCGATTCCGTTACCTTGGAATGCAGATTGCCCATCTGCCAGAGTCCCAGTTTGAACTAAACACGGGGTAGGTCCTTACAGGACTGCGGGCATGTATAACGTTCTGGAACAGGCTGCCATTCTTGGTCAATGGGGAGAGTGACGGTATCAAAAATGCTGCTCTTGCCTCGCTCTCTCTATGTGCTCCTGAACTCCTTTTGCAAAATCCCTAAGTCTACATTCGACACACTGAATTTTCTCCTGACCTCCTTGGTATGGGCTGGTAAGCGGAGCAAGGTCAAGCTGGAAACACTCAAATTAGACATGGATGGGGTGGCCTAGGTTTGCCAGACCTAAGAGTATATTATATGGCCGGACTATTGCAATATGCCGCACAATGGTGCATGCGGAAACACACAGTCAAGATGGACCTGCTAGGGAGATGGAATGAGGGGACACAACTACTGGGATTCCTAATGATGGGTTGCAGGTTCCCTAAAGACTCCCCACACATAATTTGGCAGGTTACAGAAGTTTGGGAACAAGCAGTGGTACTGATTCTCCAAAAGGCCCCATATGCTAGAGCTCTGCCTCTCCGTCGGCTAAGGGATTTCCAAAATATCCAGGAGGCCATGGATATCTCGAAATGGTATGAGGGGGTTGTGAGTCTGTGGGAGATTTATATCAGAATGGTACGTTTGTGACTTTTCAGGAGGCTCAGGACTGGTTTTAGGTGCTGCTGGGGCATATTCTACAGTACGCCAAAATATCACTTACTGTGCATGAATTGTGGACTACTTTCCCCGATGAACCGAAGGAGTCCTGCGCATTGATAACAATGCTAGACCCAGGCTCTAGTTGAGGTCTCATCTCGCACATATACAAGGCATTAAAGCAGGACTGGGGTCTAAACTCATTCAGATTAGGGCGAGATGGGATGATGACTTGCCAGGACCCACTTATGGACGCTGAGTGGAAGAGAGCTCTGGCTCAGGTTGCGGAGGCTACCAGTAATGGACTGTTCAAGCTCATCCAGTTTTATTATCTACATCGCACGTATTTGACTCCACAAATACATGCACGGTTTACCCCAGGGCCGTCTTCTGAGTGCCTGAGCTGCGGCATGGACCCCGCCACATTCTTACAAATGACCTGGGGCTGTCCACGCCTCCAAAGGTACTGGTACCAGTTGGTGCAATCCCTTTGCACAGCAACGGCGGTGCAAATCGACATCTCCATGAAACATTGCATTCTGGGTGTACTCCCAGCGCCCAAGAAAGGGGCTAGGATGCGACACAAATTTGCACTCTTTGGACTGGTCCTAGCAATAAGACGGATAGCGATCCACTGGATATGACCGGCCCCTCCCAAGTGGGATAGATGGAGGGATGACTTGTGAGAGTGGGGGGTGGTTGAAGAATGTGGCCTCAGAGCAGTATGGTCAGATTAGAATGTGGAGAGTGGTCTCTTGGATTGGGGAAAAATGTTGACGGCAGTGTCTACAGAAATAACCCAAAGTGAGAATGGAAGTACACATAGTTCACCATCTACTAGACCCACTTTAACACATAATGCAACAACACTGTAACGCCCTCTCACACCATAAATGCATCACAAACAGATCACAGGTACATTGCCATATTACTATTACCCTGATGGTCGCTGCCAGGGGGGTGGGGGAGGGGGTGGGATAGATAAGGGGGAATCTAGATTCCCTAGGTTGTTTTATTGTTTTTTTCCCCCGATTTAGAGTCTATTTAAAAATGCACTGTTGCTCTAAAACATAAGTATCTCTGCGCGCGGGTAGCGAGATCATCACGAAGAGACGTCCCCCCTAAGTTTCCTGGGGAATTGAAAGGAATAACCCCTCAAGGGCTCACCCAGCATTTAACATCTTCAGGGCTGGAACGTTTGTTCTACAGCTGAGGGTGTATAGCGAAGTGCATCATGGAGTGAAGTGCTGAGTGGGGGATCTCTGGAGAACGGCATACCCTGAATGAAGATGTGTAATTGCACTGAAATGCATTTACTAATGGTTATATCTGTTAGGGGGACTGATGTTCACAGTGTTTGATGTGAAGTACAGGATAAAAGTGATGTTATAAGCAAAGTGAGGCCTCCTTTGCCTCTGAGTTATGGAGAATTTTGAAGAATGACTGAGTTTAGCCGCAAGTCTCCACCACCTTGCCTGACCTCAAGATGGCCGCCTCACTTGGTCCCCCCACAACGCCCTACCACTCATGGACAATTGATCTGGCCATCTACCCGATCTTGATTACAGCCCTCACTGGCCTTTCATCCTACTCTCCCTCCAGGGCATTTACTCGGTGATCTTTCCCTTACTGTGGAGACCTTGCTATCTGACTGACGCCCGGCGGAGCTACCTGTTAGCTGAAGAGGAGATGGGCTGTGGATTCCCCCTCGGCTGTCACCTACCCAGCCGGACCTTGGACAGACCGTCTTTTGTCTCTCTGTCGTATCCCCCCCCTACCACTTCACCCTACCCCTTTCCCCCTCTACGCTCCTTTCCTCTCGTCATCTTCACTCTTTAAATGGTTTTCCGTTGAGACCTAGCTATCTGACCAATGCCCGGTGGAGCTGCCTGATAGCTGAAGAGGAGATGGACTGTGGATTCCCCCGTGGCCGTCACCTACCCAGCCGGACCTGGGCAGACTTTCCCTTCGTCTCTCCGTCATATCTGTACCTTACCCCCTTTCCCTTCTTCACTCCATTTTACTTACCCTCTATGTTTTGTAAATGTTTTTAATGGTATGTTTTCTTTTTTTTTTTATTTGTAACTGATGTAATTTGGCAACTATGTGGAACCGTATGTAAAGCACTCTGATACCTTTGGGTCTAGCCAGCGCTATATAAAACTCTTTAAAATTAAAATAAAAAATAAAAAAGCAATAAAAAAAGTGATGCATGTCATTGACTGAGTATAATGAAACAAATGTTGAAGATGTAAATGTACATGCAGGACAGGGCAATTGTTATTGATAATCTGGATGCAGTGCCTAATAAAAACAAGTAAAAAAAAAAAGGTAACATAACTATATCGTTTTACCACAGTTAAATTCAGCAGCTCCATTTATTGAAGAAGAAATAACATTTCACTTCACAGACAGTTATAATAGCAAAGTACAAGCACAATGATAGATTGACGTCAACCTGGTCAAACCACTCAACTTTATAAACCTATGCCACTGCAGTAGTGGATAGAAGCTGGTTCAGCCAACCACCCCAGATATATATATATATATATTTATGGGGGCATCCACTGGCTTTGTACACTGCCTCCTCCGCCACTACGCATATATCCATACCACTATACTACTCTGCATTAAGTGGTGTGGTAGGGGCTGCCCAGTGTTTCACAATCTCCCCTTTAGCAAGTAGGAGACAAGAAAACATAAGTCCCCTTCCTGCCCACTCTCTAACTTAATTAGGGCATCTCCCAAGCAGGGAGATGCGAGGGTTAGGGATCAGCAGTTTCCTCCTGATTTGTGTAACTAAAGTGTGAATTGGCGATCAGAATAATCGGATCGCTGGACAGTGCCACACCACGCGAAAGAATATACCCACGGACAACCAGCATCACAGATATAAATAGTTTTTACTATCCCCCATTTTTGGTAACCTTAAAGGTGTATAGAATATTCTGTGGAAATATTTGAAGTGTAAGAGATGTAACCGGGCTGGTATAACCATCTGCTGGACAGCCATCTTAGCCTACACACAATCGTCATCATCAAGGTGGCCCAGATCGTGTTCCCACATCTCTCTATGGGATTAAAGCGGATCCAGTGTGTCTATCAGCACCATGTAGACATAGGGACTGCCTTCATTTCCTGTTTTTATTAAGGCCAGTTCAGACTCAAATTTGAGAACTGTGACTAAATCTGCCTTATACCTAACCATGGCATGTTGAAGCTTTACATATCTAGAAAACTGCAAATTATATAACTGAAACTCTTTCTGAAGTTGTTCAAATGACGGTCTCGTTATTTTTTAACCTACCTGTCCTCAGATTGTCAAACAGGCCCAGAATAGGTATTACTATTTACGTGATGGCATTTATCATGGTTCCTAATTTTACCGAGTTATTTTGTACTTACATTTAGAGCTCTAAAGCTATACCTGTTTATAGAGCAATATGTCATGAAAAAGCTTCAATGATGTCATCAGTAATGTCATTTGATATACCATCAGTGATGTCATACAACATGTCATATGTAAGGTCACATGCAGTGAATGGCGGGGCGCAAGTATTAGTTATAACAGGTCAATTTCTGTGTTTTCTTTTAGTTCAGAACGTTAATATTTAGACTGACATGTTCACCAAAATATAATGTTACTTTAACCTTTTATTTTTTCAGTGGATTTCTAAAATATAAAAACAAAACAAAAAACAGGCCCTTGTATAACACCCAACTATAACATTATGTTGGAGGGAAAATCTGTTGAAAAAACACCAGGAAACAAGTTGACAACGTAATATGGGTTTATTACAGTACTGCAGTGAACATCTGTCACTACAGGAGAGATCAGTTCACCTCCATGGAGATGCAACCTGATGTCTCAAGTGCAACTCAAAAGCAGCGTTATATATTCCCCCAAACCACAAAGGAAAGGTTACAAGTTCATCACTTACGTAAGGAATTGTCACACAGGTCGCCCAAGATAGCATCAATAGATGTAGAAATTTCTCAGAAACAGAAGCACGTGCAGGTGGGTCTAGCCTCACATGATAAACATGGAAACCACCAATGTGGGTGTCTGGTTTTCGGAATTTAAGCGGAGTAAAGATATATTTATCTAACTATGCAGCCCTGGTTATATCCTGCTGAGGGCTGATTGACAAAGCTTATCTGACCTTTTTCCATGTGTTTTTTTTCACCAAGCCATTTAGGTGTGAAGCTGTGGATTCTGCAGAAGTGAGTAACCAGCAATCTGACTTTTAGGTTTCATCTTGGCAGAAGTGTGCACATGTGCATCAGTACGTACTGAGGCAGGATGAGATACTTAGCATTTCTTCCTATGTATATGTTCAAGCTAAAGGTGTAAGAGACCGCTGCATTTCAGAGGAAGCAGGCTCTTATGTGATTGGTGAATGAAGATGGTTGTGATCACTTTTTATTACCTATTTGTGACTTATTTAGTACGATGGTTCATCCGAACTCACCACTAAATGTTCTGTCAAGTTTCCTAAGAGTGAGAGGAAATGTGACCTATTTTCGTGCAGCAGCTCAACTTGAACTAATTGCTAGATGTTGCCTGTCCTTTACTGTACAATGTGACCTGTTTATTTCTGCTAAACACACATTGCTCCTTCTGTGCATTGACCTGGCCTGTGTTGCTTACAGGGGTCTAAAGCTATTTCTAACCTGAAAGATTCGCCTGGGGGTTTCAGGCCTTAAATCAGTGAGGATCTTTATATGATGCATCACATTTTTCTCTCTATCATTCCCCCTCTTGTTGATGTTTCAACTACCTCTTCTAACCTCTAGGGGGCTCACCTCATCCTCACTACTCTCTCCCTTGGAATCCTTAGCACACTTCCTAACTATAAACGCTCCTCCTATGTTAGCTGTTATCCTCTTGCAGCACACTATTACCACCTGAAAAATAAGACACCAAATACAGGAGGAGGGGGTACCAACTCTGCACTTGCCACCTGCCTAGATTATTAGAATCAAAACACTCTTTCACATTCCCTCGAGGAATCTGGAGAGGAGGGATGTCAATGTCAATCTTATTGACAATCTCTTGTCACATCTGCACAGTGTTAAAATTTTTAGTTGGAATATAGCAGGTGTAAATGGCAAGTAGGGGGTCACTGGAATGGTTGGATTACATCAAGCTCTTTGATATTGTCTAACTGCAATAAACCTGAGCTGAAGGTGATGTATCTTGCAATGGCTTAGAGTACTATATGCAGCATGCCTTTCCATCTTCCTCAGGGCGGGCTAGAGCTGGGTTTCTAACTTGGTTAATGGTAACCCTAGATTGTGTTGTCTCCCAATAGATACTGGTAGCGCGCTATGTCAAGCTTTCCATCCTTCAATCAGTCAATGGCTTGTAAAGTGTGACTACTCACATGTAAGGGTCTCAAGGTAGTGGCGGTGGAGTTGGGGGGGAGCTGCTGGTCTGTCAAAGGTGCTGTGATTCAGTCAAAGAGCCATGTCTTAAGGTTCTTTCAGTATTGAGGCAGTGCCTCTGATCGCCTGAGGTGGAAAGGCAGGGTGTTCCAGGTCTTCACTGTGAGGAAGGAGAAGGATCTGCGATCAACGCTCTTTAAGGGAGGGGGTGTTTTAATCTGTTGTTAGCTGGTGATTTCAACTCTAAGTTAAGCCCTTATAGAGTAAGCAATTCCTTATACCCTTGCCATGACGGATATGCTAGGGACTATGTGTTTTGCCCTGTTATTAGTCAGTCATGATTTATGTAATGCCTTCAAGCTCTTGTGTTCTGGCACCCCAAAGATAGCTATGTTTCCAGCAGGGGTCAATATTCTATAATCAATATATACTCAATAAAGAAAGTTGAGGTGAGGACTGAGTACTGGAAAAATATAGTGTGTGCTTGCGTGACCAAAGATACCAGGACCTATTGGAAAATTGTTAACAATAATTCCTTTCCTGATACCCGTAAGTCTGCATTGAATTGTAATATTCCCCCGAAGGCATTGGAGATGTAGTTCAGTAGGTTATATTGTCCCGCTGATAATGGTGAATAGATCCTGACCCACCCAAATTTCCAATCAACATCTCATTTTCCTTGAAAAAGGTCATTACTGCCATTGTGATGAGTCCATGTAACAAAGCACCTGGCCCCAATGTCGCCGCTATAGATCTTTTTCAAGGGTAATGTTGAATTCTGGGCACCTCTATTAACTATTTTGTTTAATCAACCCTCTGAAGTTGGCTTTCCCAAGTCCTGTTGAAAAACATGGAGGTCCCACTGGTAACCCTCTAAGGTGGTTAAGGCTGCTAACAGGTGTCTGGAATTTTATTTTTGAACAATACCAATCACACAATAATGTATTACCAAGTGCCCTGCACTACTTATTCAACTGTACATACGCCAACCATTATTGAAAACTCATCAATTAATACAATATGTGTAAAGCTCAGAGTCTAACAAGTCTATAGACAAGGTTTAACAAAAAACAGGAAAATTGTCTTTAAAAATATAACATTTGTATATTTATTACACAATTACAGAATAATCACCATAATAACAATTGATTAAAAAAAGGCATACGGTGTCGCAATTAAAAACACATAGAATTATGGCTATAAGCAAAAGACAAACAATTTATGCATTAAGAAATTAAAAATGTTCACGAGAACAGGGGTCCCTCGTGAACATTTTTAATTTCTTAATGCATAAATTGTTTGTCTTTTGCTTATAGCCATAATTCTATGTGTTTTTAATTGCGACACCGTATGCCTTTTTTTAATCAATTGTTATTATGGTGATTATTCTGTAATTGTGTAATAAATATACAAATGTTATATTTTTAAAGACAATTTTCCTGTTTTTTGTTAAACCTTGTCTATAGACTTGTTAGACTCTGAGCTTTACACATATTGTATTAATTGATAAGTTTTCAATAATGGTTGGCGTATGTACAGTTGAATAAGTAGTGCAGGGCACTTGGTAATACATTATTGTGTGATTGGTATTGTTCAAAAATAAAATTCCAGACACCTGTTAGCAGCCTTAACCACCTTAGAGGGTTACCAGTGGGACCTCCATGTTTTTCAATATTTCTCCCCTGTCCCAGATGTGACAGATAAGGGGGCCTCCTTTACTTTCTTTTTTTTCCCAAGTCCTGAACAACATTGATTATTGTACCGGTATTCAAAAAGGGGAAACATTAGGAGCTCTCCTGTTATCGTCCTATCTCTTGGTTAGACTCCTCAGATAAATTAGTAGGTTGAATCATTTTGGATAGATTAGTAACATGGCTCCCAGACAATACCATCTTACAGTACTGCTTTTGTTTTGGACTTGAGATGATAGAAGAATGTTTCAACTTACATCTGTTGATTGGTAAGTACAATTTGACGAAACCAGTGTCATTCATCTTGTTTTATGGTCCTTTCAAGCGCGTTTGATAACGTGAATAGATCAACGCTCTGGGCCCTGTTGACTTCTATAGGGCCTAGGGGTATGTTGGTGTCCTTCCTGCAGGTGTAACATTTCAATCTTTCTGCCTCTGGGGTTTGGGGACCAGGAATATTGTACTAGTCCCATCAGGCTAACTCATGGAGTTCGTCAGGGCTGTGTCCTGGTCCCTATTCTGTTTTTATTTCCTTTGAATAAACTAGAGACTGTGCATCTGGAAGTAGGGAAGAAACTACCAGTTGTGAAAAATAGGCAGTTGCCTGCGCTCCTTTATGCTGATGATGCATTCTTGGTAGCTAGAACTCCTAAGGGCTTAAGACCTGACAGGTGGGTTTGTAAGTATTATGGAGAACTTGAATTTAGAGACCAACTGGGCCAAAGTTCCTGGAGAGAGTTATTTGCTTCCCCTATTTGGGTGTAACATTTGAGCAAAACAATACCTGGGCTGCTTGTCTGTCAAGCAGGAGAGCATGTTTTTCACAGGCAGTTGGTTCTATTTTCAGCCACGGCCGGTGGTAGGTGTAACTGCAGGGCGGTGACGTAGGGAGGGGGAGGGGCAGGGTGGGGGGTTGTAATGTATGGATTACGGACTTTAACAGGTAAGTAAACATATAAATTAATAAAACAAATTTCGTTGTGTGCACTGCATCACCAAATGCGATGCAGTGCGCACAACGAAATTAGTTTTATTTATTTATATGTTTACTACCTGTTAAAGTCCGTAATCCATACACTACAACCCCCCACCCTGCCCCTCCCCCTCCCTACGTCACCGCCCTGCAGTTACACCTACTACCGGCCGTGGCTGTCTATTTTCAGTTTTTCCTCCAGGATTGGGACTAAGCCATTTGCTCGCAGAGATTTATAAGTGAAAGGGTATTTACAGTCTTACATATGATACAGGGGTCTGTAATGGTAATGATTTGCAGGCAGAATAAACAGGGTGCTTATTATGCATTCCAGTAAGCAATCCCTATTTCATGGTGCACAAAGAACTAGGCCTGGATTACTTAGAGGAACATGTTAAATTGGAACCTTTGCCCTTATGGTACTCTATTTGGAGTAACAACCAGGCCATACTTGATGATATTATTCAGGACTGCCTGGCATGTGCTCCAGACCCCTCAAAACTGTTAGAGTGCAAATTTAGCCATTTTATTTGTTGGGGTGCATTATAACCATTGGTAGTTCGCACCTACACATACATCTTTATTTCATTAACTTAGGCCAGTAGAACGTTACCTGTAATGACGTGAAAAGTGATGTGTTAGGGATATTTTCAATGTAAACCTGAAGAAATTAACGTTGCAACTAAAAACATTGACTTGTAGAATTCGTACATGTCGCTGACAAGTATTCACACAATTGATGTGCTTAGGTAAACGTGTTAACTTAGATGTGTTCAGTAATAATGTTTAATTTATATGTGTAACTTTATGAGGCCTTCTGACATTCCTTATGTTGAACGATTTCAGTAGGCCTGAATTGTATTTTTTCCCTAGAGGCTCTCGCATTGGATTTACTAGTGAAATTCATGTGCAGGTTGAATTTGTTCTTTCTCAAGTTTCTGTTGCAGGTGCAGAAATTCATCCTTGTTTTCTTGAATAATGTCTTTGTGTTAGGATACTCAATATGGAATTGTTGTAATGCTCTGTAAGGTCCTGTACCTCAGACATGTCAATAGGTGGAGGCAAGGTATTATTGCTCAGAGATATCAATTCATTCATGTTTGTTTTTCAGAAAGATTGTTTCCAGAGCCTGGGGTTCTTTGCTTGTGATCTTTGATTAGACCAAGGTTTGATGATGCGGAAGAAGATATAATGATGATCAGACCAGTCACAGGGGGTAATCAAATCCAGTTGAATAAAATTGGGTTTAGCTATAATTAGGTCCAGGATCTAGCCCAAAATGGTTACGGTGCTGTCACAGATTTGAATTAGGCTAAGGTCAGCTAGGAAGGTTATGAGACTGTTCGCTGCTGGGTCATTCATGGTATTCCAGTGACGGTTGAAGTCTCCGAGGAAGAATCGGGGACAGTGTTCCACATTGGATGACATGGTTTCCATGATTTTTTCAATGAAGGGGAGGTTATCTCCTAGCGCATAGTTAAACACATGCAATATGCATAATGGTATGTGTTTGCTAGTGATGTCAATGCACAGGTATTCGCAAGACGGTACAGCTTCTGTATGTGACTGTTTCACTATAAGGCTATTCTGGTAAATACAGGCAATGCCTCCACCAGGTCTGTCAGATCTGTCCAGTCTGATGATGTTATGGCTCGGAGAGACAAGTACGTCAAGGACCGGACCAGCGGAATCCTTTAGCCAGGTATCCGTAAGTATAAAGATGTCAAGATCCTGAGCAAGGATGAGGTCAGCGATGTTTGTGGCATGTTTCACTGCTGATTTACAGTTGATGAGCCTGCACTTCAAGTGGGGAATGGTGTTGGTGGAAGTGGACTGTGTTATGGGAAAATATTTGAGGTTAAAGGTGTTTAAAGCTGGTTCGGGGGAATGGCTCAAATATGTTCCTGGTTATCAAGCTTGTCCATGTGTGTAGCATTATAAGAAATCAGGAGGTAGTCAATATCCCTCACTTTTAAGGAATTCTTAAATCTAGAGGGTCTAGAGAGAGTGTTCGGTTAGGGTATGGTTCTCTGGAGGGGGGACACATAGTTTGGAGATAATCCATTAACTGAAGGGGGAGATGACTGCTTAGTGTAGAAGTTAGTATCTGGTACTAGTTTGTATCTGTTCCTCCCTGATAACCTGTTAGCCCATCCGTCATTAGCCAATTTTGAGGTGATGACTATAAGCTTTTTTAAGTCAGCCTTAAGTTGTTGAAGATCCTGAGAGATATCAGCTAGGGTGGATGAAGGTAAAGGGTGGTGATGAGACTTCATGGAGTGGGTCAGGGATCCAGTAGGAGGCGAAGGAGTTCTGATGGAGAGATCGGGTACAGCTGGCCTGAAAGTTCCCAGAAGGGTCGGGTGAATTGGAAAGATTTCAAAGATTGTCAGCGAGCGTGGTAGAACTCATGAGCTGATATCCTAGAGATGCTGGGGTCGAAATAATATTGATGATGTTAGTGATTTTGCAACTACACTTCAGGGTAGTCCCCTTATTAGCTAAGGGACGTGTTGTGGAGACATTAGTATCAAGTAAGGCGGGGCTAAAGCAGGATGAGTGTAAGTATGGAATGGCTGAAAAGGATCAATTGCTATGTATGTCTGCATTCAGGGAGTCACCGTTCATGGTGAGAGAATCCGATCCCATCAGCAAAGGAGGGGAGATGGGAAAAAGGGAGCAGCACGCAGTGGAGGAGTTAAGGGGAGAATGAATGGGTGGGTGGAACTACAGGACCCGCTCGTTTGGTGCACCAGTGGGGAGGATGGGGATCTAAGCCCCCTCTTCAAAGTGTCAGGATCCCTGTTAGTTATGGAGTTCATGATAATGTGGAAAATGTCCTCAAAAGACCCTAGATGGTGGTCTGCAGCTTGAAAGAGGATTATCCCGTTGTTATATATGGTGATGGTAGCATCAGCTTTGAAAGTGGATGAAGGGGCTACCAACAGCCTAGTCCTATGTGTAAATGTTTTGGAGGAAGTGATCAAGAGTAGTTAGTGAAGTAAATTCCTCCATGTAGCTCTTCTTTTGGGGTAGAAGATGAGATCACAAATTGTAGATCCTTTATTAGAGAAGTAAGGATCCAAAATTAAGGTTTCTGGATAAGATTTAAGAATTCTGTGTTTGAGGATTTGGATGCATTTTTAGATAGGTTAAGCAGGTATTTAATAGTAAATGCATAGTGGCCCAATGGCTCCAGGTTGTCTTCAAGTAATCCCTGTGGGGTAGGATCTATGACTGTGCGTGACAATGGAACTAAAAAAGTGACGTCGGAGGGGAGATGAGGTTAGAAGTTTGCCTCCTGTCCAAGATACACATGGAGAACCTATGCTGCTGTACTGGACCCCCAATGCCGAGATTAGGATCTTAGAGGTAACCGAGCCACCCAGTAGTAATCACTTCAAAAAACAAAAAAGGTAAAAAGGTCAGGTGGGAACCTCTTTCAGCTTAAGAGGTAAAAGGATACAAAGGTGGGACTAATTTGAGAGAGGTGACAAATGAGCACAAAGGCCCTATTTTGAGAGAAGAGACAAATGAGCACAAAAGCCCTATTTAATATGTCAATAAGGAGATTCTATTGACCTCCAAAGGTGAGCCAGAAGTCCGCAGGAGTAGAAATGACAGGGACAAAGAGCACTCAGTAGCCGTTACAAGATGGCCGCCCCATTAGGTGTATTAATGTGGAGGGCCGTAGCAGTCCTCTCCATTAATCGGAGGACCCTTCGAAAGGAAGATAAAGTTTGGGTCATTTTTTGATGAGCTGGGCCAGGAGAGGGAATATGTGAGTCTGCAAAGCATGATTTAAACAAGCCTATGAGCTGGAGCCATATTTGGAATGGGTTAGTCACCCCCAGGAAAGCATGTTACTCACCATGTTTCTACTTTGATCAATTAGATTTAATTTTATTTTCTATGTATTTATTTTTTATTTTAAAAGTTTTATATAGCGCTAGCTTGACCCGTGGGTATCAGAGTGCTTTACATACACACAGGAGAGAAAAATATTGCATTACATAGCAGGACCTAAGGAAAGCAAAAAAATATATATAAGTAAAACATAATAATTAGGCAACCATGAAGGGGAGAGAGCAAAACACAGGTGGTTGACACATTCAAGTAACCACCTATCCTTGATGGTCAAGTGAGAGGGAAGTCAACTAGTATATTGAAGTCTAGGTTAGTTGAAACTTTGCTTCCAGCATATGCTATTGCCCCTGCGATTAAACTTCTCACCAAACCCTGCTTCATTTTGTATTCTTCTGTAAATATTACGAATATCTGTCAAGAGACCTTTTGATCTCAATTTTAAACAAGTTACAGTTCAAAAAATGTAGAGCAGCATTGATCTATTTGCAGTCTCTATGCACAGAGGGGGTATATCACAGAGTTGGTTGTTTTTTAAAATCTGCTATTAGACTTTATAATTCTTTATTGTTTTAATGAATATGGTTTGTGTTTCTATTTAGATACTATATATAGGATATAACCTTGATGTAGTCGTCAAACGATTTTTTAAGGATGTAAATTAAGTGTCCATGGCTTCTCCACAATTTTACAGGCCATGGAGGACAATGACAGCTGACCGATAGTCTGATGACATCTTTCCAATTGCAAAGATGATATCAGGCTAACAACTTGTTAACTGCCAGACTTTTTTTAGATACATTTTTTGTAATACCCCTGTTGAACAAGATGTGGTAGGGAAAACAAACCCTCAGCATCCTTGGAGAAGGGTGGGCATGATAAAGTTACCTTGCACTTCGACAAAGCAGGAGGAACCAATCAAGTAGTATAAAAGAGGGTTCTAAGGCCTATGTTTCTCCTTTCATTATTTTTTTAAGAATTTCTCCCACTCTTCTCAACCCCCCATGACAGACGATAAAATGCCAAATACTAGCTACCTATGAATGTGTCCAGCTTCAGCATGTATAATAAAACACACTTCTTAATTCAATTCAATTAATATTTATTATGATTTAGAATTCCAAAGAATTCCACATAAAGTACATAAATAAAACATCATTCAGTACATACAAGAATGGGAAGTAAAAATACAAGTACAATTTTATACTAGGATACCAACAATTAAAAAAAAGAACACCATTTCCTTCAGTAGACTAAGCTATACACTGGGCAACATCATATCAATGCAAAATAACTTCTTTCAATTAAAACACACTATGGGCTGTCATGAGAACCTGATTTAAAAAGAGGTACACAGAAGAATTAATAACAATTGTAATTGTGATTTTGGGAAAGGGGAAAAGCACTACCCTCTCCTACAAAAGTGCAAGTGCTCTATGCAATTTCCGTAGGAGTGGTTACCAAAACTCCTCTATAAAAAGTGCAAGTGCTCTGTGCAATTTCTTAAGGCAAATATTTCCCCCCCTCCCCTAGCAGCAGTATAGATGATTTAACATCGGGATATTATAAACACTCGAGTCACTTAAACGAACATCTTTCAATTAAAACACACAATGGGCTGTCAGGAAAACCTGATTTAAAAAGAGGTATACACAAGAATAATTATCAGTTGAAATCGGGTTTTAGGGAAAAACGAAAGGCACTTAATTATCATACAAAAGTGCAAGACCTTATCACAAAAAAGTGCAAGTGCTCTGTGCAATATTTGGAGGAGTATTTACCAATACTACCCTAGCAGCTATATAGATAATCTAACCTAAAAATATTAAAAAGGCTATTTACATTCATACAAAACGTGCAGGTGCTCTGTGCAATTCTTTTTATGGGCAAATATTTCCCACCCTCCCCTAGCAGCCGTATAGATGATTTAACATCGAGATATTATAAGCTCTTGAGTCACTTCACAATGTTACAAACCTAATAAACATTTAAAAACTCTTTGAAAAACCGAAATTTTTTAAAACACATCAATTCAGATGGAGGGGACAGAAGACAATTATGGGCCTGTTCAGCTGTTGCGATATTATACTTTAAAAAAGCAATCCTCAAATATCTACGTCGTATAAAATGGAGTGCAGGACACACAATCAAAACATAATTCAGGTCTTTTATACCGCTGTTACACAGTTGACAGTATCTTTCATTTTTGGGAATATCCTCCCAGACACCTGTTACAATTCTTAGGGGTAATAAATTCATTCTTAACAAAAGAATCACCCTATGAACTCCGTGTTCCAGGTTCCAAAGAACATACGGTTGGGGATTTTTAACAATAGAACTCCCAGCAATGCAGTCCATCCTTCCATTTAATGAACATAGTATCAGATCTCTTTTGCGAGAAACCACATATATTTACTTTTTAATGATATGCTTTAACGAGGATTTACATAAAGCTGCTGCCCCTTCCTTATCTAAACTGAACAAACTCAAAGCCTTTAAATAGTTTCTAAAAATAGCGCTTTTCCCCCATCATGTTAACAAATATTTCCCTGTGCAGTGCTGCCCTCAATAAATTATCGGGCCATTTTCCAAAGCATTACACCACCTTAAACAGGCAGCCATTGATAACACGTATGTCGAAAGAAGGCCAAATTCGAGCCTAAGTGCCGCGATTGGCGCAGCATAATTCAAATTACATATTTGGCGCTCAATCTTTCCTTCCACTTTCTCAAATTTGGCCCATTCACACTCATCTACTGTTTCACTAGCATAATTCTAAGTCGGTGGGATTTTTATTTTGTAAACCGAAATGATGTGGGAAAAGTTTCCCACATTGCATATACAGGCGATTAATTGCAGAAGCTTGTGAAATTGCTTTCCCTTTACAATGGTCCAAATGTCTGCTAGCAGAGCACCTGTCTGAAAATATTTTTCCTAAATATGGATAAAATTTCACAACTTCCAGTTTTTCCCTTCCCAGGAACCAACTCAGATTTTTTCTAACCTTGCACCCTTGATAGCTAAAAATCATTACTTTGCTCTTTAAAATATTTATTTTTAAAAAGTGCTCTTCTGTGTACTTAACCAGCTCTATCAATCTTCTCTGCAGCCCAATTGGAGTTAAGTTCATTATTATTGCATCATCTGCATACAACAGACAACTAAGTTTAAGGTTACCTATTTGGGGACGGTCCCCTTTACTCCGTCCTACCCGATTCGGCAGATCATTGATATAGATAGAAAAGAGTAAAGGGGCCAAAAGGGACCCCTGCTTTAGCCCGTTGTGAGTACATATTTTCCTTGATAGGCCTTGAGATCCCCCCAACAAGACTTTTGTCCACGGTAAGGAATGGAGTGCAATTATTAATCTTAAAAGGTTCCCTGGGATCCCCATTGTGACCAATTTCCTCCACAGCATCCCCCTATCTACCCTATCGAACGCTGTGGAGAAATCTATAAAGGCAGTATACAACGGGACCCCTCGGCCCACAGGATATTTTTCAATTAACGTTTGTAGGACAGAAATGTTATCCAGAGTACTACTATTCTTACGGAACCCTGTTTGTTCCAGTGGTATGTAATTATTTCCGAATGCCCATTCTTGCAAGTGGCCCAGGACACTCTTCGCAAACAGTTTCCCCGTTGCCTCTAAAAGGGAGATTTGTCTGAAACTGGCCGGGGAGTTTCTGGGGCCCTTCTTATATAACGGGACCAATATACTTCCTTCCAGGAATACGGGATGTTCCCAGTGTCATAACAATGAGCAAACAACGGATATAAAAATTTTGCCCAATCTTCACAATCCTGTTTTATAATGGCTACTGGAACATCATCTGGACCCATTGCCCCAGAGTATCTTGACCCCTTAATGTAACCTACAATTTCCAATTCTGTTGGTTCTCCTACATCAACCCCCAATTCTTCTAAATTCTTAAGAACCCCCTCAGACTGATCTGCTAATTGATTAGGAGCATACAGTTGGGAAATATAAATGGACCATTCAGATTCGGAGATTAAAATGGGTTGTGATTTTTCTCTACCATCACAAAACTTCGCTATCAATGCCCAATACTTTCTAGTATCCCCAGATAAGGCCACTTCACGAAGGGTTACCCATTTTTCATCTTCAGCTTTCCTCCGATCTGATGCTATTTTTCTTTTCCGTACCTCTCTCTGATTTTTTAAGCTAGGAGCTCTAAATTGGAGTCTGATCAACCCATTAATCTCCTTATTCAGTTTATTGATTTCCCATGGAATTAATGCTATAGAGGAGGTTCTCATATCTTGTTTATTTCTCCCCAATTTTCTAATTGCTGCCAAAACTCTCTCATATCTCACGACCGGAGTCTCCGGGCTTGCCCTAAATGCTATGTTCTTAAATATCCTCTGGAAGTTCGGAAGTGCCTTATATGACCAATGAGTACGGCCATTATTTCGAGAATAGGTGACATTTTCCTTCCTCTGGTTCCAGAGTTCAGGCTTCTCGATATTTGTAACCATCTTTACCTCTAGAATGTTATGGTCACTCATCTTAGAGGGGAGCACCTTAAACTGTGTACACGCACTGAACAATTAAATGGAAATTGCCATGTAATCAATAAGGGACATTAAAAGTATAAGATGCAGGCGAATCCTCAGGAAATCTACCATTTAAAAGTAGTAGGTCAAGATTCCTAAGATTTTGCAAGAGGGAAAGGCCACGTTTATCGGATTTTGACTGGGCCGGAAGTACAGACTCTGGAATAGCCCACACCTCCTCCAAATCCGTATTAGAGAAGGACATAACAGCACTGTTATTTAACTTAGCGTTAAAATCCCCTACCATCAATATGCGTGCATTTTCTTCCGTATTACTTAAAGTTTGCACGAAACTGCAGATGGAGTCAACCAGTGGGTTAGATGCCCTCCCTGGGGGAATGTACACATTTACCAGAAACAAAATCTTTGCATGCCCTAAGTTATCATATTCTAATTTCAGTTTTGCACAGATACAGCAATTTGAGGGGTGTTTATATATCACGGGGTCCCATGCTATATTGCAACTAAGTAAAATAGCTAAGCCTTCACTTGCGTGCCCTTTTGTGGATTTTTTTGCTATACTGCAATACACATAATAATTCTTTAGCTGGGACTCTTCCGTCGCCCACGTCTCTTGGAGACAGATGATCATGGGGTTTAAGTCAACCAATGATTTGAGCTTGTAACAAGATTTTCCTAGCCCGCCACGTTCCATGATATAATTTTCCCCAACTAACTACCCCCGCTCCACGGGTTTTTTACTTGATGTTTTTACCCCATTCAATGTACCAGCAACCCAACTCCATTTTGTCACCTCATCGTCCCCGTCCACTCTAGGGGCCTCCTGAACCTTGGGAGTAGGAAACTTAATTTCTCTTGATCCCGTTTTACTTCCTACTGTTATTTCCATGTCTTCAAACTTTATGTGTGTATTTTCATCCTTATATTTAGTGAAGCCCCTCCCTTGCACCTGATAACATGCTCCAGAGTTTTTGATCAGGGTACTATGCGGAACAACACTTGGTAAAATGTCTATTCCTCTTTTCCTGAAGCTGTCAATATTTGCTAAAACGAGTGCTGATACTATCCCTGAGGAAAAAGTTGCTATAGTACTAGGGGGGGAGCTCACTACTTAAAAAGCTCCCCTGGTTTTTGTGACTATTGGGAAAATTAAAATAATGTCCATGTGGAGTGGTGGGTGTGTTTGTGAGGCCCCACCATGCCCACTATCAGGCGTATTTATTGTCATCCCCCAGAACTGCTCAAGAGCAATGGATGTATTTGTTCCCCCATATTGTCCTGTAGTGTAGTTCCTATATTCCCAATAGGCTCTGCGCATTGGAATAATATATTCAGCAGTGTAGACGTAGGACTGAAGTCGACTAGGTCTCTACTGACTATATTAGACTTAAGTTTTGCCAGCTAGCTCAGAGGTCACTAGAAACTTTCTCGAATAAACGAGGAGGAGTTTAACCTCCCTGGATAGACAAGAAGGGATTAGCTTCTGATAACCATATAACATGACAACTTTGCTCCCTCAGAATAAGAGTGTATCTCTAGAGTCGTGTGAAAACAATAGACAGCTATTTCACTCAGTCAAGTGTGCATACTTAGTTTCACCAGAGTGCAGAGAAAAGAGAGACGGGCGTTTTCAATAAAAGGTTGTTATTTATTGAGCAGTCTTCTTTCTCATGCAAGAGAAATGAATTGCCACAATTGCAATACTCATAGTAAAGTAAAGTGCGTACAGTAAAAGGAGGATTAAGAAATAATACTGTAAAAGCATTGATATGGTTTCTTAGCCATATGATACTTTAAAATAGATAAAATATATACATACTTATATACATTGACTAACGTACTCAACTGGTGCTTCTAATACGCCTACCCCGGTGTACCTGACCTAAGCCTAATACGTGGGAAGGAGTAAGTAAGTAGCAGTTTAAGTTAAGTTGGTTTTGCCAAGAATCTGACGCAAGAATTCTCTTAAAGGGTTTAAACTTGTATGGGTAGGGTCTTGTATTTCTCTCTCAGGACTCAATATCCCAGTAACCCGCGAAGGTATCTGGAAACACCGGAGCTGGATTTCTCGGCAGGAGAAAAGACAGCGTCTCTCTCAGTGCGTCAAAGGGGAAGGGCAGCGTCCGTGGGCTCTCGCATCAGCTGGGCTCTCGGGCAAGTAGATACCACCAACGTCCACCACCAACCACCAACGTCTGTTTGCTTAAGGCAACGTTGGTATATTTATACCTGAAAGGTGCCGGGTTTGACGTAAGGTTGGACATAAGACGTCAATGAAGATGTCACCAAGAACTGGCCGTTCTTAGAGTGCTCACAGGAGTTCTAGGACGAAATCAAAACAAAAGCAATGGGGAATTCCCAGGTTGCTGGAGGTTTGGTTTGTTTACAGAACTCGTTGTACTTTCTAGGAGCCTGGGGAAGTAGCCTTTGCTTAATGTGGACCGCATGGGCTACGACTAAATATGGATATGATTCTTTCCCCATGACTCGTGGTGTTCGTCAGGGTTGTGTCCTGGCCCCAACACTCTTCCTGCTATTCATTGATCAAGTGGTTAAATTCTTTGCAGACACCCCCACTGACGCCCCTTTGTTGGCAGGGTCAAGGTTTCCAATGCTTATCTTTGCCGACGACACCCTACTCCTCTCAAAAACACGTAGTGGTCTGCAGCGGGCGCTGGACCGCTTTGAGGAGTTCTGTGCCATCAACGACCTTAAGGTAAACGTTGGTAAAACCAAGTTTATGGTTCTGAATAGGAGGCACCTTGTCCGGAGCTCCGTAAGTTTGAGTGGAGTCAACTTGGAACAAGTTGAAACCATGACGTACTTGGGGGTTACCCTGGACCGTCGCTTGGGATGGAAAGATCAGATTGGTGCCCAACAGCTTAAACTTGCCCGACTCACTGGTTGCCTCCTGAGTGAGCAAAGGAGATCAATCACTAAACGGGTTACCCCAGCGTTAAAAATCTATGACACCAAGATCAACACCGCAATCTTATATGGCGCTGATCTCTGGGGATACACTGACCTCTCCAGCCTATTCAGAACCCAGTGTAAGTTCCTAAGGAGCCTGATTGGGTTACCCCAATCATCACCTTCTATACCCCTATGTCTGGACATGGGATGTAACCCAATCAATGAGATGGCAAGATTTAGACTGGTGGTCTTCTGGAGGCGTATATGGACATCCCCCGACCTTACCCTTTTTGCTAAGGAATTGGCCGAAGTTAGGTCAATTGGGGGATCTGGAAGAATCCCTTGGTTAAAAAGCGTAAAAACCATTCTGATCGAAATGGGACTCGAACATCTGTGGACATCTCCAAGCACCAACGCTTTTCCATCCAAACAGGAATTCAAGGCATTGTACTGGGCCTCGGTCCGTTTATTGTTAATAACTGCCTCCAGCTCTGTTGGTCTTACGGGAAGGTTTCTGACCATTAAGTTGGATCCCTCCCGTGAGACCTACTGGGATATCATCACCAAATCGCTGGACAGGAAACTTTACCATCAGTTTCGGGTAGGATCATTGCCATTGAATTCCTTTACAAATAAATGGGCTAAAGGAGCAACTGAATTTTGTAGTTGGTGCACAAGTCATAAAGAAACTGAGGGTCATTTTTTGTTCGCCTGCCCGATTTACTCTGTGCCTCGAACAAAATGGCTAAAACCCCTGTTTCTGCACCTTCCTTTGAGAAGGTCCTCGGAGGCTATTCAGGTTTTAAAAACCAATACCTCAGAGATGATTGTGGTGAGTATAGCCAAATTCCTAGGGTGGGCCTGGGCCACCAGGGCAAGAAGCAGACAAAACCCTTATTAGGGCTGTTTAATTCCTTCATATAGGTTTACCCATATTTTTTCCAACTAAATTTAGAAAAACTCTACATAGTATGAGGTATGTTTCCTGTATCTTTTGTCTGTCTTATAATCTTAATATGCTATGTTCAGGTTCGTCTTTGTATTTCAGTATGTTTAATAATTTTTTACGTTACTGGTGTTGCTATTTTTTAAAGGAAAAATGTTATTACAATGAATTGTGTTTTAAATATTGTCTTTTATGATTTTTGATATCGAAATAAAGACTCTAAACCTGAACCTGAACCTGGATATGATTCTTATGCCTCTATAAGGATATTATTCATTATAACCACATAAGGGCATAAATCAGGACTATCGAATTTAGGGTCCTAGATAGAACTACAACACCCACTCCACGATCTAATGTCCCTCATTACTTAAAACTAAGCAATAGTAAACATATAATGATGCATGTGTTTTCCAACCCACCCCAAAATACATAAAGTTGCATATTGAAATGGTATATGGTAATACACGAAAATGAGTAATGGTACTGTACGTTTTTCAAGCAGTGGTATCATTCAGTTAAAAAATGCATATATATATCAGCTGAATGAATTGCGAAAATTACACATGAAATGGCTCTTAATACAGAAAAGAAGGTCGAGACCATTCCATCTCATAATAATACAAATTCTGTACATATGCTAGAGGCTGAGGTAAAATATTGTCTCTAGAGTTCCTAAAAATAGAAGCTCTGTTCTCTAAGAATAGTTTTACTTTAAGCAGAGTACATGTGCCAGAAAAAGGTAAATATTTTGGAAGTGGAAAAAAAATAATTTCGCTTCAGGGGAAAAAATAGTTCCAAATATTTTCAGTAGCTTTTGTTTATCAAAGCTGAAGGCCGAATTCAGAGTTCAGGGAACGCTGTGTGCTTGTTGCTTAAAAAGTTATTCTTTCTGTTCAGGGGAGAACATCATTTCAGACAGACTTTCAAAGAATTGGTCTACGGCTTCAGGTGAAAGTTCGACCAAGTTTGAAAATGCCGCAACAGTGCAGTCATGAGAATGATTGCTATCATCGATGTCAGGATCAGCAATGCTCACAGAAGGTCGTACCTGGGTGATGCTGCTCTCACCTCGTACGTCACTACCCCCTAATCGTAGTGGTGAAGTCTCAACGAATGCCATAATCAGAATGGGTAGCCGCTGGGGACAACACGATGCATGAGCCGTTACAGGACTTAGCAAAGTATCTGTATCCAATGGTACTGCTGATGGTAGTGTAAGACAGACGTCCAACACGCATTCTTCTCCGCATAGCATACATAGAAGCACAGGTAAGATGCAATTCTGCCAGATGGGTCTGAATGAAAGAAACCAGGTCATATTCAGATCTCTTAGCCAGGCTAATCCAAGGACTTTAGTTATGCGGTCCCGATAGCGTATAGCTAGGATCGTTTCTTCCATCGTTGCTGGAGTCTTGTCTGTGACTTGGCTTGCCATATCGGAGCAGAAGGATCAAAAATAAAATGCCTGCTACGAGTCCCAACAGAAGTGGTAGGCCGCCAAAGACAGAATGGACAAAATTAGGAAAAATGCCCAGAACTGTTTCGAAGGGTGTTAACAGTCCCAAAAAAATTGTCTTAAATATATGTGGGATACCACTGGTATCAGACATATTTAGAATTTGGCTTAGCATTTCTACGAAATGCACGGGGCAATTTGTTGATAAAAGGGTATGTATCTCTGCCGTTGTCCTTGCAACTTGCAGATCATACGTTTCTTTTGATGATGTTAAGGGCACAGTTGTCTGTAAAAGTACAGACTTTATTCTACTTAAAGTATCAATTCGAATAGAAGAGATATTCAAAGAAGGCCAAATCGTTGCCTCCGTATCTGGAGTGCGGTTTGGATACAATATTTGCATACAGCAAGTGACCATGGAACTCACGCTCACGAGATAGGCTTTTCCTGGCACCATGCCACAACAGCTGTGGTCCACTATTAGAATATAGCTCCCGTTAGAAAGTCGTCTAAAGAATGGCTCTATTTGTGTTGCAGGTGTGCCGTGCTGGTGACATGAAAGGTTATTTGAAGTCCCCTCACAGGACCCATGCAGGTCAATACCTTGACACAGAAGTATACCGCTTAGTGATTGTTTACAATTCTTTCCACTAAGAAATACATTCTGTTTCTTTTCACTGTAACATGTGTGTGTATATGGTAATTTCCATGATGACTTAATGTACCCTTTACCCAACCTTTCATACTGGCCCGCTGGTATATACTCTTGGCAGTATTTAAATTGGAAAGTTGTTATCGGAATTGTAATTATTCCGTGTATTATCCATTCAATGACAGGTCTTTCTGACATTGTCAATGGTAATCTCCCAAGTTTTTCAATGCTCAGAATCGTATAGTCTGCTCCTTTTTGTGCCAGACTGATTTGTGTATCAGTAAGGTTAAAGATAGAGAATAATGACGTTGTGTTGATTAAACGCCAGGGCACGTAGCCTGAATGCAGATTTTGCAACGTCCAGCCAAGCTGTACAATAGAACGTAATTGGGACTGACCGTGTTGTAACATTAGTAAGTCCTGCTCTATTATATCAATAGCAGAGGATACAATACTGTCCATTGAATATATTCTGGAGGACAGAGTCATTAACCCATTGTCCACAACAGAAAATGATTTTTCCAAATTAATACGATCAATTTCTCGTATTTTTTCTGCTGTTTCAATTTGCATCACTTTCTAAGCTTCGTTGTACGCAGCGTATATACCGGCCGCTATGAAACATTTTTTACGCTGTTTGCGTGGTCCCATTATGAAATCACGCAAGTCAGCACCGTCTTTAAGTAAAGTCAAGTGTTGCTTAATTTCAGCCAGTGTGGATTTCTGCAGCCATTCGAGGCAGAGTTTCCCTACACTGTATGTTGTAACTATCCCTGGATGTTGTCTCTGGGAGTATCTAGGGTCTGGCCTGGTTATTTTGAACCCCTGTGTTTTGTTCAGGAATCTATCTTGACAGTTATTTGTGTCTGTGGGCCAGATCAACCATTTTTTCCAATCAGGATGTGTTCTGTTTTGGTTAAAAATATGGGATACGTCTATCTCAACATCTGTAGTGCTATTACTGTCAGGTGTTGGCTTTGGAATAGACGGTTTGTTTAAGTCTTTTATCTTGGCTAGGCCAAGACAGGTTGTCTGTTGAATGGTATCATTCAAGAATATTATTTGTTCTGAGACCATGCAGGCTCTAATTAATGCTTCTAGACCTTGGACCTGCCAATCTTTGGTACCCCAGATGGTTTTTGTTTCAATGTTGTTTTTCCAGAAATCCAAACCAAATGTAATCATTTTTTCATAAAATGTTTCCGAATAGATCAATTTAGTATTAGTCAGCATTGTTTTTACCCCTGTCTTATTTAATAGTTTGAAATAAAATGTTTCTGCATCACTTGTGTTAAATCCTGAAAAATATGGGAATTATTTATTTATTTATTTATTTTATTTATTTAGTGTATTTATAGAGCGCAGAAACCTGTCACCCAAAGGGCATCCTGGCGCTTTGATCAAGAAACCGTACACTTTAACCGCTCAGGCCGTTTTTGGAAATAAGTGAGTTTTTAACGCTTTCCTGAACGGAAAATAGTCCTTGAGACTCCTCAAGGAGAGTGGCAGGGAGTTCCAGAGTTTGGCCGCTGCAACGCTGAAGGAGCGGCCACCCATCCTGACTCTTTGAAACCTCGGAACCACAAGAAGATGCGCCGATGAAGAGCGGAGAGGCCGTGAAGCAAAATACCACGTAAACATATTTTGCGGAGGAATAGGGCCCTGTTGGTGTACAGCTTTAAACACCAAACATGCAGCTTTATACTGTACCCGCAGATCTACCGGGAGCCAGTGTAGGTCATGTAAAGCAAGGGTGGAGGAGCTGGACCTAGGGCGGGAGAGAGCCAGCTTAGCGGCCATGTTCTGCACCCGCTGAAGCTTCCCCGTCAGGTTTTTTGGGGCCTCCAGAAGTAGCCCGTTGCAGTAGTCGAGACGACTTAGTATGGTCCCACGAACTACTTCCGGCCTGGCTTGAACGGGGAGAAGGGGCAGAACTTTGCGTAACATACGCAACAGCATCATACACGTAGCAGTGGTTTTATTGACGTGTATGTCCAGCTGTAGATTCGGGCCAATTTCCTGTAAAATGTTTTCGAACTGCTTTTAGGTGGAGTTGCACAATGTTCCCATTGATTATAATTAAAAACATTTCTAGGCTGAGCAGATTTATGCAAATAGTGATGTGCAAAGTGATTATAACAATACATTTCTTCATAGTTTGATGAACCCTGTAAGTAATCATGTTCTGTAAATGTTGCCGACATTACTAAATCTGATATCATATCATTAATACTTTCAAAGTCCCAATCATCAGAGAATGTACTCGGTTTTACAAAGTCACTTAATGAAACCTTGAACTGGTGTGGATATTTCAAGAGCTCGACCGGGCCATAGATTTCGTAATCTGTTTTGTCCCATGCTACCCCACCGGGTATTGGATTGGCTGTGACATTCACTGATGATAGTTCTCTTTTCTCGATGTGAGATGACTTGTGAGGCTTTAGGACCAAGTTGATGTTCTGACTTGCTGTGTCCATTGTACTGTATTTTCCCTCAATGAATTTTCCCAAACAAAGAACCATGATGAGCCAAAGTAGGAGGAAAAGTACACCTAACACAATCCGAAATTCAATCCATGGAGAAATCAGATAGGTTTCTTTGAGTTGATGTAGAAGTTCAGTTATTTTGTCTTTAAAAGTTTTAGTTGCTTGCGTTTCTTCCGATTCGCTTGGATCTTCAGAAAAGTTATCGAAATTGATGAAGTAGCCAGATGCAGTTCTGTCAATTGTTGGAATCGCTTCAGGGTTTTCAATTGCTTTTGCATTTTTTGTTTCATTAGCATAGTCTGAGGCTACATTGTTGTAGACTGATGTTTCTTGACGAATTGTTGCAATTTGGGTTTCAAGAGGCACATGTTCCATGGCATTGTTGCATAGTCCTTTTTTATTCACTGTAGGTTTATCAAATGTGATTAGTCTCTCAGTTTGAACCTCTTGTATTGTAGCAAGTTTTGGTACTCTGCTACTTCTTGGGAGTCCACTGGGCCTACTTCTTATTATTGGCCACATGATTGTGGTTTTACCAGGTCGATGGATACAACTCGGTTCTCCTTTTTACCAGCAAGGGGCGGTAGTACAACTGATCTTGTTCCGCTGACAGCTAAGACAGGTACTGCTTTTCTGTAAGAAGGCCCAAATTCCTTCTTCACTGCGATCTTTTCTCTGACCAGATCCCCAATCTTTGGAATCCAGACAGGCCTTGCTGGGACAGGTGGTTTATCTTCAGTGGCTGTTGGCTGCTGTTGTAACTTTACGTTGCTCAGGTCTTTTCTTGTTTCATTTAAGTCCTGTAAAATAGCCAAACGATCTTTGATATCAAAGCATTTTTCTTCTACCACTGAAGTCTGACTATCGAGGTCCTGAATATGCATTCTAGTCCCGAACAATAGTTCGTACGGACTGAAACCTTTCAGAGAATTTCTTGGCAGATTATTAAGACTACGTTGGACA
Organism: Lissotriton helveticus; assembly: GCF_964261635.1. Taxonomy (NCBI): domain Eukaryota; kingdom Metazoa; phylum Chordata; class Amphibia; order Caudata; family Salamandridae; genus Lissotriton; species Lissotriton helveticus. The sequence goes on along the minus strand of NC_136061.1, from coordinate 1,399,673,108 downwards.
CTTGTTAAATGTTGGACCCACCCATCACCCGAACCTAATACCCTCGCCGTTATAGATTGCTTTATGTCCCGGTTTTTTCTTTCCAAAATCCCATTTCCCTCAGGATGGAAGGGACAAGAGTACCGCAATGCAATGCCCATGCTGGTCATGGCCTCCTTATAAGCTCGAGAGCTAAAACCAGGACCCTGGTCAGAATGTTGCATGCCAATTGCGTATGTGCCGATATGGACTCGCAAATCTTTTATAACAGTTCTGGCATCAGCCGAGCGCTGGTGGCTGAAATTTTAAGTGAATCTAGTCTTGAATGTTAATGGGACGCATTTCTGCGTATAGATAGCCTTATGCTTTCTAAAAGAAGGGTCCTGGCATTACTCCAGCTGGTTCGCCACTGCGATCTCTGTTGCAGTTTTGACAGCCCATTGCAAATTTGTAGTTATGCAGGCTCATCCCCGGCCACCAGTATTCTGATTGTAATTCTTTCAGAGATGTCAAGATCTCCTGGTGCCTTAGACCTAATCCCATATGTGCTTCTCGAATCAAGAAGATTCTCCTGTTTGTGTTTGGAATCACTCTATCCCCCACTCCAGGGATTCGAGCAAAAGGAACGGAGTTTGCATCTATTACGCATGTATAATTGAGTGGATAGTTCACGGGTAATGCTGCACAGTCGTTTTTTTAAGACGTTTTTACCGCCAGCATGGTTTCCCCGTCTATGTATTTTTCTGAGCGCTTTTTTGTGGCTACGGAAGCCGGATTAGTTGCTTCCGCTGTGGCTGTGTCAGCCAATGAATTCCCTGCAGCGTGAACGCCATCATGCTGATGACTCAGTGTATGTATCACGTGAGTCTTTTGTAGTTCTTTCTGCAAAAGAACTACTTGTTCCCAAAGCTTCTTATGCTTTATTGTGGCACCTGTGTCATCTTTGTAGTCGTTTTGAACCCAGTTCTGCAAGTCATTGTTGTTAGATTTGACGCAGTAATGTGAATCGCACACTATTAGTGTGGGGAATTCGCGATCGGCAATATCAAGCGCCATCTTTAAAGCTAGTAGTTCATCTCGCTGAGCTGTACAGTCTCCTAGAGATTGCGTTTTAGTGACCAGTGGTCTAAATTTCCCTTCGTGCCAACGACCTTTAACAATCGCGCACGCAGCACTGTAAGCTTGTTTACCCCCAACTGCGGGTTGTGCTGATCCGTCTGTATATATTATACAGCCGTAGTGTTCTAGAGGCAGAATCTCGGTCGGCAGCGGACATTCATATTCATATTGTAGAAATTCTTGTGTTTTCAAATTAGGATCAAATTTGTATACTACGTCTGTTGCAGCGAGAGAATTAACCCATTGTATCCATCTCGGATGTAGTGCTTTAGCATTAGGAATGCTTGCTTTTGTTACCGCTTCTAGGGCTGGTACAGGAGTAACGATTATTATTCGTTTACCTTGTGCTAGGGCTCTTTCTTTTGCTACAGCAGTCTGAACCGCAGTTAGAATTTTTTCAGTAGAACTGAATTTCATTTCAGCTTGTGTGTACAAGTGTGATTTGTAAGCTATTGGTACCGTTTCTCCCTCATTAGAGGTCAGGTACGTGAATCCGCATCTTCCTGGGATGACTCGGATTACAAGGTTGCGTATGTTTTCGCGTGTTTGTAATTTTGTTTTAGCTAACATGTCTGTTTGCAATGATCTCAAAATTTCTGTGTGTTTTTGAGTCCAATTGATTGGTTTGAAGTCAGATTTTATGAATTCATAGAGAGGTTTAACCCTCTCTGCATAATTTAGAATGTATGTTCTTCCGAAATTCAGGAAACCTAGTATTGATTGTAAGTTCTTCAGCGTTTTTGGTGCTTGGAGGACAGCGCATTTCTCTAAGAAATTGTCCGCTAGGCTTTTGCCTTCACTTGATAATTCATATCCTAAAAACAGGACTGTTAGATGGGCAATTCGTGAATTTTTAAAGTTGAATTTGTAACCCTCAGCTGCAAACCCAAGTATTATGGTGTTTACTCTTTTCAAGTGAGTATCCAAGTCATCATCTGTTAGATTGATGTCATCGACATAAGATAATGCTTCATCATCATATATTTGTAGTAACTCTGTTACTCTTGCTGAGAATAATCCTGGGCTATTCTTGAATCCCTGTGGGAGTCGACAGAAATTTTTTCTGCGACCCCAGTATTGAGAAAGCGGTCAAATACCTGCTTTCAGGTGCTATGTTTTGACAAAAGAACCCATTAGTGATGTCTAATGTCGTTTTGTATTTTTTGCGCACAATGTTATTCATTAGAGCTGCACTGTGTGAGTTTTGTACTGCAAATGTCTTGCAACATGAGTTAAGGTGTCTGTAGTCCAAAACTAGACGATATGAATCATCTGGCTTGGAGACAGGAAACAAAGGATTGTTCATTTGCGAGGTGCATGTTTCAATCACCCCCTAGTATTCAAGTTGATCTAAGATCTCCCTGACTTGTTTTTTAGCTTCTTGCTTAATTGGGTACTGCCTTTGTGCAGTTGGTTGACATTTTAACTGGATTTTGTGAGGAGGAGAGTCCTCATCCCATCCAACATGATTTTTGTATAATGCAGGAGCTTGAACTACTGCCCATTTTCTTGCATATGTATATTTTCTATGAATTGGAATATGATTTGAGAAGGCAGGCATAATCATTTCTTTGCCATGAGGGCACTCCCTGACAAACTCTGGTGGCCAGTCTTTCTCAGCTAAAAGGATGTCATAGCCTTTTGAAAGATTATCCCAAAAGAGACCTCTTACTTTCCTGGTCTTATCTCCCTCTATACGTAAAGTTATCTCGTATATTTTATGAGGTTTGCTAACTCTGGTATCTGCAGTTTCCACCTGAATGTATTCATTCGTGTCCACTGTCTCTAGAAGATTCATCAAGATCTTGCGAGCTATTGTCACTTCTGCTGCGCTATCTAGCATTGTCTGGGCCCACTCTCCGTTTTTCAGTTGTGTCCTCAGTATCCTCGGCATGTTTAATTATTTTAATACTGGCTACCTTCTTTCTTGGAAATTGTAATTTTTTATTTAGATGAGCAGGTTCCTTGTCTTTGGACTTGACGTGCTCTTCCCTGTGTTCTGACCATCCTCTTCTTTCCGATTTCTGCGAGGAAGTCTGAAAAGATCGAGAGGGACGTGTATCAATATCTTGATATCTATCAGGTTTTTTTCAAATTATCCCTATTTCTAAGGTTGTATCTTTTCTCAGAGGGCTCCCTCTGGGGAGACTTGTGTCCTTGGTCAGGAGATCTTTCTCTCCGCCGAGGAGACCTTCCTCTGGACTGGAATCTTTTTTCTTTGGGAGTGGATTGTTTATTTCCATCCCAGCTCTTTTTTGGAGTGTTTATATTATTTTTAATAAATATCTTTTCAGGATTTTCAGTTAGTTGGGGTTTTACGGGTTTCCCACCCAAACTATCTCTACCTAGTTCTTCATAGGATTTTTCTATGATTCTGGCAAGTTCAAATGGTTGTTCTGCTATATCTGTCTCTCTCAATTCCTGGCGGATCGCCACAGATGCTGCTTCTCCTTTTATGTTGGCTAATAATATAGCCGAGACCTGCTTGAAGTCTTTCAGTAGTTTCATACCCAGAGGTAAAGCAGGTTCTGGACCGTATTCATTTTGAATCTGTCTTAGTACATCTGGTATTACCGCCATGGACGCAACACCATGTGTTTTGTGTAAATGGAAGCAAAGACTGTGCCCCAAGTGTCACAGTCCTCCACATGTGGTGCGATCCCCATTGGAAGACAGATAGTCAGAATTCTGTGTTTCTCAGTAGGGGTAGTATCCGGAAATACTGCCTCTATTTGAGTGATTTTTTTGTGCTAACCAGAATGGAATTTGTTCCCGTTTTGCGGGTGTTTTACCAAGACATGATTGTATGTTCTGTGGTGTTATTTTGTTTGTGTTCCCCTGATGAGGGGTCAGCTGTGCAATGTTAATTGCTGGTTGGACTGTTGTAGTCCGCATTACATATTGGACTAATTGTCTATGTATTTTAATCAGTTGTTTTAGCTGTGCTAAAAGTTCTGGTACTGACATTTTTTCAATGTCTGGATGTGGTGTGTAGCTGACTAGAACCGGCCACGTTGCTCCTGGTCTACCTTGTGGACCGAGCTTGGTGATGTGATTGTTATGTTTTAGGGCGCCATTAAACCAGAGCAGGTGCTCTTGGTAATTTAGTGGGATTTCCACCTCCTCGAAAGGGGTGTTTCCTCTATTTTGTAATAGTGGAACTCGTGTGTGACAGAGTTTGCTGCTGGAAAGTTTATCCATGAATAGAATACCTCTGTCTGCCGATATTCATGGGCCTCTATCACGAATATGACTATACCACCTCGTGATGACAGTCCGTTTTCTATAAGTTTAAGAGTTATCGTTTTTCTTATGTTGACCGGAATGAGTATAACATTCGGGTCATTGTCTCGGAGACTTGTGTCATCCGCTAGGAGTTGAGCTGCTATTCTAGCTGCTTCCCTTTCGTCTTCACTTTCTGACATTTTTACTGACAGAAAGGTTTTTGTTGCAGATTAAGTTTCAAGGAAACAAAGATTAGGTGCACAATATTTTGGAACACTGTATCCTTCAACGTTGACTAAACCAAAAACTATACATAGGAATCTCTTCCTACTAAGTTCCGGCAGATTTTAACCTTTTACCCACTCCAGACGTCTTTTGGAGTATTTACGGGAAAAAGGGTTCTGTGTGAAAAAGCACGACTGAGTTACTCTAACGTCTTGCGTTAGATTTATCGCCTTACCAAACGTTGGGCGCCATGTAGTGTAGTTCCTATATTCCCAATAGGCTCTGCGCATTGGAATAATATATTCAGCAGTGTAGACGTAGGACTGAAGTCGACTAGGTCTCTACTGACTATATTAGACTTAAGTTTTGCCAGCTAGCTCAGAGGTCACTAGAAACTTTCTCGAATAAACGAGGAGGAGTTTAACCTCCCTGGATAGACAAGAAGGGATTAGCTTCTGACAACCATATAACATGACAACTTTGCTCCCTCAGAATAAGAGTGTATCTCTAGATTCGTGTGAAAACAATAGACAGCTATTTCACTCAGTCAAGTGTGCATACTTAGTTTCACCAGAGTGCAAAGAAAAGAGAGACGGGCGTTTTCAATAAAAGGTTGTTATTTATTGAGCAGTCTTCTTTCTCATGCAAGAGAAATGAATTGCCACAATTGCGATACTCATAGTAAAGTAAAGTGCGTACAGTAAAAGGAGGATTAAGAAATAATACTGTAAAAGCATTGATATGGTTTCTTAGCCATATGATACTTTAACATAGATAAAATATATACATACTTATATACATTGACTAACGTACTCAACTGGTGCTTCTAAATACGCCTACCCCGGTGTACCTGACCTAAGCCTAATACGTGGGAAGGAGTAAGTAAGTAGCAGTTTAAGTTAAGTTGGTTTTGCCAAGAATCTGACTCAAGAATTCTCTTAAAGGGTTTAGTCAGCTCCGTACCTTGGTTCTTAGAATGAAGGAGGTCTTGTATCTCTCTCTCAGGACTCGATATCCCAGTAACCCGCGAAGGTATCTGGAAACACCGTAGCTGGATTTCTCGGCAGGAGAAAAGACAGCGTCTCTCTCAGTGCGTCAAAGGGGAGGGGCAGCGTCCGTGGGCTCTCGCATCAGCTGGGCTCTCGGGCAAATAGATAGCTGCTCTGCTCCAAAACCACCACCGTCTGTTTGCTTAAGGCAATGTTGGTATATTTATACCTGAAAGGTGCCGGGTTTGACGTAAGGTTGGACATAAGACGTCAATGAAGATGTCACCAAGAACTGGCCGTTCTTAGAGTGCTCACAGGAGTTCTAGGACAAAATCAAAACAAAAGCAATGGGGAATTCCCAGGTTGCAGGAGGTTTGTTTTGTTTACAGAACTCGTTGTACTTTCTAGGAGCCTGGGGAAGTAGCCTTTACTTAATGTGGACCACATGGGCTACGACTAAATATGGATATGATTCTTATGCCTTTATAAGGATATTATTCATTATAACCACATAAGGGCATACATCAGGTCTATTGAATTTAGGGTCCTAGATAGAACTACAACAGTCCAAAGGTGGAAAGGGACTTTGTAAGCCGCCCACTAGTACTGACATCTGCCTTGGCAATGGTGAGAGGCCTTTTCCAGACCAAACCCAACTAAATGTTGGTTTAAGTGTGTTGCTACAAGTGCACACAGTACCAATATGATTGTTGACATAACCAAAGAAAGGCGAAAGAGACATACCTCATAGAGCTTCTTGATGCTGAACCATGCGGAACCATTGAGTCCTCTAACATAAGTATTGTCTCATTGGCATAGGTGTTCTATTAGTACCGTCAATATGGTGTTCTTTTGTGGAAAATATTTAGTACACAATATGTATGTCAGACGATATGATGATAAGACTATTTTCATACCACACAGAAAGGTTGTTTCACTTGTGCCTTGTGCTCATGTGCAGTCATGAAGAAAGGCTCCAAGGGAAGTTCAGAAACATCATTAATGATTCATATCTCAATAAGTGTTCTCACAAAAACACTATACAATATAACAATATACAATCTGACTACGCCTACAAGAACAACCCGCTGAAGAGATGTAGGAGGGTGAATGTATGTAAAGTACAGTAATGTTACTGATGTATTTTGGAACAACTAAAAAGTCCAGAAATCTGGCTCTTGATTATATTCAATCAAGAGGGAGTTATGAGGAAACAAACTTGCTATTACTTTCACAGCGAGACGAGATCAAATAACTCACACTGGTGAGCATGGAATTGAGTTCCAGTTAGCTCTTAGCTCCAAATTACTCTTGCCCAGGTGGAGGCATGCACATCTAACATCTTGAAACTGAGTCTACATGCTGTGATGCTCATGCGTTGATGCACACAAAAGTTCTGGACTTATGTCTGTCTGTTGTCTTTCTTGTCTTACAGGTAACAAGGAACTTTGCTAGACGAGTAGGGAGTCTTGCCAGACGGTCCAGTGGAGAACTAGATCTCAGGAGAGGTTCCAGGATGGAGCAGCACCTTCAGGCACAGGACCAGCGACATAAGAGGGTGAGCTATGAACTATCATGCTAATCAAGTGAGGTGATGGAAGCCTGCAGGTAACTCGAGCCCAAGATGGCTGCCATACTCTCGCAAGATATCAAAATCTCTAACTCCTTGACGAGTAAAACTCTCAAGAGTCCTTTGAAATGCAGCCTTGGGAGGGTTCCCTCCCATATGTGGTAGCAATGAAGCGAAGAGGCTGAAGGTGTGTTGCCGAATATTGTGGAAGCCTGTCTAAAGTGTTGCATTGAGAGGCATTGTGTTTCTATGGTTAGGGTATTAGGGTACCAACAGAAGGATATAATGTTGCTGGGGATATGTGTTGGGCCTTACAGTGTCAAGGACTTGGGGACACCATACTGGAAATTGAAGGCAAACTTCTCCAGCCGGGATCTCACAGGTGCCCCAGTGCTTCAACATTCGCTAGGGAAGCACTGTGGCAGATGTTAGGTACTGTGGTCTACCAGCGTCGTGCAAACCAAATAGAACCCGCCCATTGGGCTAAGTCGCGCATGTGTAAATCCCGCTTCATTCATTCATTCATTCAACCCAGCACCTGCCTGTTATTCTGAAGACAGCCGCAAAAAAGTTGCCAGCTGTCTGGCTCCCCTTCAGCCTCCAAGTCAGTAGGACGGCCATTTATTTGTGTGCGGATAATGAGATAATGAATGTTTACCATAGCTCTGTACCTTGGCAAAGCAAAGCAAACAAAATCCCACCTGCACTACATCATTGCGGGTGGGGGGGGCGTAAAAAACCCCAAAACCCCACCTTCAGCCAAGGTATGGGGAGGTATGGCGTTGTGACAGTAAGTCCCCTCATGGTGATCCTGCAAGTAATCCTGCTCGGAGTGCACAACTGCATATATTGTTGGTATGCTGGCTTTTATTTTGGCCCTGATGTTATGCTAATTTACCTTGTGCAGATGTCTAGGCCTGTCTCAGACAATGCAAGACCCAGGACCTGCCTTATGACCAAGAGTCCCTAGCTTTGAATGATGATGAAATCAAAGTACTGAGTAGGGGCCTTGCATATGTCCCAACGGCTATCCCCAACAAATTTGCATTAAAAACAGAACTATACAGCTTTTTCCGCAAAATTAGATTGCGTTACTATTTTAGAAATTCCACCACAGAGCAACGCACATCGATTACTGGCCTGAGAACACCATCCAATTTCTTCCCTCCCACTTATGCTATGACCAGCAAAATCTTAGATTATGAAAGTGTGGTCTCACGAGATGTGGATAAATTACTGAATGGACACAAGTACACCAAATTCAATCTCAGTAAGGCGGAGAGAACTGCCCTGCAAACCTTAAAAGAGAAGAAAGAAGTGGTGATCAAACCAGCAGACAAGGGCGGGGCCATCGTGGTCCAAGATGTGTCCAGGTATAAGGAAGAGATATACAGACAGTTGGACGATGGGGTCAGCTACATCAAGCTCTCCAGGGATCCCTCTAAAGAACTAGCCCTGACAATTCTTGAAGTGACACAAAGAGGCAGAGACGCAGGGTTTATCACGGAACAAGAATTCAGATTTCTCAATCAAATCCATCCACGCTGGCCCACCATTTATACACTTCCCAAAGTGCATAAGAATATGGATAACCCTCCTGGTAGACCGATAGTCTCGGGATGTGGTTCAATGCTGGAGCCTCTCTGTAAATACATCGACCACTTCCTGAAACCGATTGCTGAAAGCACACAAACCTACTTACGAGACACCATGCAGACCATCAATTTAGTTGATGAACAACATTTTGACTCCACCAATCAATTACTGGTCACGTGTGACATAGTGTCATTTTACACGAGTATACCACAATTGGAAGCCCTGGAAGTCATTGGATGAGTATTGGACCAGAGGACAGCACCCGTACCGGTCCCAACTGAGTTCATCATTGATCTGCTAAAATTGGCCATGATGAAAAAGTTCTTCATCTTTCAAAATGAATTTTTCCTACAGACCAAGGGAGTAGCCATGGGCGCAACTTTTGCCCCAGATTTAGCCATAATATATATGGATGACTTTGAAAAGAGGCACATTTTTGACAACACCAACCCATATGGAGCGAATGTGGAATATGGGTCCGCTACATAGATGACATTCTGCCTATCTGGACAGGTACGACGGACGACCAGGGGAAATTCCACCTATGGCTAAACGAAAGAAGTCCTGACATCCACTTTACTATCCAGTCAAGCAAGGACCGTATTGATTTCCTGGACATCACTATTTTCGTGGAGAAAAATTCTTTGCTTGCGAAACTTTACAGGAAGCCGGCTCAGCGTAACTCCCTCTTACAATATAACAGCCATCACCCACGGGGACTTCGGGACAATCTTCCATTTGGGCAGTTTCTGCGCATTCGTAGAAACTGCTCCCTGGAGGCTGATTACATGCGTCAATCACAAGAACTGCATGATCGCCTGTGGGAACGTGGCTATCCAGGGAGGTTGATTAAAAGAGCACGCAAACGGGCGTAGTATAATCCACGTGAGAGTCTCCTTCATCCCAAGGAGCGTGTGGATCCTTTGACTAAACGGATGATCTGTGTAACAACCTTTTCTACACACAGCAACGCCATAAAAAAAATTATCAATAAATATTGGGGATTGATATCGGATGATATCCAGCAAAATAAACTCCCCCTTAACTCATTCAGGACTGCCAAAAACATCAGGGATATGGTGGTTCATTCCTTCCTGGATGTTGAACAACCACCTACAGTACGGTCTCTGTGGAATCTTCCACCCATCCTGGGACGCCATCGTTGTGGATCATGCAACGCATGCAATACGACAATGTAAACAAAGGAGTTTAGCTACAAAGAACGAACAGTTGCCCTTAAATCATACACAAATTGCAATACTTCAAATGTAATTTAGGTGATACAATGCCCTTGTGAACTTCTATATGTGGGGCAGACGCAACAAAAAGTTAAATCCAGGATCCTGCAACACTGTAGCCGGATCAGATGCGAGGTTGCAGGCACGCCTCTAGTGGAACATTTTAAGAGGTTCAAACACGCACCTGACAGCATGAAATGGATTGCACTGGAAAAAGTCACACTAGGCCCGAGGGGTGGTGACATAGCCTCGATTCTGAATGTCCGTGAGTCAAAGTGGATGGCCTTTTTTGACTCAATCAACAACGGACTTAATGAAGTAGAGGGGAGCCATGCCCAGCTAGCAACTTTGATGAGATCAACTATGATCTGGTCATGACATATAGTCGACCTTCTGCATTGGTTCTCACCTAAACGTCATTTATGCAACCACAGCCCTCTCACTTGCAACACACACAGGTTCATTTCACCTCTCTCATGTGCCTTGTTGCCCCCTTACTTGGGAAAGAAATGTCTTCACTCATGGGGGCCTAGACAGGTAGCTGATGCTTTGGTGCCTTTACCCCCATGTCTGGGAGGTACGTGCCTTAATTGCTCGATAAATCCATGTCAACAACTTTTGAGCATGCAGCATATCCGTTTTTGAACCTTGTGCCCTCATGTGCGTTGATGCCCCCGTCTTTTGAAAGAGACACGTCCTTCCACATGTTGACCTATGCAGACATTAAAAACTTTGGCGCTTTTACCCCCGTGCCTGGGAGGTACATGCCATAAATAAACCACAATATTTTGATGTATCTCATAAAATCTACCGTGGCGCCCGTACCCACATGCCGGTAAATATGCACTTCTTAACAATGTATATGACTCTGCAATTTTGTACTGTGAAACCTCGATAGGACTTTTAAATTCCACATACCACATGCCCCATACACTGCAGGTTACACTTTTCCAATAAGCCAACCGCAGGACGGTATGTATCAACCAGCAATATAGTCTTTCCTCTTTGACGGCTCTCACGCATTCTGCGTGAATACGTGCACGTTGCCCTGACGGCGGTGACTTATTACCGGATCCCGCCGCCTGGTCTGATTAAGCGCATTCGGAAGGGAGACATAGTCACGGACAGGCCGCGCTATGGCCGTTTTTCAAGGTACGAATAGTTTTTTCCCACCAGTACCCGCTAGGGGTATTGCATTCAGTGTCAATATCGTATTTTTGTTCTATTTTCAACAGAGTGGTGGTTGTAGCCTTTCCTCGTTTGTATTTCAGTGAATGCTGACTCTACAAGCAGCGCGTGTCCAGCTAATTTCGGATTCTCGCCAACAGTCATGTGAGTTTCATTGTGGTCGTGTACTGACGAGCACACGTAGAATTGACCGCATTTCTGCATCTCTGACTGTGTGTTGGTTCTGGCTTTTTTCTCCGTCTCCCATAGAGTTCCTTTTGTTGTGATGGCTACACCTCTTCATTCATGTTGATGTTCCTTTTAAAGTATATACAGTGAGTAGAATCCTGTTTTTGCCACGATGACGTTTGGGTTTGGTGGCACTGGGAGAGACCACAATAATACTGAAGTGTCTTTCCTTTTTCTCAGATCTCCTGCGCTTCTATGTTTTTTGGAGCCTCCCGGCCCAAATTACTCTGCTCTTCCCGCCATGGTAGATATGGTTTAGGCTTGTCCAAACACGTTTTGGTGTGATTCAGGCACTACATTCTATTAATTCATTCATGCTTTTCTCCCTTTAGATTCACTTGCCCCTCCACACCACAGCTTCCCCCACGTCCTGATGAAGACCCCGCTTTAAGGCTGTAACTGCTGTCTACCTTCATATTGGGGTCGAAACGTCGACTTTTGTTTTCACCTCAACAACGGCTTACGCTAACAGTTAAGCTGATACATGCAGGAGCTTTTTGAGCATGTTGTCTAACTAAATGGTCATGAACAGTTGATGTCGTTCTTCATAACTGGCTCACATTTGAAGCCAGGGTAAATACGTACTGTTTTATGAACTATGAAGAAATGTTTACCCTTTAGATAGGACTTAAGATCTGCTATATTTTACCCACAGACTTTTATTTTTCTCCCCTCTTCCCTTGGGGCACACATTTTCTATAATGATTATGAAATGCCTTTATTGGTTTTGTAATTTGTGTAATCCTTTGCTATGTTTTCACACTGTGAGTAAAAATAAGTGTGATAAGACTTCAGTTCAGTTGTATTTTCATTTAGTATTCAATTGTTTGTCAGTTATCTGTACTTGGACCCCCTTGTATATGTATCGATGCTGCAAAAACGACCCTGTAACAAAAACGGCCCCCAGGGGCCCACAACCGGCCCCCACCCATGCGACGCACTGGGGGATTGTTCGGTGCCCGCCATGGCCAGTCCGGCCCTGCTCACATTGTTTCTTGGATGTATAATAACTCCACAAGCTAAGTGACGTTAAGACGGAGGTCATGATCCTGGGCAGAAATCCCCAACTCTTGGGCCCTCAGCATTGGCCGGAATCATTAGGGTCTTACCTGCCCTGTCCTCTAAAGTAAAAAATATGGGCTTTGTATTGTATGAGAATCTTTCCATGAAGCCGCAGGTGATCAAGGTTACTGCCACCTGTTTCACTGTGCTCAAGGGGCTTAAAAAGATCATCTGGATGATTCCCCAAACAGCCCAAAGGACTGTGGTCCAAACCCTAGTCTTATCTAGAATGGAATATGATAACGTCTTGTACTTAGGTATAGATCAAGCATCCATCTGACACCCACAGATAGTTCAGAATTCATTGTTTTCGCAAGTGGACCCAATACATCCAAAAGCTTGTCTTGGCATTGTATCAAGGAATGCTCTAGACCCTTGCGTGGGTCCCTTCCGATCTTGTAAAAATATGTTATCAATTCTATGTCAAGGTTAGGCGTATAACAGACCTTGTTCTCTATCTGTGGCCCGAACACTCAGCCTTTAAAACATTTCTATCCTTTAACCCCTTCCACGCTCATGACGAGCTCAGCTCGTCATGAGTTACGCCTGCCGTACGCTCATGACGAGCTGAGCTCGTCATGAACCGCGGCTTTTTAAAAAAGTCAGCGCACAGCGGGAAAACCCGCAGCGCACATGGGGTTAAAGCTGCGGCTAGAGGTTTTATCATAAGTTTTGTTTCACGGAAAAAGAAGTCTTTTGATGCCAAAAATATCCAGTTATTGGCTGACATTAAACGTCTTGAATACTCTTATAATCGTTCTAATTCTGACGCCTCCTTGAAAAAGCTTATTAAGGCAAAAATTTCCTTTAATAAATCCTCTACAGAGGCTGCTTTATCTTATCTCTTAAAAAGCAGTGCTCGGTATTATGGAGGCCAAAATAAGATGGGAAAACTACTTGCCAATTATTTAAAGATTCGTCGAGAGCGGTCTAAAATTGAATCCATTCGTACAAATGCCGGAGATTCCTTATTCAAAGATGATGATATACTCAATGAATTTGTCTCTTTTTATAAGAAGCTTTACACGCCAGAGCTGCAACCTTCTTCTGATGCACTTTCCTATTTTTTTCACTCAATTCCTCCCCCTTTTTCACAAGATACGGATTTTGTGTCGCTGGACTCGGATATCACCCTTTCAGAAATTAACAATGCTGTTTCAAAATTAAAAAAGGGTAAAGCACCTGGCCCTGATGGCTTTACTATTGAATTCTATGCGCATTTTGTCTCCTTATTACTTCAGCATCTTCTATTACTCTATCAGTCTTTTGTGAAGGATGCTTCCTCTTCAGGTTCTTTTCAAGAGGCTGATCTGTTTAATCCCCAAAGATAATAAAGATCCCTCTTTTTGTAAAAATTATCGTCCGATCTCTTTAGTTAACGTAGATTATAAGATTTTTGCAAAGATTCTTGCCCTTTGTATTGATCCTGTTCTCCCTAATATTATTGGCCCCGAACAATCTGGCTTTGTCAAAGGTAGATTATCCTCAGATAACTCTAGAGATTTCTTCAATATTCTAAGTAAGGCCTCTTCCCTTAATTATCCCATTGCTACTGTAGCATTAGATGCTAAAAAAGCATTTGATAGAATTGGTTGGGACTTTATGTTTCGAGCACTTAAATGGATTGGATTTCCTGCTAAATTAATTGCTCTCATTTCATTATTATATTCTGGACCAAAAGCCTCTATTTTGTTAATGGGAAATCCTCTGAATACTTCTCTCTTTTTAGAGGGGTTCGTCAAGGTTGTCCCCTATCTCCCTTATTATTTATCATTGCCTTAGAACCTTTTTTAACGGAAATTCGGTTAGATGAGAATATTTCTGGGTTGAAACTCGATTCCTCGCATGTTAAAATGTCCGTCTATGCTGATGACATCCTTCTTTACTGTTCTAATCCTTCTACTTCTCTTCCCGCTTTCCTCTCTCTAGTTGATACTTTCTCTCAATTATCCGGATACCGACTTAACTCGGATAAATGTGAAATTCTTCCTTTAAATGTTCTTTGTTTAAAACAAGACTTTATCTCTACAGGCTTCTCTTGGAACACTTCTAAAATTAAATACTTAGGTTTAGGGTTCTCTCCTACCAGTCCAGACACATTTAAAGGAAATTTTGATAATCTTTCCAAAACTTTGTCTGCATCTATTGATCGTTGGCACCCACTTTTTCTCTCCTGGTGGGGCCGCCTATACTCTATTAAAATGATGCTATCTCCGCTAATTTTATATTTTTTATCTATGATTCCGGTTCATATTCCTGGTTTCTATTTTTTAAAAATTGATTCTATATTAAGCAAATTCCTCTGGAAGAATAAATCTCCTTGAATTGCCCGTAATGCTCTCAAAGTTGATAAACTCTCTGGTGGTCTCAAATTTCCTGATTTTAAATCTTATCATAATGCTTTTTGCTTACGGCAATCTTCCCGTTGGCTCTCTCATGATCCTGTTCACGATATTCATCCTCCTATCTGGTTAAATATTGAGAAATCCTTTATAACTCCTTTTCAGTTTGATGAATCTCTTGCTTTTACTAACAATATTTCTTCCTTTTGTTCTCAAGTGATCTCCCATACACGTAAAATACTAACGACCCTCCTCCCGTCCTCGTATCCTGCTTTCTCTTCATTGGATCGACAACCTATTTGGCATAATCACTTACTCCGTATTAAAGGTCGTACTATTTTCTGGAAATAATGGAGATGCAAAGGTTTACTCTGGATTTCTAAATTAGTAACTAATAAACTTCCTCTTTCCTTTTCAGATCTTCAATCACGCTTTTCTCTACCCTCCTCTTGTAAATCCCAATATGATCCCTTCTCTTTTGCAATATTTATCTTCCTTATCACCTACTGCAGATATTCCTGCCAAATGTTCTAATCTCTATCCGTTCTTATCTACTACTACTTCGGCATCTTCTCTTTATAGACTTTTATTTTTCACTTCTGTTAGACCCAAAGGAAAATCTGAATTGGCCTGGGAAAAGGATCTTGTAGAATGTTGGTCTGTCTCATTTTGGGAAAAAATATGGCTAAAGATTCATAAAATGTCGAGAGCAGCTAATAAATCTCAAACTCTGTGTTTCATCTACAAACGTCTCCTTTTTACTCCATTGAAATTGGCCTCCTTTTCCGTAGATCTCTCCTCAGCCTGTTGGTCATGTAAGAGTCCTTCCGCTGATTTAAAACACATGCTTTTTGAATGCCCCTCTCTTTCCCGCTTCTGGCTTTTAGTTTGGTCCCAAATTAATAACATTTTTAATACTTGTGTCCCTTTTTCCATTTCTAATATCTTTTTAGGCTCCTTATCACCCTCCTGGCCATACCCTTCCTCCAGTCCCTCATTAGTTGACTTGCTATTAGCGATTGCCCTTCACCTAATTACTTCTAATTGGAAACAAGTTGAGAAAGTCTCTTTTAAGGCTTGGTGGAATGTGGTTTGTTTTAATCACAGACTGGATACGTGCAATATCTCCCCTATTTCCTTGTGCATTAAAAGGGACCTTTTGTGGCTCCCTTTATCCTCCTATCTAACTGATTCAGCCTCAACTTTTTCTCACATAGCTAACACTCCAGATGAAGTTAGGAAACCTCCTTAAATTCTTTGTTGTCTTTTTAATTCATTTTTACAGATGATTATCTTTTGATATTACTCCTTTAATCCTTTATGGATTCGCTTTTTTTTATGTTTCATGTTTCATATTGTACTGATAATTGTTATTATTGATGAATTACACTTATGGTTCAGGTAATGTTCTTATTGCATTTTATTGATATTCTACTGATCCCCCCTCCTCCCCCTTTTCTTTTCTTCCTCTCATCCCCCTCCCTCCTTATTCTTCTCTCAACATAAGAAATGTTGCATTGTAATTCTTTCTTATATGATATTTCTTTGCTATGTATGCTACATTCTCCTATTCAATAAACTTTAAACTTAAAAAAAACATTTCTAGCCTCCTTTTCAAGAGGTTCCTTAATCCATTTCGTTATAAACTTGCTAACATGGTCCAATGGCCACCAATCCGCACTTCTAGGATGCCTCAAGTAGTAAGGACTGAATATCTCTTCTCCTAATGGATCTTTTATGACTGTCTTACTTGTCGTAGCTACGTCATCTCTTAAATCATCATTTAAATCATCATCCTGTTCCACATCATAAATGTGCTCAATATAGACCTGTCCTGACCCTTCTAAAACTTTGTCCTCAGTTTCCATTAAACAATCTTCATCTGATAGATTTTGCATGCCGCCGAGGACACATTTTCTCTGCACCACCAACTCTAGTGAAGTTAAATCCCTCCTTGCTTCTTTTATCCATGTGTTTTGTTTTCCTTTGTTTCTTTCCCCTTCTATTATCCTCTTCTTCTGAACTTGACCAAAAATCTTCCTTGGATCTACAATCCTTCCTTTTCTTTTCGAAAACAATCTCCAATACTTCTCTGACTGAAGCTTTCACCTCACTCGGTATTAATCTCCTCCAACTATCCTCACTAACTCTCCCTTCTACTTCCTGTGTCTGAGCAACACTAGCCTCAGTGGACATCTTGTCTTTCTCATTTTCTTCCAAATAATCTCACAAACCAAAGAAATCCAAAATTATGTTCTACCTTATTAATTGATTAAACCTTATCCCAAACTTCTACTAGCAGCAGCTCGTTCTGATTTCCATTAAATTGTTCCTTTCTGATGCAGACGACTGCCTAGCAACTACACACTCTATCCTTTTCCTCTAATATGCCGGCGTGTTTCCTTTCTTTAAAAACCAACTCTCCCCGAGGCAAGATGGCCGTCGTGATTTCACGAGATCACGACGAGCCAATCATGCCCTTCCTTCACTCCATTGCCTGGCGTGTATCTCTTTCTTTTTTCTTTTAACCTGACATGCTACGGGACCATGTACAGAAGTACAAGCTCTGGAACGCGCTCCTCTCTACCAAGATCGCGCTGCTTCATGCGCTCAGCCAATGGTCAGCAATTCACCAAAATCCTACAAGGAAGTTTATCAAATGGAAAATACTAACTATGCACCTTGCCAGAACAAATAAAGGCTTCTTATTAACATTGTATTTGAAACTACTCTATCAACACATTTAATAAACCTTCCTTTCCACTACTAACACGTACTCTGCACATACAAAATACAGTATTAATTCAAAATCAGACTGCTTCTGAAAATTAGAAGCTTCCAAACATCTCCAAATACTCTCACATTACATTACAAAAAGTACCATAGACACATAACAAAAGGTACTTATCTGATCAGGAGCAGCATTTAAAAGAGGAAGAGAGTTCCATGTGAGAGACTTTAGTGTTTATTAAAATTCTGGTTCTGGATTGTTGCTTGGTTGGAAGATTCTTTGAAGGTGCTGCTGACGGAGTGGCAATAAATGATTGTGCATAATGGTACCCTCCGGTCTTGTAATGAAATCTTTCCATGAAGCCGCAGGTGATCAAGGTTACTGCCACCTGTTTCGCTGTGCTCAAGTGGCTGAAAAAGATAATCTGGATGATTCCCCAAAAAGCCCAAAGGACTGTGGTCCAAACCCTAATCTTGTCTAGATTGGACTATGATAACGTCTTGTACTTAGGTATAGATCAAGCATCTATCTGACACCTGCAGATGGTTCAGAATTCAGTGGCTAGACTGCTGTACAGGCTCCCAAAGCACACCTCGGTCTATCACCTTCTGCAAGATATCCACTGGCTCACAGTTTAAAAGCGCATTCAATTCAAAGCCCTGTGCTACACCTTCAAACCAGAGTTGTAGCAGGCCCACGCTACATAATAAGATCAGCCCACAAGCACACTGAGATCTCGGAACCTGGCCCTGTGCAAAGATTTCACTTGTCTCGCATTGGAGGGCGCTCTTTTGTTGTTCTGGGTCAAAAACTGTGGAACCCACTCCCTGAGCCCCTGAGAAACTGCACTTCCTTACTTGCATTCCATAAAGGGCTAAAGACCTGGCAGTTTTAAGCCGTTAATCTGCCATCTTCTCTTTTGCTCAGCGCCTGGAAACCCTTTTATGGGTAGCTGCGTGCTTTACAAGTTTATAAATAATAATAATAATAAATAATAAGAATTCGCAAAGGATTGTCCAAATGTTCCAGTGATCATGAGCATTGATAGACAACTAAAGCATTAGTGCATGCATGCGTACTGGACACATTGTTTTTTATGAAAAGTCAGAAATGTGTAGAGAAAAATTGGCTCTGCCTAACAAATGCAACAAGTTGAGCCAAGCAGAGCATGTTTGCAAATGTAGGTGGACATCTATTCAGTCTTTTCAAGTCTCGCCGACCAGAAAGCACAAGCTCCTTGCTTGCAAAATGACCTATTGTCAGTTTACATAGGGCTTAGAGCCCGCCAATTATTACCGTTGATTTGCTTTATTGCCACTCTCATCTCTTTGAATTGCATTTATTAGTTTGTGTAGGTTTTCCTTCCTCCTCTTGTGTTTGTCCCTCCACTGGAGCATGGTCTCATTATTTGTGCCCTTCCAATGCTTAATTTTCAGGCACAACTTATTTTATTTTTGGTTAAGCACTCAATGAGAGTGCATGTGTTTTCCAGCTGTCTCCCCTTACCTCTTCTGCTGCTCTATTTTCGCTGTGTACTTCTCCTCTGCCCCATCAGTTCTGAGCCCACCCATGTGTGCTTCTCCCCGTTTGCTTTCTTCACCACTGTGCTTTACGTCGCTCTCTCACGCCCATGTCATGTAATTCTCCCCACCCTCCATCTTACTTCTGCCCCATTAACTTTGTGTTGTTTCCCTCCACCTGTGCTCTCCGTGTTGCTTCACCCCACCCAGGCCCTCTGTGTTGCTTTCGCTACCCACTCCATCTGTGTTGATTCTCCCAGCCCTTTAAAAAAATACTTTCTCCAATTGGTAAATGAAAAAAAAGTGTCAGCGTCAATGTGTAGGACAGAGCATGCTTTGTGCGTGTGCCTATGAAGATGGCGTAGCCTGCTGCTTCATAGGCTTTTAAAAAAATCCCTCCTTTCCAACTTTTAGATGTACAACATCTTGAATGCTGTTCACCAAAAGTAAGACATATTGGCTTTGCCAATACTTCTTTAAACTTTATTTTTATTTCCCAAATGCCACATATCAGGATGTTTAAACATATTACCATATTGTAAACTACAAGAAAACTGGAAACATTGGGAGCATTATTGAGATGAATGTGAAAGCTTCTACAGTAGTCCACCTTTGATAGTGGTGAAGTTTGGCAACACGTTTTACCTTTCTCTCTCTAGGCCACATGGGATTCCTAACAAGTAACTGGAACTGGTGTCCTGAGTCCAGATATAGTCCAAATGTGTTCTACGTATGAGAAAACAGAGAGGAATAATCTATTTAAATTGGAAGGGACTGAGAGGTCTGTCACCCTAAACATATCCTCTGTCATGCGTCTCCTAAAATTAGGGGACGACCCTCTGGGCTCAACTGCAATCGCTCTAATTGCGATTATAGTTTAAACAAAAGTTAAATCCAAAAAAATTATAATCAATTTTTGTTCTGGATATACACATATAACATCGCTAAATCTGTAAACCAGAGAGGATTGTAAACCAGAGCGCTAATAACAAAACATTGAAGCAGTGTTTCATTATTCAGTCGGAGCTTTACAACTCTTCTTTTGCACACTTCTTGCCAAGGCTTCCCCTTAGACTGCGGATCCCTTCATCTGGGTAAATGCTGAAACTTCATCTCCTGTTACTATCCTCAGGCCGGCTTCAGGACCCCGGCACAACTTCTTTTTTTTCTGGGCTCCTGCTTTTCCTGTCTCATTTTCATAACCATATGGCTCATATAATGGAACCCCTTCACTGCTACCACTTTTGTGTTGTGAGAATCTTCATCTTGGTACACTGCAAGGACTGTGCCTCAGTTTTTTCATGTCATTCACAAAGCCGGTAGCAGGAAGTCATGCCACCTTCCATAGGTTTCCGGGGAGCTCCTAAGATGTGGTAATCATCTCACAATAAAGGGAAGTCTTGAGCACAGTCAAAAGATCAGAGTTACCATTGATTGGGCGCTATCATAGTAGACTGATTGTTCTGAATCTACGCAGGTTCTACATCTGCTCCAGACGATCTTTCAGTTGGAAAACTGAGGTTAAGACACAGCTTTGGAATACAAATGTCTTCAACCTTCATTGTGTATCTGTCATACTCTCTTCACTGTTGGTTTCATTTTTCCTTCTGCAAGGGTGGCTGACTTCTTTATCTTGGTCAGCCTTAGTTTAATTTGGTTGAGCTTGATCTCAAAGTCCACCGTTCTCTCTTCCATAGCATTTATTTAAGTGTAGACTTTCCCAAATGATGTAACAAAGCTCCTCTCCCTTTGTTAAACTGGGTAAGGCATCCGCAGGCTTTTAACTTGGGAAGAGGATCACTGCTTAAAAAATGTGTCTGCTGAAGTGTTTCCTGACCTGGTTTCAACAAGGGGCCACAGGGCTCCATCTATCTCTCTTGATATATTTTACCCATAGTGCCTGTGATCAATAGTCTCCTGTGCAGCTGTATGAGGAAATGTTCTGCATTCTTTCTCTGTGGTAGAGGTCAACATAGGTGTGTGTGAGATAGTTGCCAAGTACTACCATCACTACACCTCCCACTGATGTTGGGCACCCATCCTCCCCTCAGGCCTAGCCAGCTCATGCTCGGATGCGAGTCCCTTGCTCACTGCACCATCAGGATTCAAGCAAGCCGGGCCGAAGACGGCTGTAATGCCAGAAACCGGTCCCCGGAAGCTTGTTTCCTTTCTGGTAAAGAATTGGCTTGGTAGTTTGGTCTGCCCTGTTCCCATGATGCACTGGGCCAGGGACAGACTAATTTGCATATAGCCAGGTTCTGAACTGGGATGGTGCAGTGAGCTAAAAAACGGTGATGGATCAAGCCCTGATCTGTGGACTGGGTAGGAGTGTTCTGCTTAATTCAGAATACTCTGTCCATCACCACCCCCTTGTAAATAATTTTGGCCACCATAAGCGTGGAAGGGTATACTCGGATGCGAGTCCCTTGCTCACTGCACCATCAGGATTCAAGCAAGCCGGGCCGAAGACGGCTGTAATGCCAGAAACCGGTCCCCGGAAGCTTGTTTCCTTTCTGGTAAAGAATTGGCTTGGTAGTTTGGTCTGCCCTGTTCCCATGATGCACTGGGCCAGGGACAGACTAATTTGCATATAGCCAGGTTCTGAACTGGGATGGTGCAGTGAGCTAAAAAACGGTGATGGATCAAGCCCTGATCTGTGGACTGGGTAGGAGTGTTCTGCTTAATTCAGAATACTCTGTCCATCACCACCCCCTTGTAAATAATTTTGGCCACCATAAGCGTGGAAGGGTATACTCGGATGCGAGTCCCTTGCTCACTGCACCATCAGGATTCAAGCAAGCCGGGCCGAAGACGGCTGTAATGCCAGAAACCGGTCCCCGGAAGCTTGTTTCCTTTCTGGTAAAGAATTGGCTTGGTAGTTTGGTCTGCCCTGTTCCCATGATGCACTGGGCCAGGGACAGACTAATTTGCATATAGCCAGGTTCTGAACTGGGATGGTGCAGTGAGCTCAAAAACGGTGATGGATCAAGCCCTGATCTGTGGACTGGGTAGGAGTGTTCTGCTTAATTCAGAATACTCTGTCCATCACCACCCCCTTGTAAATAATCATGCAGGTGCATAGGCACAGCCACAAAGTGCCTCATTTACCACCTCTAAAGCTGTGTCAAAACTAGGAAGTCTGCCTGTAGCCCTCTGCCTCCTGAGTAATGTACCTCCATTCTCACTAGTCCCATTCTCAGATACCACATGACAGAGGAGCAGAAGCTGCCATCATGGGACCAAGGGGCAGAGGAAGAGTCACAGTGTTCACTTACTGGTATGTGCCCATGTGTAGTCATTTGTCTCCAGCAATCCATTTCACTCCCACCTCACGTAAGTCAGTCTGAGCATAGGTAGGCCTCCATCTGGTGGCCATTAGAGGCTTTTATTGGTCCTTCAGCTTCGATCCAGTATGGTTGGTCCCACATTTCAGAGTTTGATCTAGAGCAGTGGTGCTTAACCTGTGGTCCGGGAACCCTTTGGGATCTCTGATGCCTATTCAGGGAGATAAGAAAATTAAATATGATCAGATTACTAAGGTGCATATAAAGAAACAACATGTAAAACTGCAAATGTTCTGTAAATGTAAGGGAATTTGAAATTGGAGGCTAAAAATCAAGATCGCATTGAGATTGATTTGTGGAAGCAATGCAAGTGTATAATCTGGTATGCCATTAGATCCGGCGCCCCCAGCCATTATGGCAACTCTCAGCACGGTCTTGGCAGAGGCTCTTGTTAAGATATATAACATCTCATTGGAGGCGGCGGTCTTTCCCAATGAATGGAAGAGTGAGCGGGTATAGCCACTCCTGAAAAAGGTGGCAGCAGACCCGAACGCCCTACAGAACTACAGGCCAATCTCTCTTCTCCCCTGCTGCTCGAAGGTCTTGGAAACTCTGTTGAACCAACAGCTTTCCAATTACTTGGAACAGCACAACCTTTGGACCCCTCCCAGTCTGGATTTCGTGCATCCCATAGCAAGGAGGCTGCACTGTTCGAGGTGACGGACACCATAAGGATGACGCTGGATAGCGGGACCCCAGTAATCCTAGTCCTCTTCGACCTGTCAGCAGCGTCTCAAACAAGACGCTGCTAGGCAGACTGAGGGGGATTGGGGTGCAGGGAAGGGCCCTTAAGTGGATTCAAAGCTTCCTCTCAGGGCGTACCCAGAGTATCCAGCTAGATACGTTTGTATCACAAATCGTCAAGGTAGATAAGGGCGTACCACAGGGATCTGTGGTCAGTCCGACCCTGTTTAATGTATATGTAACCCCACTGGCCAACATCATCAGGGGCTATGGTTTTCAAACTATCTCATATGCGGACGATACGCAGCTAATCATCCCGATTGGGGAGGATGTCATTTCCACCCAGTCCAGGTTCAGAAGCTGCATGTCCAGCATTGCTACCTGGATGAGGAGGAACTTTTTACAGCTCAACTCATCTAAAACTGAAATACTGCTGTTTGGGAAGGCAGAGGACATCTGGTCCCCAGAATGGTGGCCCACTGAGCTGGGCGATGCCCCCGCACCCAGGAGCTGTGCGAAGAACTTGGGCATCAAGATAGATAATAAACTATCCATGGAGGAACAGGTCAAGACAGTCTCAGGTGCCTGTTTTGGCACCATGAGAATGCTTAGGAAGGTCTTTCCGTGGATCTCTTTGTCAGCAAGGAAGACCCTTATCCAGTCACTCCTGGTAAGTCAGCTGGACTATGGAAACTCGCTGCTGGTAGGAGCAAGGGAAGATCTTTTATCCCGACTCAAGGTAGTGCAGAATACCACAGCCCGGCTTGCCCTTAACAAACCGGCAAGAACTCCATCAGCCCAACTTCTGCACCAGCTACACTGGCTCCCGGTGAGGAAGAGAGCTATTTTTAAGATTCTATGCGTAGCCTTCAGATCACTTCAGGGAAAGGGCTCAGCCTACCTCAGGAATAAAATCAGATGGTATCGGCCAGCCCGACAACTGAGATCTAGTAACTCCAATTTTCTGTGTACCCAGAAAATACGGAAGGCACGTATTGGAGGTAGAGCCTTCTCCTATCTGGCAGCTAACCACTGGAATGCGCTCCCACAAAACCTCAGGTCTTGCAGGGAACTAATCAATTAAAAAAAATTGCTGAAGACATGGCTCTTTTAAACTCACATCCTCCTGAACTTTCTCCTTGTATAGTGCCGAGAGATCCTTTCGGGGATGATTCGTATGCGCTCAACAAATCCACAAATAAAATAAATAAAATGGTTATAGTATGAATGATGGGTTGAATTCAGAAGCGCTACAAACTTCCCAATAACATTTCTATTTTTTTCTATTTGTTTGTGAATTAAATTAAATATTCTATCATTTGTGTATTTGTTTTATTAATGATTGTTTCCATATTTTCATGTATTGTTTTGTGGTTCACATCATCAAAATTACTTAGACCGGGGTACCCTAATACAATAATGACTTGGTGGCGTACCCAGATTTCAATAATGATTCAGTGGGAGTCTCCAGATTCCAATAATGATTTATTGGGTTAAGGACTACTAATTTAGAGGATGTCTGTGTCTTAGTCACCTCGTTCCTCTGCCAGTCCCATGGGTTCCACAAGCAAATCATCTTCCTTTACTCCTCCTGTCATGATCACCTTGCTACCAAAACCAAATGGACTTTAAGACTGCCATTAGTTCTGCTTGAGTTGAGCACGCCACACACGTGCATGCATCTCTTCATACATGACACCACTAGGGGTACAACTGAGTGCGGGTTCTCTGCTCACCCTTGCCTCACTCTCTAAGACTTCTAATCAGGGGAGAACATGGGATACCTTTTTCATGGAGCAAAATACATCAGCTCTTGGGTGGCCATCTTGCTCAGCTCTTAGTCATGCCCTGTCATTCAGCATTTTTAGAGTTGTCAAAGACAAACCCCGCCTTTGCCAATTTCCATGTTATTTTGAAAGGCGACTAATTTTGGGAACCGTTATAACTTTTGAACCCTTTGACCACTATGCTTTAGGCCCCACATCAAGTGCCACACTGTAGACAGGAGCTACTGGGTCACAGCTGTGGTTGTTGGGGCCGTTTGCCTTTGATGTCCTGGGATCTGTCTTTCCCTGGCTCTGGAAACTGGGCCAAGTACACCCGTTCCACACTGACAGAGTAGCAAGGGTGAGAAAAGGCTGTCCAGGGAGGAAGTGTCTGGAGCAAGAACTCAGAACTCAACCGGAAACTAAGAGACATAATTAGGTAATGTCTCTTACCAGTCCAGTGCTTATTTTTACTTAAAAAACAGTACTGTAATCTCACAAACTAGAATACCACACAGTTCAATACAGGTACAGTTTGAGGATTGCAATCTCGTTTCGTTTATAAACCCCAGCAAGATGCAGCCCCCCCTGCCCTCTAGCCTCTCTCGAATTTGTAATGCCTACGGTTCTGGTATGTTACGTGGGCATAGGCATTAATCAACCTTGGTTGCAGTTTCCTCAGGATTACTCCACTAGCTAAGAATGCCTGTAGGAGTTCCACAAAGGGTTCATGCATGCAGACGTCCACGGTTCACCCAGCAGGTTGCTCTGAATGCTCAGTCATCTACTCTATTTTCATTGGGCCTTCTTTACCTGTTCGGTGGAGCCGCCACTATTGTGGCACTACACGTTTGGCGATACCAATCTTATAGCAAAAATTGGCCAGAGAAGTATCGGGAGGACTAGGACAAGGCACCAATGTTCCCCAAGAAAGGAACAAAGGAGCAGGGAAATAATAGCAGGTTTGTCTAGCTCTATGAATTTCCCACCCTACCTACAGTGGGAGATCTGAACTTAACTTCCATAACTGTTTAACTGATATTGTCTTGTGGATGCAAAACAATAATTTAAAATGCATCACAGACAAAACGGAGATGTTGCTATTTGTAAATCCAACTGCTTTTCACTATCGCAATGGTGGCCAATGTTGGTACGCCCTCCCCCAGCCACAGTTGAAGTCGCCTGAAACCTAGGATTAAAATACGACACTTCACTCTCCTTTCGTCCACATGCGCTGGTTGTGACAGGGACTTGTTTTAACTTATTTAAATCTTTAAGGAAGTTCTTGGACTTTCTCCCACTAGCCGCTAGGCAGACTGTTGCGTTTGCGCTTATTACATCCAGACTGCATCATTGCAATTGTCTTTTTGCAGGTGCCTCAAAATACATCCTACATAAACTTCAGATGGAACAGCATACTGCAGCTTGACTTGTGCTGAAGCTCCCCAGACGCAGTTCGGCTTCTACAGCTTTGAAAGCCTTATATTGGCTTCCAGTACACAAACAAATCCTCTATAAGTTTCTTGTACTGGTTTTTAGAGCTTTCGAAGCCACTGGTCCAAAATATTTGACGGACAGATACTCGCATTATACAACCCTCAGAGCCCTCCTTCCACATGAACCTTCTTAAGCAACCCCCATTTCGACTGAAAACGCGAGGTGGCAAATCCTTTTCAGTTTTGAGAGCTAATGCATAGAATCCACTCCCCAGTCCTCTTCGATTCACAGAATCATACGTTTTCTTCAAAAAGCAGTGAAAGGCCTGGCTTTTTCTGGCCTCCGACGCTCTTTGCCACTCCCTTATCTAGTAAGCTTTCTGGGTTATCAGTTCACAACCTGCAGTGCCAGGATGCTCCCTGCGAGTGACAGAGAGCGTTATAAATGTTTCATTCATTTATTCATTCAGAGCAGGAAAGAAGTATTTGATCCAGTGGAGCATTCAATAGCCACAGCCTCCTGCCTTGCCCAGCCAAAGAAATGCGTCTTGTAGAACAAAGATTGCATCTGAATGTAGGACTTGGGACTGTGTTGTTGTTGGTTTTGTTCTACATGGGGCTTTTGGGACCAGAACAGAAGTCTTCAGTGGGAGCTCGAAAACAGTGTAAAAGTCTTTTAGCATCCTGCCTTGCTATGCTGGAAGAATCATAGAGCCACAATCGTAACAAAGTACCAAGATAAAACCTTTGACAATTGTGAACCACAAACCTTTTCCAACATCCACTTGATTGCCGTGAGAATGAAATCACACCTCGGTTCCAGTCTACTGCAAATATTGACTTTAATCATGCTGTGCCTTACCTTGGTGCTTTTTGCATTAAAGTTTTAAAAATAAAACTTTCCAGTTCAGTTAATTCCTTTTTAACCTCTTTTTAACCTTTTTTGGCTGTAAGCTTATTTTTTATGTCTTGGATTGGAAACTTTATTCTGTTGTGTTTTAACACCTTCGCGGCGGCGGCTATTCTGCCGCAGCGCTAAGGGGGCGGGTGAGCCGTGCGGCGCTCACACGCTGGTGACGGAACCGCTCTGTCACCAGCCTCGGGTGAGCTGTGCTGATGACAGAGTGGTTCCGTTATGGCCCCGCCCGCTCAATAGAATGCGCCGCGCAGGCGCAAAATCAGCGCCGCAGAGGCGCGTCGGGCGGGCCATGACGGAACCGCTCCGTCATCAGCACAGCGCCACCGAGGCTGATGACGGAGTGGTTCCGTCATCAGCGTCGAAGAGGTTAACTTTAAAGTTGGTTGCTGCTGCCTGAATCTATTATGCATTTCCCAGAGGAATAGCCTGCTTTTGTACCATAGATACCAAAGAAGAGCTTCTCAGTGACTCGTGATATGACCTAACAGGAGTGCGGATTATTAAATTGGTTGTAACAAACTACCAACTGAAGTAAACTGGTATTCCAAAATGTACTATAAGTATGTTATTGAAAATGATGGCACTGTGTTAGGTGGGTGTTTGATTTCTCGCATTGGGGAATGTTTATTTTGTTCTCTATGTATCAACCTATAAACTCAATAAAAAACATTTTTCTTAAACTACAAACTGAGGGGGGATAGTGAGCAAAAAGCAATAGTTTGAAATGCTTCCCTGAGTGATTGCCAGGGGTTAGACATATTGCAAGCATTCCCTCATCATATGCCCAATGTGGGTCCCATGCTCACAGTGCCACTGTAACCAAGTTATACCTGACTGATGAGCCCAAATCAGAGCAACATCGGTGTAGTGTTTATTGTGTTCCACTTCAGGGTGGACCTGGCCTGGCAGTTCAGGCTGGACTGTTCCCATTGGAGTAAGGTTGAAACTGACCTGCATATGGCTGGGTCCAAACTGAGGTGGCATAATGTGCAAAATAATGGTGGACTATGCCTTGAAAAATTGCCAGTGGCTGAAATTATTCAAGCATTTCATTCATCCATTTTTTTGTATACGTAAGTTTAATGCAAGTCGTTTCAGCATTATTTGCTGTAGTTGTTAGCAAAATTTGTTGAGGAAGCTCAATTAGGAAAATATAATTTTTGTAAAGACAGGCGGGCATAGCCTTAATTCTCACATTCCGATCCCAAGGTAAAACTGGGGAGTCAGTAAATTATCTCCCTCTACATTGACAGGGCAGGGGGCAAGTGGGATGATCTCTCTTCGTCTTAGCCAGTGTAGGGGGTTTAAAGGCAAGGATTAACAAAATATATATGTATTTTATTGAGCTTTTTAAATGCAGTAATACCACAAATAGGTAACATAACCACATAATTTTGCCACAATTCAATTCAGTAGCTACGTTTATAGAAGAAGAAATAACATTTCATTTCATAGATAGTTACAATTGCAAAGTACGAGCACGATGATAAATGGGCATCAACCCAGTCAAACCACTCAGCTTTATAAACATATGTGGCACCCTAGTGGTCGAGTGACGCTGGTTCAGCCAACCACACCAGATATTTTTATATTTATGGGAGCCTCCACAGTCCTTGTACACTGCCTCCTCTACCATTTCACATATATCCATATCACAATACTACTCTGCAATAAGTGGGGTGGTGGGTGCAGTCCAGTGTTTCACTATATCCCTTTTAGAAAGGACGAGGTCAGTAAATGCAAGTCTACTTCCAGCCCACTCTCTGTGTTAATCAGTCATTATCCCAAGCAGGGAGACACAAGGGTCAGGGATCACAGTCTCCTTCTGGTTTGCATTTCTAAAGAGCTAAGTGTGAATTCCTGACCAGTATAGTAGGATCACTGGACAGCCCCATACCATGTGAAAGAATGTACCCACAGATAATTGACATCATAGATATAAGCAGTTTTTACTATTCCACATTTTGAGCAACCTTGAAGGTGTATAGAATATTCTGTGGAAATATTAAAGTGTATAAGATGTAACCGGGCAGGTATGACCCTCTGCTGGGCAGCCATTCTAGCCTCCACCCAATTGTCGTGATCAAGGTGACCCAGGATGTGCTCCCACTTCTTTCTAAGGCTAAGGTGTTCAAACTGTGTGGTGGACCCCCTAGTGAGGTCTCAAGTGATCCCGGAAGGTGGAGGGGAGCACCATTCTTCGGCCAAAAGAAGCATTATGCTGAGAACAGTGCTCTGTTTTCAGAACAGAAAAATGAGCAGCAGTAAGCCGCTCTGTAATGGGCCATCATTAGCATCTTTTCTCATTTATATCCTGGCTGGGAGAAAGTGTCAAAAGGGAAGGAACTCTAAATATTGTTGAACCCAACCCCCCATGTGTAATAATCCCACTGTGGATACTTTTACAGACTTTTACAATCTGGCCTGCTTGACCAGAATAGTATCTTTAGCAATGATTATGTATTTGATTGCATTTTTAAAACGGTAACAGAACTTAGTGAAATGTTTAAATAAGTATGGACATATTTAAACAGCGGCAGTTTATTAGAATAATTGTGAAAATGTTTGTGGGAGCGCGGCATGAAAAAGTTTGAAGACCACTGCTCTATGGGATTGAAGTGGATTCAGTGTTTCTATCATTAGCACCATGTAGACATAGGAAATGCCCTCATTTTATGTTCTTACTAAGACCAGTTAAGACTCAAAGTTGGGGTTTGTGACTAAATCTGCCTTGTACCCATCCGAAGCATGTTGAAGTTGTACGTCCATGAATTATCCCTTGTTTCCTGAATGAAACCAGACAAATCATACCGTCTAGTCTTAGACTACAGACATTTGAACTCTACCACAAGCACATTTGCCGTACAAAATGCACATAGTGCCACAGTAATGAAAAACATTGTGTGGAAGAAATACAAAACAACACTAGATATACCTCAAATGGATTCTTCTGCCAGAATATAGCGCCTGGAAGCAGATATTTGACCGCATTTTCAGCGCTAGGTTTACAATGTCAATTTTGTTGTTTACCTCAAGGGTATAAGGAAAGTACTGGGATATCTACAACAAAGGTAACAGTTACTTAATCATTTTGACGAGGAGACATTGTACTATATAGATGATATTTATCTGATGGACAATGAATTAATGGAACACTTGGCTAGAGTGAACCACATAATTCTTGGGTTTGCTTACCTGGTTTACAAATTTAATTTAAAAAAATCAAAAATTGCCCATCTCCAGAAAATTCATGGATGTGGCGCTTTTGCTAGCTAATAGACGCATTGCCTGTAAATGGGGAAGGGTAAGGGCCCCTAAGTTTAAGGAGTGGATTCACGACATGGTGTACTGTCAGGACCAGAATAAGATACATGCAGACACTATGCCTGTGTCCTCTAGACCCAAAAGACATATGGGGTCCACTGCAGGCTTACCTGCTGCATCAGGAGGCTGAGTCTGAAGGGCATTCTACCCCAGCAGAACGAGGGAGGAATGAGGAAGTCGGGGGTAGTGACGTTGATTAGAGATTCACGTAGAGAATATTTACAGGGGATACTGACTCTCTGAGCACAACAGGATGATTTGTAAGATTGTTCCGTAATGTGTCACTGTGTGGGTCACACATGCTAGATGGAAATGAAATGAATATTACATGCAACATATCAAGAAAGCCTTGTTTATAATGTTTGAATACATGTGCAATTGTATTGCTTCAGCGGGGACCACGGCGCGTTCGTTGGAATTGCATACTGTACCATGCTGATGTGAGTTTTGAGATGTGAACTTGTACTGTGTTCAAATACGTAAAAATACCAAAAATAAAGTTTAAAAAAAAAATTGCCCATCTCAATTTCCTGTTTCTGGGATACAAGTTGTCAAGTGAAGACAAAAGCCTGGCAGCACATTTTTTAGAAAAAAGTGCCGTGCTTCAAACTCCAACAACTCTGAAAAGGCTACAATCCATTTTAGGATTTTAAAATTTTGTCAGAACATACATTCTGGATTACGCAGGATAAGTAAAACCGTCCTATGACTTTTTCAATCAACCATTGGACACACAGTAACACACAAACATTTTACATTCCGTACAAGCTAAGATAGCTTCTAAATATTTTAACACACATGTAAACACAACTCACCTTGTGATCAGTGTAGTTGCTGGACCCACTTTCAATGAAGGTAATACGCGACCTATAGCATATAAATCACATTTGTACACAAACACTGGAATGCGTTTTGCACACACTGAGAAAATACTCACAGCAGTACAGACTGCTGTAGTGGGAGAAAGACACTAGCTCAGGGTAAGCTAATCATTGTCGTTACCCCTGTACCAACCCTAGAGGCCGTTACTAAAGCAAGCATTCCAAATGCCAAATAATTACATCCAAGATGGATTCAATGGGCTAACTCTCTCACTGCAACAGATGTAAACTACAGATTTGATTCTACATTCCAAACACAAGCATTCCTGCAGTATGAACAAGAATATCCTCTGCTGAATGAAATAGTGCCTCCAGATCGATATGAATACATCACTTATATCACTGGATCTGCTCAGCCTGCCGTAGGGACACAACACCACTATTCTGCAGCATGTCCAATCTAAAGGGATGCATGCAAGACTAAAAGCTCCCTCCTGAAAAAAACACACATTCAGTCCCTAGGGGACTGTACAGCGCAGTTGACAGAACTCAAAGCCCTGATACTGGCACTACAAAGTATGGATCCCGATTTCCCTACACTTATAGTGTGTGATTCATACTACTGTGTCCAGTCCCATAACGAATATCTTCACTATTGGGTCAAGAATGGATTTCGAGATTCCAAGTGTAGCATAATCAAGCACAAGCAGCTTTGGGAACAGGTGGAGAAGCTGATAGAATGCTTGCCATGGGCTCATGTTATCATACATTGAGTCATCAACGTGTTGCTGTTCATGTTTTTTTTAATGGAGTTTTATATAGCCTGAACTTGACCCGATATCAGGTATCAAAGCGCTTTACATAGCACCAGTTGCGTTACATGAGGACACATTCATTTTTGTTAGGCACAGGGAGATTAAGTGATTTGCCCAGAATCACAGGATGTTCAGTGTCATGTTGAAGGGAATTCTATGGCTGATGAGGCTGCAAAGGCAACAGTCCGTACTGCTGCTGTTGCTGCAATCACTAGTTCTAGTACGAGATTAGAAAGAGACATAATGGTGGCCGTCAATGCTACCAGCAAAGACACCCACCTGCCGAAAGGCTTCCCACTCAAGCCCTCCTACAACTTAGATGCACAAAACATTCCGTATGCTCAGATTCCAGGACTGGGAGGTAGAGTAATCCCGAACACTGATGCAGATTGGGATTAACACTAGCTGCACGTGAGGGTATGGGTTCAGCCTGCACAGGGGTTACTGCAACAGTCTTGATACTGAAGCAGCGCTATTGGTGGCCAGGTCAAATAAAATAATATCAGAACGGACGTACTGACACGCCGCTGGTGATTTATGAATCTAAAAAGAGCCTGAAATATCGAAAGGCATCCGTAAGGAGGAGGGACATGTGCACGTAACAGTCAAATATGATCTTCCAGCTTAGGAAAATAATACAAAAATATTTTAAAGAAACCATAGAAGAATCGTCTCTTGAAAAATGTGTGGGATATGCTTTAAATTAAAGCCGAATTTTCAATTAATAGAAGTACAGGAGCTACCTGAATAAGATTAATCAGATGTACGACTCCATCATAAGTGAATTAATTTAGAAACCAATTAAGGGGAACGTGGTTACAAGAAGACGCCCAAGCGGGAGGCGCCTACATACCTTTGGGGTAGACTAGGTCTACGTTACCTATATTATATAAGAACGGGAGTAATAATCCTACGGTCTTGAAAAAGAAGGTGTTATATGAATGTACCTTTGAAACGCGTCGACGCTTATAGTACAGTCACAAATGTAACTGTTCATCTATCAATTTAGATGCATGAAATGTGGTAGGCAACAAGGTGTATAGGTCAGAATTTTTGTTGTGTTTAATTGTGGCACCCAAAGACAGAGGATATTGTCTGTGTATACTCTCTTACAATAGATTGTTATGAATTTCATGTGTTTTTAACGGGAAAGGAGAAAAAATATGTTTTTAAATTTGTAATGTATTGCAATCAATTTATTGTGACTTTGCTGATGAAGTGAATTTCTTTCATTGAATATCCTTTTGAAAAATACTGTTTTAATAAATTTCAACTATTTTGCATATATAATATAGGTATTTTGTGCCAATACTTGGGGGACTCTAAGATTCAAAATTGGTATGAATGAGTATGCAGAAGGATGACGGAAAGTGAGAGAGTGATTAGAAACTGAGATCAATGCTTAGAGACCTCCCAGAGGACGCCATTTCAAAATAGTTCTATGGGTTCAGCACACACAGGGGTTACTGCAACAGTCTTGTTACTGAAGCAGCGTTATTGGTGGCCAGGTCAAATAAAATAGACCAAAGATTTTGTCCTGAAAAGCACCATCTGCCAGCAGATGAAAGTCTCCACTGTAGCACATCCACCACAGACACCTCGTTTGATCTCAGACAAGCCTCTTGTGGTTGTTTATTTGGATCACTGTGGCCCCTTACACTCAGACAAGACTTACAAGTACATCTTGGTGGCAGTGGATTCAAGCTCCAGATTCCTGTGGATTTGCCACATCTCTCGGCTTACGCTGGAACTGTTATAAAGGATTTAAGAGTCTTCATCGGGACATATGCAATTGGAACACTACATTTAGACCAGGACCCAGCGTTTAGCTCTCCGGCTTACAAAGAAGGCAAGGGAAGTTTAGATATGGCATTGCGGTACTCCTCCCCCTACCATCTAGAGGGGAATTTGGTTGTTGAGAGGAAAAACTGTGACTTAAAGCAGTCCTTACCAACAAGGGTATTAGGCTCGGGTAGCAGTTGGGTTAATCCCCTCCATGGGTCCAGAGGCCCAAGAAAATACCTGGGGGGTCGTACTCTTACGAGCTCTTGTTCGGTGTGAGAATGTGGGTCCCAGACCTTGGTAATGCCAGCGCAGTGGCAGCGGAAACACCATTTGACATCAATGAATGTTTCGCTGTTTTACAGGAACTCAATGAAGTCCGGGACGCACAAAGCAACGTCCAAGGAAAACGCACCACCACTGGAGAAGACAAGGTCGTACCGGCAAGTCCCGTCTGGGGCCTGAAGATTGGGGACCTTCTCAGAGAAAATTGTGGATAAGAAAGAATTTGGGCCATCTTACCTGGCTGCCGAAGGTACCAGAACTGTACTTCTTCCACCCCTTGCCAGTTGCAGAGACAAAAGGTTTGTCTCTATTGATCTGAACAAACCACACTAAGTGGCTAATTCTCAACAGTAGGTCGTGTGGGATCCTGGGTAACCGCCGCACTCCTCTCGGTACCGTTCAGAAAGTTTAGATGGAAGCTTTAATAACTACAGAAGATTCCATTCTCCGAAGAAAAGTTGTAAATAACAATGAAGTGATACTTTTTCCTGTTGAAACTACTACAACTGTACAATCAGCGATTGGAGAAATCTCAATTTGAAAGAACAACACTGTCTATGTGAATATGCCACAGATTGAGTCATCTCCCATTTCTACAAAACCTGCTGAGCTACCAACAATAGACGGGCCTGCATCTGCCTACTTCGTGCATTATAATAATGTCTCAACGGATTCAAGGGAACCTGAGCTGCCTCCACCGCCTCTCCCTTTCAAGCTTCGAGTTTATGCTCTCCTATCTTTGGCTGAAAAAGACATATTTAGTTGTTCCATGGATACATTTCTGGATTACAATGGGATTACTTTTCCTGGTCTTCTAGATTGGTTTGGTAACTGTCTTGTTCCTAATTCTGAATGGACACAATCTCCCAGAATGCTCTGCAGTACAACTTGTAAACTTGGTTCTGAAACCACATGCATCATAGCACCGTGAACTGAGGAACAGGTTCCTGGAGAACATTACAGTAATTCCAGTTCCGGAAGTAATAGTATGGAACAGGGTATCATATGGTGTATATGGTCCAACTGAACTTTTACAAATTCTATATCTGTTTAAAATTTCTTTAAATGATATCATCACCTCTTGTACTTTCTCTGATGATTGGGACATTGAAACTGTGCATAATTTTCTTGCAGATCTAGAGCAATTGGCAGCATTTTCTAATTATGAATTGTATGATATTACATCTAATTTTGGAGACATATTTTGTTATCAACATTATGGTCACCATTTCTTACACAAAGCTAGTATCCCATGTGCTGTTTATAATTATACTCAATGGGAACACTGCCCAACAATTTTGAAAGGTAGTTCGAAAACATCTGCACAAAAGTTTGCTTATTTTTCTGGTTTTGACACATCCGACCCAGCCTCTTATTATTATAGGCTTGCACCTACACCTGCAAAGAAAAATATGCTTACAAACACCAAGCTGAGATACCCTGCTTCCTTTATACCCAACTGTCTGTAAAGGGTTTAGTCTTTTGGAAAGAGCCCATAGACATAGAATCTATCTGGCGACGAAAGATTACGTTCAGGGAATGTAGGGCTTATTTAGAGCATGGCTCATACCACATTGAATCATTTTCCTAAATAAAACAGTGCAACATATTCCTGTCTAGGAGTAGCAAAATGAAGTATTTGAACACACCTCGTAGTCCCGCATTCTCACGCTTTGATAATTGACAGCATCTAACACACTTTAGTGAGGATCCACTAGATACCATGATACATAATGGTTCTTTTAATTCATCAGATCCCAATTGGAAGGGATGGTTGGGTAGGCCTGTGGACACAAACGGGTGTCAGTTAGATTCCAGGGTAACACCGAAGGGTTTAATATCAATAGACCTGATCAACGATATGTACAATTAGAACATTCTGGGGTGGTGACCTCATAGAGTGTTAGGAAGTCGTGTCTTAATTGGCTAAAAACCTCAACACTTTCCCAGGAGAAGCAACACTTGTCCTTTCTTTCTGATGACATGGACCTCAGGGATTTTCTATTAGATCCCTGGAAGCCTTTTTAAAAGCGATTCTTGTACAGAATATACAATGAACTGTGGAAAATTTCTCAACAGGAAGCTCCTGAGAGATCGACAGGGTTAATTTAGAAAAGGTTTTGAATGTGATTGACAATGGTATGACCATATTATCATCCAGAATGTATTCACTGGGCAACATAGTGTCTTCTGCAACTGACATTATACAGCAAGATATGTAAAATTTACAGCATGGACAGTCACAATTACAGTCCTTTGTACTGAGCTGGATGTTGCAAACACTACGTTCTGGCCACGTGCTGTGGCATCACATCAATAGTACAAGTCTGTTTTCTGCATATGATCTAACAGAAAGGCAGGTAGTAATGGAACAAAGAGATGTGAAATATACCATGCTGAACATGAAACAATTAGACCAATTACCTTTTACCGTGGCTGAGACACAATCCACAGACTGGATAATCCATGGTACATTACCCTACCCTACTGGTCAAGACTTTCCAAAACCAATTTTTTCCAATACCAACAGGTAGGCAGATACCAAGCACTAGGAGAAGGTTTTGTGCATGAGTACTGGGAGTTACCATTCAGGCTTAGATGCAGGAATGGGGACGTGGAAGTTGCCCTTAGTGGTTACCACTGTGAGGATGCTTTAAGTGGGTCCTTAATATACAAGACATTTCTCTTCATGGAGCATGCAATGCTTCAGTTGCAAACTTGTCTTGTTATCTGGAGGGTTCCCCGGGTGCCTTGATTCATCCGGTGTTCAAGCTGCTGTCGAATGGGAGCTCTTTGATGCTGAATGATCAAGGTTGCTGTGGAATGGAACTGGGCATTGCTTATCTGGTGACCGTTAATTCCATTGTCACTTGTTGCACTCAAGTACTGTTTCCACCTGCCCGCACAGTTAAAGAGGCAATACTATGGCCTTCGATTAATGTTTCCAATATACGCTTTGCTTCTCTGATCAAGCTGAATGCCATGCTTTTTCAAAAGGATGTGGCCTTAACTTTCACCAGAGAGACGTTTGATCTCTAGGTTGCAAGTTCCTCGTCTGAGATAAAGACACTACTTCACACTAACATGTTAGGGAGCTGGTTCACCATATCGCACGGTTTAGATGATTTTTGAAGTTATACCATCTTTCATGCACTCTGTTTTGGGGAGCATTTTTGGATGGCTCCCGCTTGTCCTGCCTCTTGTGGTGGGAATCCTAGTTTACATTTTTCTGCTCCGCAATGGACATCCCAGTTCAACCCGAAATGGATACAGCACTGCTTGTGCTGCAGTGCCGTGAGTGCATGGTACACTGCTTTGGCACACCTCGGCATCAAGAACTAAATGAGCGCTGGTTTTTGTCCTTCAGGCCTGTTTGGTTTCACTGCATACAACCTGTATTCCACTGCCTCCTTTGCAGCTACAAATGTGTATTATCTTTACCTAAGATCACATTCATTGCACCACTGGACATTGAGGTACTGACGGACCCATTAAAGTCCCATGGGTATTGTTGACCCCAGCGTATTCCATTGCTGATAAATGCATTCTTAGAGCATTTCCTAGGATGCTTTGGCTCCTAGCTAAAGGGACACTGGCTCAACGATAAGCTTTCAGGATGCAGTCCCTCTCTCAGCTGCTGCTGTGGGAACCGGATGGAATCACCTTTGCTCTATAAACCTGCTTTGAGGTGCGCCTCTGGGACCATCGTCTGCGGTGTGGGCAACACCAATGTTGCATCTATCACTTGGGACACATAAACAATTGGCTTTTTCGTTGAGGGAACCATTTGGCCTATGTTTTAAACAAAATGAATCAACACAGCTGTTTGCTTTTTCTAGGCACCATGGCTTTCTGATTGCTTGGTATTTCAAATAGCTTAATGACTTTATGGCTTATATATGAATATTTTAGAGGGAAGCATGTTATTAGATGATTTTAAGAGTAGATATAAACCCTTTTAAATTTTTGTTTCATTATAGCCTGTAGGCTTTTTAGATAGCTTGTATAGATTGACCCTTTGTATGAGGAGTGGGTGTTATGTTCCCGGGTTAGGTTCATGTAGGGAAGCTGCTCATTTCGTACATTGTCTATTTTTCACAATAACATTTGTGCCGTAAACCTTTGCACATATTTGCATGCACGGTAATATTGGATTAGCTTCTCTGAAACTACTTTGTTTATACATCTAGCTACACACATTATCACAATGCCTCAAACATCATGCACAAGGCCTCTTTGCGCACTATGTACCAATGTTGTTCTATTGTCATCCAAGAGGCGACAAAGCTACCTACATATCCATAACATCGCTAATCTACAATGTACATTGTAATGCTACTTTCTATTATAAATAATGAGCATCCTGATAGATTAGCAGAGGAGGCACTTCAGCTGACACCAAGGGTCTGTCCCTGCATGGCGAGACTTCACCATGTAGTGGTCTGACATCTCTGATAGGGGTGTCCAGTTTGTGACCAAGATGGGCTCTTACATTCTCTCCCACCAGGTAATGTGGCTGGATCGTCACTTGAAGGAATTCTTAGCTTCACACGTACACACACTCTAGGTATACTTAGAGTAGGGTTTTTCATAGTAGGAGTACACCTGATTACTACCTTGTTCATATGCCTGCATTTATAAACTGTTTTAGCACCATGTTAGAACTGCATCTACTATTTACGCTTTTGTTGCTTGTAATCACTTTCATCTGCTTCTGTCTGCTGATTATTGCAGCATATGTATTCTATACAAGAATAACGTTGGTTCAATAAATATATTGAAAACGTTCCACTGTGTATTCCGTAATACTTCTCTGAGCAGGAGTGAGCACGAGTGACTGAGCGAAAGGTTCTGATCTGTTTCCACGATCCATGAGGGGTCAGGGTTGTCATGTTCAGTGGTTTCCAGAAACTATTTACTCTCTGGTAAGCTTTGGGGGGCTTATGGTGGCACTGTGAGCTAGCTGGTCTATTGGCCAAGATATCCTGTGGGGTGCCCAGAATCAGTCTAGGCACCTTGCCCAAAGTTTATGTTGTCCAACAAATGCGCAGATCCAACAGATTGGTAGGAAATACACAACAATAGGAATTGTGAAAAATTCAAGTGTCACGCAAAGAACAAGTGTAGCATGTGTGCCACGCCCATTGAGCAGCAGCAGAGTGGTATGGGTATGGTATGTAGCGGTGGTGCATTTTACAGCACTCTATTGCAAATATATAACTAAAACATGGTGTGGAAGTGCACTGACTGCAAATTTTCTATTGAAATCCCCAAAAATTCGCAATGACATCCAGTTTTACTTATAAATCTGTGCAGCACACAAATAATGTCTGGAAACTGGATTTCACACATCAGCAAGTATTGTCTTGATTTAGTGTGCTGCAGTGCCGTGAGATCATGGTGCACTGCTTTGGCACAAGAACTAAATGAGCGCTGGTTCTTGTCCTTCTTGTTTAAATCTTTGTTCTCATCACATTTTGGAATGACACAAAAAGTGCTATTTTTGTGCTTTCCATACTGCTGATATACTTTGAAATATTTGTACAGTTCACTTACAGCTATTTAAAAGTTGTGTGTAAGAATTACATCCTACAGCAGTTCTTTTCACAATGTCTGAAACCCAGCAAGAATATCGGATATGCTCTAACTTTGAATCCGCGAACTAGTTAGAGAAAGAAAAGTAATCACCAGTCTCCATGTTACAAGAGTAAGCAACAATTGTCAGAAATCCAGCTTGAATTTGACCTCTGTCTTTGAACTCACAGCAAATGTGACAAGATAAAAACAAAATGTAAAATAACCTTTACTGCTCATTCACCTTTTGAACTCCAGCATGGTTATTTGGGGTGCTGTAGCACCCTCACACACCTATTTCCAGCGACAATGGCTCCACCTTAAAGAGGAAAGATCTTCGATGCCATAGAGCCAGATATTCTGAAGCAGGCCTACTATTAAGGAGTTTCTGACTGCAGAAACAGCTGAGGCTTCACCATTGGAAATAGGGGAAATCATCTCAACGTGAGTCAGGGAACGAAGGAAGTAAGATGGTGGGAAATCTGTCAATTTACGGTGGATGTCCCATCTAGAAATAAAGCCCTTATTCTTTACTAGAAGATCACCAAAAACTTTTTCTAACCAAAAGGCTTGCTTTGACAATGTTTATTTCTTCTTTCAAAGTATTTTGCATGGGAAATGTGCAATAGTTACCATCTACTACGTTGAATATTGGTCTTTTTAAAAAATGTTAATGATATAATATTTCTTTCTGTAGAAATCAAGAAAAGCATCAAGAAAAGCATCAATAAAAGCAAAACCAAGGAGAGGTGTATCTGCTCCACCAGAGCTTTCTGAGCTTCTTGAAAAGTTTTCCAAATGTGCAATTAAAGCTCAACCTGATGATCTACTCAAGTGGACAAAAACGTAAGTTTAACATTTTTTTAGGAGCTGTTTTGTTAGAGAGACATATCGGGAGATATTAATCTTGGTAATTTTGCAGAACTGTAAACGACCATTTAATTACAGATGACTCAAGGTAGGTTGTTGCAGAGGCACTCATTGGTGACCAAGAAACTTGGCAAACTTTTCTAAATTTTCTAAGTTATCTAATTCGTAGAGCATGGACTGGTATAGGCTCCATGAATTGGGCGGACCTGTCAGATTGTAAGGTAAGGCTACTGAATTGGGAAAAATGATCCATGTGCAGAATAAAGTTGTTTAACGGCTCTCCTCCTGTCATTAAGGGGTCTTTTGGTATGGTCAATTGTAGTCTAGGGACAGTTGACTTGAACTCATTGTTGTCTGCTCAAGCAATAATTAGGAATGTCTAGGTATAGTCCATCCTGCATAGAAACATGATCACTAAACTGTAGAAATTAAACATTTTGATTAAAGGCTGTTTGGATGGGCTGACTATATTTATTCCTTGTGTGTAAACGACAGAGCATGCTCTTAATACACATCCCGATTTTTATAACTAGAGGCCTCTCGAGGCCTCACTAGACCTTTGCCCAGAGGTGTATCTTTAGTTCCTACACAAAAAACAAATTCTTTGTAATTTCAATTCATCCAGATAGTTCAGTTACCTATTTCAGCCTGGCTACGTGACCCTTCCTGTGAGTAAGGGTCAGGCTGACAGCACACCAGGCACTGTGAGCCTTAACCATATGCTTATATCTGTCATTATCAGAATTACTCCGGCCAGAGAGAAGGTGAAAATAGGGAAGGTGAAGCCCAATACCCTTATGTTTGAGTTGCTACTGATCATGATCCTACTGGTCGGAGGGCTCACTATTGTGAAGGAAATCAGGCACATGGGAACCTTGTAGAAGTCTAAGATATATTTCATGCAAAAATAGCAAGCAAGCATCAAAATATTCCAACTGCCGATTGTAATTTCAATGGGTCAGCACCTAATGTCTGATCAGATGGAACATATAATTCTAAATTCTATCCTTTTTATTCACTATTTTTATACACCCTTTTCTCAATGAAATAAGCAGAGGACAGGATATGTGATCGACTAAAAACTCCAGAGAGGCACTAACAATCAGGTGCCAGGCTCTTCTTGTGCGAGAAGGCCTTGCAGTTCTCGCTTTGTTGTGGCAACTTCAGAACGAGGCTATTGTTATGTGAACAGTCTGGCTAAATGCACAATACAGGATAACAAGATGGCAGTACATTTAAAACGTGCAATTTTGCAATAAAGCTGAGGCTCTGGTAGTGCTTTAAGCAGGTATAAAAACAAATTTAAAAAATGGTATTATAAATAGCCTTGTCTACATAACATGGTGTTCTCACGTTGTAGCGGTACATTTTCCTAAGCCACACTGAGCTTAATGAAATTTCCTGCTGTTGAGGACTGATCCTAAGCTGCCTTCCATTGGCTGCAAAGTTAGGGCATTTTAACTAAGCATTGCAGAATTTTTCCTGGGACTCTCCACCACCATTTTAACAGCTTCTTCTACTCTAGAACGATTGCATATTCCAACATACCGTCTACCTTAGGGTGCTCAACTTCTCTATTTGGAGCTGGGGTCACTGGCACTTGGACTGGAGCCCCGTCAGAGCCTGCCCTTGCCTTCTCCTTAGGCCTGTTCTTCCTTAGTCTCTCCTCCTCCTCTGGAGGGACCGCTGTTTCACCAGGAAACTGACAAGTTGTCTGTGCCCTCATGAGCACAGTTGATGTCAACCAATGCTTGTATGCTTCAGGCCACTTTAGCCAACTGGGGCTCTATCAGTTCATTAGCAAGATGGCAGCAACATCTCACTTCTCTTGTAGACCCACATCAACTATCCAGTCTTGCCATTCACTTCCATTTCACCCCATTGCTAAGCAATAAGATGTGTCCTTTCCAGTCACCAAGGGACCATAACCGTCCAAGTTAGCCGTTGATCTTGCTTGCTAGTTGGCATCCCCTTCCCATTACAGACTGATGGATTATGCTGTCCTGTAACACGGAGATCTTGTAGCCTCCGACACAATTGCCATCGAGTTTAAGTGGATGTGCTTCAGGGCCTCTCTTATGCCGCTATGTTCAGCTCATTGGATCGTCTCTGGTATGTTCCTGTTAGTGAACATAGTGGCTGTCAAGGGAGATGCCAGCAAGAG
Source organism: Lissotriton helveticus (assembly GCF_964261635.1). Lineage (NCBI taxonomy): Eukaryota > Metazoa > Chordata > Amphibia > Caudata > Salamandridae > Lissotriton > Lissotriton helveticus. Next base: position 1,399,630,312 of record NC_136061.1, on the reverse strand, counting down.
GTCTTCAAGTCTGCAGCCCTTCTTATATTAGTTGCACCTAAAGCACTTGTCTGTCTGTGGGATAGAAGACGTGTCTTTTTCTCTGCTCCCTTTGTGGGGAGGAAGTCCCATACCCTTAGGATTCCTTCCCAGCTGTAAGAGTGCTGAGAAAGGCTGTGAGTCTTTGAGTCACTTTTCTGTATGCTGGTAGGAACTCTTGTCGCTCTTTGACTTATAGCTAAGCTGCTGCTGTCCCTTCATGAACCTGTTCACTAACCACCCGTTTACCAAGAAAAGCTAGCAGCTTGCGATCTGTTTCTGTTAAATCTGACAAATACTGTCTGAGGGCTGCAGTACAAGCCTCCTCAAATTTCGCAGTAACCACAAGATTCTTGTAAGCTTTAAAATCTTTCACCCCCATCTCTTTCAATTATTAATTTTAATCCCTCTTAATATCATGTATCAAGATCTCATAAGAGACCTGATCGCTTTTCTTCATATCCTTAAAATTCAGTTTAGGGGGGCGTGGCCGAGACAGCGATGTGACCTGACGTGTCCTGAGTGAGCTCCGTCGCCCCGCTGCATTGATCGGCTTGTTACAGCGTAGTTCTTGGGGGGCATCTGCTCCTGGGGACCCCCCTGCTATCCTGACCCTGCTGGTGCTCTCTTAAGCGGCGATCCACGGCTGTGAGCACGCCCGCGGCCCCTGTTCCAGGCTCCGGGGCTCCCGGGCTCAACTGCTGGCCGCCATCTTCTGGCAGGATCCTCTGCCGCGCCGCCTGAACTGCCCGCCGAGAGGGGGACCACTGCTGCGGGCTGAGAGAGGCTCTTCGTCGCTCCTCTACCTCCGGCGGCTGCACTCCATCGGCGGACTGCGACTGCAGGCGCGCCCGAGGCCCCTGCCCTGAGCTCCGGGGCTTCTGTGCTCGGCTGTTGGCCGCCATCTTGGTGCCGGGCCCTCGGCCGCGCTGCCTGACCTGCCTGCCTGACCTGCCTGCCAGCCACGAGAGGGACCGCTGCAGCGGGCTGGGCGAGGCGCCACATCGCTGCTACCCCTCCGGCGGCTGCACCACATCGGCGGAGCCCGGTTGACGTCGGCGGGGCCGTGCCGGAACTGCTGAGGTTGGGCGATCATCAGCGGCCTGGGTGCTGCCCCTACGCGAGTCCCCGGCTTTGGAGGCGACGACGGGCCCCCGACCGGAGGGGTTGCTGAGGACCCCCTGCCCGCGAGCCTGGGCCACGACTCCTCCGCCCACCGCTGGACGCCCTGGTGTGCCGAGGTGAGACGGCCCCCCTCCCCTGCCGCCTCTCTGCGGGGGCCCGGCGCCTGCGGGGCCTGCCTACTGACCGGCCCGCCATTTTGCCCTTCTGGTGGGGGGCAGCTTACCGCGCTTTGGCGGCCGCCGCTTGAGCGCTCCCTGCAGCCTGGGGCACGCGGGCGGAGACCCGGGGAGTGGCCCTGAAGCTGCGTGTGGGTCAGCCCGGTACCCTGGGGGCCTGAACTTTGTTGGACGCATCCCCTGGCCGCCCTGCCGCCTCTCTGCGGGGGCCCGACGCCTGCGGGGCCTGCCTACTGACCGGCCCGCCATTTTGCCCTTCTGGTGGGGGGCAGCTTTCCGCGCTTTGGCGGCCGCCGCTTGAGCGCTCCCTGCAGCCTGGGGCGTGCGGGCGGAGGCCTGGGGAGTGACCCTGAAGCTGCGTGTGGGTCAGTCCAGTACCCTGGGGGCCTGAACTTTGTTGGACGCATCCCCTGGCCGACCTGCCACCCCAGTCCAGGAGATCCTACTGAGCGCCGGCGAGGACACTAGGGGCTCCCGCCTTCTGCCCCCCCTGGCCCTGGGCTCTTCGCTGCTGGACGACTCGGGGGGACTCGCCTGGCCGCGGCCCCCTGGACATCGCGCGGGGGGTGGATCCTAGCCCCGGCGGGACCACGAGACTGTGCCGGGCCTCCGCCTGTGGGATCTCTTCCAGACCTGCCGTGGAGCACCCGCGACCGTCACCTCCTTGACGCTTCCCCGGCCTACGCGCCACCTTGTCTCCCGGGCTCAGCCTCATCACGGCCCGGATCTCTGCTGGACAACAATTGCCTACACGCACCTCGTGCCCTGTCGGAAAACGCACCGCCGACCCCAGCCCTGGGATCTTGTGCTACTGACCGTGGAACCTGGGCTTGATCACCGAGGCGCCAGCACACCCCCCCCTGCACTATCCCGCGCCGCTGACCAGGAGTTGTACACAGCGGCAGAGGCGGGCCCCCGCTGCCCTTCGACGCCCTGAGTAGACCATGACCCGCGGTAAGGGGAACAGACCGGACCCCCCATCCACGACGACCAGGAGGGCGTCGGTGGCCACCATGTGGGGCAAGGCGGGCTCGCCATCCTCCTCAGGGGGCCCCCCGCCGACATCCGAGGGGAAACCCCCAACGCAGGCTGACTCCCCCCCGGTGACGCAGGCCTTCATGTCCTCCTTCATGGCCGATCTGAAAACCGAGATTGGATCCCTCAGGACGGAGGTCCATACGTGCGTCACAGAGCTACGCAGAGAAGTCACCGATCTTGGCGACCGGGTCGACGGCCTGGAACGAACAGTGGATTCCCGCACCGAGGACCTGGAGCAGATCTGGCAGAGAGTGGCGACCCTTGAAGAGCAGCACATCCAGCTCCAGATTAAGCAGGAGGACTTGGAGAACAGAGGACGCCGCAACAACCTCCGCATTCGGGGCGTGCCACTCGGAGAAGAAGGGACTAATACCATGGCCTACGTGGCCCTACTCCTGCAAGAGGTGTGGGGCGAAGAGGACGCCCCCCCGCCGCGCCTTGACCGCGCGCACCGAGTCTTTGGAGCGGGAGGGAAAGCGGGCCTCCTTCCCGACATCGTCACTAGACTGCATTATTTTACTGAAAAAGAGGCCATCCTGAAGGCGGCTAGAGACAACCCTGACTTGCAGTACGAGGGTCACAAGATCCAGATCTACCAGGACCTGGCCCCCACCACACTCCACAGGCGGAGGGTCTTCCGTCCGATCACAGAGAAGCTCCGGTCCCTGAACATTTCGTACCAGTGGGGCCACCCCTTCGCGCTCATCTTCAAATGGGAGGGCAAGCGCAGGGCCCTCCGGTCCTACCGAGAGGCGGCACAACTATTAGGCATGCCGGAATCCCCGGACCACAGCCCGGCTCGTCCTCCCCGCTCGGGGAAGACACCTCCACGCCCGGAATGGTCCACGGTGCGCAGAAGTCGACGACCTCCCCCGGTGGATGCACTCACTGTCTCGCAGGCCAAGCAGGACATCATCGCCCACATCCGCTCCCTTGAGGGCGACCGCGAGGGGCAGCCCTCCCAGCTCCTCGCTTCTGGCTCGGAGGGTGGAGATCGCCCCTCAACGCCGGATGGCTGCTGATCGCTGCTGTTGTGCCCCGTGCTATCCTGGGCGTTTGCTTGCCGACTGGGCGCTTGGTCTCACCCTCCTCCATCATGGTGGCCTGACCCCATTGCCCTAGACATGGACACCACCTTTTGCTTTTTCCAGGCCGAGCACCGCATCGCCGAGCTCCAGCGCCCTGTGGGTGCCTGACCGGGCCGAATGGACCCCACGACCCGGCGCAATCCCCCGAACTACCTTGAAGCAGCGGGGTAGGCGGGCTCTGGGACGTCTTGTTTGAACACTACCTTCCCAGATCTCCGCTCCCTCCCTTTGTCCCGTAGGAAGTGACATTCCTGAGTTCATCCTAACCCTCGGGTGGAGGATGTCCGATGCCTGGGACACTGTACACTGGGCCCGTTGGCCTGATTTGGTTCTCTTCCCCCTCTGCACCTTTTCTTCTTTCTTCCTCTCCTCTCTTCCTACTTCCCCCTTACACATCCCCCTCTTCCTGTTCCTTCCCCGCGCTTGCGGAGGGGTGGCAGGGTGGGTCCTGCGGGAGTTGCCGCGCTTGCGACGGGTTGCCGCTTCTGCTGTCCCGCTCGAGGGGAGGTCTACTAGGCCGGGATCTGTGCGACTCCAAACCCCCTTGGCACTATGACAGCTAACATCCCTGCGCCCTTGAAGGTCCTTTCCCTTAACGTCAAGGGGCTCAACTCTCCCAACAAGCGAAGTCAGGTATGGCGCTACCTCCTGCACCACTCCCCCGACATTGTTCTCCTCCAGGAGACACACCTCCTCAGGGGAGACGTCAAACGCATGACACACCCTAGGTACCCCACACAGTTCTGGGCATCCTCTGACACCAAGACAGCGGGGGTGGCGATCCTCTGTAGGGCTGGCATTAGGCGGGGACCCGTGAAACCCTTTAAAAGCACTGATGGGCGCTTCCTCCGAACCACGGTACAGATAGGCTGTACACAGTTCACTCTGGGGTGTGTGTACGCGCCCAACCAGTCGCAGGACAAGTACCTCCAGACATTATTGCGGGAACACTTCCCACTGGGCGCCGCTAATACGATACTGGGCGGGGATTTCAATCTTGTTTGGGACCCCGAGCTGGACCGCGCGGGCGCCCCCTTTAACGGCGCGGGAGCGATGTCTTCTACCCTCAAGACGCAGCTTCTGGACCTGGGCCTTGTGGACATATGGCGCTACCATAATCCGGGGTCCCGAGATTACTCCTTTTACTCGCATTCCCACCGGACGTACTCCCGTATCGACTACCTGTTTACCTCTCTTGAACTGACCCGAGACTCCTTAGCAGCTGCTATATCCGACATCTCCCTGTCGGACCACGCCCACGTGGAGCTGTTGCTGCAGGACCCCCAGGCTCGGGCCGCTCGCGAACGAAGGTGGGTGCTCCCGCCGGGAGTCCTTCGAGACCCGGACGACGTTGCCAGCATCCGTGACGCCATAGACTCGTATTTCGCCGTTAACGACACCCCCGACATGCCCTTCCACACAGTGTGGGACGCCTTCAAGGCCACCATTCGGGGCCACATCACTTCCTTGGCGGCGGCACGGAGGAAAGAGGTGTTCAAGTTGGAAACAGACCTGGCCAGCGAGATCAAGCTGGCGGAGGCCCAGGATCGAGACGCCCCCACTCGGGCGACTAAGAGAGCCCTTGCCAACCTTAGGGGACAACTTCGTGCACTGCGCACTAACAAGGCGGAATTCTCCTTGCTGGCGCTCAAGCAACGGTACTATGAGGGTGGGGACAAAGTGGGTCGCCTGCTGGCAGGCAGACTGCGGGCGCGAGCCGCTAGGGCCCACATCGCTAATGTCAGGCGGCAGGATGGCACTTGTGTCACCTCTGAGAGGGCCAAACAGGACGCGTTCCTTGAGTATTACTCCTCGCTCTACGCCGAGGCACCCACTTCTGCGGAGGCGCGGGAGGCCGTGCTCGCGGACTTCGAGGGTTCCCCACTGTCCCCGGCGTGTGCAGCCACGATGGAGGACCCCCTGCGGGAAGAGGAAGTGACTGAGGCCATAGGGGACCTCCCCGTGGGGAAAACCCCGGGGCCGGATGGCCTGCCGTTGGCCTTCTATCGCCTGTTCCTGACTCAGCTCCGCCCACATCTATTGCGCCTTTATGGATCCTTCTCTGATGCTACCGGCCCGTCCCCCGATATGGGCATGGCGGAAATAGCCTTGATCCCCAAACCTGGGAAGGACCCCGACTTGTGTGCTTCTTATCGCCCCATCGCCCTCCTTAACACTGATCTTAAGATTTATACTAAGATCCTGGCCAAGCGGCTGGATCCACATATGCCGGGCCTGGTGAACCCGGACCAGGTGGGTTTTATACGAGACCGCCAGGGGGCCGATAATGTTCGCAGGTTGGCACACTTGGTAGGAAAGGTCCACCATTGGAAAATCCCGGCCTGCCTCCTCTCGCTAGACGCGGAAAAGGCCTTCGACCGGGTCGACTGGACCTTCCTGAGGGCGGTCCTTGAGAAGCTGGGCCTTGGTCCTACCATGATCTCCAGGTGCATGGCCCCTTACATTGGACCGCAAGCTAGAATCCGGGTCAACGGCCAACTGTCACCACCGCTCTCGATCCACAGGGGTACGAGGCAGGGATGCCCGCTCTCGCCGCTCCTGTTCGCCCTGGCGGTCGAGCCGCTGGCGGAGTTGATTAGGCGTACCCCTGACATCCATGGCATCCCCCACGGGGGGCGTGCTAACAAAGTAGCGCTGTTTGCGGACGACCTGATCCTCACTCTCACGAACCCTCGAGTCTCGCTCCCAGCGGTACACGACGCCCTCGCGCTGTTCGAGCGGGCGTCTGGCCTTAAAATTAACCACACCAAATCTTGGGCACTTAACCTCACCATCCCCGAGGAAGAGGTCTGCCTGCTGAGGGAGGACACGCCTTACCGTTGGGCGGATGACCACATCAAATATCTGGGTCTGGACCTCACACCTCGCCTCGACTCGTGGTCCTCAAAGAACTGGGCTGCTTGCCGGAAGGATGTCCTGGCGGACCTGCGGAAATGGAAACCCTTGATGGTCTCCTGGTTAGGGCGGCTAAACGCGGTCAAAATGTCGATCCTCCCCCGCATTCTATATGTCTTCCAGTGCCTCCCCACCCCGATACCGACTCACTGCATTAAGACCCTCCAACGCGACCTCACGTCTTTCATATGGGGAGGCAAACGACCCCGGTTCTCACAAAAAGTCCTCATGGAGCCGAGGGACAGAGGCGGCCTAGCCTGCCCGAATCTCCTCCACTACTACTGGGCGGCGCATCTCCGGTTCGTGATAGAATGGGGTGCACGCGAAAGCGACAAGCACTGGTTCCACATGGACCGAATGGTTACGGGGCGCACCATATGGGACCTGCCCTGGTTGCCGCGGGTGGCGCGCTCCAGAAGTGCGTACATGGCGGTCCCCACGAGGACGGTTCTCGAAGTATGGGACAGAGTGGCAGTGTCCAAAGGGCTGACCACGTTCCCCTCTCCGCATACCCCCATTGCCGGCAATCCGCACTTTCCCCCTGCTGCTCAGGCCCGGGCGTTCGAGAGCTGGACTCTGGGAGACTGCAGAGTTGCAGGGGATCTTTTTCTTTGCGGGTCGCCTAAATCGTGGCTGGACTGCAAAGAGGAGTTTAACCTCCCCTCGACTGCTAGCCTGCAGTACGCGCAGCTGCGCCACTGGACTTCGGGAGATGGCATGCATCAGGCCGCCTCCAGGGCGCACACTCCATTTGAAAAGTTGGCACGCTCCCTCGGGGGACTGAAACGACTCATCTCCCAAATCTACAACATCTTGCAGCATCCCACCACTCCGCCTGCGCATCCCTACCAAAGGCAGTGGCAGACGGCAACTGGCACTGTGATCACGCCATCTCAGTGGTCTAGGCTCTGGAATGACATCCCCAAATCCTACCGCAGCATCCCGCAGAGGGAAAATGCATACAAGATGTTAACACAATGGTACTACACCCCCCTGCGTCTGAGCAAAATGTTCCCTGCCTCCTCACCACTGTGCTGGAGGTGCGGCACTGCGACTGGCGATTTCATACGCATCTGGTGGTCGTGTCCTGCCCTGGCTGTCTTTTGGAAGGAGGTCCTCAGTCACATTAAAGAGGTGTTGGGTTTTCCCCTCCCTGAGGAGGTTTGCACACTATTGCTGGGTATACGACCCCCCACACTTAAAGCACTCACGCGCAGCGACTGGATCCTCACCCTCCACATGCTAGGCGCTGCCAAACAACTCATTGCACTATATTGGAAGCGGACTGAAGCACCGCCGATAGCCTCCTGGTTTGTGCGCCTCTGGCAGGTCCTGACCATGGAGCTGCTCACGGCACGGATACAATCAAGGGGGGTGCGATTCAAGGCAGTGTGGGAACCCCTCGTGCGCCACCTGTGCTCCATAAGATATGCCCGCTGCATGCCTCCCAGGCTTCGCGCTTTGCAATTGTTCGAGGATGCCCTCCTCCCCGCCGACCCAGGTAGACTAGGCTCATAGTCACTTCCCCGTCTTCTGCCTCTTGTGGGCGACCGCAGATACACCTCCCTGACCCCTCTCCACCTCTCCCCTGCTCTTCCTCTTCCGACTTTCTCTTTCTCCTTGTCTTGCCACTCTGGCTTTCGTCCCCCCTTTTTGGGGCAGTTTGGCCCCTGTTGGGCCTTTGTTAATGTGACACCGTTGCTCTCCTTTCCATACGCGCCTCCCCCGTACTAAGGCACACTGCCAGCACATGGCCACCTCTTGCTTTCTACTCCCTTAGGCCACGCGGCCGGCCCCTTGGGGGTTGTGGGCAAGGCGCTGTGTTTAAGAATTCCACCCCACGTGGCTACCTACTCCTATTATTGGTTACTGTCTGCGCGGCCGGCCCCGACGAGGGGTTGTAGGCTTACCGCTGTGTTCACAATAAAAACAGATTTGAACAAAAAATTCAGTTTAGAACTCGTGCCAACCCAAACCTCCCAAATATGCTGCTCACGGGCATGCCGTCTCTTGATGTATTCTCTCTTCCCAGTGGGGAGTTCACTCAGTAGGTTTATGGCTGTAGCAGCAAGTGTCAAATTCTGGGCCTTTCCTGTGAGCTTAAGTGTATCCAGCCAGACTAGGACACCATAGCCCACGCTAGACATGGGTATTATATCCCTCGAGGAAATTTGAGTAGGTTCAAAAGTGAGGTGTTGATTCTGTGGGGCTACCATAGATGCTTCTATCCCAAAGCCTTCATTTTCAGTTTGCCTCTAACTCCTCCTCCAACATCCTATCCTTTTCCTTCTCTGCCCTATCCTCCTACTCCTTATCTCCTTCTCCCTGTTCCCTTTCTTTCTCTTTCAAAACCACTCCTTTGCTTTGTTCCTCCACCCGTCTTCTTCATTGTGGTGAGCTAACCTCCCCTCTCCAGCTCAAACTCTGCAACTTTATCATCTGCTGCCTTTTTTTCAGGTCTAGCTCTGTCTGAGTCATACAGCCTCTGTTAAGTCAATCTCACCCGTCCAGGGGCAGAGGGCATCAGGACCCTGAAGATAGGGGATAGGCAAGTCTGAGGAGACTCTGCACTTTGTACAGTCTTCTACTGTAAGGAATTCTTTGGGGTGTCCACTCTTGTCACTACCCCGGTGTCACGGGTTCCCTGTTAATTAATCTGTGACTCCAGCATGTAAGAGACTTGCTGATGTTTTTACGCCATGAGGCTATATTCCAATAGCATTACACATCTTCCTAAATGCCTGCTGTGCAGTCTGCTCTAACTGCTATTAGCCATTTAATGTATAGCCTTATATATAATAAAATAAATTATTTTATGGTATCAGTGTCTCCTTAAACTGGACTTTAAATATCTCCACTCCTTGTCCACAAAAGTAAGATCTTGGTTCCTGGGGTACCGGGACAGCGAGCCAAGTGTTTTCCTGCTTGACTCCCTCAACGTAGCAAGGCAGAGCAGTCCAAGGCTTATTCCAAGAGGCGATGCAGGTTTAGACACTCAGATTTAATTTAACACAGCAATACCAGCCAAAGTTTTCCGATTCACACATTACCTTTTGCAATATGCACAAATATGTTTTGCTGTCGCAAAAACTGTGAGTTTGTGAATAGCAAACTTTGTGTCCCATTATCCTTCTGCTCTTTTACAAACGATTTTGCATCAGGGTTTTGTAACTTTTTTGATGCAGATATGATTCAAATCAATTTGAGTTGCTTTATAAAAAAATAAAAATAACACATAATGCTGCCTTGTGTTACTTTGCGTCAGGTAGGCATTCGTGGGTGGTGCATGGGCATTCCTATGCATCCACCCATGGATTTTGAAACATACCCATATCTACAAAGTCTTGTAGACATGGGTGTACGCCAAAATGGTGTACGTACCTGAGACTGGCGTAATTAGAAATGTATTTCTCCTCGTTATTTCCTTTTGTATGAATGCTGCATTGTGCAGCACACAGACAAAGAGGAAATATCCTCAAAGGATAGCTTTTTTGCAGGGAGGTACCCCTTCCTGCAGAGAAACTATCCTGATTGTTAACACAGGCACCCCGCACTATAGTGCAGGAGTACTTTTGTTGCCTCTAGGCAGCACAAAGTGCATGGAGAGAGCAGCACTGCCCAGCATGGTCAGCGACTAGCTGCCGCCTCCCCCCCAATCCGGCACCCAATACCCAGGAACGTGGACACGAGACGTCTTTACTTTTTGGAAGGCGGGCGCTAGTCGCCCGGCCGTATTTATTAAAGTATGAAATTAAAAAAGGTTTTAATTGCATAATCAACAATTTATACAAAAATTCAGCAGGACATTTAGGTACATACTCTTAGCAACAAGTTTGAGAGCCTGACTTTAACAAAACTCTAATACAAGTTATTCCTAACTTATACTAAACATCCTCATCTAGAATTTTTGTACATTTCTGGCCATATGGCAGGGTCACTACCGGTGTCAGGTCCTACAAGCTGCGCCTCCCCTCTGGATGTGCGCATGCGCAGTGTTACCCCGGGAATTGCCCGGTCTACGCCCTGAACTCCATTTACCCACTAAAGGAGGGCCCTTACTCTGCGCCGGTGGCGTCATGAGTCCACGCGCGCGGGGTGGCTACCAGCCTAAGGAAAGCGTGAACTACTCCTACCCGCGCTCCTTTGCTTTGCAGCATCTATTACCTTGCCCCTGGAGTTGTGGGAGTGGCCCGCAGGCTCCTCCCCCTGGGCGGGAACCTCCATAGGATGATGCCCGCCCCCTCAGACCTCAAAATATGTGCTCACCGATAATGACCTTACCGCATGCCCCATACCTAATAAATACGACGACCTATGGGAAAAAATTCTAAAGGACAGCTACACTGGCTAATAAAACAGTATCAACGTATAGCTACCAAGGGAAAAAAGGCCTAAAGACATATAGCAATAAATACAGTACACTTCACTCAGTATCAACGTAGAGCTACAAAGGGAAAAAAGGCCTAAAGACACATAGCATTAAATACAGTTCACTTCAAACAGTATCAACGTATAGCTACAAAGGGAAAAAAGGCCTAAAGACACATAGCATTAAATACAGTTCACTTCAAACAGTATCAACGTATAGCTACAAAGGGAAAAAAGGCCTAAAGACACATAGCATTAAATACAGTTCACTTCACACATGGCTTGCTAAAAGGGGGAAAAATTCCTAGCCAAAAGCATCAACAAAATACACCAACCGTTCATCTCTATTACCCTGTGAGACCCGTGGACCGTACATCCAGAACTTACCCTTCCACCAGAGATAAGAACTGCTACCAAACTTTTTGTTCCAAGGGATGGTGGGTGGGAAAACAAAGAAGCCCCGAGCGCGGGGCACACCGTTTCGGCGAGGGAGCGTCCAGGGACAAGGGGGTCTCCTGGGCGCTCCCTATCTCTTTATTCCTGAGGGGCCAGGTGGCCCCTCCTCTAGCCCGCCCCCCCTGACCCGGACCTGTTTCCCAGGATCCGGGTCAAGGGGGCCGCCAGCCAATCGGCGGTGGGCCGCGCCCCCCAGGGCACGCCCCCACCGCCGAGTGGCAACCAAGGAGACAGTGGGGGCGACGGTCGCCGCGCCGCCATGCGTGCGGGGGGGCCGAGGGCCCCCCCTTTTCACATGGTCAGCGACTAGCTGCCGCCTCCCCCCCAATCCGGCACCCAATACCCAGGAACGTGGACACGAGACGTCTTTACTTTTTGGAAGGCGGGCGCTAGTCGCCCGGCCGTATTTATTAAAGTATGAAATTAAAAAAGGTTTTAATTGCATAATCAACAATTTATACAAAAATTCAGCAGGACATTTAGGTACATACTCTTAGCAACAAGTTTGAGAGCCTGACTTTAACAAAACTCTAATACAAGTTATTCCTAACTTATACTAAACATCCTCATCTAGAATTTTTGTACATTTCTGGCCATATGGCAGGGTCACTACCGGTGTCAGGTCCTACAAGCTGCGCCTCCCCTCTGGATGTGCGCATGCGCAGTGTTACCCCGGGAATTGCCCGGTCTACGCCCTGAACTCCATTTACCCACTAAAGGAGGGCCCTTACTCTGCGCCGGTGGCGTCATGAGTCCACGCGCGCGGGGTGGCTACCAGCCTAAGGAAAGCGTGAACTACTCCTACCCGCGCTCCTTTGCTTTGCAGCATCTATTACCTTGCCCCTGGAGTTGTGGGAGTGGCCCGCAGGCTCCTCCCCCTGGGCGGGAACCTCCATAGGATGATGCCCGCCCCCTCAGACCTCAAAATATGTGCTCACCGATAATGACCTTACCGCCACAGGCCAGCATTGTTAACCGACGATCTGGCCTCCCCCTGCCTAGACCTACCCTAGAAAGTTCTCACTCTAGTAAACCTTCCACCCAGGCCCAGACCCCAGGCCACTTCCTTCCTCCGTCAAATGGACTCCCCTTACCAGGTAGGACAAATACATCCATGTTGGATCATCTGGAACCGGGGCTTGAAATAACTTGTCCCGCTGTGTGTTGATCCTCTTTATCGAGTGATTCAACGCCCCGACCGGGTCCTTGCCACCCTGGGATCAGTTGAGACCCACCCACTGTGCCACCCGGGCTTGTCCTGAAGACCCACCCACAGTGGAGATGAACCCATCAATGAGTAATCGCCTCCCCAGTTTGGCCCATTCAGTCCCCCCTAGGTGAGGTATCACCACTGACAGGGGGTCGGGCTGCTGAGCTACAAATCCCTGAAAGCAGTTCCTGAACTGACCATGGCACAGACCCTCAAACCCACTCTTCCCTGTCCTGCGTCCGGCACGTTGTTTGTGCTGGCACATTTTTAGCTCCTCAACTTCTAACGAGGAGTTCCTCCCCTGCGTGGCAGGTTTGAGAAACTGCAAGAACCAGAAAAAGACCAAGAAAAACCTGGGCAACCATTTTTAGCTCCTCAACTTCTGGTGAGGAGTTCCTCCCCTGCGTGGCAGGTTTGAGAAACTGCAAGAACCAGCAAAAAAGACCAAGAAAACCTGGGTAACCATTCCCACTTCCACCTTAGGGAAGGGGTAACACTAACACCTGCCAGCAATACTTGGGCCCTTGGTGTCTTCTTTCTCGACGTATGCTTTCCTTTTGCCGTCCACCCACTGGTGATGTTGCGGTGTGGAGTACTCCTCAGATATCCGCCATGGACCCAGCCGTGACTGACGTAAGCATCCCCTGGGCTGTCCACCTGTTGCAGCTGCTGTGATATGGAGCACTCCAGGTATCAACCATGGACCCGGTCATACATAAATTGGAAAGATAGACACACACCATTAGTCTTTCCGGCAATAACTGCTGTACACGTGTCAGACTTACATTACCATCAGTCGCTAAACTTAGCTAATCTTAATGCCTCAGTTTGTCTGCTTCCTACCCACGTCTTTATGCATAGGATCTATGTGTTAAAACAAGACGGCTTACTTTAGCAGTGCAGTATCACAGTTGTTGGCTAAAGATTTAGCACAGCCCAAACTCCGCTAGGCCCTAAGCTGGCCCCAAGGACCTTTTAAGTACGCCACTTTGGCTTCTGGGAAATATCATCCCAGCCACCCGGACATGATCACATGCATCCCCAGTACTATGTGATGCCGCAACTAGGCTCTTGGGCACCTTTTAGGTGTGACATCAGGGTGTGTATCTTTATCGGGACCCCCATTATTCGTTCTAGAGGCTCTAGGCCCTGTCTCCATGCCATTCGTGGTTCCCCCACCATATTATTAATATATGGCTTTGGTGTACCCCTAGAGCTCAACGTATATGGTGGTAAATTACTGTGTGCTATAGAGGTCTTTACACCGAATCATTTGCCTCCAATCTCATCCTAGGCTCAACGTATATTGGCCCATTTACCTGTGCGAAAAATAAGTCTTACTGACTGAACCACAGGGGGTGTGTTTAGTACAAATACATATATTTGTTGTTACACACCTGCCCTTTTCCATTTACTCATTCATGACATTAAAGAGTGGTAAAACAAGTAGCTCTATATTCCCTCAAGACTTAGCCTGAAGGCTGCAGGCAATACAGCTAACCCTAGGATAGTTTACTACTGTTGGTTTAAACCTACCATCCATGAAGGGGGCGTTTGGACAGGTGCAATGTTAGGACTGGCGTATATCCCCCCTATATTAGTGAACAGCACCTCATATGGTGATTAGCTCCACAATGAAATAAGTCCATTGTTTGGCTTTCTGCTTCGGCTTGCAAAGGAAAGTGGGACCTGGGAAACTGTCCCTCAGTCTCGCTAAGCCCTACCCTTAGATGACGTTAACCCCCAGGTTGACCCCAATGGAAGGTGGTATACCCTATTCGTGAATGGTTCCATGATTGTTCCAACTATCACCTAGCAGACCACTGATAGTCGTTCTATAATGACAAATTTGACTTATGGCAATGGCTGTTCCTCGCGTAAGAGAACTAAGCAGCAACCATGGCTTCGATAAAGTATAGCAAGTGCTTGTGAGACATGAATAAGCAGCCCAGGCATGTCACCAACCATCCCATTCTCTAGGTGAAATTTAATGTCCCCATGTAGCGTGAGCCCTGATTTAGACAATGAGTTTTCCAGAACTGAACTCATCAACCGAATGCCAACAGAGTATATTTTGGGTAACTCACCACCCCTGGTGGGGGCCCATCCCATCAGGGAGCTGCGTCTGCCTTGTGAATTCTAACCAAGTACAACCCGATCATTTTAAACGCCCAAGATCCCCGTTGCTGGGTCCCTCCCGGCACATGGATGCGATCCAGTTGATGGGCATTGGTGACTTTGTGTACCTCGGGTCACCTTGAATACAGCGGATACCACCAGTGCCAATCCAAGATGGCGTAGGTGCCCCCGTGTTTTGGGCTGACTGGATTCTTAAATGCTTGAAGAGCTGGGGATGTGTTACCTTACCACACTTGTGTTACACTGGTTACTCATGAAAGAAATTTTTAAAGGTACAAGTCTAATTTTGGCTAGAAAGGCAGCAGCATGCCCCCCAATAACCTTCATGTAACAATATACCCCGATAATATACACAAAGTAATATAACAATAAAATTAAAACATTTTTAAGGCACAACATCGCGACATAGTAAGATCTGCCTCCTGCCCAACAGCTATAGCCCAGCGCAGCATTTTTGCAATAATGAAGTACAAACACTGCAAAACCAAATTTATCAGAACACATCGCCTTCCTCTTAAGATGTCACACAATTTGGTAATGACCAACCCTGAAGTATTTATTTAACACCCACCCGAATGTCTCAATTTACTACGAAGGACATAACAATGTTCCGTGATCCGGGACATTCTGTTTTGTCAAGCACAGGGAGATTACGCGCTTTGTCCAGACTCACGGGATGTTGAGCGTCATCACAGAGTCTCGAACCCAGTTCCCCAGAATTGAGAGCAACCACCCTAGCCGTTACAGCCACTTTGTCTGTGGTTGATCTATATCCTGCCCAAACTTCACAAACACCCTAATGGTAGTCCAGGCAGACCCGTCATCTCTGCATGTGGTTTCCTAGCAGAACCCGCACACAATATCTAGACACCCTTTTCAAACCGTTTATTGTACTACTGGGGCAGCTTGTGATGTGGGACTCCCTTCTCTAATGTCACCCAAGACGAGACCACATCTGGGAATAAAGATGTGGTGAACTCAAGGACACTGCCACCCCAGGCCCCTCTAGAATTTCTGTTGAAATGGCATCACAAGTGGTACCGCTATATAAATTATGGCATATGATTTGGTAAGTTGAATGAGCTTTAGAACTGACTTAACAATCAGACTGAGTATTTACCATGATGCATGGTACGGAGAAAGCCAATTCCTTGGACCTAGCCATGTTAGTTATAGAAGGCGAATAAGCGTGTAACTTGTACACAAAACCAATAAAGCTCAACACATTATTACACGTCCCCGAAGGGCACCCAAGGACACTGGAAGGAACTCTACCCTTTGAGCAAGTCCCCCGTATCCGAAAGTATTGTACCATTGAAGAGGACTACCTCACGAATGCCAATTCGCTCTCTAAATAAGCTTAGCATTGGAGGATAGCGCAAGGAATTAGTTCAAACTTCTTTAAAAAAGGACATGTTTTCCTTACGAGACCCTTTCAGTATACCAAGGCAAGTACTAACTAATCCAATTATTAGTGTACTGACGTCACCACTGGTCTTCAGACTAAGGGACAGTCAAGCCATTCAAGTATGCAGCGAGCTGCCGAGGGAAAGTGGGGCTCGGGGAGACATTCATTTTCATTTGAACCGTGAACTGCCAAAAGACGAAAATGACCCCGGCCCTGTCAGAGGTATGCAGCTCTATTTCACTCTACACTGTATTACAATCGAAGTATTTGATCACTAACGTTCAAGGCCACAATCTGGTACATGAAGTCTAGCTGGTAAAAGTAACACAATTGCACTTCAATAATGGTACGATAAAATGGTTCAAAGAACTGCCGCTCAAGGTACGTTTAATCATGTCTCTAACGGCTGAGCTAGCCGGGCTCCCTGACCGGCAAAACTATAGAACTGTATACGTTTTAAACAATTAAATTAACTAATAAGGATGTGGCCCAGTACTGCATTCCATAAAAAAGTATTGTATCTAACTAATGTTCGCTCAGCGATTGCAATATAGTACCATGAGACTTCATTGACCCTGCATAAGTAATTTGAGAATTTGGCGCGAAAGCTATTGTGCCTTATTTAACTCATGGCGCGATGTTCTCGTGGACGCGATGTTCTCGTGGACAGTGCGCGACAAACCTGCCTCTGCTACCCCTGCGGGCTTCATTGCTTCATTGGACCGAACATTAATCAGCAATGACAGAAGCCCTCTGACCCTCAAAACGAAAGCCTCATCTCCAAAGGTCCTAAATGTTTCATATTCTCATCCATCCATTGCCCTCCAAAACAATGTTGGCATTGAACCCCAAACGCAATGCATCAGACACTAAAACACAGCATCTGCGTCCCAAGGCCAGAACACCTCCCTATGTCACTCGCGTGGTTCCCTCCTATTATTGACTTATAATGTGTCTAAAAAAAAAAACCATTGCCAGAACCCGGGATCGAACCAGGGACCCTCATATCTTGCGTCCAAAGCTCTACCAACTGAGCTATATCGGCACAGGCCAGCCCACGTGGAGGGAGTTTCCCACATGCGGCCCTCCGCGGCATAAGACACTTAAATACCGTAAATGCAGACAGCAAAAACAAAACCCCAATGTCCTAGGGACATGCCCGTCAATGTGCGTGCTCCGCCACCCATGGTCCTTCCGACCACCCAGCCGTGTGCACAGCCCACGAACCTGCAACATCCAAAAAATGGGCACTTCCTCACGACTTAATCACCTGTTATTCTGCCGAAAGCAGCCATGCGCCGCCCGTCCAGCCGTCCTCCGGTGTTTCTTTCAGGGCCCTGTCCCAGTTCCGAGTTGCAAGTCCTGCCGCTTCCCCTGTTTCCAATCGCCGTGCGCATCTTCCGTCCAGACCCCCTGCGCGAACAGAGAGAACCGTCCAGCCGTCCAACCCTGCAGGGAAACAAAAAAGGAGACCATCACTCCGCCCCGAGCGCGGGGCCGTGGCAATCGCGTGGAGGCTCTGCCCATCCCCCGGGTCTCCAGAGCGGCTGGCTCCACGCGGCGAGCTCCTCCAGGAAACAGCTTGCCACACCTGGAAAAGAAAGGGGGAAAAATTATTAAAACAAAGAAGCCCCGAGCGCGGGGCACACCGTTTCGGCGAGGGAGCGTCCAGGGACAAGGGGGTCTCCTGGGCGCTCCCTATCTCTTTATTCCTGAGGGGCCAGGTGGCCCCTCCTCTAGCCCGCCCCCCCTGACCCGGACCTGTTTCCCAGGATCCGGGTCAAGGGGGCCGCCAGCCAATCGGCGGTGGGCCGCGCCCCCCAGGGCACGCCCCCACCGCCGAGTGGCAACCAAGGAGACAGTGGGGGCGACGGTCGCCGCGCCGCCATGCGTGCGGGGGGGCCGAGGGCCCCCCCTTTTCATTCTTTGAAGATATAGCTCAGTTCTGCTCTTTCTTCGACTTGTAATGCCCCGCATCAACTTCACTTGCTGCACTGTGCTGCGTGAACCCTTTGAAAATGTCCCTTTATATCCCCAAACATCCAGTTATTGTTTTCCCAGATACTAGGAGTTGACTGGCGTGGGCGCATACCTGACATTTAATGGTATTTCTCTGAGCTCTGGATGGGACTATATGAAAGCAGGGTCGGACTGGCCGTAGCGGGCACCAGGTGTTTCCCCGGTGAGTCGCCAGGGTGAGGGCATGTTTTGGACCCCTGGGGTGCCGGTTTTGGAGCATAGCTGCAATATTGGCCCTGTTAACAAAAAGCAGATGCAGTGTGTTCCACATGTACCCCCACCTCCAACCCTGCCCGCCTTGCCCCCCCCTTGTCCCCCACCTTCCCCCGGCCAGCTCGACTCAATTGCGTTCCCAGTCTGGCCCTATGTGTTATTTTTTGTTATTTTCATTTTGTAGATGTTCTACCACTTTTCCAGCCAACTACCCTTCACTGAATGCAGCTACGTCACTGGTGATCAAGTAATGTATACGAAGTAGGACGAACCCATCCTAAATTAAGTACTTGATAATAGAGCATTACATACATGCCAACTAAGGCAGGAGACTCCCGACTTTTTAAGTTTAAAAGGGCCTTATTTTAAGTGTCTCCCGCCTGAAATTGCCTCTCCTTCAGTAGAAGTCAATTGGGAACATAAATTCCCATGATTTATTTTTCCCAAAATCTCCCCCTTCCCTGTTCTGAAATGTTGGCACCTATGGTATCAATAAAGACGTTAACATTGATCAACAAGGACTTGTGTTGATATTTGACAGTAAGGTGAAAAGAGATGGTCATACAGAATGCTTCTAAGGTGGGATGAGGTAAAATAATTGCATACAAGCGTTACCAGATTTGGAAGACGGCATTTCTTTGTCGAATCAATTTACTGGCCTTTTTATTAGAGAGTTAAGGAACTTTGCCGTTCTTGAAAAATACCATTATAGTTTATATCTTGCACTTGGCGAGTCAGCTCGTGGATAAAAAGCTCTTTTGCACACAGTTTCTGAATCGGCATCCTTTAAAATAAAGTTTCTATAATGGTAGATCTGCATACAGAAAAGCTCTAAAATAATTTTATTCTTCAGATACTTCGACAACTTGAATGCCAGAAAACGTCACTCAATAAAAGAAAAACTCAAAAGCATATCTTTACCACAAATCAGCGTCGTTACCCCGGAACTCTTAAAGGTTTTGCACGCACATGTAAGTACAATATTGTATTAGTTAAAGAGAAAAAATAAATCCTATTAAGAAGGATTACAACAAAGGGGATTAAGAGTGAGACGATTCGTTGCAAAATGGCTTTTCAGGTATAATTTGGTCGACCCTATTTCTATTTTTGCATCTTAAATTAGGGTTTGGATTTCCAAAATACATATGCAGTATATATATTATTTACTTAAAGTATAATATAATATCCACAGAACACCGAGGCCTATAGATAGTCTTTCTTTTCCCGCTTCGGTCAGATCAAGTGGTGACCTGCTTTTGTTGAAGTTTTGCACCAGAATCTACACATTTGTGTAGTATGAATTTATCAACTCCACACATTTACCCATTGCGTTCATGTGATAGCGGGCAGCGTTTGTCCTGCCCTAGTGATCAGCGGTCTTTGGGGTTTCTCAGGAAGCAACCTGGAGAGAAAGTAAACATGGCACCCCTGGGAGATCACCGAGGGGTTAAAGGGTGAGTAACGTTCGATCTGCTACCCCTGGCATTTTGATTGGGAAAATGTAGGCTCCCTGGGGTTGCAGCCTTCGGGGTGTCCATCCCTGGGATGCTTTAGGCCAGGGGAGGTGTCCAGGTCCAGGGTGGTAAGTGATTGGCCATTTGGGATCAGGGGTGTGGTTTTGTGGTCGTTAAGGAGGCCCACTGCTGTGTAGCACATTGCAAGGTATGCTGTGGTCCTGCAGGGTGCAGTGTCTCTTTTGTTCCTGCACTCCCACTCCAGTTTTCCTGATTACATGGCAGGCTCTTTGTTTCTTTTCCTGGGTCCACTTTATTGGTAATGCAGGTTGGGGTTAAGCTTTAGTTGTCAGTCACTTATCAGGACAGGTGGCAGACTTAGGGCTCATGCACTAGGCCTGAAGGGTTGGAGCCTTGCCGAGGGATGGTGGTAGAGGGAGTATAGGGGAGTGGCGCTTGCCTCAGGTGTGAACGAACAGTGAATGAAATAAAGCGGGAGTCGTGGTGAATGCTGGGATGTTTTGTAGGGGGTGTGTGCAGGTTGGGGGTGGGAGGGAATGGTTGATTTATTGTAATAGTGAGGTGCAGTTATTTGTAATGAATATAAGTTTCAGCTGCTTACCGATCCTGATAAAGCAACCTTTAGCTCTTAAAATGGCCTTTTAGGTCTCGTGACCTACAATGCGCGCAAGCGCATTGAGGGATCGAGAATTCAAGTGCTCAAAATCCTCATGAAACCACCAGCTTTTTGCTGACGTTTTCACGAAGTTCACGTGGCCACAGGCACGCGCTTTTGGGCCATAAACTTGCATAGCCAGCTTCCCCCAGGCCGTAGCAGCACTCCTCCCACACCAGCACCTCCCCTCGCAAACACAGCCTTTACTTCTCCTCCCCTAACTTTGCCGTCAGAACTCTGCTCTCCCCTCAGGCGCCGTGACATACTTCAAAGGCTTATCACTTCACACGGCCGCAGGCCGTGCAACCAGAGCACTTCAGTTGGTGGGCAGCCCCCCTCCCAGCACTGCCTTGTTTTCCCTTTCTTTTCTTTTTCTTTACATTTCCTTTTAACCGTTTTACTTGGTCGTTAGTCGTTTATTAGAAGATTCTTAAACTATCAACAACAATTACAATACAGCAGCTGAAACAACAGCACTTTGAAATAGAGCGTTTTGTGTTTTTTACAATATATTTAGTATTGTTAAGTTGTACTGTTTTCTTCTCCTTCCTGCTACCCAGGCTCCGCATTTCACCCATTGAAATAACTTTAGAGCAGCATAAAAGGGTATACAAATAAAGTAATGTAACTAAACAGAACATATATTCTTAACTAAATGTGGCATATACATGGATAATATATGGAACGTATGTAAGCATAACATACCATATGTAGAGTGCAGAGTGCAGATTCAGAGTGCAGTGTGCAGAGTGCAGATTGTGAGTGCAGATTGTGAGTGCAGATTGTGAGTGCAGATTGTGGGTGCAGATTCAGAGTGCAGATTCAGAGTGCAGATTGTGGGTGCAGATTGTGGGTGCAGATTGTGGGTGCAGATTGTGGGTGCAGATTGTGAGTGCAGATTCAGAGTGCAGATTCAGAGTGCAGATTCAGAGTGCAGATTCAGAGTGCAGATTGTGGGTGCAGATTATGGGTGCAGATTGTGGGTGCAGATTGTGGGTGCAGATTGTGGGTGCAGATTGTGGGTGCAGATTCAGAGTGCAGATTCAGAGTGCAGATTCAGAGTGCAGATTCAGAGTGCAGATTCAGAGTGCAGATTGTGGGTGCAGATTGTGGGTGCAGATTCAGAGTGCAGATTCAGAGTGCAGATTGTGGGTGCAGATTGTGGGTGCAGATTGTGGGTGCAGATTGTGGGTGCAGATTCAGAGTGCAGATTCAGAGTGCAGATTGTGGGTGCAGATTGTGGGTGCAGATTGTGGGTGCAGATTGTGGGTGCAGATTGTGGCTGCAGATTGTGGCTGCAGATTCAGAGTGCAGATTCAGAGTGCAGATTCAGGGTGCAGATTCAGGGTGCAGATTGTGGGTGCAGATTGTGGGTGCAGATTGTGGGTGCAGATTGTGGGTGCAGATTCAGAGTGCAGATTCAGAGTGCAGATTCAGAGTGCAGATTCAGAGTGCAGATTCAGGGTACAGATTGTGGGTACAGATTGTGGGTGCAGATTGTGGGTGCAGATTGTGGGTGCAGATTGTGGGTGCAGATTCAGAGTGCAGATTCAGAGTGCAGATTCAGAGTGCAGATTGTGGGTGCAGATTGTGGGTGCAGATTGTGGGTGCAGATTGTGGGTGCAGATTCAGAGTGCAGATTCAGGGTGCAGATTGTGGGTGCAGATTCAGGGTGCAGATTGTGGGTGCAGATTGTGGGTGCAGATTGTGGGTGCAGAGTGCAGATTCAGAGTGCAGATTCAGAGTGCAGATTGTGGGTGCAGATTGTGGGTGCAGATTGTGGGTGCAGATTGTGGGTGCAGATTCAGAGTGCAGATTGTGGGTGCAGATTGTGGGTGCAGATTGTGGGTGCAGATTGTGGGTGCAGATTCAGAGTGCAGATTCAGAGAAAACTCAGCAGCACCACCACCACAGCATCAATCTGTGCAACCATTCAACAACAACTGGTTCAATTATGTTCTCTCAATGTTTCAAGCTTTATTACAAATGTCACAAAAAGATGTTATTTCACTTCTGTTCTTGGATTTTCATCACAATAAAATACACTGAACATAATCTTCACAAACGTTATTTACAAAAGTTTAAGCTATTGCCAATATAAATTACAATCACTTTTATTTAAGTATTAATTATTTTAAAAAATTAAAAGCCGTTGCTATTTGTAATATCAATACATCTAAGTCACGTAAAGACAAAACATGTTGCATTACAAATGCTATAGTCGTCACATGT
Organism: Lissotriton helveticus; assembly: GCF_964261635.1. Taxonomy (NCBI): domain Eukaryota; kingdom Metazoa; phylum Chordata; class Amphibia; order Caudata; family Salamandridae; genus Lissotriton; species Lissotriton helveticus. The sequence goes on along the minus strand of NC_136061.1, from coordinate 1,399,607,776 downwards.
GCGAAAGTTATAACTATTGGCATTGAAAATGACAAAGCTATTAATTTAGCTATTTTCAAAATCAACACATAAATAAAAAAATTGTCATTTACAAGACCAATAGCTCAAACTTTCATAATGCGAGACCTATTGCATTGCAAATGCTTGTTTATTCTGCACCTTCTTGCCCCATGTCAAGGTGGTGTTCGGTTCTATTGAACAGTCAGTACATTAGAGTCATGTCGCTCTGAAAAAAATAAAGCAACTTTTTGGCGTCTAGTAAAATAAAGATACTGCACACACCGCTAAAAGAGGCACTGAAATGTCAGGGCTGCCCTTTATTAATCTGTCTCTCCATGAAATAAGCTAATTGCAGCAAGGGTTCTGCATTAGCAATTGTTAATTTTGTACCTACTGCACAAGGATATTTATGAAAGCGTGTTGAATGCTCATGGACAGCGATGAAATTGAACATAGCTACCTATGGCCTGCTGGGAGGTTAGTATTCAGACTGTAAGTCATGTTTGGTGGTTTGTACAGAAAGAAGAGGTCCGAACACTGGGTAAACTGACGGGTCTGATACAGTTGAATTCACTGGTAAGTGTACCGACCCACGGACCAAAGGCACAGCACAAGGCAGAGCCTAGGGGGGTGGTTGGGGGGGGGGCTCAAGACGGACTTAAGAAAATGTAAATGTACATGTATTTATATAGCGCAAATCACCAACACGGTATCTAAGCGCTTGCTTAGGGAGCCCGTCCTGGTATTCTCCTGTGAGATACCCCGGCAGGGTATCCACAAGGTGAAAGCCAGGCATCCCGCCGCGAGGGGCCGTAGTGGAGATTGAGCAAGCTATTGCCCAGAGTCGCAGAGTGTGACCCCGTGAGTCGAGTAGGCACCGGAGCGAGAATTATCGAGTCCGTGGAATTTTTAGAGCCCGAGACCCGCCGAGGCGGGGAATCGAACCCTGGTCCACGGCCGATCTCAGCTTCCGGGTCTGCCGCCTCTAACCACTGAGCCACTAACCACTGAGCCACACTTCTCCAGGAACCCTGTTTTGCTGTAAGCCGAAATGCAGTTGTTATAACTAACGCTAATTGTAAAGCCAAGAAAATGTACCTCTCTATATGCCTGTTCTATCCCCCTTTTTCTTTCGTCTCTAACTTTTCTGTCCTTTCCTCCTTACATCTCCTTCACTGTCAAAAACAAAACAACTCGAGGGTAACCACATATACAGCATTGTACGAACGTTCTATGCCAGTTGTGGCTAACCCCGCAACAGTATTTGTGATTGTATACAGTATATAAAAATAAATACATTTTAAAAAAAGAGAGAGGTACCAGAAGATGGAAAAAGTAACTGGGAAGAATACTCTCTGTTTGAGAGAGTGTGGGAACGAGAGAGAAGGAAAGGGGGTGAGAAACAAGACCAGGAAGAGAGGTAGAGAGATGGAGAGAGAGATGTGAGATGTGTTCAGTGTTTACAGGGTGCATGTTGAATTGAGGTGCATGCATTTCAGTAAACTATTTGGAAACTAGAAGGTAGATTAGAATATTGGAATGTTGGGAGCTCCATTGAAAACTAGAATGCTCTGGGCTTCTAATGGCCGGTAGAAGCCCGAAATTAGAGCATTCAAATGTTGTTGTTCACAGCTGTTGCTGTGAACAAAGGCCTCACAGAACCTGAGTGGATTTCAATCCCCTCCGGTTCCCTGAGGCCTTTGTTTTATTTGTTAGAACATTCTGTCGTCTAGTGGTGGAATGTTCTAGTAGCCTTATGGCCCTCCGTAGCTGGGCTATACCAGCATTTAAATCCCGCTCCCTTGTTAAAGGCCCTCGCCTCGGACCTTTAACTCTGGAGAGGGCATTTAATGGCCGGTATAGCCCACTACAGCAGGCTATAATAAACCAAAAGAGTTCTTAAGTAATGCGTGTATTTGTAAGAATCTCCAAGAGTACATGTGCTCTGTTCTGAGGCGCATCCTTGAGTGTGGAGTGACACAATCTTTACTCTCAGTTGGGTAACATGCCAAAGCTGACTGGCCAGTCAAGTCTGCTCATCTGATGCCAATTTCCCCGGCTGTAGAGTATGATGTTGTTGCAGGGCCTTGTCTTAGGCCTTTTCACAACATCAGAAACAGATACTCTCAGCTGGCGGGCCCCAGTTACTGAGAGTCAAAATGATGCATTACAGACAACCGTTGGTGTCACCTACTCTGGTTGACCACTTGTCTGTTAATTTCACAGACTGTCCGTACTTTGAGCACAATGTCTGTTGTCCGTTATTGACGTCATAACAGAAAGTACTTGTCCATACATTTCTGAATTTCCATTTTATAGGTTTGTGGCATAATGTGAAGTTTACAGCTGCTATGATGTCATTTTAACCCACTTTGCACTTATGAGAACAGAAATTAAAACTAGCTTCCAATGCACTAAGAAACAATGAATTTTTAATGAACTCTGAAAGGAACAGAGAGGGATTTTTCAATGATATTGTGAAACATTTGAACAGCTCTGCCCTATACCTTGGCACTAAGTTTTTAAGCATCTATGTTTTTATTTATCCTGAGCATATTAAATAATGTTAATGTTCTTGCTATTGTTTATGGTTGACTGGGAGACTGATGTGCATATGGATGGACACATAGATCGATGAAGAGAGGAAATGGATGGATGAAGAGGGGTTTAATGCAGAGGGTGGAGATGGGAGCATGGTCGAATGGATGATGCATTGGTCTGAAAGATGGATGGATAGATGGGAGGCTAGATGAACCTGGGTGGATATGTAGATATGGGTGGGAGCATGAATGGATAGGTGGATGGATTGGCATATTGATGGCTGAGTGGATGGGTGGGTTATTGGATAGATGGGTGCATGGGTGGACTGATCTAGGTGGGTGGATAGATCCTGGTGGGTGCATGGACTGGCAGCAGGATGTATTCATGAATTGATGCTTCTGGGTGCATGGATAGATCTAGGTAGGTGCATGGACTGATATGAATGAACAGGTATGAGCAAACCTTTTTAACAATAAACGTTATTGGCATTTTCGATAGACCCTAGAAAGAAGTACACATATTTGCATTATCACCAAGCATATCTTCTCAATCTAAGTATACATGTAGATGACGGGTCTCCCAAGCTTTTCACTAACAATAGCTACTTATGTTCAATAAAAAAATATCCCAATATTCCTCTAATACCATTAGTGTTGTATACGTCAGACAAGATTACTTTAGTGGCCATCCTATGCAAGATTACCAGCAATATTGCAAGATTACCCGCCATGGTCACCTCAGTGCAAGATTGCCAGCAGTAATGTAAAAAGGCTTGCCTCTAATACAAGGTACAGCTGTAATTACATATCCAACAAACAAACTTAGAGGTCTAAGCTAGAAACCCATTTGGGATCTCTTTCGAGCTACCTTGATGTCTAGTCAAGTACATTAAGATAAAGCAATGGCTACCATTTATAGCTAACAGACCAGATCACCAAAAAATGGGCCACCTGTGATTGCTGATCAACCTCATTGAGGATTCCCATCAATGACTTGTATAGATCAATATTTTCATCTGGTAATCCTGCCAGGGTATTGTGTCTCTTGATCATTGAGACATCCGGCATACCCCCATGATTGGCTTGGGGTAATGACCTACAATCACTGGATTGAACCACATGATGCTGATCTGATGAGAAAGTGCAGTGCAAAAAATATAAATGAGTGTGATGATTAAAATAGGATAGGGAGCTTATCAGAAAACTATTTATTGGACGTAAGCCCCTTCCAATTTAAAAACAAGAACAGTGCAACAAAATAATCGCAGTTTAAACAAATAGCTGCGAGAGGGCCAACATGTTTCAACCTATCATGGAAAAGGACCATAGGCTTTCATCAGGGCCTCTGTTCTATATGAATGCTACTGCCAAAATAGTGATTAACCGTGTGAAAAAATTATAAAAAACACACAAGTGAAATAACAACAGTAAAGGATATGATTCTCCTTCATCTGTTTGAATTCCTCCTTAGCACCTGGTGTGATTTCAAAATCTGTAACAACAAAGCACATGCGTGGACCCCTATTAGGCTAACGTGGTCTGTTAGAAATTAAAATCTTTTCAAAATGTAAAGGTATTTGAGTACTCACCCAGTGTGCCTGGGGAAAGGACCTCACCTCTTCCTGGACCTGGCTCAGGAACTGTGAGACCCCGCTCTGCAAGGACAAGACAACCCCGCTCTTAACAAGGATAGAGCGAGCTCACTATACCCTGCTCTGTCCTGTAATAGTGCCTAGGGTACAGAGATGTCCTGCGCGCAGAGCAAAACCTTATGGTATTAACCTATCTCCAAGTAAGGACTTTTGACTCACATTCACAGCCACAGCCATAACCATTGCTTACAACAGTTTGTAACATTCAATCCATTAAAACTGATGTTGGACAGCAAAGAACTATCCCATGTTCATGTCTGACCAAAGAAATCAGCTAGTGTTAAGTAAGATAGTAAACCGGTTGACTTGTCTATCGCTAAAAACGTTGGCAAAGTGAAAACAGCAACCGTAAACAAGGGCGAAAATAAGATATAGCCCAACTAGACACTGTGCCTACCTATCCGTCGTTGTCTCAATCTGTGACCGAGTCAGGGGGAGGCACTGGGCTATTCTAAAATGCTTCTATTTGATTGTTTGTGGCGACTTAACATAAACCAATCGGCGTTCGATGTTGCCTCAGTTCACTCTCGATGTATGGATGAGGCACTTGCTGTTATTCCAAAAATGTATTATAATAATGTACTTAGTTTTTAACCCGGACACGCATAATTAGAACCTCAAAAAGGGGGTTGTATTCACCGAGGTGCAGTCTCCCAGCGTTCGGTTTAGCAAAACGCCGCTTCACTCGCGTAGTCTCGCGAGAGTGGGAGTTAAACTACCAAGTGATGTCATCAGCCCAATGTGTGTAGTTTGATGGACAATGCATATTCATGGTCTGCTCACTTTATAGATATTGCCATACTAAATGTTGGATTTGGAGTGTTACACCCCAAAAGAAGCACCACCTGAACTGTTTAACATTTTCTTGGGTGCAATCAAATACGATGACAATATCAAAACGCGAGATCTCGCGAGGGAATAGGTGAACTACAGTGTGATGTCACTCGACTAGCGAGTGTAGTTTAATAGGCGTGACAGTCCACGCTGCAGTCTGCCGAGGTATATTACTTACACTGTCGCAAGGAGAGTGAGAAAACATCTGATATGATGGTCTCTAAGAGTGTAATGCAATACCACTAATTAATATACATATCTTCGAGTTTTTTGTTACATCAACAGACTTGCATGGGTTAGATTACAGAGACATTGGAACTCAAATATTACAGTGTGGATAAACTCATTGTAGATTGAACCACGGGATGTCATCATTGAGCCCATGTTTGTCTGTGCGTAATTTAAAAACCCATTTCTGTTCTTTTTGGAATAGGAATTTCGATATATCACTTATGTGTGCAGGGATAAAAGGTTTTTCAAGAACAGTCCAAGTAAAGTCTGTTTCGTTGTGGTTGTATTGCAAAAAGTGTTTTGTCAATTTTGAAACATCTTTTTTGCATCTAAAAGTGCTTTTATGTTCTTGCATCCTCACTCGCACCTTCCTGGTGGTCATGCCTATGTAACGTAAATTGCATGTGCATGTTAGTTGGTAAATCAGGTTGGTGCTGTTACAGTTAGTGAAGTCCTCAGTTGCCAAGGGCGATTAGTGCCTATGTCAATGCTCGTTGTCTTGGAAGTTTGAGGACAAACCGAACATCCACCACATGGATGGTGGCCCATTACGGGTGGTAAGTCCCACAGGGTGCCCACCTCTCTTCTAGATGTCTCAGCTGCAATTACCCCTGGCACCAAGGTAATAATATTAGTAATAGGTCTGCATGATTTATCATTCAAATATCAGCTTTAAGTATAGTTTGGAAATGATGGGTTCTGAAAATACACACATTTTCATATCAAATGCACACTTTTCCATTTTGGTATACATATATTAATTGTACCAAACAAAAGCGTATAATTTAGTAGACTGTACTGCACACATGAGAGCTACTCACAGGTAGCTGAAGAGCTAACAGTAGCTCATGAGCTACTCACTGGAGAAGCTTGATGTAGACAAATCAATGCTGATAGTGGCAAAGCAAGAACAACCAGATACTTGTCTGGTGGCCATCCTCTCAATAAGCCCTTTCCACAAGTGCCAGTGCCCCATACATCTGTCACAGTATGATTTCTCTAGAATCCCAGGAATAATAATTCACAGGAATCACATATTTTCTGGAACTTGTCAGGGCATCCCTGGGGCATGTGTACCAGCATCTCAACATGAGTCTCACAACTTTGTATTGAGTGGGCTAAGGCCTGCCTCCCAAGTCTTGCACAGCATGGAAAATTTATTTTACTCATTTGTATGGCGCAGCGAATCATCCCCAGAGGGATCTCTCGACGCCTGGAACTGGAGGTTATGAGTGGTCAGTATAGGTGAGATATTCTGGGCCAACCCACTGCACCGATCAATAGTTTGGCTTCAAGTGGGTTAAACTCTGCTCTATCTTACTTAATGGTTGCAGCCTAATTGTCTTGGAGGTCAGGGGTGAGAGACTGGGGTGGAGGACTTCTTTTATATAAAATAAACAGAGGGTATGAATCATCAGTAGACCACCACTCAGGGGTTGGGAAGTGAGAAAATATGGTAGCATATCAGCCATGACTAATCCTCTATCATACAGGAACTTCAAGTATTTATTCGTGGCCATCCTGTGATGATGCCCATCCCATTTAAAATCCTTTTCATGGCATTAAGCCATGTGAAAAAAAACGTCCAGGGATAAAGCAGGGATAACTATGGCATTGGTGCAGTGTTTGAGCTAATGGCACCATTTGAATTATGGGGACTCACCACAATAAGGATCGGAGAAGGTGGATAAGTATAGAAAGTCTTTGCAGAGACTATCCAGCCGCAGAGCCTTATTTTGGTGCCATCCACTCATCTCATCTCTTAATACAAAGTTGCAAAGGACTCTACAACCAGCAGTCACAACTTTAAGGCCTGAAATCTAGTGCATCCTCACTGTATTGCCCTTGATAAGGTAGAAAATGTATTTGTCTGTGTTAACCATGTGCCTCATGTATGTAATATATTAAGTGCTTGAGGACGATAAAAGGAAGGATATTGGAGGTGAAGAATGGGATCATCTGCATAGAAGGATACTCTGCCCTCCTTATCCGTGGCCCAGTCAAAGCCCATAATTTGGACACATTTGTAGATTAATTTCTTCAGTGGTTCTATTGATAAGTTGGCCATCTTGAGCAACACACATGATTGGACTCTGCCCTTTGTCCAACATCAGACTGCAAATGAGCCAGCCAAAAGCTTCAAACAGTTGATGTGCAGCCCTTTGTTCCTGGGGAGACCACGACCCTCCTGTGGAAAACTCCCCACAGGGCATGCGCCAGCTGGACCTGCTGGCGTCTGACTCTATGATGAGGTCCGGTGCCGAAACAAAGATCGCTCTTCCATTCCAGGCCTCCTTGTGTGAGAGCCATCATGAAATTTTATCTCACACTTCTTCTGTAAGGTTGAATGTCTGGGAGTATGTAAGACCCTCACAAAGGTATGATGCTTTCGGTCGTTGTAAATCCCGATAGTGCAAGGTGCCCAGAAAGATAGCCTGGATGGAGGAGGACAGCAGCCCGACGAGGCGGGCAGTCTGGCTTAGGGAAGTACGAGGTTTCCCCAAATTGCATCGCAATATGTGGAGAATTTTGGTAACTTTTCATGAAGGCAGGCTGAGTATAGAAGTCAAGAAATTGATCCTGAATCCCAAAAATGTCGCTCCTTGGAATGGAACCAGGAGGGATTTCTCTTGGTTTATTATGAACCCCAAAGCTTCCATGAGGTCCACCACTATTTGCAATTGGACCGCCAGCTGCCGAGGCAATTGGGCCACGACGAATATGTCGTCCAAGTAAACAATGAGACAGATGCGGCATACCCGAAGATGCTCCACCACCAGCTTGAGAACCTTGGTGAAGGTCCAAGGAGCGGAGGACAGTCCGAAAAGAAGGCTTGAAAATTCGAAAACATATTGGTGCCAACGGAACTGAAGGAAACGCTGGTGTGGTAGAAATATGGGTATCGCTAGGTAAGTGTCCTTGAGGTCAAGGCGCACCATCCAATCAGATGGCTGCAAGACATCTCTCAGGAGGTAAATACCCTCCATCTTAAGTGCCTGTAGAGCAGCCACTCGTGGAACTCCACAAATGTATCACGGGACGTTGACCCCCATCAGCCTTGTCTATGAGAAAAATAATATTGCTGACAAACCAGCGGGGTGTATAGTAGTCGGATGAACTGCTCGCTTTGCTAACAGAGCATTAACTTTGGTGTCTATCCACACTGTTTCTGCTGCAGAAAACTGAATCGGGCCCGGTCTGGCTGCCTGGAAGGGGGTCCCATAAAACTCTATGTGGAAACCCTGAACAGTTTGTAGAACCCTTGTGTCACTCGTTAAAGCCCGCCAAGCCTCAGGAAAGGACGCAAATTTGCCTCCTACATATGTATTTGAAGAAGGAAGAACATTAACCAGAATTGGTGTTGGTGGCATGTCCTCTAAATCCTTTACCTCAGAAACCTTGTCCCCTGGTGGGGTAAAAGTTTGCGAAGTGGTTATGATCCTGGTAGCCATTGCCTTGCCTGGAGCTTTGCCCTCTGGAGTACGGCTTGGATGCCAAGCGGGCCCTACCATAGCCGGACTCTTGGAAAACCTGAGAGGGAAACACCTTCTTAATGGCACTGGGCCTTGTCTAAAGAAGTGAAAGTATCAACAAACTTTCAGATTTCTTTGATGAAAGGTTCACCGTAGAGGCCCCCTTTGGCCACTTGCTCCCGCTTCTAGGTCTACAACCTTCAGATCCATCAGAAGAGACTGTCTACGTTCCGTGGACTGAACGCAGTTGGTGTTACCCAAAAAGATAACCACCCTCTGCGCCCATCGCAAAAGGATCTCAGGGGACATCATAGAGCCTGAAGCATTGGGGTCCTCCTCCATATCCAGTATCTTTGTCAAAGGGCCCACTAGGTCTAAAAGCCTGTCCTGGCAAGCTTGCAAGGAGCAATCTATCCCTTTCTTAGGGTATTTAATAAACGTAGCCAGGAACGTGGCCATTTTCGGGTCCATCTCAGGCGTTTGGGACACTTACCCCTCTAAGCTGGGTCTCGGGCATTCGCTCTCAAGCAACTACGCACTTCTTTTCCAAAGGCCTGTGGAGGCAGTTGGCCACATACTGTCGCAGGGATCCATCCTGCAGACCATGGATGTAGGATCCGGTCAGAGTTTAACATGTCAGACTGTACATGCCCTGAGAGTACCTCTCGATGCGGGCTGGAGGTGGGGTTTGGTCACCATGGTCTGTACTCGCCTCTTCATCAGAGGTAGGGTCATCCTCCTGGGGGTCTGGGGATAATGAAGTGGGGTGCCCTCTATCTGGGTCTCTGGTATTGAAGGGATAAAGCTGGGAGACTTTACACCATGAAGGGATGCTTTAAGAGCTCAAAGGCTTCTAAGTCAACCCCTTCCTCCCGGGGGAGCTTCGCAGGTGCAGACTCAGGGTCTAGGGGGGCTGGGTCCCGTACAAGGGAAGGACCAGGTCCATATAGTGCTGCCAGTGGTCTCTTGGCACACTCACACGCAATGAGCTGCACAAGGTGCTCTTCTATGGGCCCCATAGCCTCATTGACCACCCGATATATAGTCATCAACTGTTATAAAAATCGTCATCCCAGGGGAGATAGCCCAAAGGATCCTCATGAGAGGTGGGTATTGTAGCCCTTTTTAGAAGGGTGGGCGGTATGTAGGCAGTACCCTGCGCTAGGGGTATAGAGGCAGACTATAACTGCAAATGTATGGACTGAGGGTACAGTCACAGACTCTTATGTGGGCAATTCTGCACCAGAAAGGGTTCTCGCCCTGGGAACACTCTCCCTGGTGCCACAAATATATGTGATAGGGGTTCAGTGTTATTGTCTTGGAGCTTGGGTTCCCTAACTGACCTTTAACATGGTCACGATCTACAGACCCCAGCGGGCGTCAGCCACATCACTACAGACATCACTACAGACCCAGGCAGATAGCACCAGGCGTCATCTCTATTACAAGCTCGCAAATAGACACAGTACCGACCCCACTACAGGGGCGTCTCTCTCTAGGCAAGGCTCCGGTCGGCACAGCACCGGCGCACATCGGATCCTGTCAGTTTCAAAACTATCAGGAATTGCGCGTCTGCGTGGCGGCGCTGGCGTGAGGCTCTGCAGCAGCTTGGGAGCTTCGCTATTTGAAATATCGCTTTTCTCCTGTTGGGAGGCATTTCCTGCCGTCGGAGCGTCCTTGGAGGCTGGCTCGTCTGTTTTCGACCTGGAATAATGCCCTGACGATCCAAAATTCACTCCTGCGACTTTCGCCGCCTCAGGTACGCTCCGGCCGCCATTTTGCGATGACGCTCCTTCAATGCTCCGATTCCGGCTCAGGATGCGTCCTTCTTAACTTTCACCCTTATTGACGAGCAAATTCCAAATTTCGCCAGAACCCTTCAGTTTTGATTTAAAGCTGTGATGTTTTTTCCTCACCTTATTTCTGACATTATATCAGCCTGACATTCATAACCTGGCATCGAATGTCCGCCATTTTGAGTGACTCTCTTTGTATTTTCACTCTCTCAAAGATATGGTGGTTTGATAATACTGGAACTATTAGTGTTATCGTCTCCTTGACGATTAAATGGCATGCTAACCTTCCATCCTCAGATATCTAGGTGATTTACTACCTGGACAGTGTTGCTGTGTTGGCTAGCCATTACTGTTATACTAACCATTTAACTGCCCCATTATCTGCGCAGTTGTTACTAGATGGATTGTCCGTTTCCATTCTCTCTTGGACTTTTGCTATATGCCTCGTTCACAGTTTTTTTTTAACATTGGGATGATTTACCATATTTACAAGGGCATCTCATCTGTCTATTATGCGCATATCCTTCTGCCTCCCTACTTACTTCATGGTGACAATGCTCAAGCAATTTTCTTTCATAATGTTATTTACCGCACATTAGCCGTTGCCAGTATCAACTCTACGGCCTCTTGTCTCTGTTTACGCCAATTCTAATTCATGGCCGTGCATTCCATGTTGGTCACCTCCTTTTTGCCTACCATTCTACGCTGATGTTTATGATGTCACAGATGATATGCTGAGTTCTCAATTGGGACCTGCTGCATAACTTCATTTCCTCAGGATTTGACTTTTTGGAATGTTCTTACTTTGTGCTCTTTTGTGCCTCTCGGTCCTAGTTTCCAACCTATTATAACGGCAGTGCGCATTTCATAATTTGAAATACTTTCACTTACCTTTTTATGGGACGACTGACATCCATGTCCCGTTTTACCTCTAAAACCAAAACCAAGGTGGCTTTTGTGAAAAACTCCAAAGTGTTCTCAGAGTTTTCCAAGTTAGAAGATTCTCTTACCTCATCCGGCTCCGATACTGTCATGGATCCTTCTCAGTCAGCATCAGGGAAAGCTACCACCAAGAGATTAAAAAAAGATCCTCCCTCACCTCTTAAATCGTCTACGCCTGTTTCCATGGATCTTTTGCTGGAGGAAATAAGATCCTTCCACCCTTTTCTGGAAGAAATTAGGACTTTGCGTCCTTTTATGGAGAAAACTAATGTTAAGCTTCAGACTCTTACGGACACTTGGTCACAAATCGAAACCAGAGTTTCTTCAGTCGAGCAGTCTGTTGCTTCATTCCAGGAAACCCGTACCACAGTTTCTCACCTAACTTCACAGGTCGGTGCCCTCCAGAAGCAGGTGGAGGAATTGGAAAACAGGAATAGACAAAATAACCTATGCATTTACGGCCTAGTGGAGGGTCTTGAGGGTTCAGACTCAATAGCTTTTTTCAGCTCCTTTCTTCCAAAATTGCTTCATTTACCAGAAGGGACGTCTCTTAATATTCAGCGAGCTCATCGGTTGGGTCATTTGCGGACGTCTGCTTCAATGTCGCAATGCCCAAGAGGCGTCATCCTTTATTTTTTGGAATACACTGATCTCCTGAAAGTCCTCATGGCGGCTAAGGCTTCACCAAAACTGACATGGTCTGGTGCTCCTCTGTTCTTTGCTCAAGACTATGCTAAAGCGACTGCCAATCGACGGAAGGCCTTCTTAGGTATGAGAGATGTCCTTCGTTCCATGGGTGCCAGATATGGATTGTATCATCCTTGCTTGTTCAAAGTCACCTATAATAATAAGACGACTGCCTACGAAGACCCGGTGCAGCTACAAAGTTTCATCAATGCTCACAAAACCACTGCTATGGACTCTTCTGGGCCTTCTTCATCTCATCCTGGCTGATTTACTTTTCTGATGGCTTTTGCTATGTTGATGCTCTTGTTTTGACCATTTTTGCCTCTCTTCCTCGTTTGTTTTCAGGTTGATTGTCTTCTACTTTTTCATATTGCTGCTAGTTATTTCTCTTTCCTATATTCCTCATGTTTAATTGTTCGTGTTTCCTCATTTTGCTTCCACAGGTTTCCATCCCCGTCTGATGATGTCTCCCTGGCTTTCTGCTTGGCCGTGCGTGCTATTGCTGCCTTGCCTCGGCGGCTCCCCCCCCCTCCCGACTTCATTTTGTCTTCTCCTTTTGTAGGTATGTTTTCCCCTTGTTCCTATTTGTTCTTTTGTTCCCTTCTCTCCTTACTTTTCTCCTTCTGTCTAAGTTCTCTTGTTCATGTGGAGGTTATTACTTCTTCTCTTGCAGGTTGTAACTTTCTTCAAATTATCCCTTTGCCTTCATTTCTTCTCTTGAGCTTCTTATTGTTTTTCACATCGCTATTCTTACACTGTTCTGCATATTTGTTAATATTATGTTTTTCTGATCTTGCTTATTTTCTCTTTCCTCTTTCTTTCCCAATCTCCACTCTTCCTTTTCCTCCCTTTTCCCTTTCTTCCTTCATGGACTTTCTTCTCGCTTTGATATACGTTATACTTTACAGCCTAATTTTTCTACAATATTCTTGTAATTGTTATGAACTCGCTATTTTAATGTACATGTTATGTCATTGAATATAACTTCATGGAATGTTAAGGGTATTAATTCCCCAATTAAACGTCAACGTATCTTAGCACACCTAGCCAAATTAAACGTTGACATTGCGTTTCTTCAAGAAACTCACCTTTCTGACATAGAATCTGTCAAGCTTAAAAGAGGTTGGGTGGGTGATGTCTTTTATTCGCAAGGTGATGGTAAACGCAATGGTGTTGCTATTTTACTTCGTAGGTCTCTCCCTTTTACAGTTATTTCCCAAGAATCTGATACTAATGGCAGATGGACACATGTCAAACTATCGCTTAGAGGCGTTCCAATCTCTCTTCTTAATGTTTATGGTCCGACCACTGGTGAACCCTTTTTTTGGGCAGAATTTTCATCACGCATTACCCAATTTATGGATGATAATTTCGTCCTTGCAGGGGATTGTAACCAACCCCTAGATCCATTTGTTGATAGGAAATCTGATGCCACCTGCATCCCTACTAAATCACACAAACTTTTTGCCCAAGCTATTTCTCAGCATAAGCTTGCTGACTCCTGGCGACTCTGTAACCCGACTTTGCAGGAGTATACCTTTTATTCGCCATACCATCGTTCACAGTCACGGATTGACTACATTTTTGTTTCCCATGATCTTGCTCAGACGCTTCACTCGGCGGATATTGGTCCGATTCTGCTTTCGGATCATGCCCCTGTTATGATTAGTCTTGATGTGCTCCCTAAACTTAATGGACCCAGAAGATGGCGTTTTAACAATACCCTCCTTTTAGATCCCAAATTTTCCACTTCTTTCACCACATTCTTTGACTAATTTTTTCTACTGAACGATATTCCACCTGTCTCCAAACATACTGTTTGGGATACTTTTAAAGCAGCTGCACGTGACTTGTTGCTAAGAAGCGCAGAACTGCTCGCCACTCTACTAAAAATCTCCTTCTTGACATTAAACGATTGGAACATGCCTATTACACTTCACATTCCAAGGATAGTTTGACAACTCTGGTCGCTGCCAAACTCATGTTTAATGAAAAATCCACTGAGGATGCCTCCTTATACTTACTTAAGTCAAGTGCTAAATTTTATGGGGGTAGGAATAAAGCCGGGAAAATCCTTGCTAATTACCTGAAGGTTAAACATAACAAAATGAACATTGAATCTGTTTATGATACTAATGCACACTTGCAACACAAAGATGCCGACATTCTTACCACCTTTTCCCCCTTTTATGAGACCTTATACACATCTGATACCCAACCTTCTCTCCACTCTCTTACACATTTCTTCTCAACTATTCAAAAACCAACACATTTCCCTCTTGACCTTTCCTCTTTAGAGATTGATATTTCACAAAAGGAGCTGCTCACTGCACTTCAACGTCTTAAGCTTAACAAAGCTCCTGGTCCAGATGGTTTTACCGTCGAATTTTACCTTCATTTCTCCAAAATACTAATTCCAAAGCTATATTCCCTTCTTCACTCCTTTGTTGCATCAGGTTCCTCCACAGGGACATTTTCAGATGTACATATTTGTTTAATACCCAAACCCGGAAAAGATGTGCAACATTGTAAAAATTACAGACCTATATCTCTTGTCAATATTGATTACAAAATTTTCACTAAATCTTTGGCAATAAGATTAGATCATTTACTCCCTGACCTCTTGGGTGAGGAGCAGTCTGGCTTTGTTAAAGGTCGTTACATCACTGATAATACCAGGCTTTTATTTAATATTCTATCAAAATCTTCCCACCTCTAACATTCCCTCGCAGCAATTGCCCTAGATGCCGAGAAGGCCTTTGATTGGGTTGAATGGCCTTACCTTTTTCATACTCTTGGATGGTTCGGGTTTGGCCCTAACTTCATCTCTCTAATTTCACTACTTTATTCTCACCCAAGAGCTGCAGTTTATGCTAATGGTCAGATCTCCCCCTACTTTGACCTTGGCAGAGGAGTTTGCCAGGGTTGTCCTCTCTCCCCTTTTCTTTTTAACCTTGCCTTAGAACCTTTCTTGTCCAAGCTACGTCAAAACCCTGACATCCACGGCTTTCGGGCCGCGGACACCTCCATCAAGCTTGCTGCTTATGCGGATGATATTTTACTCTTCATTTCAAACCCAACAGTTTCCATTCCTGCTTTCCTAAAGGAAGTTCGGCAATATTCCTTAATTTCTGGTTACAAACTCAATAATGATAAATGCGAGATCCTTCCCCTAACAAAATGTACTTTTAAGCCTGACTTCAGTGCCTCTAATTTTACCTGGAGCCCTTCCCACATTAAATATTTGGGTTTACATATTACCCCTTCCATTCCTGATATTATTTCTCTGTGTCTCACTAAGTGCACTCAGAAATTGTCCGACCTTACAGCCAGGTGGCACCCCCTCTATTTATCCTGGTGGGGTCGCTTGGACACTATCAAGATGATGCTATCCCCCATTGTTTTGTACACACTTTCTATAATATCCCGGTCTCTGTTCCGGCAAAGTTCTTAAAGAAAATGAATTCAATTTTATCCTCCTTCTTATGGCACAATCAAAAATCAAGAATGTCCCTTGCTAGACTTATACGCCGAGCTTCTGAAGGTGGAGTTAATTTTCCTGATTTTCTAACATATCATAAAGCCTTTCTATTACGCCACACCTCCTTTTGGCTACAGGACCCTGCCTCCCCTTGCCCTTTATGGACCAAGATTGAGCGTCTCTTTCTTTCCCCTTTCTCTTTTGCGCAATATCTATCTTTTTCTCGTAAGCCCTCCTTGATTCCTACTCTCATTCATAGATAGACTGTTAAACTCCTCCTATCTTCTACTCCCCCTCCCCCTGCGACAATTGCTGACTTTCTCTCCTCCCCCATTTGGCACAATAAATCTCTTCTAATCAAAGGCAAACCCTTTTATTGGAAATCTTGGAGGTCTAAGGGATTACTTTGGGTATCACAGCTTTTCTCCCATTCTGTATTCTTACCTTTTTCTACCCTACGCTCCACCTTTGATTTACCTTCTTCATTTGCTTCCAAGTACCCTCTTCTCAAAGTAACGGTTATGGAGGTGTATACGAAACTCTTGCAGACGTCCTCTCCCCCTACTCCACCTAACCCTGCCCTTCTTCTTCACTCTATTTTACAAGCTACTCCTAAAGCTTCTGCTATCTACAAACACCTTTATACGCATACACTCCCCAGACCCAAATCCAAAGTGGAGGAACAATGGCAGACTGATTTTTCTAAATCATGGCCGGTCTCTCTATGGGATAAGACATGGATAAAAATTCGTAAGACTTCTAGAGCAGCGTCCTTGACGCAATCTATATTTTTCATTTACAACAGATTGCTTCACACACCTGCCACTCTTCACAAGCGATTTCCTGTCACTCCAGATTCCTGTTGGTCTTGCGCTTTACCCAACGCTAACTTGTTTCATATGTTATTTCTTTGCAAGGATGTTCATGCTTTTTGGTTACAGGTATGGGCACAAATCAATGTTATTTTTTCACACATGTATTCCTTTTTCCCCCACCCATGTCTTTTTGGGGAGTCTTTCACCTTGCTGGGATGTTGTTGATTCTACTGTTCGTATTGTTGATTTATTATTAGCAGTAGCTTTTCAACAAATTACTATTAATTGGAAGTCTTCCTCAACTATTACTTTCCAAGCATGGTGGTACAATGTTTGTTACAATCATAGACTTGACACTGCTTTAGTATTCCCTGCCCAGTTGGCAGCTAAACGTGCAGTTTTATGGCTTCCTATTACAATGTATTAAGATAATTGTACAACCCGTTCTTTTCGTCAGCAACCTGCCCAACAGGAGGTTTATAAACCCCCTTGATTTCCCCCTTTTCATTCCAATCTTTATGATAACATACTTACCTGCATAACCTTATTTGCATATGCTGTTTATTTTTACTGACTGTACCCTTCTTATTACTTTTCTTATTACATAGAATGAGTTCATTGTTTATTCTTTATCCCCCTATTGCATATTTTTCTTCCTCTGTACCTCCCCCCCCCTTCATCCCTCCCCTCCCACATCTCTCCCTCATGATTATCTTATTGTATTTTGTTAATATTACCTTTTATTATGCTTAATAAACTTTTCTTGAACTAAAAAAAAAAAAAAGGAATTGCGCATCTGGTACTGATGCCGACGGAGACACAGCGAAGCGAAGGAGCCTGAAGATGCTCCCGTGGCCCCAGTAGTATTCTTCAAGGATCGTTGACAGAGCAACAAACACATGATACAATAGCATGCAGTACACTTATGCACACAGTTCTACACAGTAATGAAGGGAAAACCCTGACTTAACAGTAGGTTGCGAGCAGCGAAGAAAGAGGGTGCTTTCAGTTGGAGAATGACTATTACAGACATTTGGAGATATGGATTGGCTGTCATTACGGACTACAGCTGTGATGTTATTGGTTGTTATGGAAGTGTCCTCCCGCGGACTCATGGAACTTGAAGTTTAAACGTTTTCTTTTTCAAAAAGAAGAGTTCTTGCTCTCTTTTCAAAAAAGAAGGTTAAAGCAAGTGTTTTTGTAAAGCTGCTAGTTAATAAAAGTAAAGAGAGTTCAGATAATCCTCACCTCCGGTCCTGACAAAGAATTAACTAGCACGATTATGTGGTTGAGACAGTGAGTGGTGTGAAGAGAAGGTAGCACAACATGAGAAAGCTACATAAAAATGTACAGTCTCTTTACTTAGAGATGCAATTTCTATACATTCTCACCAGACAGGGGCAAATATATCTTACCCTTTGCATTCTCCAAGATCTTGCCAGTAAACATTCACAGATGAGTTATACTTCATATTACCTAATGACCATGAATCGTGTTTCCACAAGGTTATGCAATTTCCTGTAATAACTGGTATTTGATCATTTGAATGCTAGGAAATGAACCTTTTAGCCCCTAGTAGGTTATATATAGAACTTAAAAGTGCACCAGTATTGCATAAAACCATAATGGAAGTTGCCTAATGCAACTCAGAGAGCAGAAAATTACAATTTTAATTAAAGCATGGAAACTTAAATGACAACTCGAACATGGTGTCTTGTTAACCTCATACAAACCTATTGCTGTAGATTACTCCCTCAAAATGGCTACCTTACGCATACTCCACTGACCAATACTCAGACATCCACCTGGTAGGACGGGAATGTCCCCTGCACAGTAAACAGGTGTGCAGCACTGCCTAGAGTGACCAATTAAAACTGAAAGCCTGACATTTTACCAGCCCAGCTAATACACCAATCATCACTAGCTGCTATGAGAGCCATTGGCTTTCACAAAGGCTATGTCTGAACGACTGCCAGAAATTCACATTTGAAACGGAAACACATAATACCAGATCTTATAAGCAATACATCTGCATCACTTGTCAGCTAAATGAAAGTAAAATCTGACCCAAAACACCCTACTTTATTATAATTCCAAATTCTTCTTGACCAAGGAAGGCATTGCCCCACAGAGTACTCAAACAGCTGTGCTGAGGTTAGATCTGGTGTCTGCATGATAGCCAGTCTCCCAAAGGCGAGGCAACATCATCTATAGTCTGGACACATTTCTGTTGAAGCTGTGGGTCTGTCAATGTACCTAGAACTCTGCCTGCCTGTTGAGAAAGGGAAGGAGAGTGCCTGACTATGCAGTAGGAGAACTCTGTCCAGAAGGAGAAGTTCAGCCATGTTTCTGGCATGTTGAGCAACCAGAAGAAGCCAAATCCCAAGTGGGAGCATCGATGATACTGTAATGATTCGTGAGGGGTCACCCGGTCTCCCAGAATGTTGTTTATGTGGTGAACTGCATAAAGAAATTTTCAAGTCAAGTCAAAAAGATCTTTATTTCGTCAAGATACAATAAAAGAACAAGAAAAACATGGGCAAAAACAGCAAATTGCTAATACACATTGATTTGAAAATTTTAAGACGAATACAAATATGTTTAGAGAGGCTACATGGCAAGAGAACAAGATTATGATATACGTTCTAATCCGGATAACAGATGTATAAAAATAATGAAGGGACTTTAGATACCAAGCATAAGAAAGGGCGAATAGGGGAGGAGCCTAGCTCGAGAGCGTAATGGCCGCCTTTTAGCTCGGCTCCGTCGGCCCTCCGGCCAACCTCGAATATCCTGCAATATATCCTGTACTGCGACGATACTTCACTACAGATTTTGGAATTTAACGACCCACTCTTACTCACCGTCTGGATGGTGAGTAAGAGTAGGAAGGCATTGCCCCACAGAGTACTCAAACAGCTGTGCTGAGGTTAGATCTGGTGTCTGCATGATAGCCAGTCTCCCAAAGGCGAGGCAACATCATCTATAGTCTGGACACATTCTGTTGAAGCTGTGGGTCTGTCAATGTACCTAGAACTCTGCCTGCCTGTTGAGAAAGGGAAGGAGAGTGCCTGACTATGCAGTAGGAGAACTCTGTCCAGAAGGAGAAGTTCAGCCATGTTTCTGGCATGTTGAGCAACCAGAAGAAGCCAAATCCCAAGTGGGAGCATCGATGATACTGTAATGATTCGTGAGGGGTCACCCGGTCTCCCAGAATGTTGTTTATGTGGTGAACTGCATAAAGAAATTTTCAAGTCAAGTCAAAAAGATCTTTATTTCGTCAAGATACAATAAAAGAACAAGAAAAACATGGGCAAAAACAGCAAATTGCTAATACACATTGATTTGAACATTTTAAGACGAATACAAATATGTTTAGAGAGGCTACATGGCAAGAGAACAAGATTATGATATACGTTCTAATCCGGATAACAGATGTATAAAAATAATGAAGGGACTTTAGATACCAAGCATAAGAAAGGGCGAATAGGGGAGGAGCCTAGCTCGAGAGCGTAATGGCCGCCTTTTAGCTCGGCTCCGTCGGCCCTCCGGCCAACCTCGAATATCCTGCAATATATCCTGTACTGCGACGATACTTCACTACAGATTTTGGAATTTAACGACCCACTCTTACTCACCGGAGGCTCCTGCGTGCTGTGGGTCCGCAGCTGTGCCCTCGGTGGGATTGGGGCCTCCGGGCGCTCGAGACCGGGACCTCGCCTGTGTGACCCGACCGGCGGTGCTGAGATTGCCGGCCCCGGCCGCGAGAGTGAGCCACTGGTGGGAGCCGTTGTGTGTATGCCCCGGCGATCCTGAACCGGCCCCGATTTGTGGACCGTGCGGCTGGAGGGGGACGAGATGTGTCGGGGGCTGACTGTGTGAAGGGGTCCCTTCGCCTTTGTTCTGTCCGGCAGCCCTGGACCCCGCGCCTGGCTCTCGCTTGTGGGGCCCGCCACTGTTCGGAGGGGGCCCCCCCCCATTGAGCGCCTGCCCGTTCTGTGCCGGTGAGGCCATTGTTGGGAACCTCCGGAAGTCTGTAAAGTCCTACATTTGGGAACTGTTTGGGGGCCCACGGTGGAGTGCGGGGCGGCGAAACTCACAAAATGGCTACCAACAACGTGGAGGGTGATCCGCTCTGCACCGACGAACCTTGCTGGCCGGATTGCGCGGAGGCCTGGGCGTGTGCTCGAGCGCCCACGCTCGGAGATGTCCTGGACGCCTTGATGTCCTTGTACGCTGTTTTGGCCCCCGGTGCTTCTCCCGACCCCATGCGGCCCGCCGCCATTTTGGGTCGTCGCTCTTTCATGCACCCCTGTCGTCCTGATGCCTCCATTGCTTTGCCCCCTTCGGCTGCGCCAGGAGTTGCTGTCGCTGTTCTTCGGCCGCTTGATGGGCCGGTGGCTTTTGAACCTCCGCTTTCTCGCCGCCCGGACTTCGAGGACTTGCACACGACGCGGAGATCTGCTCCTTCCCGGACAATTGGGAACTACGGTGGACCGCTGTTTGCTCCCGCTTCGATGGATTCGAGCTTTTGTCCTGGTGGGGTACCTTTGCATTGTCGAACTGCGAAACTGGACTCCGGCTTGCTTTTGCTTGCCCTGTCGTTGCTGCTACAATTGACTTGCTTCATTGACTTTTTGTATTCCATTAGTATGGTGGCTCTCCCTACTCTACATCACTGCCGTAACCCTGGTCAACATTACGATTATTCTGTGCTGGGTGGTCCGCTTCATGTTATCCTTTATTGGGTTGGTTTCGTGATTAGGAAGGGCTGGGGGTAAGTTGCAAGACACTGTTAGACTGCTGGTTTACCTGTCTGTTGCACTGATGCTTGTACTCTCGACATTGTGAAACGTTAAAATTTCCCCCCCTCCCCCCCCTGCGGGTTTTTGCTGTATGTGAAGGTGTAGCACTGATTTGATAATTATTCATTTGCTGGTCGGGGGAGGGTCGTAGCCGAGTGTGTTTGTTCATATCCTCTGGCTCCTCCCTCACATCTTATTTTTGTTTCATATTCCCTTTCCTCCTTTGTTTGTCTCCTTATTCTACTTTCTTTCTTTACTATATTTCGGGTTTCGGATTAGGGCGACAGGCACGCTGTTTGGAGGGTAGGCCGTAGCCTTCTGCAGGGGTGCGGGGTGGGACGGGTGGGCGGGGTCTTTCAGATGTTTCTTTTCGGTTCTATGGCCCTTTTCTATCCCTTTATAACGGTGCCGATTCTGTCCTCGCTTCTCTGGCATGAGTGGGTTGGGGTCTGTCGCTATGCCACTTTTATCTGTTTCGATGCTCTGTCGCGACTGCCATACCCTTCTTCTCGCCAGCTCTCTACTTTCTTCTGTATTATTAGCCGCGGGATGCCTGGCCCGGGGTGGCGCCCATCTTGCACGATTGTGTTTCTCCTTTTATATTTCTTTTTCTCTGTTCCTCCTTCTTCCCCTTTCCCTGTTCTTGTCCTTATTGGTTTCCTCCCCTCTGTTTCCCCCCTATTTTTCCCCCTTTCCCTCCCCCCCTTCCCTTCCCTCTCCCCCCCCCCCTTTTTCCCCAGGCTCGTATGGCGAGTAGGTTTCGATCGTGCAGTTTGTCTGCTCCCCTTGCCTTCGTTAGCGTGTTATTGGGTGGGGGGGCGTGAGATGCTGGTAGTACTTGTATGCTTATCTACTATATTTTGCGTTTGTTTTGTGCTACGATCGATTCGTGTATTCACGTCCCCCCTCCTCTTCCCATTTTGGCGAGGGTGTATTTTTGTTTATTGTTTTTTCCGTATTTTATGAATCTGCCATGAGCCTTGTCCCCTATTATAAAATGGACCTCATTGATCCTGATATTGGGCTGTTAATGTCGCTTGTCCTTTCCTTAGCATTGTTTTAAATATGTTTGCCTGCCTGCCAGCTGGCCTTGTGTTGCTTATTTTGACTTTTGATAATTTTAATTGTGGCCGGCCGGATTGGTTGTGGGCCCACGCATGTCTATCCTGTTGATGCAAATAAAGGTTTTCAAAAAATAAAAATTAAAAAATAAAAATTAAAAAATAAAAATTAAAAAAAAGAAAGGGCGAATATACATGTAATTAAGATCATTAAAGGGCATTAAAAAAAATAATAATGTTAAAACCAATAAAAACATTTAAAAAGGACTATTATTTAGGAAGCACATTGACATTCACGTTTGCTCATAAGAAATTGTACAAGTTTGAAGTATAAGCAAACGATTGGGGAAACTAAATTGATCCCGAGCTTTCGTTCTCTATAATAGCTCTTCATGTGTGCCACATTGCATGCACAAATCTGGAAGTTGCATAGACAGATAGTGGGTGTAGCTCATATTTTAGTAGCCTAAAGGCCTCAGTATGATCTCTTAGACATTTTAAGAAATATAACAGGGTGCTATCTGGCATGCCAGTAGCATTCCTGAAGATTAGTACTGATGACTTGTGACCTATTCCCTGGGGAGTCATAGTCTCTGATGAAGCAGGACACTAGCTACCGGCCCAAAGGAGAGGATGTGGCTTAACAGTCAGAGCTGCTGACTCTGGAACTGGGGAACCCGGTTCGAGTCTCAGCGTCAGCACAACATCCTGTGAATCTGGGCAAATCACTTAATCTCCCCGGGCTTACCAAAAAATAATGTATCCTCGTGAAACATAATTGGTACTCATGTAAAGCACTCCAATACTTTCGGGTTGAGTTTCCGCTATATAAGACTGCAAACAAACAACAACAATAGTCCATATTGATTTATGAGAACTCATTGGTGTGGCCTGTTGTGCTGATTCCTTCAGTGGCAGTAGTGAAAAGCATGACTGCCACTGCAGTCAAATGAAATGGAAGAAGACACTCATGGTGCAAGCCCAACAAGCATTTTATCTAGTGCCACACAAGCTGTAAACTCATAACATTGGGCACAGTTTTGAAAGACTGAAACACTTTTTCACAAAGGCATTAAGACAATCCTGCCAGAGGAAGTTACCTTTGCCAGTAAGAAAACTTTGGGCTTAATTTAAGAAGTTTTTGAACTGACCTGTAAGTTGCCACTGGGCGATGGTTTAGTGGACTCACTCCTGCCTCTAATTTTGCCTAAGACTTAGCCATAGGGAAGTCACCATGGATATTGGGGGATACTGTTGAGTTCCTCAATATCTATTTGTGTAGTATCCCATTGTCTTGTGACAATAAAGTACTTTCTTTTTCCTAAAAGATGAACAAGGGGCTGGACAGCAAATGATTGTGTCTGTTGTTTGTCTCCTTGAACTCGGAGTCTCTGCCCTCACACTACCTCCTTGAGAATTATTCGACGACTTGTCTTCGATACCGAGAGTCAAGCGTGCAAAGGGTGTACTTGGCCCAGTTTGCAGAGCTGTACTAGCCCAGACCTCAAGGTACTTGAGGCAAAAGGCCTCAACTGCCACGGTTGTGGGCTGGTGGCCCTTGACTGCCCTGTGATCCCCACAAATGGGTCTCTCACATCCATACTTCTTACTGCAATCTTGACCACCGATCATACTGCAGTTTATACTCTTAATAAGTCGGGTCTGCCATAAGAGCCAAACACATCAATGGTTTAATTTTCCATCCACAAGTACATTCCTGTGGAGGAAGGGAATGTGAGACGGGGCCTTTTGGTAGCAAGAGAATAATGTGGCAGGGAAGAACACAACATATTTTAAACAAGAAAGAGCAGTAACACATTTGTTTGAAGCAGTACCTCGTTGGATTTAAGAGGAGAAGAGTTAGAAGGCATGAGAGGTTGACAGAAAAAGTACTAACATTTATCAAAAAGATATAAAACGAAGGGGCACTTTTGACAGTCGAAAAAAAAAGGAACATGCATTACTGAAACTGGAATGTACAAGCAGAGTTTAAATTGGATCTTCAGACTTATCACACCTGGTTGCATATGACAAGAAAAATACTTGAGCATCAGGATTACATTAAATAGGCAGAAACGTAAATGTCAAGGTTTGCAAGAGCTTGGGGTAAGTTGGAACTTACAAACTGGAATGGACCTGAACGCAAGACCACGTATTGGAGCAAAGAACTCGGATGCCAGGGGAGAAATAAATGCAGTTGTGATGCAGTGGGTGCCATCAAAGGCTCCAAGGATTGCAAACAAGTGTGACAGGAGTAAGACCACTACATACACTCTTGCTTTGTAAGAGTATGTGCAATGAAAAACCCTGGGGTGAAGGAGAATACAAATGTGTATGCATTTTATTGCAAATGTATCCATTAGAATGGATTAACGTATGAACTTTATACTGTCACCTCCGAATGAATATACATGTTATAATCTTAATACATTTCAAAGACTTTCTTAAGACATTTTAATGTTTTATTGATTGGCTCCTTGCTAATTATACTATTGAATACTCTAATTTTTATCCAGTGGTGGCTCCTCCGCTAAGGCGGAGGAGAGTCGTCTCACTCTTTTTTTGCAGTGACAAAAAGGGAAAGTAAAATGATAGTAACTTGCGTTACTATCATTTTATTTTCTCATACTTACGCCCGCTTTGCGTTAGGGGGTGGGGACTGATTGGCTGATTGGCCGGCCCTCTTGGGCTGCCCAAACACAGTTTTGCGCACTTCGCATGTTCTCCATGCATGTGGCATTACAGCCTACATGGAGAACATGCCCAGGCCCCCAGTCAGCGTCTGAGCACCGAAACATGGCTCTCAGACCAATCACAATGCTGCTAATAAACTTGAAACAAATGTGTATGGTTGGCTTTTGGGTCTGGAGAGGGAGGAAAGATGAACAGAGACAGAAAAAGGCATTAGTGATCACTGTATGTCAGGGACTGTCCGGGACTATGTAGGGAACACAGTCAGGGACTTGGGCAAGGACTGGGAACTGGGTAGAAAACTTACACAGGAAGAGGAGTACAGCGCTGCCCAGGATCATACAGGAGTCAGAGGAGAAAAAGGGATCCAAAGGGGAAGCCTGTACAAGTGAACAAGACGGGTAAGACTTAGAAAGGAAGGGCACTCACAAAGCAATTTAGCATTCAGAATAACTACACCCAGGATGAATGTGCAAGACATATATATGAAACAACATTAACAATAAAGGGGGGTGTGGGGTAAAGCACTCAGGAGCTCCACATGGGAAGACTGAAGCTCAGTAAGTTTCTTACCCACAATTGCTGTTACAGATACTGACTGCAAATACCCACATGTAGGATATGCATGCAAAGGCAGGGTCTGTGGAGCTTATACCTATGGTGATGTTATACATGTAATTCAAAGACAATACTCACAGTGAACAAGAAACACCACCTAGGTAGTTAGCTGTGCCCACGGATCCTGGCGATCAAACAGGAACACGCAAGGCAGTAACAGCAAAGGGGTAGAACTAAACACAAGCACAATAGACAAGGAGCTAGCAAGGAGGAGTGCTTAACAGGAAAGGAAGGAAATGACAGGGCACACTTGGCAGAAAGCAGGTAACAAACATACAAGGTAACAGAAGTAAGACAGCAGAATAGAAAGACATCAAACTAGAACTGGAACCAAGGAAATGGGAAGTGAGGCAGGGACTGGAAACGGATATACAGAAGGGGAGGCTACAAGGGTATACTAGAATAGTGCAGGTTAAGGAATCAAGAAAACAAAGACGCATAAAAGGTAGTATTGGGGCAGGAACAAGAAGTGAGGTAAGGCTCAGGAGTCAAGGCAGGACTGCAGGCAGTGCTGGTTCAGGAACAGGGAATTACTAAAGCTTCAAGGAGTCAAGGTAGCACTGCAGGCAGTGTTAGTTCAGGAACAGGGAAATTACTAGAGCTCAGGAGTCAAGGTAGCACTGCAGGCAGTACTGATTCAAGGAAACAGGACATAGCTACAGCTCAGGAAACAAGGAGTCAAGAGAGCACTGCTAGCAGTGCAAATCAGGAACAAGAAATAGCTAAGCACAGGAACAAGAACAAAGAATAACTATAGCTCTGGGACTCAGGAAACAAGGTAGCACTGCAGGCAGTGCTAATTCAGGTACAAGAAATAGCTATAGCTCAGGAACTCAGGAAACAAGGTAGCACTGCAGGCAGTGCTAATTCGGGAACAAGGAATAGCTATAGCTCAGGAATCAAGGAACAAGGATTAACTATAGCTCAGGAATCGGGAAACAAGGTAGTAGTGCTAATTCAGGAGAAGGGAAACTGATGTAGTTCAGGAACAAGGAATACTAAGGCTATGAGGTCAGGGTAGCACTGCAGGCAGTGCTAATTCAGGAACAGGGAAAACAGCAGCAGGTCAGGAACAAGGCATAATTAAAGCTCAGGAAACACTGGAAACAAGAATAGTAAAAGCTCAGGGAACTCTGGAAACAAGGATTGGTCTCACCGGTAAACAGCTACAATGACCAACCTTTGCAAGAAGGGAGCTGGGGCTTAAAAGAGCTCACAGTAATCATATGCATCAGGTGTGAGCAGGCTAGCAGCAGCCAGTCACAGGTGAGCTGAATTCCTCCACCCATCCTGGGCCTGCAGGCGTGGAGACAAAGCAGTGAACAGGGAATTCTGGGTAATGGAGTTTCAGGCATGAATAGGCTGGCTTCATGTATAAGCAGGCTGGCTTTCACAAAACCCGGCATGGATTGGGAATGGATTTCAATTTCCAATAAGTGTCCAAATGCCTGGAAGTCAGGATATGCATACAGGTGAGTGTCTGGAGGCATATTAGAACACTGGAACGCTCCACAATTCGGCCCCCTGGTGGTGGGCACGAGAGCACAGGGAGCGAATCGTGACACTGTATATAATCAAATCTGCAGCCCGAAGGAATTCTTGGAATAAGTTGAGCAATGGTGTAATTGAGGAGGTTCAAAACGTTCAGTTGTACAACCCGATAAACCAGAGACGGAATCTGTGAGACTGATTTCCAGGGGACTCAGTTTAGCTAGATTAAACCATCTCCTCATAGTTTGTTACATTTTTCTGCTGGGTGGTGAGGCAATCAACTATTGATGTTTTTACAATAGAGTGTGCTTTACTACAATCTGCACAAGGTTTCAAGGTCCAGGAATGGGTGTTAAGATGCGTTTTAAGAAATATCAGGGCATTGTGATTTGCAGGATCTGACTAGAATGAACTGTGATCAGGACAGACAACAGAATCTCTTTTTCCTACCACACATATTCTTGTTTGAGGACCACGAACCTTCAGAATACACGTCAACAAATAACTATGTCTTCAAAATAGCTGACTGATCAACCAACACCATTTTAAAACATCTGGGGGCAGCAAGGACAACTTTAGATCCGTAAATGCTGTCAAACTAGATATCCTTATGATTTACTGCATAGTATAAGAAATGCCCTGAGGGACACTAGAGAGGCAACCAAAATACCAAAGTCGCCTGATGTGAGGGGCAGCATGTTAACAAGAGTGAAAATAATTTTTCTAATCACGGGTATGAAAGGTGAATCCATAACTACTGCTCCAAGCCATAGTCATGATTGGGTATCAGGCTAGGCTCCATGGTTCTGGCCTGCTGGTACCCAATCATGACTATGGCTTGGAGCAGTAGTTATGGATTCACCTTTCATACCCGTGATTAGAAAAATCAAGATCCTTGAAACTGGACAAACCAGGTGCACGAGTGTCCGGTGCCCAGTATAGCAAGTCCAGCCCTGTCTACAACTCTCACTAATTTTACTTCTTTTATTCTTAGTGCAATTTTCTAAATTAATGGAAATGGAGTGATCTGTTGAAAGAATCTAAACTCAAGAAAACAATACCACGGGTATCATTACAATTACTCTTCCTCTCTGCCACCTGCGTGTACAGTGACACACATGTAGTCAGGAATGATTTAGGTATCTCAAACATATGCCCCCTCATAACTATATGAACAGACCAAAATTAATCTTGAAATTATACACAAATATATGGCCAACATAACACTTCTCCAGGTCAGTGGCCAAAGGGAGGAAATAAATAGAATTTAAATAGACTTTAACCCCTCTGTGCTCGATTTTTTTGAATGACTATATAAAAGAAGAACAATTTTTCATTGTAAAAAATCTATTGAGACATTGATGCCCACACTTCAAAAAAATCTTCAGAAATGTGGAAATGTTTGACACCTGGGAACACTAAAGGAGATTATATCTTATACAAGTAACTGATGACAAGCTAGTTTAATACAAATCCGGGATAGGTTGCTATAATATTAGAGAAGTATTAGGGGTGGCAGAGTGTGCCTGGCTCCAAGATCGCTGCTCTCATGTGAGGCTCCTTGTGACGGGTCTAGAATTGTTCCAATCAGAGTGGATTGGGGCACGTTTGGCCAAATTGAGACCAGTTGCATTAATTGGAAAGACTTGACGTCTGAGACTCATGAAGAAAATCCACATTAGGTATCAGAACGCATTGAAATGAGCCACGTGGCCTCCAGGGGAGTTCACCCCAAAGATGGTGGACGTGTTCTCCTGCTGAGGAGACTGAGCATGGCATCCTGGCGGCTGCACTGCGATTTAAAGGTAAAAATGTGGCAGAATGAGTGATTCTGAATCTCCCCGTGCATGACATCCACGACGTGACTGAGGAGTTCCCTGCGCTTGCGCAGTGGTGAGTGGAAGCATCCTTGCCTCCCCCTCACATCTAACCTTAAGGGCCGCACTGCTGTTGCCTGCTTGAGCTCCCCAGTGTTTATCCCTGGTGTTTATAGGACGCCTGGAGGGCGGGGTTCTTAGAACTATAGTCCTGGTTTGAATACGGTGGCAGTCTGGGATTGATACAGTGCCCGTGCACCTCCAGTCCCTCAAGGAACATGCAATTCTTTGCTGGCCTGGGCCCCTGGATCCTTCGGATACACATACTCCTCCTCATACCATAACTCTAGGAAAAAACACGACTTGTTACAAACACACAATATAGATGTATGGTATGTTCAGTTAGGCATGGATCTCCCGCTTAGACTCAAACCTAGCTGTGATGATATATCCTGAACCCTCTACCGGTCTGACTCTCTATGCCAATGCAGCACCAAAAAGGGGGCCTTGGGACCCAATAATTTGTCTCAACCACATACGGGGCTGCAGAGGATCCTATTGCTTTGTGGCTGATGGGTGCCTTGCACTAGAATTGATGTTTCTCTCTGGATACTGCCTGGTAACCTAACCATTTGAGTGCCCCACCCTTCCTCCATCTGCAGTGATGAGTGAAGCAACCCGTAAAATCTTTTAGTGTCTAATAATTTTGGTAATATTATTAAGAATGGCCCAGCCTGCTCCCCTTAAAGTGGTAATCACACTTTCCCTAGTTGCGATCTGTGCCCTGCTGCCCCAGTAGAGACCTGGGAACAGATCTTACTGGTTATCATGGGGAAGGGTGACTCGTGTCCGAGTTGTGGAAAGCCTTGTGAGTCCATTTGACTAAGTGCACAACACCTTCACAGGGTGCCTGGGAGGACAATGAGGACCATGATGTATAAATAAATCAACAAAAAGTAGCGGTGGGTCACAAAAGGAGAATGACTAACTAAGTATCTGAAAAGGTAGGATAGACAACAAAACACCTATTTTGTGACTGTGTGATGTAGACACTAATCAAATGGGTACTCCTTCCATGTGATAAATAATCTTTTTTCTTTTCACTAGAACACTGAGCAGTAGCGATAATGGTCCTGATGAAAGCAGCAGGATACCTCCTGGGGTCCACTTAGTCTGCAGAAACATGTTGACCGTACATACCAAGTAGTAGTTATTTGTTGAGACTACTATTGTCGCACTCTTTTTATTGATTTGGGAGTGAAGAGGTGTCTATTAAAGGGTTTTACCCTCTTTACTATCCAATTTTAGTAATTTGAGCACATTTTTCACTCACTTCACGTTTTTTGTGCACTGCTCTACAGTTGTCACTTTACACCCAGGTACACCATAGGAGTCACTGGGCCCCGCGGGTAAGAGAAGTCAGATACATCTTGCTTATCCCCAGTAGGTACAAAAAATCTTTACCTTCCGGGTGTGAAGGATCCCAGATGATGAACAGGGCGGTATCGATCGACAACTGATGGGTATTTTTTTCACATGGAAGGAGTACCCATTTGATTAGTGTCTACATCACACAGTCACAAAATAGGTGTTTTGTTGTCTATCCTACCTTTTCAGATACTTAGTTAGTCATTCTCCTTTTGTGACCCACCGCTACTTTTTGTTGATTTAATTGTATATAGGGGGTTGTAGCGGTGTTAGGTCCTTAAACATCCCCTTGGGCCCTTACCTCTCTTTCTGTGTTCATGACCATGATGTATAACCATTAATACGTCATATGCAGAAAAGACTAACCCAATTGATGCCAAATTAGAAACTTTGACCGGCAGGGTTTACAAAATGAACACCACTCTTAACAAATATGTAAAAAGAATCACCACCTCAGAAACCTAGATATCCACTCCTGAAGATGACACAGCCAGTAGCAAGGAGAAACTCCTGGATATGGCCAAAGTTCTTAACGTTATCAAAGCAAAAAACAAAGATTCAGAGGCCAGATCACAGTGCCATAATCAGCGAATAGGTGGTGTTCCAGAGACCACAAATTCTGGCAACAAGGCTGACTACATCAAAGCTCTCCTTCAGTCAGTCTTTGGTATAGAATGTTTTTTCCTGCAATTCCCATTAGAACGTTGTTAAACTTGACATCCTTGGCATGTTTTGCCCCCAACCTTCTTGCCTTCATGTCTCCTGTTTTGCTGAATTAGTTTTTGTTGGCTTTAGGACTCTGTGCACTTTACCACTGCTAACCAGTGCAAAATTGCTTGTGTATATCTGTGTAAACATGGGAAAGTTGACTGTAACCAAATTTGCATATTCAATTTACTTTTAGTTCCTAATAAAGTAGCATTCTATATAACCAGCGCTGGTGAATCAAATGCTACTAGTGCTTCTGAAGCACTTATTGTGCCACCCACTTAAGTAGCCCTTTAAAACCTGCCTCAGGCCAGCCATTGCAATCTGTGTGTGCAGTTTAAACCTGCCATGTTGACCTGGCAAAAAAAACCTTTTGCCATGCCCAAACCTTTCTTTTTAATACATATAAGCTACCCCTATGGTAGGCACTAAACAGCTCATACGGGGCAGGTGCATTTTTAAGTTTTACATGTAGTGAAAAACGAATCGGATAACATGGGTGTAGTGTCTTGCGACATTTTATGACAGAACCCTTTTGCTCCCTAATGGACTCCTTTTTAAAAATTCTGGTACAAAAGAAAAAATTAGATACATACATAGTTCATTTTCAAACTATTATATCGTACAAGCTCGAAAAAATTAAGATCTTCTTGCAACCATACAGTGTAAGAGAAAAAGTGAAAAAAAATTAAATAGAGATTCATAATATAATAAACCAATCTAGGGTACACTCTTTGTGCCTCAATGCATACAATGATTACAGTAATTAGCATCACCTTTTAAATTATATTTGTTGGTCCCTCCAGTTTTTTAATGGGGCCCACATCTTTAAACCCATCTCCCGCATTCTCCAGCCCTTACCCTCATACAGGGAAGATTCGATATTATGTATCCCAAGAAGCCTCGTCAGCCATACTGGCATAGATGGTGCAGATGTGTCCTTCCAGCCCGAAGATATAAGGATCCGTAGGACTGAAGTACATATAAACACAAAAGCTTCAACCTCTTTCTGGAGCTTCAGCCTACTGTCGCAGCCAAGTATCATTAATGTGGAGGATATTTCAATCTTCTGAGCTAGTAGTTCTTCCAAAAATATCTCAATTTCCCTAAAAACTGGATTCAGTTTTTCACAATCATAAAACATATGTACTAAATTGGCTGGACCTTGCTTGCACCTTGGGCAATTATTGTTGTCCCTTTTGCCCCACTTAAATAATTTATCTGGTGTGTAATATAGGTTGAATAGTGCTTTATAGTGTTGGGCCCTTAAATTTGAGGACCGGAGTACTTTTTTGTCTAGATGCAGCGCTTTATCCAGATCCACATCTGGGTTGCCCAGTTTCTGGGCCCAGGAGACCTCGCATTTCTCAATGTCGTCCTGTAGACACTCATTAGGATCCCATAAATTATTCCGATCCTATTGCCTCCCTTTAACAGGTAGTCCAATAGGCTGCTTCTATTCCCCGGAGATATCCGAGGTCTCATGGCCTTTAATGTCTGAGATACCTGTGTATATTTAAACCTCTGGTTATCAGCTATGCCAAACTTCTGTTGCATTATCTCAAAGCTGAGCACTGCATTGTCCTGCATAATATCTCCTACAGCTCTAATTACCGACTGTTCCCAATGTCTCCACATACCGTCCCTGCTAATTTGTAGGAAGGCCCCAGATTGCCACAACAGTGTATGCTGATTAATTTTAGGAATTGCACATACCTTTTGGACTGATTTCCAGACCTCCCATGCACTACGTATAACCTTATATCTAGTCTTCCTGAAATAGCTCAGCTCTGTTTTTCTCAGCAGTAACCCAAACACCTCCCTACCCAGCAATAGTTCATATATTGATGGTGGGCTTTGATTTCTCATGGGCATATCGGCCCCTCCAGTAGATGAATCATATAGTACCGCCATCTGGGAGATCAAGCAAGCCCAGTGGTAATGTCTGAGATTAGGAATTCCCAGCCCACCCTATTCCTGAGGTAGAGACATGAATTTCAGAGCCCTCCTAGTCTTGACATATTGCCACAAAAAGTTCATAAAAATGGTTTCCATTGATTTTATCATAGCTTCCTCGATAAAAACGGTATTGCTCTGGGGATATACAAGATCTTCGGAAACATCGTCATTTTTAGAACATTTGCTCTACCTACAAGGGACAAATGTAGTACGTCGATCCTTTTAAGATCAGCGGCAATTGTTTTTAACAACGGTGTAACATTGTCTCCTAAAATTGATTCAACAGCTGTATTGATTATAACTCCAAGATAAACTGCAGACTCAACATATCTGACATCAGTTTTAACAATATTGTTGGTACAAATTATCTGGGTTTTCCCCTCGTTCAATCTGTATCCTGAATTTCCTCCAAACTCCCTAGTAATCTCAACAATTGCTCGCATAGCCAAGGCGGGTTCAGGGGGGATTACTGCTACATCATCAGCGTAGGCCAAAAGTTTGGTATCGAACCCATTAATAGTTATCGGCTTGATGTCCCTGCATGCCAATAACAGCCGGATCGATGGGTCTATATATAGCGCAAACAGTATGGGTGAGCAAGGACAGCCCTGACGTGTCCCCCTTGTGATGACTATCTTCTCCGAGCTCTCACCCATTAACTGTACCCTAGCCGTTGGATATCTATACATAGCTTTAAGGGAATTCAGTATTTTTGGGCCAACACCCCCCACAGATATTCCCACCTTACGCGGTCAAATGCCTTTTCGGGGTCAGGGAGGATCATGGCCATTTGCCCCCCCCCTCCCGTAGGAGCATGGAAATCAAACAGAGTGATAGCACGTCTTATGTGGTCAGTTGTTCCGCGGCCTTGAATGAATCCATGCTGCCAAGGGGAGACAAGACCGCCAATGACCCTCCCCAGCTTCTTAGCCAGGATCTTGGCATAGACCTTAGTGTCTGCATTTATCAAGGATATCGGTCTGTATGACCCAGGATTTTCTTTGGGTTTACCTTTTTTGTGGAATACGACAATATTAGTCTCTTTCCATGTGTCCGGGATACAGCCGGTATATATTATTCCGTTAAATAGGTCTAAAAGTATTGGGGCTAATTCATTTGAGAGATTTTTATACACTTCCAGAGGTATGCTATCTGGCCCCGCTGCCTTACAATTTGCTAGCTCTTGTAGTGCCTCATATATCTCATTCATGGACACATCATGCTCTAAAATTTCCTTATCAACCTCATTGAGTTCAGGGCCTACTTCCTCACATTCTCCATTAGACCCATCTGACACCCCCTCTACCTGGTAGAGTACCTGGTAAAAGTTTTTAAACACTATCAGGATATCTGTTGGTTCCCCATAGTCGCAACCGTTCTCATGTACACTCACTATTATGTTTTTATTAACTCTTTGTCTGATACGTAGCGCCAAAGCTCTTCCTGCTTGCTCTCCTGTTTCATACATATTACACATGTGGACCCGATATTCACTGGCAGACTTTTTTGCCATTAGTTTATTAATCTCTGCCTTAACAGACATAATTTTCTGCTGACTCCCTTTACCATCCCTTCCGGACAAGATGTCGCTCCCGTGCTCCTCCTCGGCAGCTATCAATAGACCCAGCAACATATCATTCTCTGACATTTCTTGTTTCCTAAGCCTGGAAGCATAACTCACTGTTTCACCTCTTAGGGCGGCCTTAAATGCGTCCCACACGTGATTTCTCGATGTGCTATATCGATTCATATCAAAAAATGCCACAGTCCATTCCCTTATGTGTTCTAAGTATCCATTATCCACTAACAACTTTCTATCAAAGGTCCATCTAGGTTGCTTTATCACCATCATGCCCTTGTCATAGCTCAATATAAGAGGACTATGATCAGAGATCACTTTGGGTAGCTTCCTTATGCTCACTTTGC
Organism: Lissotriton helveticus; assembly: GCF_964261635.1. Lineage (NCBI taxonomy): Eukaryota > Metazoa > Chordata > Amphibia > Caudata > Salamandridae > Lissotriton > Lissotriton helveticus. The sequence goes on along the minus strand of NC_136061.1, from coordinate 1,399,572,821 downwards.
TCACCTCTGTCAGAGTCATTAAAACATAGTCCAGTTTTGTATACCTTTGATAGGGACATGAAAAATAGGTGAACCCTGGGTTATTAGGCATTTTATTTCCCCAGACGTCCCCTAATCCATGTGAACTAATCAGAGAGCTCAAAGCTTTAAACACCCGGGGTTTCCGACCTGCATATGGAGCTTTGTTGGTAAAGTCAACCAAGATATTTAAATCCCCACAAATAACGATGGGAGTAGGCCAGTTGGTTAGCTCACTCTGATGTATTAAAGACCTTGGGGTCATCTTGGTTGGAGCCATAGATCCCACAGATAGTAACCCCACAGGAAAGTTCTGCCAGCGCCCATCTTCCAAATAAATCAGCCTTGTTCCGCTTTATACCGCCTAATGAGTTTTTGCCCAGGATTGCCACACCTCTAATTGTCGAAATCTGGGAGGCGCAGGCCAGAACCTTGAACCCTTTGATGTTCAGCCAGTGTCTTTTCCCCCATGGTAGGTGTGTCTCCTGTAGGCATAGAATATCTAACCGTGTTGACCTTACAAACTGTGCCAATCTTTGCCTTTTATTCCAATCATTTAAAACCCCCAACATTAAGGGTACATATATTAAGCTTTGCCATTATTTATTGTACCTTTTCTGATTTGATTATCCCTTACCACCACCAAGTATGCACACCTAAAAGATCTTGCATTGAAAGAAATAACCCACACATTGTACCATATATTCTCCTTTTCTTCTGAGTTTCTCCCCCCACCCCTGCACTCTCCCTCTCCCCCCACCCCTCTCCCAACACCCTCTGAGAAAGCTCAGACCGCGGTCTATGCATGTGATGGATAGAGCGGTGGTAGACTGGGTCATATTTTAATGCGTGACATTTTACCCACCAGAACCCACATATCATAAGATTGCATAAAGTGCAATAGAAGTCAATAAGTATCAAGAAAGGTTCCCCTCACCATGTATCCACCCCCTCCCCCCGTACTGACTTGCTACATCCAGTTTATCACAAAACTAGACAGAGCCTATGAATACTCCTGAAAGAAAAGAAACATAAAACAAACTCATAATGTCCCCAAAAAGTCTTTGGCTTTGAATTCCGACGAGAAATATTGGGTCCGGCCTTCATATATCACCTTTAGCTATGCTGGATTAATAAGGTACACCTGAGCCTTCTTCTCCAGAAAGGGCCTGATTAGTTGCCTTAGCCTCCATTGCCTCTCCACCGTTGCATGGCAAAAGTCGGGGCGAACAAAGAATGAGACCCCCCCGCTTGACTTCTTAGACTTGGGTCTGACCTTCTCTGCGATTGCCTGACGTAATAAAAAGTTGCCTAGGAAGACCAAGATAGCCCGAGGCTTTCCATCACCCCTTACAGTGTCTCGTATTTTGAACAGGGTGCGGTGTGCTCTTGGAACCTCAACGGCCCAGTTCCACTCCGATATCTCGGGGAAGGCAGATTTAAACAACTCGATGATAAAAGACCTGACATCTGCCCCTTCTGCCCCTTCCTGGATACCCAGGACTCTAAGGGGCATATTACCAACAGTTAGCGATATTTATCGCTAACTGAGCTTAGCGTTAGTTTTTTTAACGCCGCGCTTCGCCCAATATTATCGCTGAGATAACGTCCTATTACCAACGTTTATCTCAAAAGCGATAATATTGCAGGCATTAGCGTGAATATCGCTGGAAAACCAGCGGTGTTCACGCATTAGCGTGCAAATGCTGTTAGCCATGTTATCTACATCCCATTGGATAACATAGCTAAGAACTGGTATTTGCAGGCATTAGCGTTTGGCGATATTCGCGCTTAGCGCGAATATTTCCATCGCTTCGCCTTGGTAATAGGCGATAGCGAGGTTAGTGACTGCTTTCAGTCGCTAACCGGTTGGGTACGCCCACTTTGCATGTCATTAGCGATAAATATCGCTGACATGCAAAGTGGGCCCCAAACCGCTCGCTATCGCCTACAAGCTGTCGCTAACTGGTGTTAGCGAAAGCTTGGTCATATGGCGATGGAATTATCGTTGCTTAGCGGCCGAAAACGGCCGCTAAAGCGGCGATAATTCAATATCGCCACCCTTGGTAATATGCCCCTAAGATTGTTCCTCCTCTGCCTATTTTCGAAGTCCTCCATCTTCCACTGAATGTCACTGATTTGGGCACTTTGTGATTCTGCTTGCTGAGAGGCATTGGACGCCTCTGCCTCCGTTGAGACGATCCTTTGTTCCAGATTGATCACCCTTTCGCCAATATGAGTACAGGCCTTGGAGAGCTTCCTCACCACCCCCTGCATCTTCCTCATTGCGGCCTGTGCCTTCCTACTGCCCTGGCACGTCTCCTCCCTATGGGACTGGATGGCCTGATGTATAACATCTAATGTAGTTGTAGGGATAGGAGTAGGGGCATCCAATGGAGTTTTACCTGCCAGAGGCGTTGCTGAGGAATTGTCCGATTTTAAATTCTTTCTATTGCGGGTTGTTGAGTTTACCAGGGGGTCTGACTTCTTAGTGGTATTTGGGGGGTCCGTGTCGCTCCCTTCTGGGTCTGAATCCAGTTCGCTATTCCCTGGGGATGAACTTAGATCATCGGACCATTCTGCCCCTTCAGAGACTGACAGGAAGCAATCACTGGGATCGTTTTCTTTGTCTTTATCTGAGTCTACGTTATCCCCTGGTAGAAAAATTGAGCCAGCAGTTGTTATCAGGGCCATTGCCTTAGCCGGCATGTGAGATGCCCTTATTTCTGTGATTACAGCCACATCCGGAGCCATTATATCGCCAGTATTAATAATGCTGCTTTCACCCCCTGCTACATTATTTTTTCCCAGAGTGAGTTCTCCTGTGGGGGTTCCCTTTATTAGCTGATCATTACTAGATACAGGGGGGCCTCCAATGATATATCGGGTCTATTTAAATCAGTGCCTGAGCTGGTGGGGACCAGTTCCTTTTCCTTTATTGGTTGAAATTCTTGATCTACCATGGTTTCTGAGGCCAGCTTATTATTTTCAGGGGTCGATGTGATGTCTGAAACTGCTCCCTCGCAGCGGGTAGATTTAGACTGCCCAGATTGCTCTTTCCCCCGCCTAAGCAAATCCACAACTGTTTGCTCGTTCGCCCGATTTTTAACAATGCCCCCCCCTTGCCTTTTCTCACCGGATCTGTAGTTGATGGCCGACGGGACTCTACGAGAGTCTCTGCTGGTCTCCGCTCTGCTGAGGCTTCTCCTCGTAATCTGTGAGCCGCAGCAGCCGCTGCCGCCTTTGGCCCGGTATTCGCTGCCTGCTTCGGAGACATTCCCGATTTTGCCAGACAGGTCAAAAGGTAGGAAAGTCGATCACTGACCGCCCGCTCTACTATCTGCGAACAGACAGCCCAGAGCCTGTACTGCGGTCCTCGCTTCAGCTGCATGCGGGAATTGCACTTTCCTTCCTTCTTCTATCCTGATCACGTTGTTCCCATTTCACCGGTACCGGCACTGAAAAACATCCGTCTAGTGTCACCGTGAGTCTGTGAAACAGAAGAGACTTGACCCAGTCTCACCAGCGCTGCTTACGACCTTACTGCTCGGTCGCCATCTTGCTTCCTAATGGACTCCATAGATCTGTGACATAGGTGTTAGAATGCAATGCCATGAAATCTTGTTTTAGAATGTGGAGTTCACAGTTACACCCAGCCGAAAAAGACGTTTATTACAAAACTCAGTGTGGGCGTGGTCCTTGGCGTGTACCCAGATTGGGAAGACTCTACAAATGGGAATGAGATGGGGGCTAAGTAACCTGAAAGAACGACTGTGCTCTCCCAGATAGTTTACCATGGTCCAAGCAAACTGCTTGTTCGTGACACGTGTGTCGCTGTCGTAGAACAGAATCAACGCTTCCTTCACATGAAGTCAAAGCACGACTTCAGCCCCTGTAAGGCAAATTAAGACTGCGGAAGCGTTGCAAAGAATTTATACGTTAATGGTCGAGAACCTGCTGGTCAAACCATATATAAAGGTCCCGAAATGCCACGCAAGATTAAATTGTACAATGTACGGATAGTTAAAGTTCCAAGCGGATTCAACCTGGTTCATGAAGTGCAGCCGCTGATAATCATAACTTGCAAAATAGTGCTGCAAACATAAGTGCTGCAAGGGGGAGATCACCCAGGTGTTACAACATGCAAATTGTCAATTAGAGGTACAGAAATAAATGACTTACTGAATGCTCTGCAGTGAGTCATCATACTACCGCACTCGGTGAACGTGGCTCAAGGAGAATTGTTCGGGGTAGTGCTTACGGAGCTGTCCATTTCTGAAGCGATCTATTCATAAAGTTGCCAAATGGGGCTTAGAACAGCTTGAAAGGTTGTCTAAGAAAATAAGAAGCAGAGGATGACTCTTGGAATAGTGACATTTTACAGATGGCTGCAAAGACAGTCACATTTCCAGCTCTCATTAAAGATAAGTCAGAGGCCAGCACGTTGCAAGGTCTCACAGATGAGTTGCTGGCAACTAGTCACAGGGATCCACCCAAGGTGTCAGTAAGTTCCACACTGGTTTACAACACTGCTGCGTTCCTTCCTGAAACCAGCACAACCTTTATATACCACCAAAAAAAACAAAATATTGGCGATCGATGGTCTGTGTGGGTAGAAACATTTGATGATTTCATTGATGCACTTGAAAAGACTGATAACAAAAAGATTATCAAGTATCTCACAAATCTTGCTAGTGATGGTCTGAAAGAGGTCATAAAGAAGATGCAGTGAACTGACAAAGAAATTACATAGTGTCAGATGAAAGATACTATGAATCTCAAATTCCATCCAGTACCAGGCGTTGATTACGAAAGATATGTTTTCAGCCAAAAACAACAAAAAGTTGGTGAAACCACTGATGCATTTGTGGAGACTAGATATAATCATCAAACACTGTAAGTTCAATTAATTTAATGATGAGGAAGCTATATGACTTATCAAAGGCACAACTAGAGTGAAATTTCGGATCTGATAAAAAGTTCCGGGGGGGGCTAATTCCTCCAGCAATCGGCAGAGTAAAGACACAGGGGCTCTAAGAAGGGGTGACAGAACAACAAAGCCTGGTTAACAAGTGAATGGTCTTTTAAAGACATGTGAAGTACTCAGTGCGGCTGTGTGTATGCCCGGGAAGCTGTCTCAGCCCGGGCTGACACACACGATGGGGGGGGGGGGCTGAAGCCCTTTGAGCCCAATGGGCGTTGCGTGCCTGCCACTTATAGTTATTGATGGATGCTTTTCAGATTCCTCAGGATGACAAATGCTGGGAGAAACTGGTAGTCTGGAGGGGGATTGAAGGGCGGCCACGTCTGAAGAGCGTGCTGAAAGACAGGCTGCTGACATGGAGGGCAAAGGTGCCCAGAGTGAATCAGTCATGGGCCTAAAAAGGAAGCCAAAGCAAAAGACCGAAGGACACAAAGTGCTGTCTACAAGTAGAAAAAAGTTATGTGGAGTTTGTTTCCAAACAAAGGTAAATGTCCTGCCATTCAACAGAGATGTAAAGGCTGTGGGAAAGAGAAACATTTTGTGACGGTTTGTAAAGCGAAGGAAAAAAAAGTGAGTCAAGGCACAAAGACAAAATGGCTGCTAGAACACTCCAGAGGCAATGTTCGACATACCCGAACATAGACAAACGGCGACATCATTAGAGGCAAATTGACACTGAAAGAAGTCGATTGTCATCTAAATCATCATCAAACAGTACGACCACCTCAATATCCAGTAAAAGTGAGGATAACGATTGTGCCATGTCAATGTTTACCTGAAAAAGTCATGCCAGGAAAAATGTCAGTCAAAGGAATGCCGACATGCCAAAGCAGTAAAGTCATACAAACATTGTTCGAAAATTACATTAAAAATAAATGACTGCTTGATTCCTTTCATTATCGACAGTGGTGCATCAATAAACATAAAGACTGGAGAGAAATATAATGAATTGTCTCCATTGCCTCGACTCGCGCCATCGATAATTAAAGTATATACTTGGGCTGCATCGATGCCCATAAAACGTCAAGGTAATTTGTAGCGACATTGAAACACAAGAAAACGAAAGTGAAAGCACCGATTCATGCGCTTCAAGGTACAGCAGCAAGTGCCTGTCTGCTCAGCTTTAGTGCCACTGCTGAGATGGGACGGAGGTTTGTGAATTACAATATGAATGCTCATCTTGAAATAGTAAGCCAATTCCTTCATTGTTTCATGGGTTGAGAAAGCTAAGACTATGAAAGTAAAGTTAAGCATTGATGTCAGTGTCCGTCCTGTTGCTCAGAGACATAGACGAGTTGCTCTTCATTTACAAGTAGTTGTTGAAAAAGAACTTGAATCATTACTTAATCATGACGTTTTTGAGCATTCAACTGATCCATGGGTTTCTCCCATAGTGGTAGTGCCCAAAAAGGACACTGAAGGAGCTGTATGCATATGCATTGAAATGCGCCCAGCAAACAAGGCAATTGAATAAGAACGACATTCAGTTCCACTTAATGCTGACGCAATTACATGGTGCAAAGTTTTTCTCTCGCCCTGATTTAAGTAAAGGTTATCATCAGTTGCAACTCAAATAAGATTACAGGTATATTTCATCCTTTTGTACACATTGGTCTGGTTTGATATAAAAACTTTGTTTTGGTGTATCATCAGCTGCAAAACTTTTCCAAGGCGCCATTCTTCATGTCATACAGCCAGTTGTGAATGCCTTCAACTATGTCGATGACATATTGATTTTCGGAGCTACCCAGAAGGAGCATGATAAAGCTCTCACCCAAGTATTTCTCTTACTGACTGATGCAGGCCTGCCTTTGAATGCAGACAAGGTGTGTGTTCCACAAGACAAAGTTAAAATTCTGCTGCCATATCTTTTCGTTTGGGGTTATGAAACCTGATCATGCTAAAGTACACATGCTGGGGAGTGCTGATCCCTTACCAGATGTTTCTATGATACGTTCACTTCTTTGCAGTTACTGTTTAAGATACATATGAGCATTTTTTTTTGTAAAAACAATTTTTATTGGCAGTCAAGTTCGAAATCAGTACAGTACAAAGGAGAAAACAATATGGTATTAGCCGATAAGTCAGGATAAAACTACAGTTCCACCAAGACACCTTTTATATAGAACATTCCCCCAACCCGATCCCTCCCTGTGTCCCACCCCCCTAGTCAGTGTGCCGTAGTCTTCTCTCTCAATCATCCAAGTGCAAACATAGTCATTTCCTCAGTAGGAACCGTAGTAAAAGGTAAGTAGCGCATATCAATGGGGAATCGGACCTCTCAGAACCTCTATCGTTACTTGTAAGTAGTGTGTGCCTCGCTGGAAGTGAGGTGCTCCTCAAAACAGTGCCCCTACCGTGTTGTCCCCCCCTCGTCCTCGTTCAGTTCGCTCTCAGGCTGCTGGAGCGCAACAACCAGGGCCTCCCACGCTTTAGCCACCTCCAATGCCTTGTCATTATCTAGGCTCCTGGCCTGTCGCAGCCGCAAAGCCCTCTCCGCTTTCGCCCACCGCTCCAAAGTGGTCTTCCAACGCAAGTAGCTGGGTCCCTGGCTAGATTTCCAGTGCATGGTGATCTCTCGTTTGGCTAGTATCAAGCCCAAATCGTAAAATTTACTGGTAACGCGAGTACGGGGGGGTGTGAGGGAACCATAATAATAGGCAGGTGCCCATTTCGGCATCGATCTGCCGGTCCGTGACAGCATTCAGGCAGGTCATCACCGCCTCCCAGTAACTAGCCAACGTACTGCAGGTCCAAAACATGTGCGCGAAGTCCGCTTCCGCTGCCCTACATCTAGGACAGAGCGATGATGCACCTTCGAAATATTGCGAAATCTTAACTGGTGTTAGGTATGCTCGGTGTAGGGTGAAAAACTGGATCAACTGGAACCTGGCGTTCCTAGTGCCCTTCCATGCCCGCCGCAATAGCTGCGGCCATGTCGACCCAGGGATTGGTCGCCCGAGATCCCCTTCCCACTTGGCTCTCAGTCCAGCCAGGGGCTGCAGGGTGGCAGTCGACAACCTCCGGTAAAGGCAGGTGACGGCCTTGTAAGTGCCAGCAGCCATGACCACATATTGACAGCACTCCGAGGTCGGCGGTTCGGCGAGCCCGCTCTTCCAGTGTCGGCGAATACCGGCCACTAACGAGGCGTGTAGCAGATAGTCACCTCTCGGGAGATCGTAAGTGTCCCGCAACTCTTGAAACGTGAGCAGTGACCCATCCTTGTAAAGATCGCCGATCATCTGCAAGCCAAGCTCCTCCCATGTCGCCAGTGCCGACCAGTCGCCGCCGTGTGGAAAGGCCGTGCCCATCCCTAGCGGGATCTCAGGGGCATAAGGGCGAGTGGCACCGGAGCGCCTGTGGCAACGAAGCCAGCAGCTACGAATCGTACGTTCCTCCATTGTGAGCTGGGCGAGGTCCAGTTTCTGGCCCAGGACTATAAAGGAGATGACGAGTCTCGGGAATAGTCTGCCCGCTACTCCCTCTGGACCTCGGAATTCCAAGGCCACTGCCTGGGTGAGCCACTGCAGTTGCGCCGCCAGGTAGTACCATTCGAAGTTCGGGGCCGCAAGTCCCCCGTCTGCCCTGGGGCGCATCAACGTGGCCAGTGCAACTCGCTGTCTGCCCGACCCCCAGATGAACCCAGAAGTTAGGGAGCGGAGTCTGTTAAAAACCGACGCAGGTATCCAGATCGGCAGAGTGCGAAACAGATATAGCAATCGGGGAAGTGCTACCATCTTCAGTAACGCCACTCGTCCCGCGACCGAAAGCGGTAGCGTCCGCCAGAATCCCATGCAGCCCTGCAAGCTCCGAATCGCCCTGTTGATGTTACCCTCTAGGAGGGCCAACGGCGAATGATAGATGTGCGTACCCAGATAAGGGAGGCAATGGTATTCCCATCGTAATTCGGCCTCCGGTTGGGAGTCATCCGCCCCCGGTGCCAGCGGGAAGAGGCAAGACTTCCCCCAGTTGACTCTCAGTCCCGAGAGGTGGCCAAAATCCGACAGCAATCGCTCGGCCCCACGCAGGGAACCGCCTGTGTCCGCCAAAAACAGCAAACAGTCGTCCGCATAGAGAGAGATGTAGTGGGTGTCGGCTCTTAGAGGAAGGCCTGCATACGCTCGACCTATACGGGCGTGAGCTGCCAGTGGTTCAATAGCGAGCGCAAATAACAGGGGGGACAGGGAGCATCCCTGTCGGGTCCCCCGACCTACCGCGTAAGGGGCAGAGATGGTGGCCCCCGTCTTAACTCGGGCAGTGGCCGCGGCGTAGAGCAAGGCGGTCCACTTTACAAAGCGCTCGCCCAATCCAAAGGCTTCCAGCACTCGGAGCAGGTATGGCCACTCAACACTGTCAAATGCTTTCTCGATGTCAATCGAGAGAACAGCGGCACCCGGGTGAGCAGCGGCATCGCCCCCCATGATCCGAAGCAGCCGGCGCACACAGGTAGCGGTGGTGCGCTGGGGAATAAAGCCCGCCTGGTCGCAGTGTACCAAGGTGCGCATGTGGGCCAGAAGTCGCGTCGCAAGGATCTTGCTCAGGATCTTATAGTCTGTTGTGAGCATGGAGAGTGGGCGGTAGGCCGAACGGCAGCTCGCATCGCCGTCCCGCTTCAGTAAGGGTATCACCAAAGCCGCGCGAGTAGACGCTGGTAAGATCCCGGTACCCAGGCATCCCGATAAACCGCCTGCAATCGCGGAATCAGTACATCCGCGTAGGCTGCATAAAATTCAATCGGCAGCCCATCTGTGCCAGGGGTCTTGCGGCGGGCCATGTGTCTGATGGCCACTCTGATCTCTCCTTCAGAGATATCCCCGCCCAAGTGGGTCGCGTGTTCCGGGGCAGCTGCGCTGCCAACAGGAACTCCTCCAGCTCCACCGGGGCACCCGGCATCCTGCTCCTATAAAGGTGCGCATAATACGTGAAGAATTGATCGTTGATCTCCGACTGCGTATAAACCATGTGTCCCTCCGGGGCGGCCAGCGCCACAATCGGAGTGCCACGGGTCCCAGGGCTGGCCAACCACGCCAGCAGTGAGCCCACCTTGTCACGCTCCGCATGAGCTCGAACAAGAAACTCCTTATAGTCAAAGCAGCGCAGCTTTTCCATTGCTGACGCCACTTCCTCCCGTGCGGCCGAAACCGCTCCGTGAGCCTCAGGAGTCACGTGGCTGCGCCGTTCCTCTTCGCGCAAGTGGCCCTCGCTTCGCGCAACATCCTGCAGGAGGGTCTTACGGATTCCCGCGGTAGCCGAAATACAGACGCCCCGAATTACCGCCTTAAAGGCGTCCCACTCCAGCGCCCTACTGGAAGCCGTGCCCACATTAGCATCGAAATAGCCTTCCACCCCAATGCGTACATCGGCCTTAAATGCCGGGTCCTCCAATGCCAATGGGTTTAACCGCCATGTCGGGATAGCTTGACGTCGCCTCATCCATTGGACCATTACTAGGCAAGGATTATGGTCGGATATCGTCCTGGCCAAGTATTCGCTGTGGCGGACCAGGCTTTGGGCGTCCGGCGAGCAGAGAATGCTGTCAAGGCGAACATGCAGACCGTGTGGGGGGGAGTAAAAGGAGAAATCCCTCTCTGTGGGGTGTTGGGTCCGCCATGCATCGAGCAGGCCCCAGCTACTTTGCCACTCTCTCCTACTCTTCGCTAGTCTGTGAGCTGCCGCCTGCGCCAGTGGTGGGTGAGATCTATCTAATTCCACGTCCAGTACAGAGTTAAAATCCCCCCCAAGCAGGACCGTGCCGGCCAGGACAGTTGCCAGTTTCCCAGACAATCGCGCAAAGAAGGCAGGTTGTTCCACATTCGGGGCGTAGACGCTGCAAAGCGTCACGTCCCTCCCATCTAGGCGGCCCTGTACAGCCACAAACCTCCCCTCAGGGTCGACCACTGTTACCAAAGGTTGGAAGGGAACCCCTGCCCGCACCCAAATCAAAACCCCCCTTGCGAAGGCCGAGAATATTGTGTAAAACAGTTGTCCCCGCCATCTGCGCTGTAGAGCCCGCCCCTCAGTTTGGTCAATGTGGGTTTCCTGCAAGAAGGCAACCTGAGCCCCCCTGTGAACAAGATAGGCATGTACTTTATGACGTTTCAGCATGGAATTCAGTCCCCTCACATTCCAGGTCACACACTTCAGCTCAGGTAAGGTCCCCATTCACAGTAACAAGTACAGTTTCGAATAAAGAAAAAATCATATGCACACTGACAACACCCCAGAACCAGAACCCTGATACCACCCAACAGTCCCGCATCCCACCCATCCCCAGAATAGGTCCCAAACAGTAGAAACCCATCCAAATACCTAAATCCCAAAAAGAACAGTCCCTGGTAACTACCAGAGTCCCACAATAGGTGTGAGATAGGGGGGGTGGCCTGTCGCTATTTCCAACGGACCGCAAGCAACACATACCTCCTGATCAGCTCTCCCCATCGCGCCCTAGGCGCTCCGCATCCCCTCCCTATTTATGGCAGGAGCCACTGCATAAGGTAGCCGCCCAACACCAGCTCCTCGCCCACCCGGGTGACATGTCTCCACCCCAAACCCAGATCAGGAGCACAGCAGCTTATACAATACCACTTCGGGGGGCATTAGGATCATTCGTCCAGCAAGTCATCAGCAGTTCCAGGAGTGACATGGGGCGGCTCGGGGCCCCCAGCCCCCGACTCCTCCGACGCCGCCTCGTCGGTGCCCCCTCGGGAGCCCGACTCCACTGCAGACGTCGAGCCCACTGTCTTGGAAATGGCAGAGACCGCCCGGAGGGCATCCCTGCGTTCCAGCTCAGTCTGTGAGACAGAGGGTGTCCGAGCGTTCGGCGGTCGTCTCTTGGGCCTCCTGTTCCGCCTAGGTCTCGGTGTCATCCTCCGCCTTTCCCCAGACATCCGATGTGCATCCGCGCCGGTCTCTGAACCTCCAAGGAATAGTCCGGATATATGGAAACTTGGGAGTTGTCCACCTTATAGGGCCCCAGTGCTCTCGCCTTTTGCAGGATGAGATCACGATCCCTGTAGTGCAGCAAGCATGCCACCACCGGTCGAGGGGGCCGACCCTCGGCCGGAGGCCGAGCCGGCACCCGGTGAGCACGTTCCAGAGTGTAGAACGGCGACAAACCCTCCGGTACCACCACGTCGCGCAGCCAGGACTCCAGATAGCCCAGCATATCTGTCCCTTCAATCTTTTCAGGCAGGCCCACCACGCGTATGTTATTGCGGCGGTTGCGTCCTTCGGCATCCTCCGCCCTCTGCTCCAGCAGTTGCACCCTTTGCTGCAGTTCCCCCAGCAAGGCCTCCGTCGCCTTAGCCGTGGGTTCCAGGGCGTCCAACCGGCTCTCGGTCTGCTTGACCCGGTCTGCCAATTTGCCGTGGTCGCACGTAGAAGGCCCAGATTCGTGGATACCTGTCCGATGTCATGGTGCAAGGCCTCCCTGGTGTCAGCGATGGCCTTCAAGATCTGCTCCAGCTGGCCCTGCGGTAGGCCCATCGCCGATCCAGTGTCCGGAGTGGAATCCTGGCTGTCCGCCGCTCCCCCAGCAGCGCCCGGGGGAGGTTTTGGGCGCTTCCCCATGGAGGCAACCGGCTTCGACTCTCCCCGATATCAGGAGTGGTGTTTTCCCCCAGGTAGATCTGTCGAGGGTGCACGCTGCGCCAGTTGTCCAGCACACAAGGCCGCAAGTCCAGGGGACACTCGTCGTGTCACACACGTGCCGGCTCCGTGGGCCCCCAAGGCCAGCAGCCCCCCGCCTGCGCTAGGCCAACACACTCCTCAGCCCAGGATACCAGCTGCAAGGGGCCCTCTCAGGCGAGCCGCCCCCCCCGAGTCCAGGAGCGATGCGCCCGGCAGGCGGCAGGCAATGTGGCCACTACAGTACGGCGTCAGTGGCAGATAGCCAAGGTCCCAGCCACGAGGGGCCAGGAAGAAGCACACTCAGCGGGAGTTGTTCCCGGGATGCGGGCCCCGCCACGTCCAGAGGCTCCTAGACGGGCCCCAGCTCCCAACGTCAGCAGCAGTCAGCAGGGCCCCAAGAGATCGGGCCGCCTCAGGGGTCCACAGCGCCGTCCCGCCAAGCCTCCCGGCGTCAGCAGGGCACTCCGGCGGCAAGCGGCAAACGTTCAGTGCCGGTCGAACACTCCCTGGGAAGGCAGTGCAGGATCGGGCCCTCCCCGATCCCGCGTCCCGCGTCTGGTGCTCGGCAGGCCCTCGGGGCCGTAGGATGTGCCCAGCCTCCTCACCTTCGAGCTTCACCGGTTCGGCCCCTCCGGGGCACCGCTGCAAGGCAGCCCAGGTTCCGCTGCCACAGAAAGCCCGCAATTCCGGGGCTTCGAACTTCCTGTTGGCCGGCGGCCGGCCGGCCCCCACCGTAGGCCGGCCTCTTGTATAATCGAGGCCGGGGATGCGGCCGATCACCTAGGCCGCTGAAAATGGCCGGCGCCGCCCGCGAGATCCCGGGCGCGGCGCGGCCCCACACAGCCGCAGGGCCGACCCCTCCGCCACCGATCAGGCCACACCGTCTGCGGGAGGAGATGCGGGCGATCCCAGGGCCCCAGGGTCGTCAGGATGAGCTCCAACAGGATGATTAGGGGAGGCCGCCTCGGAGCTCAGCGCTCACCCGTCCATTTTCATCGGCAGCCAAGCCACGCCATACATATGAGCATTTGCTACAATAAGTGCTCCCTGACTAGAGTTAATGAAGGAAGATGTTACCTGACGCCTGGTCACAACAACGTGAGAGAAGTTTCATGAAAATCAAACAAGCCATTGATACTGCGTCTGAAATGGCCTATTTCAATCCAAAACTTGATACACAGGTTTTTGTTGATGCTAGTCCCGTCGGGTTAGGCACTATCCTGTAATAGCACAGTGGACACCCCCATGCCTGAAGGTATATTGTTCAAAAACAACAGTTGATGGACAGAATGCAGAACAATGTCATACATTCACCCCAGTACAGAGATCTGGGCCTAAATCCATCATTTTTTTGCACTCCACACCGCCCCAGTTCAGACAAGACCATATGCAAATCAGCCTTGACCCTGTGCCTCATGGGGACAGTCCAGCCCGAACTGCCAAGCCATGTCTTCACTGGACCGGAATCAGCATCCTAGGACCGGTTTCTGGCTATCAGCCATCATCAGCCAGGATAGCTTCACTCCAGTGGTGTGAAGAGCACGGGACTCACGTCTGAGCATACCCGTCCCACTCGGGGTGACAAATGCAAAAACAACAGTTGATGGACAGAATGCAGAACAATGTCATACATTCACCTCAGTATAGAGATCTAGGCCAAAGTCCATCGTTTTTTTGCACTCCACACCACCCCAGTTCAGACATGGCCATATGCAAATCAGCCTTGACCCTGTGCCTCATGGGGACAGTCCAGCCCGAACTGCCAAGCCATGTCTTCACTGGACCGGTATCAAGCATCCTAGGACCGGTTTCTGGCTATCAGCCGTCATCAGCCAGGATAGCTTGACTCCAGTGGTGGGGAGAGCACAGGACTCACGTCTGAACACACCCGTCCCACTCGGGGTGACAAATGCAAAAACAACAGTTGATGGACAGAATGCAGAACAATGTCATACATTCACCCCAGTACAGAGATCTGGGCCTAAATCCATCATTTTTTTGCACTCCACACCACACCAGTTCAGACATGTCCATATGCAAATCAGTCTTGACCCTGTGCCTCATGGGAACAGTCCAGCCCGCATTGCCAAGCCATGTCTTCACTGGACCGGTATCAAGCATCCTAGGACCGGTTTCTGGCTATCAGCCGTCATCAGCCAGGATAGCTTGGCTCAAGGGGTGTGGAGAGCACGGGACTCACGTCTGAGCATACCCGTCTCACTCGGGGTGACAAATGCAAAAACAACAGTTGATGGACAGAATGCAGAACAATGTCATACATTCACCCCAGTACAGAGATCTGGACCTAAATCAATCGTTTTTTGCACTCCACACCACCCCAGTTCAGACATGGCCATATACAAATCAGCCTTGACCCTGTGCCTCATGGGAACAGTCCAGCCCGAACTGCCAAGCCATGTCTTCACTGGACCGGAATCAAGCATCCTTGGACCGGTTTCTGGCTATCAGCCGTCATCAGACATGATAGCTTGACTCCAGTGGTGTGGAGAGCACAGGACTCACGTCTGAGCATACCCGTCCCACTCGGGGTGACAAATGCAAAAACAACAGTTGATGGACAGAATGCAGAACAATGTCATACATTCACCCCAGTACAGAGATCTGGGCCTAAATCCATCATTTTTTTGCACTCCACACCACCCCAGTTCAGACATGGCCATATTTGTGCCTCATGGGAACAGTCCAGCCCGAACTGCCAAGCCATGTCTACACTGGACAGGAATCAAGCATCCTAGGACCGGTTTCTGGCTATCAGCCGTCATCAGCCAGGATAGCTTGACTCTAGTGGTGTGGAGAGCACGGGACTCACGTCTGAGCATACCTGTCAGGATTTGCATGGCAATTCGTGATCAACCAGTGGTTAATAGAAAATCAAAGGCTAAAAAGAACTTTTACAGGAAACGCTATTCGTACAAGAACAAGTTGCCAATGACTAAACTCTTTGTACGACAATGCCTACTGACATTACAGGATGCAGGTATGTCCGCCGCTGTCTCCGCTCTAGAATCGAGTCAGCGGTCTAGTCTTTCAGGCTCGCGGTGAGCCAGGTGCTTAATGCTCGAGTTCTAGAATAGAACCGTGCACTTCAACCGTCGTTGTGACGGAGACGGTTGTGTTTCGTCTCGTTGCTTTTCAGTTTTGCCTCAGAGACATTTATATTTTAGTCAAGAGCCATAGTTTAGGTATTTAGAGAATAGAGTTCACTGTAGACTTGTTTCAGAGAGAAAACTACAACGCATGCGCAACGTGGGATCCCAGAACTTCGCTTTTCCTCAGAGTAACGAAGAAGTGTACAGAAGACTACGGAGTGCGCACCAGAGATTTGGATAGTCTTATTTCCAGTGTAGCGGTGGTAAGAGATGCTATGCACCAACCACTGCCCAGATTTTGTATTATCGTTTTGCCTATGAAGAAAACAGAGTAATGTAGATTCTTCAGCGGAAGGAGCCAGTGTATATGGTAGTTCCTTAAAATTAATAGAACTCCTTATTGGCATTCTAATAAGAGCAGTGTTACTGTATTTGAGGTAAAACTACTTGACAATAATTTAAAATACCAACAGTATCTCAGATAGTTATAGGTTGGTTTACAAATGTGTTATCTTACAGGTACTGACGCTGCATTTCATTTACATACAAAAAGAGAGGAGCAATAGTCTTGGAGTAATTTGGTAATTACAAGAGTGTTTATTTAAAAGGCAACTTGAGAATTATAAACTGTATTGTGTTAAATGCTAATAAGAATTACTTCCACTTCAGGTATCGCACACTTAACCACGTGGAGCCCATCTGATCCAAAGCAACGTGCTACACGCAGATACAAGAGCCAGGCTGTCTCTCTCTTGTTCTCCACTTCCCCTTTCCCCCGTGCTAGAGCGTTGCCCAGAAGTTGTAAAGTTCGGGTGGCACTCTGGTGGTGGGGCGTTGGGACCATCTTCGGCTCCTGTGGTACAAGTTTGATTTGTGACAATACCCATCCCACTCGGGTGATCAATGCAAAAATAACAGTTGATGGACAGAATGCAGAACAATGTCATACATTCACCGCAGTACAGAGATCTGGGCCTAAATCCATTGATCTTTTGCACTCCACACCACCCCAGTTCAGACATGGCCATATGCAAATCAGCCTTTACCCTGTACCTCATGGGAACAGTCCAGCCCGAACTGCCAAGCCATGTCTTCACTGGACCGGAATCAAGCATCCTCGGACCAGTTTCTGGCTATCAGCCGTCATCAGCCAGGATAGCTTGACTCCAGTGGTGTGGAGAGCACTGGACTCACGTCTGAGCATACCCGTCCCACTCGGGGTAACAAATGCAAAAACAACTGTTGATGGACAGAATGCAGAACAATGTCATACATTCACCCCAGTACAGAGATTTGGGCCTAAATCCATCGTTTTTTTGCACTCCACACCACCCCAGTTCTGACATGGCCATATGCAAATCAGTCTTGACCCTGTGCCTCATGGGAACAGTCCAGCCCGAACTGCCAAGCCATGTCTTCACTGGACCGGAATCAAGCATTCTAGGACCGGTTTCTGGCTATCATCCATCATCAGCCAGGATTGCTTGACTCCAGTGGCGTAGGGAGCCCGGGCCTCACATCTGGGCATACCCTTCCCACATCGGGCGAACAGCAAAACACACAAGGTGATGGACGGAATGTTGCTCATTGGCAAAACATTCACCCCCAGTCACAGATCTGGGTTTAATCCATCGTTATTTTGCTCACCACGCCACCCCAGTTCGGACATGGCCATATGAAAATCAGTCTTGACCCTGTGCCTCATGGGAACAGTCCAGCCCGAACTGCCAAACCATGTCTTCCCTGGACCGGACTCAAGCATCCTAGGACCGGTTTCTGACTATCAGCCGTCATCAGCCAGGATAGCTTGACTCCAGTGGCGTAGTGAGCACGGGACCCACGTCTGGGCATACCCTTCCCACATATTGCGAACAGCAAAACACACAAGTGGATGGACAGAATGTTGCTCATTGGCAAAAAATTTACCCCAGAAACAGATCTGGGTTTATTCCATCATTATTTTGCTCACCCCGCCACCCCAGTTCGTACATGGCCATAAGCAAATCAGTCTTGACCCTGTGCCTCATGGGAACAGCCCAGCCCAAACTGCTAAGCCATGTCTTCACTTGACCAGAATCAAGCATCCTAGGACCAGTTTCTGGCTATCAGTTGTCATCAGCCAGGATAGCTTGACTCCAGTGGTGTGGAGAGCACGGGACTCACGTCTGAGCATACCCGTCCCACGCGGAGTGACAAATGCAAAAACAACAGTTGATGGACAGAATGCAGAACAATGTCATACATTCACCCCAGTACAGAGATCTGGGCCTAAATCCATTGTTTTTTTGCACTCCACACCTCCCCAGTTCCGACATGGCCATAGGCAAATCAGCCTTGACCCTGTGCCTCATGGGGACAGTCCAGTCCGAACTGCCAAGCCATGTCTTCACTGGACCGGAATCAAGCATCCTAGGATAAACAAGAAGGGATTAGTCCCTGACAACCATGTAACATGACAACTTTGTTTCCCCAGAATGAAACGTATCTCTAGAGTCGCGGAAACAATAGACGGCTATTTCACTCAGTCAGAGGTGCATGCTTCGTTTCACCAGAGTTGCTTTAGAAATAGAGAGAGGGGCGTTTTCAATAAAAGTATTTATTGAACAGTCTTATTTCTTAAGCATAAGAAATGCACTGCTACAATTGAAATGCTAGTTAATAAGTACACTGCATATAACACAAATAGTATTATAAAATAGTACTGTAAAAGCATTATATGGTTTCTGAGCCATATACATAAAATACATAGAATGCATAAAATACATACAATGATAAAATAGTGGCTAAAAGTACTCAACTGGTGCTTCTAACATACACCTACCCCGGTGTATCTAACCTAAGCCTAGTGCGAGGGAGCAAGTAAGTGAGGAGTAGTTTACGTTTTAGTATTTCTCTGCCAAGAATCTGTTCGAGAATTCTCTAGGGATCTAATCAGCTCCGTACCTTGATTTTAGAATGATAGAGGTCTTGTATCTCTCTCTCGGGACTCGATCTCCCAGCAACCCGCAAGGGTAGCCTGGAAACACCGGAGCTGGATTTATCGGCAAGAGAAAAGACAGCGTCTTTTCAGTGCGTCAGTTATAGGGTCGGCTTCCTTCGGCACTTGCAGCAGCAGGGCGTCGGGCAAGTAGTTAGTCGATCTGCCCCTGAACCACCGTGTGTTTGACTGGGCAAATGTAGGCATATTTATAAGCCTGAAGGTGCCGAGTCTGAGGTAAGATTGGACATAATATCATCACCAGTGCCTCAATTCCTTGAAAACTCTCGGATTTCTTGGATAAATTAGTATTCAAGCAGGGGGAGGTTCCTAACTGCTGAAGGCTGGTTTTACCACGAAATCAATGTGGATTCTCGGAGTTTAGTGGAAGTAGCCATGCCGTATTAGGGCTGCACAGGCTATAACTAAATAAGGCAATGATTCTTTATGCCTATATAAGGACTGGGTGATTTATACCTATATATGGGCAAGAATCTGGAAACATTACACTAGGCTCCTAGATTCCCAAATAACACCCGCTCCACGAATATTAAGTTCAATAATACATAAGCACTGAACATATTCCATAGCAAAAGTGTTTACACTCCCACCCCAAAATACAAAAATGCATTTTTTCGAATAGGGTCCTTTGCATGAAATGAGCATACATCATGTAGAAAGTCATAGGCCTCATATGAAATCAAATATAAACTATGAGCATATATCTTCACATTACATAAAATGAAAGTACAGTCATTAATCGATAGCTGAGATCAGTCCCATAACATAATTTTTTAACTATCTTTGTAATCGAGGTTGAAGCCAAATATTGTTATTTAGGAAGTTCAAACACGAAATCTTGTTCTCTAAGAATAGTTCTACTTAAAGCAGATTATTCTGTGCCAAAGTTCTATTTTGGAAAAAAGTTCAAATTAGTGGAATGTTTTGAAAAATGAAGGCCGAATTTGTAGAGTTCAGGGAACGCTTTGTGAAATAATCAAAAGTTATTCTCAGGAGTGTCAGCAGAGTCGGGAGAAAACATCAGATTGTCTAGGCTCGCAAAGAAATCGTCTACCGTGGTAGGTGAAAGTGGAACCACTTCAGTTAGCAGATCAAAAGTGCAGAAGTGTGGATCATTGCCGTCAGCATTTGATGCGTTAGCAATGTTCGTAGTAGATGGTACCTGTGTGCCTGTAGTTTCTCGTATCTCACCCTCAGTTAGACTTGCCGGTGAGACCTCAATGAATGCCGTCATCAGAATTGGCAGCCGTTGGGGGGCAACACGATGCATGAGCCGTTACAGGACCTAGCAAAGCGTCGACATCCGATGGCAGTACTGATGGAAGTGTAAGACAAATGTCCAACACGCATTCCTGTCCGCAAAGCAGGGATCAAAGAACAGATAAGATGCAATCTTGCCAGATTGGTCTGAACGAAAGAAACCAGGTGGTGTTCAGATCTCGTAAATGAGCCAAGCCAAGAATCTATGAAATCCTTTCACGATATTTCATTGCAAGGAGGCAGTTTTCCATGGTAATTTCGGTGTTGCTGGTGACCGGACTTGCTATATCGGAGCAGAAGGAATAAAAATAGAATTCCTGCTACTAGTTCCAAGATGAGAGGCAGGCCGCCGAACACAGAGTGCACGAAATTTGGAAAAATGCCAAGGACTGCTTCAAATGGTGCTAACAGTCCCGAAAAAATTGTCTTAAATACATGTGCGATGCCGCTGGTATCAGACATGTTTAAGATTTGGCTTCACATTTCTGAGAAATGCACTGGGCAGTTTGTTGATAATAATGCATGTATCTCTGCAGAAGACCTTGCTACTTGCAGATCATACGTTTCTCTAGACAAGGTCAGTGTCACATTTTTTTGTAAAAGAATAGCTTTCATTTTGCTTAAAGTATCAATACGCATAGAAGAGATATTCAGTGAAGGCCATATAGCCGTCTCCCTTTCTGTCTCTGTTTTTGTATACAATACTTGCATAGAACAAGTGACCGTGGACGACACAGTTACGAGAGAACTTTTTCCTGGCAACATGCCACAACAGCTGTGATCATTCAACATAACGTAACTGCCATTGGATAGCTGCCTGAAAACCGGTATTAACGTAGGAGAGGGTGAAGCGTGCAGGTGGCATGAAAGGTTATTTGCAGAACCGTCACAGACCCCGTGTAAATTAACTTCATTGCACAGAAGTGTACCACTTAGTGATTTTTTGCAATTATTGCCACTAAGGAAAACTTCATGTCCCCCATTCCAACACTTGTGTGTATATGGTAAAACCCAGGTCGACTTAATGTATTCTTTACCCAACCTTTCATACAGGCCGGCTGGTATATGCTCTAGACAATACTGAAAATGGAATGTCGTGACTGGAATTGAAATGGAGCCATGAATTATCCACTCAATCACAGGCTTCTCGGAAACTGTCAATTGTAGTCTATCTAGTTTTTCAATGCTCAGCACCGTATAGTCTGCTCCTCTTTGTGCCAAAGAGATTTGTTTATCTGTAAGGTTAAATACAGCAAACAATGACGTTGTATTGATTAGATGCCATGGCACATAGCCAGAACACAGATTTTGCAACGTCCAGCCTAACAGCATGATAGAACGCAATTGAGACTGACCATGTTGTAACTTTAGTAAGTCTTGTTCTATGATGTCTATAGCAGATGACACAGTGCTGTCCATAGAATATATTCTGGAGGACAGAGTCGTTAACCCATTGTCCGCTACAGAAAGTGCTTTCCCCGAATTAATACTATCAATTTCTCGTATTTTTTCTGCAGTTTCTAATTGTGTCACTTTTCAAGCTTCGTTGCATGCCGCATATATACCGGCGTATATGAAAAGTTTTTGCCTTGGCTTGCGAGGTCCCATTAAGAAATCTCGCAAATCATTGCTTTCTTTAAGTAAAGATAAGTGTTGTTTTATTTCTGGAAGTGTAGATTTCCGAAGCCATTCAAGGCAAATCTTCCCTACACTGTAAGTAGTTACCATCCCTGGATGTTGTCTCTGGGAATATCTTGGATCTGGCCTATTCCATCTGAATCCTTGTGATTTGTTCAGGAATCTTTCATGACAGTTATTAGTGTCTGTTTGCCAGTTGAGCATAAAAGTTTGCAGTATAAATTTGTTTGGTATTGGTCAACATTGTTTTCATTCCTGTGTTATTTATATTTTTAAAATAAAACATTTCTGGATTTGTAACATTAAACCCTGTAAAGTATGGACATTTTTCAAAGAATGTTCTCGAACTGCCTTTTGGCGGTGTTGGACAATGTTCCCATTGATTGTAATAAAATACATTTCTAGGGCTTGCAGATTTATGCAAATAATGGTGACCATAATGATTAAAACAATACATTTGTTCATAATCTGATGACCCTTCTAAGTAGTCATGTTCTGTAAATTTAGCTGACATTTCTAAATTTTTCATCATGTTGTTAATAGTCTCAAAGTCCCAATCATCAGAAAATTTACTGGGTGCTACAAAGTCACTCAAAGAAACCTTGAATTGGTGTGGAAGCTTCAGAAGTTCAACCGGACCATAGATCTCATAATCAAATATGTCCCATGCAATACCACCAGGTATAGGAACGGCTGTGATGTTCACTGCTGACAGTCCTCTTTTTTCAAGATGAGATGACTTGTAAGGCTTCAGCACCAAGTTGATTTTCTTACTTGCTGTGTCCATAGTACTGTATTTTCCATCAATCATCCTTCCCAAGCTCAATACTAGCACGAGCCAGAGCAGGAGGAAAAGTACACCCAATCCAATCCAAAATTCCACCCATGGTGAAACCAGATATGTTTTTTCTAGTAGATGAAGGAGTTCTGTTACTTTTTCCTTGAGAGTTTTGTTTGTTGGCTCATTTTAAGGTTCACTGGGATCCTCAGAAAAGTTATCGAAGTTGATAAAGTAGTCAGAAGCATTTCTGTCAATTGTTGGGATTGCATCAGGATTACTTGAAATCACTGGAGCTGTATCTTTCCTTGTCATATTTGTATACTCAGACGGTATATCATTGTAGACAGGTGTTTCTTGACGAACTGTTATTTGGGTTTCCAGAGGTACAAGTTCCATGGCTTTGTTGCATAGTCCTTCCTTTCGCACTGCAGGTTTATCAAAGGTGATAAGTCTTTCAGTTTGAACCTCTTGGATTGTAGCAAGATTCGGTCGTCTGCTACTTCTGGGGAGTCCTGGGCCTACTACTTATTATCGGCCACATGTTGTGGTTTGACCAGGTCGATAGGTACAACTCTGTTCTCCCTTTTACCAGCAAGAGGCGGTTGTACTACTGATCTTGTTCCTTGGATTGCCAAGACAGGTACGGCTTTTCTGTAAGAAGGCCCAAATTTCTTCTTTACCGCAATTTTCTCCCTGACCAGATCCCCAATCTTTGGAATCCAGACAGGCTTTGCTGGGACAGGTGGTTTTTCTTCAGTGGGCGTTTACTTCTGTATAGTATTACTCAGACTTCTTCTTCTTTCATTTAAGTCTTGTAAAACAGTCAAACGATCTTTGACATCAAAGGGTTTTTGTTCCACCACTGAAGTCTGACAATCAAGGTCTTCGATTTTCATTCTAGTACCAAACATTAGTTCATATGGAGTGACTCCACCCAGAGAATTTCTTGGCAGATTGTTAAGACTACGTTGAACACTTGTTAGATGTTTGACCCACCCATCACCTGAACCTAATACCTTAGCTGTTATGGATTGCTTTATGTCACGTTTTTTTCTTTCCACTACCGCATTACCCTCAGGATGGACGGGACTAGAATACCGCAATGCAACGCCCAAGCTAGCCATGGCCTCCTTGTAAGCGCGAGAGCTAAACGCAGGACCCTGGTCAGAATGTAGCGTGCCAATTGCGTAAGTGCCAATAAAGACTCGCAAATCCTTTATAACAGTTCTGGAGTCAGCCGAGCACTGTGGCCACATCCAAATAAATCTTGTCCTAGTAGTTGTGGGACTACATTCGTCCATTATGACGTTTGCAGGTAGACAGTCTAATGCTATCTAGTAATGGTATCTGAACTGGACTGGCTACTCTGTAGTCAGGTATCTGATGGCTTTCGCTGCTGCGATATCTGTTGCAGTTAGGGCAAGAAGTTGCGAATTTTTACACGTCAATTCCCAGTCCCGGCCACCAGTACATCTTTTCTAATTCTGTTAGCGATTTCAAGATCCCTTGATGTCTCAGACCCTCTCCCATATGTGCTTCGTGTACCAAAGCAGCTCTCCGATTCCTGTTTGGAATTACTTTGTCCCCCACTCCAGGGATTTGAGCAAAAGGAACGGAGTTTGCATCAATTATGTATGTATTTGTGAGTGGATAGTTTAGAGGTAACGCTGCATAGCTGCCTTCCATTGAGGTTTTCACTACTAGTAACGTTTCACCATCTATTACTCTTTTTGAACGAGTGATTGTAGCTACGGAAGCCGTTTGCACAGCTGCCTTCGCGGCTTCATCAGCCAATGAATTTCCTGCAACGTGAACACCATCACGCTGATGACTCAGTGTATGAATCACATGAGTCTTTTGTAGTTCTTTCTGTAATAGAACTTCTTGTTCCCAAAGCGTTTTATGCTTGATTGTGCCAACTTTTGCGTCTTTGAAACCATTTTGAACCCAGTTCTGTAGATACTCATTGTAAGATTGAACGCAGTAATACGAATCGCACACTATTAGTGTGGGGAATTCGCGATCGGTATTTTCAAGCGCCATCTTGAAAGCCTGTAGTTCAGCTCGCTGAGCTGTACAGTCTCCGAGTGATTGAGTTTTAGTGACCATAGGTCTGAATATACCTTCCTACCAACGACCTTTAATGATCGCGCACGCAGCACTATAGGCGTGTTTACCCCCAATTGTGGGCTGTGCTGATCCGTCTGTATATATTATACAGCCGTAATGCTCTAGAGGCAGAATTTCAGTCGGCATTGGACATTCGTATTCGTATTGTAGGAATTCTTGTGTCTTCAAATTAGGGTCAAAGACGTATTCAACGTCTGTCGCAGCAAGATAATTAACCCATTGTATCCATCTTGGATGTAAAGCCTTAGCATTAGGAATGCTTGCCTTTGTTACTGCCTCTAAGGCAGGTACAGGTGTAACGATCAATATGCGTTTACCCTGCGCCCGAGTTCTTTCTTTTGCTACTGCAGTTTGAACCGCTGTCAGAATTGTTTCTGTTGAAGTAAATTTCATTTCTGCTTGTGTGTACAAGTGTGATTTGAATGCAATTGGTACCTTTTCTCCTTCATTAAAGGTCAGGTATGTGAATCCGCATTTCCCTGGGATGACACGGATCACGAGATTGCGCACATTATTGCGTGTATCTAATTTTGTTTTAGTCAAAATGTCTGTTTGTACTGAATGTACAATTTCTGTATGTGTTTGAGTCCAATTAGTTGGTTTGAAATCAGGTTTGATTAATTCGTAGAGAGGTTTACCCCTTTCTGCGTAGTTCAGAATGTACGTTCTTCCAAAATTCAGGAAACCTAGAATTGACTGTACGTTCTTCAGCGTTTTTCGGAGGCAGCGCACATTTCTCTAGAAAGTTTGCTGCCAGGCTTTTGCCTTCACTTGATAACTCATACCCTAAGAATAGGACGTTGAGGTGGGCAATTCGTGATTTCTTAAAATTCAATTTGTACCCTTCAGAAGCAAACCCAAGTATTATGGTGTTTACTCTTTTCAAGTGCCTGTCCAAATCGTCATCTGAAAGATAGATGTCATCGACATAGGATAATGCCTCATCATCGTACATTTGTAGTATTTCACCTACTCTGGCTGAAAATAACCCCGGACTATTCTTAAATCCATGGGGAGACTTCAAAATTGCCGCTGTGACCCCAAGATTGAGAACGCGGTCAAATACCTGCTTTCTGGTGCAATGTTTTGACAGAAAAACCCATTTGAAATGCCTAATGTGGTTTTATATTTTTTGCGCACAATGTTATTCATCAGTGCTGCACTATGTGAATTTTGTACTGCAAAAGTTTTGCAACAAGAGTTCAGGTCTCTGTAATCCAAAACTAGACGATATGTTTTGTCTGGTTTGGAGACAGGAAACAAATGATTGTTCATAGATGAGGTGCATGTTTCAATCACCCTTGATATTCAAGTTGATCTAAGATCTCCCTGACTTGTTTTTTAGCCTCTTGCTTGACTGGATACTGCCTCTGAGCAGTAGGTTGATTTTTTAACTGGATTTTGTGGTGAGGGAATCCTCATCCCATCCTACGTGATTTTTATATAATGCTGGAGCTTGGGCCACAGCCCATTTCCTGGCATATGTATATTTTTTATGAATTGGAATGTGATTTGAGAAGGCTGGCATAATTATCTCTTCGCCGTGTTGGCACTCCCTAACAACTGCAGGTGGCCAGTCCTTTTCAGCTAGAAGTATGTCATAACCCTTGGAAAGCTTGTCCCAGAAGAGAGCTTTTATTTTTCTAGTTATGTCCCCCTCCATCCAGAGTGTCACTTCATATAACTTGTGGGGTACACTAACCCTGGTGTCAGCTGTTTCAACCTGAATGTTTTCATTCAAGTCCACTGTCTCCAGATGATCCTTCAGGATCTTGCGAACTATGGTTACTTCTGCTGCGCTGTCTAGCATTGTCTGAGCCCATTCCCTGTTCTTGAGTTGTGTCCTCAGAATCCTTGGCATGTCTGATCTTTATGCTTGCTACCTTCTTTTTGGAAGATTTAGCTTTTTTACTTTGGTGAACGGGTTCTTTGTCTTTGGACTTGACGCGTTCTTCTTTCTGTTCTGACCGTCCTCTTCTTTCCGATTTCTGCGAGGAAGTCTGAAAAGATCGAGAGGGACGTGTGTTATTATCTTGATATCTATCAGGTTTTCTTAAAGTATCCCTATTTCTAAGGTTATATCTTTTTTCAGAGGGTTCCCATTGGGGAGACCTACCTCCTCGTTGAGTAAATCTTCCTCTGGACTGAGAGTGTTTCTCTTTAGGAGGTGTCTGTTTAGTGTTCTCCCTCTTCTTTTTAGGAGTAGTGAGATTATTTTTAATAAAAGTTTTTTCAGGATTCTCTGTTAGTTGTGGTTTTAGTGGTTTCCCACCCAAACTATCTCTACCTAGTTCTTCATAGGATTTTTCAATAATTCTGGCAAGCTCATAAGGTTGCTCAGTAATGTCTGTTTTCTTTTAATTTCTGGCGGATTGCCACTGATGCTGCTTCTCCTCTAATGTTGGCTAATAGTATAGCCGAGACCTGTTTGAAATATTTCAGTAATTTCATACCTAGATTTAAGGCCGGTTCTGGAACGTATTCATTTTGAATCTGTCTTAGAAAGTCTGGTATCACCGCCATGGACGGAACTCCATGTGTTTTAGTGTAGATTGAAGCAAAGACTGTACCCCAAGTGTCACAGTCCTCTATGTGTGGTGCAATCCCCATAGGTAAACAGATTGTCAGAATCCTGTGTTTCTCATGAGGTGTACTATCAGGAAATACTGCCTCTATTTGAGTAATTGTTTGTGCTAACCAGAACGGAATCTGTTCTCGTTTTGCTGGTAGTTTACCAATGACTGACTGTATAGTCTGTGGTGTGAATTTATTTGTGCTCCCTTGGTGAGGGGTGTGCTGTGGAATTCTTACAGCTGGTTGGACTGTTAATGTCCACATGACATATTGAACCAATTGTCTATATATTTTAATTAATTGCTTTAGCTGAGCGAATAATTCTACTTCTGACATCCTTTCAATGTCTGGATGTGGTGTAAAGCTGGCTAGTACCGGCCATGTAGCTCCTGGTCTACCTAGCGGACCGAGCCTGGTAATGTGATTTTGATGTTGTAGGGCGCTTTTAAACCAGAGCTGATGGTCTTGGTAAGTTAATGGAATTTCAATGTCCTCGAAAGGAACGTATTCCGCTGGAGGTTCCTCTGCTTTGTAGTAGTGGAATTCTCGTGTTCCTGCATTTGCTGCTGGAAACTGAAGCCATGAATAGAATACCTCTGTCTGACGATATTCATGTGCCTCTATGACAAAGATTACTCTGCCACCTTTTGATGATACTCCATTATTTATGAGTTTGTAAGTTATACTTTTCCTTACATTTACCGGGAGCAGTACAGCATCCATGTCATTTTCTAGGATAGCAGCGTCATCTAAGACTGCTTGAGCTGCTGCTGCAGCTCTCTCTAATTCGGTATCACTATCCGGCATTTTAGTCGGCTGATAGTTTGCAGAATAAGTTTCAAGGAAACAAAGATTAGGTGCACAATATTTTGGAACACTGTATCCTTCAACGTTGAACAAACCATAAACTAATACATAGGATTTTTCGTCCTACTCAGTTTTGGCGGATATTATCCTTTCACCCACTCCAGACGTCTTTTGGAGTTTTGTCTGGAGGGGTCTGTGTGAAAAGCACGACTGAGTTACTCTAGTATCTAGCGTTAAATTATCGCCTTACCAAACGTTGGGCGCCATGCAGTGTAGTTCTTATATTCTCAATAGGCTCTGCGCATTGGAGTAATATACCCTGCATCTTAGACGTAGGACTGAGGTCTACTAGGTCTCTGCCGAATATATTAGACTTAATTGTGAGTGCCAGCTAACTCAGAGGTCACTAGAAACTTTCTTGAATAAACAAGAAGGGATTAGTATCTGACAACCATATAGCATGACAACTTTGTTTCCCCAAATGAAACGTGTCTCTAGAGTCGCGGAAACAATAGACGGCTATTTCACTCAGTCAGAGGTGCATGCTTCGTTTCACCAGAGTTGCTTTAGAAATAGAGAGACGGGCGTTTTCAATAAAAGTATTTATTGAACAGTCTTATTTCTTAAGCATAAGAAATGCACTGCTACAATTGAAATGCTAGTTAAGAAGTACACTGCATATAATACGAATAGTATTATAAAATAGTACTGTAAAAGCATTATATGGTTTCTGAGCCATATATATAAAATACATAGAATGCATAAAATACATACAATGATAAAATAGTGGCTAAAAGTACTCAACTGGTGCTTCTAACATACGCCTACCCCGGTGTATCTAACCTAAGCCTAGCACAAGGGAGGAAGTAAGTGAGGAGTAGTTTAAGTTTTAGTATTTCTCTGCCAAGAATCTGTTCAAGAATTCTCTAGGGATCTAATCAGCTCCGTACCTTGGTTTTAGAATGATAGAGGTCTTGTATCTCTCTCTCTCGGGACTCGATCTCCCAGCAACCCGCAAGGGTAGCCTGGAAACACCGGAGCTGGATTTCTCGGTAAGAGAAAAGACAGCATCTTTTCAGTGCGTCAGTTGGAGGGTCGGCTTCCTTCGGCACTTGCAGCAGCAGGGCGTCGGGCAATTAGTTAGTCGATCTGCTCCTGAACCACAGTGTGTTTGACTGGGCAAATGAAGGCATATTTATACCCCTGAAGGTGCCGAGTCTGATGTAAGATTGGACATAATATCGTCACTAGTGCCTAAATTCCTTGAGAACTCCCGGATTTCTTGGATAAATTAGTATTCAAGAAGGGGGAGGTTCCTGACTGCTAAAGGCTGGTTTTACCACGAAATCAATGTGGATTCTCGGAGTTTAGTGGAAGAAGCCATGCCGTATTAGGGCTACACAGGCTATAACTAAATAAGGCAATGATTCTTTATGCCTATATAAGGACTGGGTGATTTATACCTATATATGGGCAAGAATTGGGAAAAATTACACTAGGGTCCTAGATTCCCACATAACAATGTATGGTTTGTGTAGAGTATGCATTTGAATTATTCTGATGTTGTTGGGGTGAAATTCACTGGCAGGTTTGGCTGCCTGGTGTGAGATGGATAAAAGGGTTTTAGAGCTTTACTTGTGACATGCAGATCTATTGTGAATGATGCAGGTGTCGGTATTCTTTGGCACACCGTTCTTGTGCTGCTTTCTGCAAAAAAGTTCACGACTACACTTCGGACTCTTTATGAAAAGCATTTTGCGCCTATCCATGACCAAACCCAATAGTTAATCAACACTTACTTATTTATTGACATGGAACGTAAAAAATCCGACATACAGTGTCTTATTTGAACTGTCATAAAATTGATGTTGCTTTCCAGCAAGAGACGGATTTTGGTGCCCAGACCAACTCTCCCTTTGCATTGAGGTGAGCTGACTATAGTTTTATGGCAAACTATTCCTCCTATGCACTTGAAACAGCAATGCTAATCATACACGGGCTCCCCTTCACACAATTACATGAAGATAACCATTGAGTAGGCCGGTATCATTTAGCCCAAGTACTTATTGGTGGGAAACATTTAATGCTCATCAAATCATATGGTCCTAACAAAGACTATCCCAAATCTTTCCAGCAGATCTGGAATAAATAGTTTGCGATATCGACTCAGACGGTACTGTGGGGTCGGATCTTTAACCTAGTCCTTGATTGACTCTTTGACTGTTCAAACGCTGAAACACGTGCACACCATGCTGTCACTAATGCACTTGCTCAAATCATGGATACTCACAGACTTATTGACATATGGCAACAGATTCCCCACCACCAAGGAGGGTAAACACATATCAACTGCACATGGGTCCTGTGCAAACTTTGACTATTCATTGGAAAGGTTCACAATATTTGTGGCTGAATGAAACATAGAGAACTTCTACCATACGTGTTGTCTGACCACTCCTAAAATATCAATCGAAACATATGTGTCCAAACATTGTGCATTCATTTGGTGTCTCTCTTAGAGTGAGATATTCAGGAGCTAGAAAGGCAATACATGCAAGATCCTAACCCAAGTTAGCAAAGTTTGCTAAAGTCTAGAAGGCTTTTTTGCCCATCGGCTTCCACAAGTATATAATGAGGCGGTGGAACAGGGCCCTCTTCTTCCTTCATTTAGAGAAACTGTCCTCACTAACCTCTCAAAACCTTATACACCATCTACACACAGAAAAATCTATAGACTACTCTCACTTATCAACACTGATGCAAAAATCCTAGCCAAAATCTAGGCAAGTTGTTTTCTCTTGCTCCTTCCTGACTTGGTCCTTCCTGACCAGGCAAGTTTCATTCTGGGTAGGTCAACAACTCATAACATTAGGACACTCTTTGCTTTGCATATATTTACAACAAGGGGTGGTGAGGGACAGAGTCTCTGAATTAAGCAGAATACTCTCACCCAGTCAAAAGATCAGGGCTAGATCCAACACCGTTTTTTAGCTCATTGCACCATCCCAGTTTCAGAACCTGGCTGTATGCAAATTAGTCTGTTCCTGTCCCAGTGCATGATGGGAACAGGGCAAACCAAACTACAAAAGCCAATTCTTACACTGGGAAGGAAACAAGCTTCCGGGGACCGGTTTCTGGCATTACAGCCGTCTTCGGCCCAGCTTGCTTGAATCCTGATGGTGCAATGAGCAAGGGACTCATGTCTGAGTATACCCTTCCACGCTTAGGGTGGACAAAAATATTTACAACAAGGGGTGGTGAGGGACAGAGTCTCTGAATTAAGCAGAATACTCTCACCCAGTCAAATGATCAGGGCTAGATCCAACACCGTTTTTTAGCTCATTGCACCATCCCAGTTTCAGAACCTGGCTGTATGCAAATTAGTCTGTTCCTGTCCCAGTGCATGATGGGAACAGGGCAAACCAAACTACAAAAGCCAATTCTTACACTGGGAAGGAAACAAGCTTCCGGGGACCGGTTTCTGGCATTACAGCCGTCTTCGGCCCAGCTTGCTTGAATCCTGATGGTGCAATGAGCAAGGGACTCATGTCTGAGTATACCCTTCCACGCTTAGGGTGGACAAAAATATTTACAACAAGGGGTGGTGAGGGACAGAGTCTCTGAATTAAGCAGAATACTCTCACCCAGTCAAAAGATCAGGGCTAGATCCAACACCGTTTTTTAGCTCATTGCACCATCCCAGTTTCAGAACCTGGCTGTATGCAAATTAGTCTGTTCCTGTCCCAGTGCATGATGGGAACAGGGCAAACCAAACTACAAAAGCCAATTCTTACACTGGGAAGGAAACAAGCTTCCGGGGACCGGTTTCTGGCATTACAGCCGTCTTCGGCCCAGCTTGCTTGAATCCTGATGGTGCAGTGAGCAAGGGACTCATGTCTGAGTATACCCTTCCACGCTTAGGGTCCCACAACAAGGAAGTGCCATAATAGTTTGCTCTCCTACCCATTTCCCATAGAGAGGGGAACCCGCCAAGGATGCCCTCTGTCTCCTCTCTTATACAGCCTGGCGCCAGAGACCATAGCATGCCAAATTAGGTGGTTTCGCTGACACAGAGATCTTGCCTTTTCTCCTCGTAATATAATTGTATCCCTTTACATCAATGACATTACACTCTGTGCAATTCGGCTCACAATCTCGACCCGGTCATCAGGGAATTCACTCTATTCAAAGTGTTGTCAGGTGCAATGATTAATTGGATTAAGTCAACCATTTTCCCACTAACACAGGCCATGCGGATCTGTGAGCTGGACTTAACACTGATATGATCTACAACCTACATTAAATTCTTCAATGCACTTCAACCACTAATGTCCACTCTGGTGTGGGCCGGGGAACAGGACAAGTCTGCTGGGAGACACTAAAGAATAAGGTGGTTTGCAACTACAGATCTCCGTCATTATCATCAGTGCCTCAGGTTCTTTTTGTTCACTACTGGCTGATACTATCCCTGTAAATGGCCCATCTGGCAGTAGGACACTACTCAACACATCCAGCTCCACTTGGGGCAACGATTGGCCAACTAACGCAGAGTCAGCTTCGGGAGATCAATTCTGTGGCAAGCACTCAGTTGACATAGGAAGGGCTAGGAAATAGACTGGTGTATCCATTATTGTACTCCCCTCTCAATTCCTAACACACTTTCCACTGTCCCTTCTCACTAGTGAGGGAACTGTCTGCTCAAGACTGCACAGATGGGGACAGGACTGGCAATAGGACCGGTGCGGCTGCACTGGGCGCTGACCTGTGGAGGGGGCACTGACCTGGGGAGGAGGGGCGGGTTGTCTTTAGGAATAACATATGGGCGAGATGAGGGGCACTTCTGCCTGGTGGTAGTGAGAGAATCCGAGGAGGCTATCATGGGGCGTGGGGGTGCCAAAAACAATTGTCGCACCTGGCGCCACCGGCGCTAAAGCCGGCCCTAGATGGGAAGTTCACTTGATGGGAGATCTCTTTATGAAAGGTCACAGCCTGGAGTACCTGATCTTGGCAGATGCTGAGGGTCTCAGTGTACTTGATAAGTTCTCATATTTCCAGCTTAGAGCCCATTGTAAGAATCGCTATCCGACATTCTCTCAAGAGCCAGTATTTTGCAGTCCATATCATTATGGCTGACCCTGTACTCACCAAAACACTTGGGGCCCGATGTAGGTAATCCTAGATTACCGATTCTTAAATACCAAATCATACCGATTCGGTATTTAAGAACTGGCAATCGGGATGTACCTAATATTACCAAATGTACTACCGAATCTGTATGAATCGGTAATTACCTAATCTGTATTTACCGATTCGGTAATTGCCATTCATTCCTAGGCCCATAGGAATGAATGGCAATTACCGAATCGGTAAATACCGATTCGGTAATTGGGGGAAACATAGAAGGGTGGCAGGGTGTCACTTTGACACCCTGTTGCACCCCTCAATTGTGCATGGGTGCACATGTTGCAGACATACATGCCCTTAGGGCATGTATGTCTGCAACATGGCACCGTTTTAAAAGCAAAAAAAAAATGCCTTTGAAAGTGTTTTCATTATTTACCACCAACTTCTAGTTGGTGGTAAATAACGACTTCTTAAACCCCTGTAGCACTGCTTTAAGTGCTACCAAATGTCAAAATACAGAATCGGTAATTTTACCGATTCTGTATTTTACAGAATCGGTAAAATTACCGATTCTGTATTTTTAACATGGCCCTACATCTCCATCTTCAAATACCGGTCGGTACTGGCCGAAATCGGCCGTTACCGACCGGTATTTGGCTACCTACATCGGGCCCTTGGTCTCTAGACTCTACCCAAAGACGCAGATGGAAGGCCTGGCCGTGGTACCAGGCACTAGAGCAAAATTGAAGACTGACCTAGGAGATCAGTTCTCAGATAACGACTGGTTATACTGCTGTGGTCAGCTGTGGACCTTGTCCTCTAACGCCCGTTCACACCTAGAGGTAATGGTATATACAAACTACACTATGCCAATTTACCACTATCAATTTATATGATCTGGAGGGAAACTGTTTTCATCAAACTTGGCCAGGCTTTGTAAAATAAGCCACATTATCGCATTTTGAAAGAACACTTTCTGTCACAAAAGTATTGTGGGGGCGCTAACACTGTTTTTCTGCATGACAGACCACTTGACCCTCTATCGGTTTTCCTCAGGGCAGGTGATTGGATCTCAGAAATTAAGTCGGAACCCCCGAATACAAATGCTTATTATTTTCAGATGACTTGATGCTCCCAGCAAGAATATAAACAAGCATTTGCAATGCAATTGGTCTCACCTTTGGGACCTTAAATGTATTAAGATATGAGGCACATTAGCCTGGGTGTTGAAACATCTACTGTTCTTTAGCATGGAGGGAAAATACGCACCAAACTGTGTGACACGCCAGGTATGGGAACACATGGAGAAAAATATTGCCTTTCAGCAGGAAATGGTATAGTCTAAAGTTCTGTTTTTAATATAAAATCAGGGCCTTCGGTGGTCATATCATTGAAAATACATGATTTGAAAAAAACATTATTGTCTACGGGTGCTCATGGAAGACAATTTCTATTGACTGGAATCTAGAGAATGCTAAAGTGATTCTGGTATTTTACTGACCTCTGCTGGTAGTTTTCTCTCAAGAAAGTTAAATAGAGGCAGTTGCCAGAGAAATTAAAAAAAAGAAAGTCCCTAAGCAGAAAGCAATTCTGGAATTTTACTGACCTCTGTTGGTCATTTTCTATTAAGACAGTTAAATAGAGGCAGTTGAACAGAAAGAAAAGTCCCTTACCGGAAGCAGACAAGTCCTAGGGCTGATCTCCAGAGCCCACAAAGTACATATAAGTACATAAAGTATATACTAAAGTATATACAAGAGGCCTCGAATGCTCGACCTAACCAGAACTACTCAGTTTAGTGAATCTAAGACCCTTTTCCTGCTATATAGTAAACTGAACAAAATTCACAATGATTACAGTTTCTAAAATAGTAAGAAGAACAAAATATATGAAATGGCCACTCGATGGGAGATGTAACAACTGTGCTATCTAGGAAAAGGTACGCCACGAAAAAGTTCTCCCGCCCACACATACTTCCTCGGTGCAGTCGCCATCTTCCTTGTGCCAAGGAAATGACGTTGAGGGCAGGAAGAAGTGAGGACGCTACATCACTCCCTCCCTACCCCAATGTAAATAGAAACGTATCATTCCAAGACAATAAAGAGTCTTTCAGAAGGCTTCACAGTTTGTCATACGATAAGGCAAGTGTGGAGGAGGGGTTCGGGCGGACCGGAATAACAGGCGAGGAGGCCGGATGAAGTGTGCAATGATTAGCAGTATTTATTGTCTTGGACAAGATGGTAAGAATTTCAGAGACGCAAGAAGCAAAGTCCGGTAGGTTGTTTTGATGTCTTCTCTCGGAGGGACGTCGTCGGAAGGGGTTCCCTGCTGGATGACGATGCTCAGGTCCTGTGATGTCCACTGGTGTCCCTCGGAGGTATGAAAAAGAGAGAAAGTACAGGGCCGTTAGTCCTTGAGCGTAGGACGATTGAAGCACTGCCACCGACACCGGGGATGTGTAGGACCGGAAAACGAACTGTGAGTGTAGGACGGAGGGGAGG
This sequence comes from Lissotriton helveticus, assembly GCF_964261635.1. NCBI lineage: Eukaryota > Metazoa > Chordata > Amphibia > Caudata > Salamandridae > Lissotriton > Lissotriton helveticus. The sequence goes on along the minus strand of NC_136061.1, from coordinate 1,399,537,267 downwards.
GCTAAGAAGGAGAGAATCAGAAAAGTGGGAGGGGAAGAGGGTGATAGTGTAAGGGCTGGCACAGGGGTCTTTCTACAGGTAACGGTGCAACTATATACAGTGAGGCGGTGAAATATCCGGTGCTATTACTTTTACACTATTTACAACTACGTACACAGGGGACACGGAGACGATGTAACTGTGTACTCATGTACCCCGCCGTAACTCTCCTGTGAGTTACGGCCGCTCTCCAGCCACCTCCTGAGGACTCCACCAGTCTTCAGACCAGACGTCGTCTTCCTCGTCCTCGCCACGATTCTTCTCCTTGCCTCCGCTCTCGGTCTCGGGTTCTTCGCTTGCTTCCTCCTGCCACGGGTCTGCTGCTCGGAACGCCTTCTCTTCCTGATTGCCGTCTTTTCTGTGATCCAGGGATGTGCTTCCGGGGTCAAGGGGAACTGCTTCCGGTCCTGCGCACGCCGCCACTGGTTCCTGTAGAGGGAGAGAGAGGGGAAGAGTCCGGGTTGACAGGGACTCGCCATGGCTGGGTTCGTGCATCAAGGATGTTAGGCTTGCACGCCGCCCAGCCGAGGTAATGGCAGCTTCCTTTTCACAGCAAGTAAGAAATAAGCAGGTATGGATTTAGGGATAGTGAAGTGAGACACAGAAAGAAATGAACAGAAGAGTGAAGACCATCACTGTTCGACTCTCATACAATCACAGGGCGTTGCTGCCATTAGCGTCATTGATGTTCAAGGAATCAGCCGTAGGGTCCCCTTCCTCCAACGGAAATGTAAGGCATTCACATTCAAAAGATCAGAAATGTGGCAAGTTTTGGGTGATTGCATTGCCTTTGCACCATGGAGCTATCATAGAGTCCTTGGTATGTGTGTCAGCTTGTGGTCTTTGCTGTCACAATTGTGGTCACCAGTACCAAATTTCCTTGCTGTGTCTTTGGCACATGAGCAAATCATTTAATCTTGGCTTTGTTTGAAGTGTCCAAGCTTGCACTTCTCAATCCAGATTATGAAGAGTCTTGGTAAGAAGCTGTGGGATTTTGGTACTTAGTCATTTTAGACACACAGGTGGCGCTGTGTGTGTCTGTAATCTCTCACTTTCTGACGGAGCACAGATTTATACTGACTGTGGCGGATTTGGCGACCTGCAGCACCTTCTAAGGTTTAGCCATAAATCTCTCAACTGTGTCATTTGTCTGAGGACACAAGGTGTTATTTCTGGTGCTTGAAGTCCTAATAGTTTACACATTCCCTGAACTCCTTCCTATTGAATGGAAGTCCACTGTTCTGTTTGACTATGGAAGAAATACCAAATGTGGCAAATATTTTATTGAGTACTGTGAAGACAGCAGTGCCCTGTATTAGAAATGGAATAAACAAAAGCAAATGGCCAGGAAGGTTCAATTACTAGTACAGCCGCCTAGTCAATGAATTACTAGGTTGCACAACAGTTTGATTAATTTCATTTTTGTATTTTATCAAAAACTGTTTTTCATGAAATGCATCATATGTCATCAAAAACACACATTAATAAACAATTACAATTACATACACTGGAAGTATTACATAAATAGGAAAAAACATATACAACCAATACATTTGCAAAATCACAAAGACAGCTGTGCAATGCCTCAAATCACTTAGTTATGAGGCACCAGTCCAATATATACACAAACAGACAAGCGGACATTGGATTTATTCTGACAGCCTGCTTGTCAAAACCAGCCTGAGATTTGTGATTTTATTTATAAGGGGGTCAAATTCAGGAGACATGAGTGGAAACAATTGCACAGTTGTAGTGCATTCTTTTAGCCCCTGATTAGCCCCTCCCTTTATTCTGTCTCAGGTGGCGAGTCAACTCGTTTCGAACCCTTTGTTATTTTCGGGTTCTCCTCAGGACACGGACTGGGGATCGCTGTCACTGTAAACAGAAGTAATGAACAGTGGAATCAATATGAATGAACCTGTAGGGGTTCATCTTTTTGCTCAGACTACTATAACCCTGACCGGATTTTACCTCTTAAAGACTTCTCAGGTCACATCAGCCGTAAGATATCTTCACAGACGCCCAATAGTATCCTAGAAGCGAGAAAGTTTTAAAAGACCGCTATAATTTCACTAAGATGTACTGTCCAATTCATTAGTGGCTCTGGAAAACTGTTCGCCCTGTAAAAGAGGGCGTGATGTAAAACATACACTGAATTAATGTAGACACGCTTGGAGCCATGAATAAAAGGCTTCCTACCTTGTCGGATCGCAGTTTGCCGAAGTTATTTTTTACGTGAATAGCGAGGCAGAGATCCTCGCTGCAACCAAATAAAAAATAAAAAATAAAGCTGTTACGGATGGAAGCTCATCCTCGCCTATTGCCTAAGAAAACTAACTGGCAAACGGTAGCGGAACTTACTTAAAAAGCTGCTAATGGCTCCTCAGTCCCGGCATTCATCTCCTAACACCAGGCGTGACGCGTGGTTACAGGAAGAACGTGTAAGCGCGTATTTGAGGTAGCGGCCGTCACTACGAGGATACGTGGCGTGCAGAGGGAATTCTGGGGTTTGTAGTTAAAATGCATTTGCTAAGATCGGTCAGCCCTGAGAGACCCCTGGCGGCAGAATGGTACTTAATTTCCCTGTTGGGAAATAAAAGATTTCAGATTGCTCAGTTCATTGAGGTCATTAAGACCAGTCAAAGCTGTGTCAAATTTCAAAATTAGGTATGCTTCTTTTTGAGAAAGACGCACATCGGGGTCGCCTCCTGCTCCTGCTATGCTCCTTAAGACAGATAGAATTGTTCAGTTTAAATCATCAGCGGAGTGATTTTGTTGTAGGTAGTGTGATACCAATGGTGCATTGAGAACTTTCTTATTTATTCTGGAGCGGTGTTGAATTATGCGTTGACGCACCTCCTGTGTAGTTTTGCCAATGTAAACTTTTTTACACGGACACACAATCGCATAGACTGCATACTTGGTTTTACAGTTAGTAAACTCATCATGGCGCCAGTACTTTTTTCCATCAGTGAATAATGTGCCCTCCATCGTAATGTTGCACACAGAACAGGTGCCACATTTATGGTGTCCTTTTACCGGGCTGAGATTAAACAGTGTGCCTTGTGTGTCCTTTTTGATTGCCGGACGTGTAGATGTAATCTGCTGTCCAACGCTCCGGTTCTTTTTGAGCGTGAACAATGGAGACCCGATGTCGGGGATGACTTCTTCCACTAGATGCCAGCTGCTCCGGATGATTTTTTGCACTGGATGAGTGTGAGGTCCAAAGGTGTATACGCATACCATGCGTTGAGTGGGTGTTTTTTCTCTCTTTTGCAAAAGATCCTCTCTAGGTGTCCATCTGGCTCTCTTCATTGAATGTCTAAGGAGCTTGCGTGGGTAGCCTCTTTCTTGGAGCTTTTGTACCAATGATTGGCCATGTATTTCGAAGTCTTGTACTCGTGAACAATTCCTTCTCACCCTGAGGAATTGGCCGTAGGGGAGGTTGTTTTTAAGGCTCCGCGGGTGGTAGCTCTTGAAGTGCAGGGCATTATTTTTGTCAGTTTTCTTAAGGAACAAAGATGACATAAGTCCTTCCGATGTTGATTTAATCTCGACGTCTAGGAATGGTAAAGATTTTGAATCATACGTGAGACTGAACTTAATGTCAGTGCTCCGATTATTGAGCCAACTGTGGAATTCCTGCAGTGATTGAGATGTTCCATTCCAAATACACTACACGTCGTCTATATACCTGAGCCATTGCAGGATATGTGCCTTGTACGGGTTGTTATTGTACACAAATTTTTCTTCGTATTGAGCCATGTATAGTATGGCCATCTCTGGCGCAAAGGGACAACCCATCGCTGTCCCTTTCACCTGGAGGAACAGCTCGTCTTCAAACATGAAGAAATTCCTTTTCAGAGCTATGGATGCTAGATTGATGATTAGTTCCGTCGGCACTCTGTGGGGGCGAGGTCTTCTCTCTAGATAGATTTCCATTGCATCCAGTCCATCTTGTTGGGGAATCTGCGTATATAAAGACGCCACATCCATTGTCACAAGAAGTTGTGACATGGGGTCAAACTGGAAGCCCTCCACCTTATTGAGGAATTCCATCGTGTCTCGCAAGTGTGAAGGTACTTCCAGAACAAACGGTTTAAAAAAAAATCCACAAACTTGGTGATTGGTTCCAATACAGAGTCGCAACCCGACACGATCGGGCGACCCGGGGGGGTCGCCAGATCTTTATGTACTTTAGGGAGGAAGTACAAATGGGGTACCCGGGGATGTTTTTTCACCAGATATTCTGCTTCTTTGGGACCGACTACTCCATTCTCTCTCGCTCGTTAACCAATCTCGATACATCATGTAAAATTTGCGGCGTTGGATCCTGTGTGATGCGCCGATAAACGTCCTGGTTGTCAACATGACTCCTACCTTCTGCCTTGTATAGTTGTTTCGACCACAAGACGTCTGCTCCTCCCTTATCAGCTGGTCTGATGACTGCATCCTGTTGGTTTTTAAGTGTGCTGATCGCCTCTTTTTGGCTTCTTGAAAGGTTGGTTGGAACAAATGGTCGTTTTCTTTCCAACATATTTAGTGAGGACATGACTTTCCGTTCAAAGGTGATTATGTTCTTTGCCATGTTGTTGTTAGGCGGGCAGAAGGAGGACTTGTTTCTAAGGCCCGAAACTTCTATCTGAGATAAATTCTCCGAGTCTTTGAAAAACCATCTCAATCTGTTTTTTCTGAAAAATTCAATGACACCGGGCCCGATTCACAGAATGAACTTAAGACAAAATCCTAAACTTACTACAATTTGGTATTCACAGAATGCACTTACTACTTTTGGAATTCACAGAATGCACTTACTACTTTCGGGATTCACAGAATAAACTTACTACTTTCGGTATTCACAGATTGGATTTAAGACAACTAACTTTACGTCCGCCGCCGGGGAGTAATTTACGGCTCAAAATCGTAATTTACGGCACTGTGCCGTAAATTACGATTACGGGGCGTATATTACGATTACGGGGCGTATTTTACGATTGCGGGGCGTAAATCACGCTTTTGGGCAGTTGGGCATGTTAGCTAAGGGGAAACACCTGGCCAAGGTCCACCCATCCCCCAACATGGATCAGCTGACACACAGCAGCCAATACCAGCCAACAGCTCCATTTTGCCATGGTGTATGCTGCCACTGCCTACCATCCCCCACCACACTCCAGCTAAAGCCAATTAACACTAATTGGCCAGTACCACAACACACATAAAAGCAGCACACAGTGAAGGAACAGGTTTGGCCACAGAGAGACTGTTACGACAACGCTTCCAGTGCCAGAGACCATGGAGATGCGCAGAAAGAGAAATTTCTCAGCAGAGGAGACCACCATGCTCGTGGAATACATAGTAAGGCACCACAAGCGCCTATATGGGCTACCACCATATTGCACCAGTGGTGCACAGAAGCAACAACTATGGCAGCAGATAGCCACTGCTGTCTCAGCCCTGGGGGTGGAGAGGCGAAGTGTACAGGACATTAAAAAAAAGTGGCAGGACGAAAAGCAGAGAGTAAAGGAAAAGTACTCCAGGATAGAACTGAGGAGAGTCCTCCCTGCTGCATGCCCTGGACCCCGCATCCAGCTCACCCCACTGGAGGAGGATATCCTAACAACTATACACCCCCACTTGGTCCATGGGCTGCCTGTTAGTGACGTCCGCTACGTGGTACCAGGTAAGTGGAATGAAAAGCAAAAGTGCATGAAGAGATTGTCTGTGTTACACTGTCATAGTGATCATGGAAATTGTCCAAAATGCATAAATATATATGGTTAGTCAGAGACTCATTTGTCACCCACTACGTAGCACCACAAGTCCCAGAAACCTTTGCTTCCGAAAAGGCTAATACCCACCACCCTATTAAAAACATGTGCACAGTACTGATGCCATACATACACAACCCAGCTAATTCAATAACTGTACATAATGACAGAAAATGTGCAATGACAAATGGAAATTTTTAATTACGTTAAATAAATAAATTAGCTAAAGACAAACATTAGCAGGGAAGCGCCAGTACCAATGTGACATGCAATTCAAGCCTTGCGCAAACACGGATGTGTCGTGTACATATGGTGGTGCACTGTGGTGCAGGGATAAACAGATGTGTGTTGAATCTGATGGTGTCTAGGGGGGCTTTGCTGAAGTTGTGTCGCAACAGCGTTGCTACTCCAACAATGTCCATGCACTGCCCATACCTAACGTGCTGTGCCACTCCTTACGTCTGCTTCAAGCAGGCGTAAGGTTGCGTCGCAGCGGCCTCTGATAAGTGATACTGTGAAATCACGTAGATTACACTGACTCACTTGGACGCGGCATATCTCAAAGGAGTGCACACCCTGCCTACCTCCAAGCTGACGTTGCGCAGAGCCTCACAACATGACGTTTCACCCTAGTAGCGTCACGTTGCAAATAATCCTAAATGTGTTGTCTGTTGTAAACCACTGTCGTGTCACAGAAGTGATGCAACAACAGTGTAAATCATTTTTCTAGGGGGTCGTAAACCTGCCACAAAATCTCCAAAAAGTACTTCACCCTGTGCCAGCCTAAATCACAAAGTAGATGGTGAGAGTATCCTCTGATGTAAATATGTCCAACACATATCCTGTTGTCCAATTCCCACTCTGCCACGCCATTCCATCCCCAACACACCACTGTTCCTACCTGCCCTGTCTGCGGCAGTTCCGCACAGTACTGTTATCACACAGAAGATATGGGCAAATCCCCAAAACGTTACACAAGCACTTTTCCCATTTGTCAACTTTTCTCTCTTCTCACCCATTGACACATCCAGCCAGATCACAGACAACTGCAGTAGCAGAGGTCACCGCATCGCATAGGAGGAATGGGCAACGTACCGAGGAAGGCATGTCAACCACACAAACTGGTAAGTCAAAGTGGACAGGAGATGGTCAAAATGTAGATATCGTCAGAAGACGACAGAGGGACAAATAGTGGCCAGCTATGTAAGTCAACCATTTATGCTACATTTGCTGCATTACAATTGGAGGTGTCAATGGACATTCACCTTTAACATATGACATTTGTGAACAGCAAAAGACAAATCATAAAATGTCTTGGCTCATCATACCTTTGTAATTGTGGTACCCAACATGTATTACACCAACAAACCCAGAACGGGGAAAGCAATCCTGTAATCGAGGGCCACAACAAGTCAAAAGGGTGTACACACCACATTGTAATAGTGTATGTAGACCTTATCAAGAAATAGCATTTGCACCGATACGGAAATGAAGACCAAACAGTGAGATACCAGTCTCTGTAGTATTGACAATGCATACACTGTCCAACTGCTAATCTGTCATACATACTTCATTCAGCACAGTCCACACAGCTGATCATGTACTGCGTACATTGGATGGATAATTTCCGGACATCAACAAAACACGATAGTGGACTTAACCTATGGATTCGTAGGCATGTCATTGTGACGTAGGTAGCATCAAGGTAGTGGGCCCAATCTAAGTTATATGTGGGATCATTCGTTACATATTGTATGACACACTTCTGCAACGGTGGTGACCATGACTGCTTGTGCCCGTCCTGTGCCAGAAATTGAATGCATCACATGTGGCAGCAGGAATGTAAAGTTGCTAAACAAACTTATCATTGTAGGTACAATGTTGTCCTCCCAGAACCCCAGACGCCCACTGACTTCTGCTACTAGGTTGGACTTGACATCTGTCCAGGGACCACCTACTGCTCCGGTTCAGGGCCACGGTAAGTCAAGCTTGCTGAATGCTTATTAATTGTGCCTTTCACCTCCACCGTATGTGTTGTACAACATTGTTATCCTGCATCACAATATGCTCACATAGGGCATTTGAACACATGGCTGATCAGACCCTGGTGGCAAATGAGATGCTGACACAAAATGTATGCCAAGTGTGTGCACAATGGAGATACAATAGCACAATGTGTCATAAGAAACGTCCACAACACAACAGGCTTGCAATTCAATGATATGCTAAATCCCTAGCAACATTAACATGGTCAAATCAACATGAAATTGGTATGGCTGAGGCACACACTGGTGCCAGTTGTGTACCTGTGAGATGGGTGTAGGGGCTGCTAAGGAGAATCTTCATGCAGTTACACCTGCTAAATGTTTTTGCTGAAGGGCAGCAGGATAATCCTGTGCAGGTGGGAAGATTCAAAGCTACTCACCTCATCTGCAATGTGTTATCTAAACCAAATGTTGTCTTCAGCTCGCCTCCCTTCTACCATATTCAAATGTATAGGTGAGTGTATGAAATATGAGGTTTGGATGTCTGCTGCACAAGACACCATCTGTTGTCATGTAAGTAGTACCATGATGTTGGAAATGGAGCTTGGGAACAGAGAACACTCAAAGGATGGACATTAGTAATCTGTGTTCGCTCATTCAAAAATGAGCTGTGTGACCTCATGGGTAGGGAAGCACAAATGGGCAACATCAGGCCCCTGACAACTGCAAATCTCACACATGTACTCCTTTCTGATTTGTCAACAGACAACATTACACCCATGGAAAAAGTCTGTCACAATGGTAAGGGTGAAATCAGTAACCTTCTCATACAAGTTCGTCAGTTGATGTGTCATCTTATTGATGTCAGTGCTGCATGGCTGTAAGCTAGCAAATGCTGCTTGTGAGCAGGTGCCCACATGTTAAGTCAATGAGCTACACATGCTGCACATCGTCCTTGATTATCCACAAATGGCTAAAGACAATTTATTTGATCTCATAGCCACAATCTGTTGTACTAAAATATGGACATGTATTTCTCATCACAGGTGCTGACAGGATGAGACGACTGCAGCGGACACCATCCCGGGGCTTGCATGACATCCTGGCTGCAGCTGTGAAACCGTCGCGCACCTGTCCCACAGGTAAATCGGGCATGAGGAGTGTCAACAGCTTAGATTTCAAAGCCTTTACAGAGATCGAGATCCCCTTTTACATGGAATCAACAGTTGTTGATTAGAAAGTGAAATACAGACCAGGAGTGACACATATGCAGGTCTGTCATTTGGTGAGGCAGATCGTTGAGAATGTTGTTTCTACCCTCTACAGCTATTTCTACAACAACTATGATGAGACAGGTGCAGCAGGATACACCAGGAGGGAACGCAAAGGGACAGAGAGTTGGGGCTGGAGTGGTGAGTTTGCTAGTATCATGTAGATCTCAGTGTAACACCTCAGTGCTATGGTGTGAGCGGCCATTTGTGGTGGTACCCTAACATGATCACATGATCCTCATCTGCTGATGCAAAGTGCAGTAAATACAACCCTGGTGTTGCTGCACATGTAATACCTGGTCAATCACTAATACAGTTGCAACCTCTGACTTTCAGGTGATGCTGAGGGAGAGGCAGACAGCCCGACAACCACTGGTGGCCGACGGGCAATCCAAGGGGAGAATCTTCTGATCCTACAGGCAGCAATGTCGGCTGCAACTCATGCCCAAGAGGAGGATGATGAAGATCAAGAGGACGTTGACTTAGAGGATGATGAGTACATTCCTATTGACTCCGGGGATGACAATACTGATGTCCTGGACTCACATCCTCTGACAAGCCATGCCCGTCCGCCTCCTCTCAAACCATCAAAAACACCGCATACATCAAACCATCCCGGGTCCCACACATCCACTCACAGATATCACTCACTCACAGCCCTCACGTCCGTGACCGACATGGTGGTTCCCCTACCCACTCTTCCCTATGCAGTTTATCCCAGCCATTCTCTCCAACAACTGTGGGAAGTACCAGCCCTGTTGTGGACCTGGTATCCCCTGGGCGCCCTACTCCTGCCCACAGACTTCTACCTGCCCCCCCCCCCCCCTGTTGTTGGACCTGCTCATCTCATCCCTGGCAGACACCAGCAGAGGGGGTCTGCACGTGGCGATGGTGGCCAGTGGGAGCAGGACTTCTTCCAACAGCAGGCAGATGTGAGGCAGGACATTCGGGCCATAGGGGCTACCCTGTCCGACATTTCTGGGTCCCTGCAGGACATGGCCCAATTCCCTCAGGTGGTGGACAGGATGGCCCATGCTTTGGATGGGATGAATAGCACTTGGCAGGAAATGTCTAGAACTATGAGAGACCTGATATCCATCCATAGGGAAGAGAGTGCAAGACACCATGCCTTGGCCATGAAGATGATGGAGGGCATGGTGAGAGTGATCCAAAGTCTACCTTCACGGCCAACGCAGGGAGGGGAACAATCATGTCGGCCTGTAGGACAGCACATCCCCACACCTGTAACACCAACTGCACAGCACCACAGCCAAGGTACCCAAACACACCTGCACCCTGCACAGTCACTCCCAACACCCCCACTACCTGCCAAAACACCACAAACCTCTGCACAGACACTCCCACTACCTGCCAAAAAAACACAAACCTCTGCACAGACACTCCCACTACCTGCCAAAAAACCACAAACCTCTGCACAGACACTCCCACTACCTGCCAAAAAACCACAAACCTCTGCACAGACACTCCCACAACCTGCCAAAAAATCACAAACCTCTGCACAGACACTCCCACTACCTGCCAAAAAACCACAAACCTCTGCACAGTCACTCCCACCACCCCCACTACCTGCCCAAACACCACCAACCTCTGCACAGTCACTCCCACCACCCCCACTACCTGCGCAAACACCACCAACCTCTGCACAGTCACTTCAACCACCTGAACAATCAGCCCTTTTCCAGCCACAGACACCTAATATGCAGACACCATTGGCACCTGCACCTCTTGATCAGCCTGGACAACACCCACAGACACGAAGGCGACCACCTCAACCTCACCCCTCACCGCATTCCTCCCCCCCACTATTGCGGAAACGCAAACATGACCGCCATTGACATGGCCAATTTGTTTTGGGCTCCTTAGGAGTATTTAGACAATAAATATCTACCAAAGTAATATCCTGTTGTGTACCATGTCCCTTCTGACAATGTAGGCATGTGTGTGTGTGTGTGTGTGTGTGTGTGTGTGTGTGTGTGACAGGTACAAGTGTAACACATCATAGCAACACATTGTCATGTGCATAGAATGTGACTTACTAAATATGTGTCTATATTTGGGGATAAACATTCAAAATGAAGTCAAACTAGTCAGACAAAGTCTAATTATGCAAGTTATTTATGTAGGAACACAAACAAACCGTCCGTTTGGAAGGGAGAAAGCAAAATAAATGATGATCTTAATGCAGAAGGAGAATGGAACTTGGATTTGGGTGGGGCAAAACAAATATAATACGTCAGGTAGCGTCATGGGAACCAGTCTATTCACAAGGGGAAAAAGAAATCTCAGTCCGAAAAAATGTCTCAGTCCAACAGTCAAGTGTCTTTCTGGTCATCCTCCAGGACCACAATGTCTAGATCCTCTGGGTCGGACACATCCACACGGCTGGCTGATGCAGGAACAGGCACCACACGGGAACGTGACACACGAGGAGTATGGGGGGAAACAGTGTGGGGCAACGGACAGGGGGACACATTGACGGTGGTATGGGAAGGCACTTGGGAGATGAAAGAGGTTATGGCTGTGTTCAGGGACTGGACATGGGTGGTGAGGTTGTCCAATGACCGGACTATGTGCGCTTGCATCGAGCGTATCTCCAGACACACCTGTAGCAAGATGCGAGCGGACATGTCCAATTCACCCTCGACCATCCAACTCAAGTCCCCTGGCACAGCCACGGGAGGAACAGCACCGGCACGGGGGGGGGACCCAGAAGGGATGTGGTGCCTCAGGTCCAGAGCGGATGGGTACGGCTTGGCGGCTACGAGGAGGGGGACAGGTATCAGGGGATTGAGCTGGAGCCCCCGATGGAATGGGAGACGCTAGAGGTAGGGAGGGGCTGATGGCAGGCCCAGGTTGAACATTGCCCTGCCCCGGGGACACCTCTTCCTGACCCACTGGTGAGGTATGTGTGGCTGAGTGGCCATCCCCCACATCATGGTCGGAGGTGTCTGGTTCTTCAACCCCCCCTTCAATGTCCACAGCCTCCACCCGGGACATAGTACCAGTGTCATGTTCTTCTTCATCCCGGGTGGGTGAAACCCCCTGGCCTGCAGATGTTGAGGGCCCCTCTTCCTCCTCCCCTTCATCGCTGGTGGAAAGAGGGTTTAGCCGCCGCCGAACTGATGGTCTCCTTCTCCGGACTTGTTCCTGCGGATCTCCTGTCTCACCAGCCGTGCCTGCAGAAGTGTAAGCAAAATCCTGATGTGGTGGTTGTTCCATGCATGACGCTACACATACATTGAATAGCCTAGGTCCGAATTTGTTTGCCTCTGATCAGACTGTATAGTTATCAGGGGCCGATTTACAACTACTGGCGCATCTCGCTAATCAGCAGAGGTGTGTCTGATGAGTTTCAACGAATCAGCCCACCCGTGCGTCACCCCTGATGGCCCGCATGTACAAAGCGGCACAGCGTGGCGCTTGGGTGGCAGATGTGTGATGCATCCCCGGTGGAATAGCCGGGCTTTGCTGGAGTGCTGACATGCTGCGGCAATCCTTACACCTGCTTCAAGAGGGTGCGTAGATTTCAATCCGTTTGGCCATAATAGTAACTGAGTGAAATCTTGTAGTTAGAATCAGCCACTTTTAGGATGCACTCCTGCACCGTATGCGTCACGTTGTAATAATCCTGCTGCATGGCGCTTTGTGTGCTCCGCCGCTGCGTCACTAAAGTGACCCTATGGCGGTGCACAGGTGCGCAGGTGCCTTGTTGATCTGCCCATCAGTCCTTATGGACTCAATGGTGGTTGGGAGCACACTGCCTCACAGTCCCAGCACAGTTTGCCCCCTTTGCATCCGGGAAAATGCTGTTTACAGTACTAACTTACTCCTGAATCATCTGTAATTGCAGGGAATGCTGCCAAGTTCCTCTCAGATCACAGTAACACTCACAGGCACACAGCAAACCCAGATGATTTACTTTGCTCTCTGAAACTGCTGCTCTCTACTGATGAAGTGCTCATTCCAGGAACATGTGTCTAGAGACATACAGCAAAGTCAGCTGCAAAATTGGTGTATGGCTCCAGATTATTCCTAAGTAAGTTTGAACTGTGTACAGCATTTACCAGGATGCAAAGGGACAAACCGTGCTGGGACTGTGAGGCAGTGTGCTCCCAACCCCCATTCTGTCCATGCACTTACATTACATGTATGCACACTGTCATATACTGATTTGAGTTTCACATGGACATCTCATGTGTATTATTGTGGCTTGCACAACTGCATTATCCAAACCTCAACCTTTGCATTGTTGTGATCTGTGTGTCGTGTCACTGCTGCATGTGCCAGTTCAACTACAAGTCCACCATAGGAGAACATGAAGAGTCCAGATATGATAGGTATTGGCCATTGATATGGATTAGCAGCTATTGAAAGTCTGGACAAGTGTCATCTGCTTTGTAGCATTGTATGGGACAAGACAAATGTGGGTCACACATCCACGTGGGTTCTGGAGTACTCCTCTAGCTGCATTGTGTGTCTGGCCTTTTGATGTCCCCACACATCTTCGAACAATCCAGTGCCACATAGTGCCTTACTTGACTTACAAGGTAGTGCAGTACACCCATGAACAGTGGTGGACGGTTGTGACAGCTACCTGTACATGTGAAATGTCATATAGGCCACTGAGGGTGAGACGTCTGTCAGTGGACACACCTTGCCAAACTATGTAAACTTGTGAGTGATGCAAGGATCTCAAAATCTGTCATGACTCCAAAGCACATGATGATCTGTCTCAATTGGAACACAACGCTACAGGTGCAATGCTAATCACAACATCCAATCCCCTATGGCCTGCCATGTGCAGACTGGACAGTCTCTGTACCATCGCTCATCCAATGCACACATCTGTTATGATTGACTTGGTTCAATTGTAGTGGTGCTGGCAGAGAAGTATTCAATATGGATGCATGAGTGTGGCGCATTTACCCAGTTGTCATGAGAAAACTACAACTCCCAAAATGCACCCTGGCCTGTACAGTACATATGCCACAGTGTGCCTCTTGAAACCTGGTGACTGCTGCTTGGACATGCAATTGGCTAATGGAGGCATGGAACACACAATGGTACAGCACTGTTTCACTCACATCATACTCCCAGACTCATATTGCATATGATGCACTTACTAGGTCCATGCTGCTCGTGCTCCTCCAGCTGAGCATGGAGGGTCGGCCAAGCTGCTCTCAGGACCCTCCTGTACAGTGGTGACAGGCGAGGACGATGTACATGGTGCTGGGAGGACAGGCCAGCCAGCTCGGTAGCCTTGGTACGGGCCCACCGCTTCAGGTCCTCCCAGCGCTTGCGGCACGCCCTAGGCCTCCTGCTGGCCACTCCCACTGCACTGCAGCGCTCGGCGATGTTGGCCCATAGCCTGCCCTGGGCTGCAGTGCTCAGCTGCTGCTCAGGGTCCCCATATAGCTGAGGGAATTTCTCCAGCACCCCCTCCACCAAGATGTCCAATTCCCTGTCTGTGAAAGGAGGGGCTCTCTCCTCATATTCCTCAGCCATTATAGGGAATTAGGTGAGATGAGAGCAGTAGGATGCCTGAGGATCTGATCAGTGATAGAGGATGACTCAGAATGACCACAAAATGGCTGCCAACTACTTCCTGTGATGTATTTCCTGTCTCCCACTTCATGTATTTGCTTGCCTGTATGAAAATATGTGTTCTAGTTTATTTTCGTAATTTACGGCACGAAATCGTAGTTTCCGGTTCCGGATCGTAGTTCACGCGCACGCGCATTACGACGCGGCACCGGAAACTACGATTTTGCGCCGTAAATTACGATAATGACCTGGAACACATTATATCATACAGGAAATGTTATACAGGTAGTGGTGTGGTAAATAAATAAATAATACCCTATTTTTGAGTGCATGAATGAATAAATAACAGATAGCTCAATAAATAAGAGTCAAGATTCGAGGTAGTAGGAGTTTCTGCAGGTTTATTACAGCATAAGGACAGGATCAGGACAACCTGCATAGGATGAGCAGAACGACAGGGCCCAGCAGGACAACTGGGACCCAGTAGGGGAAAAAGATGCCCAGCAGCTGCTGGGGCTTGGTCTGGGATGAGCGCGCTAACATTCAATAATAAAACACAGGCATATATACATAGCGCAAACACATAGTATTACATTGCAGTAGGCGTAACAGTGGGTGGAGTAGAAGGCGTGACGTGTAACAGTCGCGAGAGATAACAGTAAAAGTGGGTGTAACTGGGAGTTTACATAGACATGTGATGCAAGCGTAACAGAATATGTCATGAATGGGCGGAAACATAGGAGGGGGCTACCTAAGGAGCCGGGACCTCTAACCTAATGGTGCGCGAAAACTGGCAATGACGTGTTACTAGGAGAAGTTGGGGGCTACGAACTCTGTGCTAGGAGCAGAGACTAGAGTCTGGAGGGTCGGAGCGACATGTACCTAATCCTATCTGGTATCTAATGTTTAGGGAACATGTTGATATAAACTAGAAGTCATGAGGGGAAAAGCTAACCTGATTCTAAGACTGGACCATGCATTATTCTACATGTAGTACGTGAAGAATATTAAATGACCATTAAATACAGTATTTCTCTAACGTGGAGCCGAGAAGGCTAGACAATGACGGAAACTATTGATGCAGTTCAGTAGCTTAGGAATGCAGAAGAGGAGGACTGAACTGATAGCAGGAACTATAACATACTTTTGGCAGACTCAGAGGCAGAGCCGGGCTGCACCGGGCACTGCGAGGCAGGAAGTAAGTGAAAGGTCGAGGATACAGGTGGGGGCTGTATCGCTCCTCAGCGAGGCTTTCAGGAGACAGGAGCTGAATCTGTGGTCCGGGCCCTTTTGAGGCCTAGAAACGGGGACTTTATAATTGAATAACGTGCACACTGAGAAACGTGGCAACATTACTTACATAGGCCCGATATTCGTAGTATTCACGAGGACTGGAAAATAGCATACCAGAGGTGGACACAACTGTAATTGCGTCTTTAATCAGAAATGGGGAATAACATATGCATATTGGTCATGCGTACATAACATATGATGGATGAGGCGTAGGGACACAGAACATGGCAAAATTTACTTTTCCACATTCCCTCCTTGTCACTACGTTTACATCAGGAAACATCAATATTCATGATACCGTCTATCATTTCATACAGTACCATTTGCTCGTCTCGAATTGTCTTGGAACGGGATTTAGAACGGGGCTTGGGACTAGGAATACAAGAGGTAGCACACATGCTGCAAATCGCAGGGCCACATTGTATACAGAGGCAGCAGCTAAATATGATCGCTACTGCAATACCTAGGAAGGACAGGACTTTCCATCCCCATGCGGAAATGATATTCCAGAACCAACCGGACCATGTCCAGGTGCCTGGATCTTGATGTAACAGATGGGCAATTTTATGAAGTCTGGTTATAGCTGAATAAACAGACGGCGCGTTATTTGGAATAAAAATGCAACAACTGGATCCGAGAATTCTACAGGCCCCGCCCCTATCGGCCAGTATGACGTCAAGGACGAGACGATTCTGTAAAACGACAAATCTCATAGCAGATTGCTCTTCGGTTAAGTTACCTAGAGCAGAGGCAGTCTCATTTACTACAGCTTCGAGGGTTCTTGTTAACCTACGGATTAGTTTACTATTCTGGACAGGTCCTATAAAGAAAAAGAAACCTTTATTGAAATCTGTATACTGTTCTAGAGCAGTTTCAGTTTGATCGACAATTGGGGACTCCCTTCTAGGTCTAGTGTGTACTAAGAAAGAATTCCTATGATAATCAGGTGGAGCTAGAAAAACAGGTGGCAGTAGGAAGGCAATGTAACAGGTTCCCTCCCAATCGAGGGGCAGACGGACATATGCAGTTTGACCACAAACAAAATAAGAATGACGTGAAGCTTTGAAAATAGATTTCCCACTGTCACCATACTTGACAACAGTAGTACATTCACTATGACCTATATGTACAGAACCATAATTACGGATACATAATTCGCCTTTGACTGGTAGTACTGAAATAGCAGGTAAGTCTGGAGTATTATCAGACTGAACATTCAGAACCATGAAATTCGACGAATAATTTCCTAAATTATATACCTCATTTTCTAAATCTAAACCTGTTCTGTGGGGAAAACCTTGCTTGTCTGGAAAACATGTACTGTTAAGAAAAGACATATCTGTTGAGGATGACGTTAACGTGGACCATGCTCCACACGAACCATTGTGTGAGAATGGATAAGGAAAGAGTGGCAGAACTCCCTTCGATGTCTGGAAAGGGGGGAGTCGACCACACACCCAACAATTAGTGGCATTGCTGGTCTGGTGTGAATAATGTAACATACGGATGAATGTGTTATTACGCATGGCAAGGCGGTATGCATATTCGTGAGGAGGCAGATCACTAAACGTGTGCTCTACTGTAGCATTAGCAGACATATTTACATGAGGAACTGGTAAATACAGAAAAAATGCGTAGCTGGTGCAGGAAATCATTAGGCTGAGAAATAATATGAAACTCAGAAAAACGATGCATTGTAGTGAACTGCGACTGACTCTCTCACTATGGGGGTCTATTTTATACATGTCAGAAACAGTCTAACCGTTTCACCTAGGGGAGGACTTATACAATCAAACTGGCTGACTTATTAGACCTGAGCTTTAACTTATACTCCTGTTGCGGAGTTTTCTCTAACAAGGGAGGGGTTGTAACAAAGTCTGGTGCGGGACAGTCCTTTAAAACAATGTTCTGGCAATCCTTCGAATCCTGGGAAATGTTCTTGGCAATGTCTTTGACGACTGGCTTTGGTCCTTTAAAAAGTTTTACATGAGAAAGGTGGACCCACCCCTTCCTGCCTTCTAACTTGACGGCAGTTCGGGTGGTCAAGAGGACTTGACGTGGCTCTTTCCAACGTGGTTCCAGCGGACTTGATCTGTCAAAGTTGCGGATCATCACCAACGACCCTGGAACGATCTCGTGCGGTGCCACCTCGGTATTGTCTGGAAATGCGGCGGCAACCTGTGAACGACATGAGTTGAGGGCAGACATCAAGGAAGCTAGGTAATCTGTCAGCATATTACATGAAACATCGGTAATACTTCGGGGTCTAGGAGTACCCCACATGTTAGGGGGGCGGCCGAAAACGACCTCATACGGGGACAGACCTGATCTGGAATGTGCGACCATACGCATGTAAAACAGAGCGACTGGCAAAGCTACTAACCAGTCTACACCTTTGTCTTTACAGACTTTTGCTATACGGATTTTCAGAGTCTGATTATGTCTTTCTACTAGTCCAGCTGCTTCTGGATGGCGTACACAATGGAACTTCCACTGGTACCCTAACAACAGGGAAACGTGTCTCATGAGTTCGGATGAGAATGGCTGACCGTTATCAGAATATACGACTCTAGGGAGTCCGTATCTAGGGGAAAATTCACGAACCAACTGTTTGGCAGTGGTCGCGGCTGTGTAATCTGGGACTGGATATGCTTCTGTCCACCTGGACAAAGCGCATACTACTACAAGGACATACTTGAAACCTCGACATCGCTCCATCTGAATATAATCCATCTGGAGGACCTCAAAAGGGTGGTCAGGGGGCTGGAAACCACCTTGTTCCACCGGGACACTTTTACCTGGATTAAACTGACAACATATCATACAGGTACGGACTTTCTGCTTGGCTGCAGCTCGTAAATGCTTGTTGAACCAAATGTTCTGGATACTGTCTAACATAGCTTTTTCTCCTAAATGTGCTGGACTATGTGCGGTATTGATAATGACTTGAACCATAGAATCGGGGAGAAACCATGTGGCTCTACCCTTCGTTAACCATCCTTGATCTGTCTGGACCCCTCCTTGTACAGACCATTTCTTGATTTCATCGGGAGTAGCATGTAACTGGATATCTATGACATCTTGTGTAGGGTCCTTAACTGTCATGCATGTAATCAGATCTGGAGTATGTGTCCGATTAACTGGAATGTCTGGAGTCTGTGCTGTAAGCTTGGCTGTGCGGTCTGCTAGATCATTACCTTGGGAAATAATGTCTGTGACTTTCGTATGTGCTTTGCACTTCATGATAGCAATAGATGTCGGTAAATGTATGGCATCTAACAGGGCTTGAATAAGGAGACCATGCTGAATCTTGGTTCCATGAGAAGTCATAAAACCTCTCTCCTGCCAGAGCACTCCGAAGTCGTGTACAACTCCGAATGCGTAACGTGAATCTGTGTAAACATTAACCTTCAGGTTCTTGGCATGTATACAGGCTTGTGTCAGAGCAACTAGCTCTGCTGCTTGAGCGGACAGAGTATCAATACGGTGTGTTTCAATAACTTCAGTGTCAGTAGTCACTGCATACGCGGCGACTAGTTCTCCTGTACTAGTTCTCATACATGAACCATCCACATAAAGTGTCAGGTCAGGATCTAGTAACGGAATGTCTGTCAGGTCTTGTCTTGGCTTAGTCGTAATGTTAACTACTTCCACACAATCATGTGGGTCTGGATTTGAATTAACTGATGGTAACAGTGTAGCAGGATTCAGGACGTTGCAGCGTCTAATTTCTATGTGTGGCTGGAACAGTGTCAATTCATAACCTGTTAAACGTGCAATTGTCAAGTGCTGAGTCTGTGTTCGGTTTAAAAGAACTTCTACTGAATGTGGAACTTGTACTGTCAGGGAATGTCCTAAAACTATGGAATCACTTTGTCTGATAGCTAGTGCTGTGGCTGCAACTGACTTGAGGCACGCAGGCAACGCCTGGGCGACTGGATCTAATGTGCTCGAAAAATAAGCACAGGGCTTGTGTTGACCTGCTTGATCTTGTGTGAGAACAGATAATGCTGTACCTTCGCGTTCTGTAACGAAAAGTGTAAAAGGCTTACTGTAGTTCGGTGTAGCTAGAACTGGAGCTTGACATAGGGCTTTCTTTAACTCGTTGAAACTAAGTGTATGTTCAGATGTCCAAGGGAGGACAGTCGATACGGCTGCCTCCTGTGTCGTTAACTGTATCAATGGCTTGGCTAGAAATGCATACTGGGGAATCCATTGTCTACAATAAGAAGTAAGGCCGATAAAAGCACGTACCTCCTTCTGGGTTCTGGGCTGGGGAAGACTCGCTATTAACTGGATACGGTCGGGTGTCAACTGCCTACCCCTCTTGGACAGCAAGTGTCCTAAGTATACCACTTGCTGGACACAGAATTGAAGCTTCGAAGGTGACACCTTGTGCCCCATCTCGGCTAGAAAATACAGAACTGTAAGTGATGCTCGCTCGCAAGCACGTTCAGAACGGGCTGTGATCAGTAGATCATCGACATACTGGAGCAGGGCAGTGTCAGTTGGCATGTGAATGTTGTCTAGTTGTCTCTTGAGTGCTTGACTGTAAATACTAGGGCTTTCTGTGAAACCTTGAGGAGCGCGTGTAAACATATAGCTCCTTCCATTTAAACAGAATCCGAAAAGAAACTGGCTGTCTGGATGAATTGGAACACTAAAAAATGCATTCTTGAGGTCAATAACAGTGAAAAACATGGCTTCGGAATCAATGGCAGTTAACAGAGAAGAAATGTCTGGAACAACTGGGTACTGAGGAATAATACATTTGTTAAGCTCTCGTAAATCAATCACTAATCGATATACTGGGGGTGCATTCGGATCAGTACGTTTCATGACTGGAATGATCGGAGAATTGCATACATTGGAGTCAGTTTCTACAACTACCCCTTGAGCCATGAGCTCGTCAATAATTTTGGATAAGGCTGCTACAGCCTCAGGTGGCAATCTGTACTGTCTGATTCGGGGTAACACTACACCTGGTTTGAGAGTCACACGATAGGGTGTGATTTGCATGTAACCTACATCAGTTGGACCTTGCGCCCATAACTGCTGCGGAACATTAGACAATCTTGAATCAAAATCTCGTAATACATAGTGACCCTTAAAGTCACGTAGGAACAGACGTATTCCCTCTGGGGAACAACAAATAATTGCACCTAATTCTTTCAATGTCTTAATACCCAATAGATTTTCTGGACATGACTTAGTAAGTAACAGATCAGTAGTACGGGACAATGGACCTACTTCTAGAGTAACTGGCTGAGATATTTCATTAACTATGGGTTTTCCTGAAAATCCAAGGGAAACATTTCTTGAGCCTGAGAGCGGAGCCCCTGGAACTTCGGCATGACTAATTGTGGTCCTACTTGCCCCTGTATCGATCAGAAATTTTCTGTCTTTCCCTAATACTTGACTATGAACATAGGGACCTTCTTGGTCTACAGGTATCTCGATGAGAGGCACGCCTACCTCCCTCTCTAGGCTGTTTCATGAATATGACTGGTACTCTGGATACTCAGACTGTGCATACTGGTACATCTGCGATGTAACGTGCTGTGTTGCAGCAATAGGCTGCGGTACTGTAACTGTCTGCGGTGCATTCTGTGACTGAGGAGCCTGTGAAACTTGTTCTTGTCTAGGCGGACGTGGTCTTTCTTTAGTCTTACCAGTAGCTATGTTGTGCTTCAGAACTGCACACTCGTTTATAAAATGACCTGGCTGTTTACAATAATTGCAGTTCCCTTTAACGGGAGCTGCAGGATGACTGGCTTGATTCGGACCCCTCTTCTGACTGTCTTGAGGAATAGATTGTGCAACTAGCACTTTCATTTTCGTGTCTTTCATACGTTTTCTCTCGTGTTCTTGCTCTTCTCTGATTCTATTCTGGTGGTACTGGAGCATCTGGAGCATCTGGGACGGACTATTTGCTTGCCAGGTGCTTTCGACTTTCAAAACTCGGTTTTTAATCTGTGGACTTGAATTCTCGACCAATTTGGTAACGAAAAGATGAGGGTATGACTCACTACTTGTCTTGAGACCACTGTTAATACTGAAACATTTCTCGAATCTAGAATAAAAATCACTAATATCTTCTTCTTGTTTCTGTTTGCAGGCTGAGATTGCATCCCAGTCTTCTTTCCTAGTTGTCAATAATCTGGGTAAAACTTGAATCAATAATTCTGGTAATTCTTTACATTTATCTCCAAGACCGGTACCTGGTACTCGTGCCTTGTCTTCAGCTTCTAGAGCTGTCCAATCGATCTTTTTCTCTCCCACCTCCCATTCTTTTTCCTTTAGCTTTTCATACACCCCTGCGGGTAGCAGAACTTTTAACATTTTAATGATATCTGGGTAGGTGTATTCTCCCATACGGAGCATGTCTTTTAATTCTCGATGGAACCCTGCTGGATCTTTGTCATGACAGGGAATTAATTTCTTCATCTCGAGGAGTTCCATCTTTGATATCGGAGTGTATACAAACACTCGTTGCATGTCGCCACCCGCCCCTTGGACTGGGTGGACTTCTCGTAACGGATTCTGTCTGTCTATGTAAAACGGTTTACTTTCTGGGGGTGAGACATGAACAAAATGCGGGTTCAGGAACGTTCTATACTTGTGGCGCTGTTCTAGAATGACACTAATTAAATCGGTACCTAGACCTCTCCATCTATACTGGAGTAACTCATTCAGGATATCATGTAACGGACCTGGATCAGAATGTTGACCCTCATACAGGGTAATGAGGTGCTGGATCATATACATACCCACCAGTCGTTGCTCGGCTGGGGGCAGTTTCAGAAACATTTGTGCCACTATTTCGTCTGGAAAAGTGGTAGAATCAGTAATCCATCGGACTGCTGATCGGGCTAGTTCTTGTTCGTGCATAGTACTTAATTCGCTATAACCGACTCGTGATTTCAGAATGTGATCGGTAGCTTGAAATACTTGTTCTAGAGAGCGCGGCTCTCGTGCTGGATGATGAAAAATAGACTTAGGTTCTGGACGTAAATGGCGATCTGGAAATCTGGATTTTCCTACATACGCTATTCTGACGGGATTCTCGTCTTCCTCCTCAGGATCAGAGGCACTTTCTTTCTCGCTTACTTGTGCTGCTTTACGCTGTTCGTGTAACTTTATTATTTCTTTACGAATTTTCTTGTACATACTTTCCATGGCACTAATGGTCTTGTGCTTACCCTCGGCTATATTATCACTCCACCTTGTTAGGATTCTCATGTCGGCGGGATCTTTAGTCGGGTAATCTTGTTCTCTTATTAGACAATTGATCAGGAACTTTAATATCATGAGCTGAATCTCGGCTTTCCTTTGGGACATAATCTCGCCAATACTTTCCGGATCATCCCCTGTACGGATGAAACGATATATTCTGTCTAGATCTTCTTTCATATTCGGTAAGGTGACTAGATACTCGGTCACTCTTCTTACACGCAAGGAATATAAAACCATAGTATTTTCGCCTGGAACTGGATCATAACTACATTCGTTAAGGGCTTGCCTGATTTCTGCGACAGACTTATTACTCTTGGGAGTACGCTGTGATGCTTGAGCATGTAA
The DNA here is from genome assembly GCF_964261635.1 of Lissotriton helveticus. Taxonomy (NCBI): domain Eukaryota; kingdom Metazoa; phylum Chordata; class Amphibia; order Caudata; family Salamandridae; genus Lissotriton; species Lissotriton helveticus. The sequence continues at coordinate 1,399,513,765 of NC_136061.1, read as the reverse complement.
TTCGAGTGCTGATAAACGCTTGTGTGGCGGCGGGGTTTGAGGAGGACCTCCTCCTGCGGCCCCTAGACTAGGATCGTCAACTGACATTCTTCGTGCTTGCAGGGTCGGTAATTGTAACGTGGGCTGAACTTGTATGGCGGGCTGACCCGGGGGTACCGTAACAGGTACTCCGGTGCCTGGAAGAGCGGGAAGTGCCTGATTTACAGGGACAGGTGGAGCGCGAACTGGATTTGCATATTCTGGGACGGTGTCATCCAAATAGGACGAAATGAAAATATCAGCTGCGGTCGGTTTGTGACGTAGCTTGGTCGGAACTAATGGTGGCGGGAAATTACTGGATGCCTCCGGGGTCGCTTTTGGCATACCTTCGGCAAGAAGAGGATACATACCCTTAATAAGGGCATGCCTCTGTCTGTCTGACTGTTCGGCTTTGACTTGTTCACCTATCTCGATTAATTCTCTTTCTTGGGCTCGTTCTTGGGATTCTCTACTTAACTCTGACTTTCTGACTTCCTTTTCCGTTCTTCTATGCGCTTCCTTACGCCATAACTCGATGGCATCTTTCTGTGACTGTCTGGCTTTCTTTTTCCATAATGCTTCTTCTACTCGCATGATACATTCGGCATCCCATGTACCCGATACGGGCCATCTATACTTTTCTTCTAACTGTTTGGTATACTCTACCCATAAATCTAGATACAATATGGCGCTTATGCCATGTTTCTGATACATAAAGTGACCTGGACTGTCCCTTGGCGGAACAGGAACTGCTGCTTCCAGCAGACCCTTTCTAGTTTTTAACTGACGTAACTTTGAAAAGAGCGGCATTCTAAACTTAAATCGGAACACAATACAATACACGAAAAACAATAACAATTGGGAAAACAATTCAGGCATACCACGACATTGAAAATACATTAAACAACATCATAAATAACAGTTCGAACAGAATACTACCTGAAAAATACTGAAAACAGAAACAGAACAGAATTCTCGAGAACGGAACAGACTAGAGTTACTGGATGCACTGCTGTAACAGTACGGAACATACCGGTCCCCTAAAGGAACACATCAAGACCCGTATCCACCTAGGTGGACACTTCGTTTGCGGGCTTGGGTACCACCAACCCACGGACCAGAGTCAATTTAGACTGACCCTGTCTAGACACTACCCCAGCAATGGTACTCACCGGGCAGCACGGAACGGAAGGCCTCGGACGGGACTGGACTACGACGACGAACTTCGGACTTCGGACTTCAGTTACGGGTGGACCTCCGGATACCTCGGACCTTGGACTCTCGGCTTGGGCTCTGGTCGGGACTCGCCGCGTTCCTCCACCGTCTCGTTCGGATGCTGGACCGCCTCCTCCGTCTCCTCCGTGGGCCTGAGGGATACTTGAAGCAGAAATATCTGCACTTGGCCAGAAGAGTTCCGTCACGACTGCAGGGGGTCAGGGGGTCGGCGTGGCTTCACCGACGCGTGGGGAAAGGGCAAGTCCCTGTTCGGGCGCCATTATGTGGTAAATAAATAAATAATACCCTATTTTTGAGTGCATGAATGAATAAATAACAGATAGCTCAATAAATAAGAGTCAAGATTCGAGGTAGTAGGAGTTTCTGCAGGTTTATTACAGCATAAGGACAGGATCAGGACAACCTGCATAGGATGAGCAGAACGACAGGGCCCAGCAGGACAACTGGGACCCAGTAGGGGAAAAAGATGCCCAGCAGCTGCTGGGGCTTGGTCTGGGATGAGCGCGCTAACATTCAATAATAAAACACAGGCATATATACATAGCGCAAACACATAGTATTACATTGCAGTAGGCGTAACAGTGGGTGGAGTAGAAGGCGTGACGTGTAACAGTCGCGAGAGATAACAGTAAAAGTGGGTGTAACTGGGAGTTTACATAGACATGTGATGCAAGCGTAACAGAATATGTCATGAATGGGCGGAAACATAGGAGGGGGCTACCTAAGGAGCCGGGACCTCTAACCTAATGGTGCGCGAAAACTGGCAATGACGTGTTACTAGGAGAAGTTGGGGGCTACGAACTCTGTGCTAGGAGCAGAGACTAGAGTCTGGAGGGTCGGAGCGACATGTACCTAATCCTATCTGGTATCTAATGTTTAGGGAACATGTTGATATAAACTAGAAGTCATGAGGGGAAAAGCTAACCTGATTCTAAGACTGGACCATGCATTATTCTACATGTAGTACGTGAAGAATATTAAATGACCATTAAATACAGTATTTCTCTAACGTGGAGCCGAGAAGGCTAGACAATGACGGAAACTATTGATGCAGTTCAGTAGCTTAGGAATGCAGAAGAGGAGGACTGAACTGATAGCAGGAACTATAACATACTTTTGGCAGACTCAGAGGCAGAGCCGGGCTGCACCGGGCACTGCGAGGCAGGAAGTAAGTGAAAGGTCGAGGATACAGGTGGGGGCTGTATCGCTCCTCAGCGAGGCTTTCAGGAGACAGGAGCTGAATCTGTGGTCCGGGCCCTTTTGAGGCCTAGAAACGGGGACTTTATAATTGAATAACGTGCACACTGAGAAACGTGGCAACATTACTTACATAGGCCCGATATTCGTAGTATTCACGAGGACTGGAAAATAGCATACCAGAGGTGGACACAACTGTAATTGCGTCTTTAATCAGAAATGGGGAATAACATATGCATATTGGTCATGCATACATAACATATGATGGATGAGGCGTAGGGACACAGAACATGGCAAAATTTACTTTTCCACAGTGGGAGACAGGAAATACATCACAGGAAGTATTTTGCAGCCATTTTGTATTAATCCTGGGCCATCCACATTCTGTAAACAAATCCACTGCCATCCTGTTGATCTGATGTAGGGGAAGGTGAAATGACAATGCAGGTGTGTATCATGAATATGTATGAAAAGGGGGAACAGGTAATTTCAAGTCATTTATGCAGTGAAGGGGGTAGGGGGCTGACAACATCCATCCCACTTTCCTAATCTCATACTTTGCATTATGGGACATGTAGTTCATATTGAGTACTCAGTATCAGAGTTGAATGAAGTGTTATGTAACATTGGTGTGGATATGTCAGATACATATGGGGGCAGCTATACGAGCCGTGTATGCAACTATTGCGCCACAGTAGCGTAACTTTGGTGGCGCAGCAGCGCTACGCCACTTCCATGCTGTGGGGTATCTTCAACATGACGCATCTGTGAAATGTGTCATATTGTAAGGCCCTGCACCGCAGTTGTGCATTCCTGCACAGGGGGGGCCTTCCAGCACACAAACACCTCCGAACAGTGGCAGTGTGAAATTTACCAATTTACACTCAGTCATTTTCATGGCCATGCTGCGTCACAACCCTGCGCCTGCTTGTAGGAGGCCTAAGAATTGATGCAGCATGTTAGGCATCGGATCGCCGCTTGCCTTGCTGGAGCTGCATTGCACTTGCGACCCAACTCCAGTGGTGCTTCACCTTTATGACAGCATATGCTTCACGCTTCTGTCTATACTTGGCCCACAGCGCACAGCTTTGTAAATGCGGCACATCCATGATGGCGCAAGGGATGTCTGCTGTAAGGCACAATTACTGGGACATCCCTGCTGATATGCAGAGATTCAACTGTTATTGTGAACCTGACCCATGGTGCATGAATCTCCCATGACATCATCACTCACATTCTGTGCCCATCATCTGTGGGTGAGTCAAATCTGTAGTGGGCATAGGCCTGAGTATGCAACCTTTTGTGATTTGGTGACCCATCCTTATGAGGTCCAGGTATGTCTCTCAGGACATGTATTGTTTGTGATCAGCGTGAATAGTTTGTTTTAGGGCTGTCCACTACGCTGCTTGCTGACATGGGCACATGACCTGAGGCACAATCCACCTTTTGACTTCTGTCAGCAGCTGTGACTTGCATGCCGTTAGTGTGGTTTGCAAAGTCGTCTCAGGGTGGCATTTATGGACACTGTTGTGTCTGTCCACATTTCATCATTAACAACAGACAGCAAACCACATGTTGGCCGTGGCACTACAGGTTGCTCATGCAAAATACGTGGCAACGAGTTGATCACGGACTTGCATGCCCTGACGTCGGTCATGTGCAATAGCCCGGTCTCCCACATTCAGAGCTAGTCGAGGTTCGAGAGGCATGTTTAAGCCATGCATTAGAGCAATGTTGTGCAAAACACAACAGGCTAGTATGATCTTGCACACGACTACTGGGGAGTACATAAGCACACCCCCTGTACGGTCGAGACATCTGAATCGCGACTTCAACAGTCCAAAAGTGCGCTCGATGATGGCTCGAGTACGTATGTGTGCCCTATTGTACCTACGCTGAGGTACAGTGTTAGCACGCCTGTAAGGGGTGAGGAGATGTGGAGAGAGTGCATACCCAGCGTCACCTGAGGAGGGAAGAAAGGGCAGTTGTTAACATTTCACTCTTTGACTTTCACAGGACATGATCTATACGTTCATACATGCAGTGTCTGTTGGGCCATGTTTCTTATTGTACAATCATTACTATTGGGGGGCATTCAGACATTTCAATGACGCATATCACTCATTTTCAGTGCTTGGTACTTACCCAGTAGCCACATGTTACCAAATTCTCCAGCAGCCATACGCCGAGCAAGAGGTGACATGCGGAATATGAAGCTGTCATGTGTACTGCCTGGGAACACTGCATGCACATTGATGAACCTTCCACTGGCATCACAGACAGCTTGTACATTGATGGAATACCATCTGTGTCTGTTGCAGAAGATGTGTGCAATGTGGCGGGGTGGCTGAAGGGCCACATGGGTGCAATCGATTGCACCTAGCACACGTGGGAATTGTGCACGGAGATAAAAATCTCTTGCTGTCCTTTGTCTCATGGCCAAAGTATATGGCATTTTGATGTAGTTGGGGGCTCTATTAGTGATGCATCTCAGTACCTGATGCAGGCACCGCGACTGGCTCGCCTGGGAAATGCCCACATGGTCACTGGTGACCCTTTGGAAGGACCCAGTAGCAAAGAAGTGGAGGGCAGAAAGGATTTTGAGGTATGCTGGTATTGCATGTGAGCAGCAGGTCACAGAGTCAAGTTCCTGCTCCCACTCACATATCAATTCCAAGATGACTTCAGGTGGGAAACGGTACCTGGCCCTTACATCGTGGCTGGACATTCCAAATATGTTGACCCTCTGCCTGTAGATCCTCTCTGCTCTTCTCCTCCTCCGCAAGTCGTTTTGCCGCCTGGCAAGGGGTAGTGCTACAAACACGTTCAGTGACATCCTGAAAAGGGATTGTTTGTGTCTGCTCTGCTTTCATACATGCTGCAGGGCTGGTATTGGCTGCTGTGTGTCAGCTGATCCATGTTGGGGGATGGGTGGACCTTGGCCAGGTGTTTCCCCTTAGCTAACATGCCCAACGGCCCAAAAGCGTAATTTACGCCCCGCAATCGTAAAATACGCCCCGTAATCGTAATATACGCCCCGTAATCGTAATTTACGGCACAGTGCCGTAAATTACGATTTTGAGCCGTAAATTACTCCCCGGCGGCGGACGTAAAGTTAGTTGTTTTAAATCCAATCTGTGAATACCGAAAGTAGTAAGTTTATTCTGTGAATCCCGAAAGTAGTAAGTGCATTCTGTGAATTCCAAAAGTAGTAAGTGCATTCTGTGAATACCAAATTGTAGTAAGTTTAGGATTTTGTCTTAAGTTCATTCTGTGAATCGGGCCCTTCGAGTTTGATTTTTGTGAAGTCAATGTGAGTTCCTGGCACAAATGACAAGTCCAGTTGTAACAGATCTTCTTCGGCCTTGGATAATGTTCTGTCCGATAGGTTGATGATAGGGGACTTATTTACGACTTGTAATGCTGCTTGCGTGTGGTCATTTCCCATTGCTGGGGTTTGAATTTGCTCCGCGGTTGTTGCTGGCCCTGTCCTAAAAAAGGCCTCTTTTGAGGGTTTCTGTTGGAAGACCCCTCTCCCGGGTTCGATTCTGCTGAAGATTCCAAAGATGATGTTTCAGAGAAAGTGAGAAACTTCTTTCTTGATCTTGGTACGTATTGAGGTGCCTCACAGAGTCAGGTCGTGTGTAGAAGTCATCTTTGAGGTAGGGATACACAGACTCGAGGTTAAAGGTCTTTTGATCTTTTTCGAATTTGGATGTCTTGAAATTGATCGTGTGGTCTTTAAAGGTTGTAAGTTCCTTTTCGATCTTGTCAAGAAGTGCTTTGGCCTCCGTTTCAGTGTGATTGTTCTTGATATTTTGTAATTGTTCCTCAATTTCCTCTATCTCTTTCTGACAGATTCTGTGGGCTGTCTCGATTGTGTGTACCATTAGGTCCCGGCTGCATTTAGTGCTGATGCAGCTGAACCCTTTCTTATATATTGGATCATCAGTAAATATGACTGGTACGTTTTTTTATCTGGAGGCCCCAGGGTATGGTTCCAGCCTTCAGATTGGCAAGAAGGAATTTGCATTGCAGTTCAGTTCTCACATGTTTTTTTTGCAACCTAATGAGTTTATCTGTAACATTCTGCTGCTTGGCTGTGCTACTCAGAGTGACCAATGCAAAAGGTGAGGAGTCTGAGAGGAGTTTTTGAATGTGATCTTTACTGAATGACAAAGTGTCTTTTTCTGACATATTTATTATCACAGGAGGAGAATATCCTGGATTCAATTAATGAATTCAAATTGTGTCTATTTGTTAATAAGAAGTTTTGCGGACTGGCGCCCGCTCTACAAACAAGGGAACAAAAGGAGGCTTGCGTCCTGTCACTAACTGGCCTGGACCTCAACAATGGAATAAACAAAAGCAAATGGCCAGGAAGGTTCAATTACTAGTACAGCCGCCTAGTCAATGAATTACTAGGTTGCACAACTGTTTGATTAATTTCATTTTTGTATTTGATCAAAAACTGTTTTTCATGAAATGCATCATATGTCATCAAAAACACACATTAATAAACAATTACATACACTGGAAGTATTACATAAATAGGAAAAACCATATACAACCAATAAATGTGCAAAATCACAAAGACAGCTGTGCAATGCCTCAAATCACTTAGTTATGAGGCACCAGTCCAATATATACACAAACAGACAAGCGGACATTGGATTTATTCTGACAGCCTGCTTGTCAAAACCAGCCTGAGATGTGTGATTTTATTTATAAGGGGGTCAAATTCAGGAGACATGAGTGGAAACAATTGCACAGTTGTAGTGCATTCTTTTAGCCCCTGATTAGCCCCTCCCTTTATTCTGTCTCAGGCGGCGAGTCAACGTGTATTAGAAATGGCCATCACGTCAGGAAATCAAAAAGATTCATCCATTACCACCAGTAGATATGTTCTAGTGGCAATGGATCCAGAAGAGTCAATTGCAACTTCCTCCCACAAATTTTCATCATCAGTGTTAAGCTTCTCAGTAAATGCAGGAGTGGGCAGTTGTTTAAGAGCATGGTACAAAAGTAGCTTTGCTGTGCTCCAAATGTACAAAGTGAGGGGATAGTGCGAATATATCATCCTAAGCTAGTTCTGCAAGGATTAATTGAGATAGATGCATGTGTTTACATACAATCTGTGATGGCTCTCCTCAGGTATGGGAGTTTATAACTCCTAAGCAGTCTCAAAATTCAGTTGGTGAATGTACCGGCATTAATGGACTCACTCACTGTACATGATAACATTGCTCAAGGACATGCTTAGATCAGTTAATTAGGAAAGGTCGATTTGTTTTAGCATCAATAAAATCTGCCAATTTCATCAGGACAGAAGGACAGGTCAGTAAATAGTGTGCTTCATATATTCACCTGACCCACACTTGAGTAGTCATGTGAGGTAAAAAACAGAATCTTAGGTACAAGGTTGTGGCGGTGGCCCTTATGTCACTAATCACATGCTAAAAACACCAGTCCAGAAGGCTAGGGATAGTGCTGTTGAACCTCACGGCGGAGTATGACAAAAATGTCTGCATATAGGAGAGTTGGTTCTTTTTTTCATAGAAGACAAAATATTTTGGGAGCAATGGACGTCACTGCAAATTAATGTTCTACCAAAATGTATTTACGCTTTCCAGAATGTATGTGCTTTGAGTAAAACCTCCCTAATATGTAAACCTAACAAAATCTTGGCTCGCTTTCTCGCTTTTTGTGGACGTCCTAAAAAATCTTCAAATCCCATAGGCAACTTAAAAGTGCTTTTAAAAAAGGAGGATTATCTACTCTAAGAGAATATCAGTGTGCCTTCACATTGTTTGAGATAAGGAATTAGTTGAAAACAACCACAAAAACCTTTGTGAGAGCCAACGCCTGTGGACCTGGCTTCGCCTTCCTGCTTTTCAGCCTGCTCTTCAGCCCACTGCTCGCGGTACCCGCTGCGCGGGTCCCGCTTCGTTTAGGAGGTGAACTTTGCTTGAGTGAGGGTGAACAGTCTTGAACATCGTCCTTTTTAAAGGAAGCCTTCGTGTGTGACTGTGGTGTGCGGGGCTGCGAGCGAGTGCGGGCGCAGGACTATAAGTCCCAGGAGCGCCCGCCAGACCCAATTGCAAACACCTGGGCCGCTCTCCCCGCATGCTCCTCCCCACCAGTGCCTGATAAAACTCTACTCCTCCTGTGGCTGTTGGGATACCTTTGTGAGAGCCAACGCCTGTGGACCTGCCTTCGCCTTCCTGCTTTTCAGCCTGCTCTTCAGCCCACTGCTCGCGGTACCCGCTGCGCGGGTCCCGCTTCGTTTAGGAGGTGAACTTTGCTTGAGTGAGGGTGAACAGTCTTGAACATCGTCCTTTTTAAAGGAAGCCTTCGTGTGTGACTGTGGTGTGCGGGGCTGCGAGCGAGTGCGGGCGCAGGACTATAAGTCCCAGGAGCGCCCGCCAGACCCAATTGCAAACACCTGGGCCGCTCTCCCCGCATGCTCCTCCCCCCTCACACTGCATTGTATATTGCTAACTCGTTTATCTCGCGGCGCGGGAGCGCGCGGGAGCGTCCCGGGAGAAGCCCGGGACAAGGGCGGGACCGTCTGTGGCCGTCCGGGGCCGGAGGAGGCCGGGCTGGGCCACCCCACTGACATTTGCCGCACTAGCACTGTAAGCAAGTTATTACAGTTGTGATACTGATTTTACTTGTTGTTATATATTGAGGTGCCTAGGGGTTATCTATATGGCCCGTCCTACAAACACATCCACTTTGCTGCCATTTGTGGGTGAAGTGGAAGCAGCTATTATGGGCCCCCTAGATACCTATTTCAAACGGCTGCCCCAGGATATTGATAGGGAAATCGCCTTGGCAGAAAGACGTGCGGGGCGTAGGTTGTCTATAGAATTGTTGAAAACCCCCCTTGAAAAACGCAAAAGCCAAAGTTTCCCCTCATTGGTAACCCCTTTATCATCTATCTTGTTGCCTGCTATACACGACTTTCCAAATCTTTCGCTTGCAGTAAATGAGCTATTGGATACCTCTCCTCTAGAAATAGTAACCATTACCTTGCCTGCAAAGTCCCCCGGTGTTTCTACCAACTCACCCACTGGGCAACATCTTACAAATCAACCCAGTGTTTCAGCACAGGCTATAAAACCTAAACCTTGCACAAAAAGGAAAAGGGGTGTTATTGCAAAGAAAGGCCAGCTCCCAAAACCCCCAAAAAAAACATAGGAAATTGAGCCGTCATACTACCGGGGATAACCCTATTGGGCTACCGGCGGGCGAGGGAGAAGTTGTTTTGGATCCCGTAATAATGGTATCCCCTGAGATACCACTACCATCAGGTCCAGATCCCATTGCCATAGCATCCCCTGGGACTCTAACACCTAAGCCACAATTCCTTCTAGAAGTGGAGAAATTAATACGGTCCCTCTTGAACCCCGTTGAGGATAGACTTAAAAAGATAGCTGAACAACTGGACCATCTAGAGCAAGTGAGCTTAGATAATTTTTTCTCTACTAAATCTTTAATTAAGTCTTGCCACAAAACGGGAGGGAATATGATTACTCAACAAACAGTTGAGCGAGATGTGGGTGCCCCGCCGGTTGTTTTACAACCTTCTACTGTGAGTACTGCGAGTAGCTCCCAGGGAAAAGGTCAAAGTAGTAAGACTACCAATGACCAATCTACTAATAGTAATTGTGGGAAGACCAAGCCCCAGAGCACTGTAGTCAAAGGTAGAAAAGATTTGTCAAAAAATGCCACCCCTGTTATCGCTAATACTTTACCCCTGCAAAGTACTTCGACAACTAGTCACGGTCCTTTGGCAAGTAATGATAAAAATCTAGGTAAAAATAGTGTTGGAACATACAAGCCCCATGATCCAAAAGTGCCAAATAGAGGTGGCCTTGTAAGTGATGGAAGCAATATATTAGAGGGAAATAAGGCTCCCATGGTACCAAAGAATATAGTCCCACCACGCCCTGTTGTCCAGGAACAAAGCCAACCATTACCCTATGTGACAAAACCCTCGACTAGGATACCCCCGATACAACTTACCCCTGATTCCTACCCCTATGTGGCTATCCTTACCAATGTTCCTCCCCTTCTTCAAGGGCAAAGAGAAACCTATGAAATGTTAAAAAATAAGGTTATGCATTGGCTAAGGGTTAACAGACCTCTACCTGGGGAAGTGGATGGTTTGATCATCGGGGTTAGAAGGGTTAATTGGATAGGCAGTACCCTGAAACAACTGGGGGGTGAATGTATCATAATTAACTTTCAAGATCCAAGGGTGGTAGGACTGATCACGAGACCTGGTTGGAGCACTAGCAGTGGTGGGATTGGTATTGTGGACCTCACTTTCTTTTATCCAAGACCTGCGGACGCTCATTCTGGTGGGAATAACGAGCCAGGGAGATTCAGTTTCTTCCCTCTGGCAGAGATCAACCTTTTCCATGTTCCTCTCCCACAACTAAATGTCTGCTATGGACAACCATGTAATCCTCATGATGGGTTGGGAAATTTGAGGTGGGGATGTTGACGGAGACCGGTTGATCCTATTGTAAAGGGGGGCAATATGGCTAGGGAGAATTACCCAGAGAAATCACTGGCAATAACAAGGGATGTAACACCAAGTACAAATAGAGCGACCATCAATAGGGAATGTGGAAATTTGAAAAGGGATAGCATGGTATGTTCGGGAAATATGGTGGGTGAATCAAAGCTTTTATTAGATACGGGTGTCACTGAGGGCAGGGTTGGTAATTGTGTGAACACTGTTATGGAAGAGGAATGTAACTGCGTGAGCATGCCAAACCACGTGTCTATGCCAGCCATCAATGTGGGGAGCTGTAATAGCAATACCACGGGGAGGTTCCTTTCGTGGAATATCGCAGGGCTGTGTACTAGATTGTTTTCACAAATTTGGATAGATTTTGTCAACGGGTTTGAAATGTGTTTATTCCAGGAGACATGGGCTTGCGACCCAATTTTCCTCCCAGGCTATTTAAATTTTTGTATACCAGCGAGTAGAGGCCCAAGGGGCAGACCTATGGGAGGTTTAACAGTTTGGATCAAGCAAACTTTACAAGTTAAAATAAAAGTGCTTGACCTGGGTTGCAAGGATATACAATTGCTCAGAATATCACCAGACAAGGGGCGTGTGATAGACATATACAACATCTATGCTAGGGGTATGAGTGCTGGGAAATCCCCTACCCTAGAGGCTCTATCCTCCTTTCTAGAATCGCAGTCCCTTGGAAATAGAGTGGTTATGGCTGGCGACTTTAATAGGACCTTCGAGCCGTTAGAAAATACTGAACATCCACTAGGGCAGGAGGAAGATGTCCAATGGGGTGTCCCAAACCTGAATCTTGTACCAGTCAAGCGGTGGACAAAAGATATCTTGCTATTGAACGCGTTATGTATGGAATATGGCTTGAGGGCCCTCAATGGAAGGACAAAGAGCGACCAGGGAGGCAATTGTACATTTGACAATGGTCACAGTAAAAGCAGAATAGACTATGTCATTTGTAGCCTTAATTTATGGTGTGGGGTGGGTGATATGGAAATTAAGGATAGATTAGAAAGTGATCATAATCCCCTTTGTGTCACCCATTCCTGGTGGAGGGTCATGCCAGATGATCCAGAGACGCGTAGCGAAGTTGTACCGGTTATGGCCAATGATACACGAAGAGTTAAATGGCCAAATGTGTTGGCAAATGTGTCTTCAATGAATTACATAGACTCGGAGGTGGATAAAGCAATCGCAGCCCTGGAGATAATAAACCCCGTAATACCTGGTTCCTCTTTAATAACAGCTATACACGATACGTTTTTTTCTCTTATAAAACCACACTTTACTAGATTAAATAAGGTAAATAGAAAAGTCCCAGTTAAAATGGCGAGGTGGTTTAACGAACAGTGCAGGTCAGCCAGATTGGAATTGGGTAGGGCACTTAAGAGTAGAGACAAGGGTTTGATTAGTATAGCAAGGAAACACTACAATGTTAGTATACGCAAGGCTAAGAAAAAGTGGGATGAGGAATATTGGGAAGAGTTGCTCGAAGCTTCTGGGTCAAGAAATTCTAGACTTTTTTGGCAAATTGTGAAGTGGGGCAGAGGTGGTACCCCCAACAGTGCAGATAACAATGTTAATGCGGCATCATGGGTTGAGTATTTTAAACCCCAGTACGCAGAAAACAAGGGCATTGTGGCAATAGAACCTATTCCAGTGGTATTTTGCAAGGGAAACCTGTTTTCATATAAAGAAGCAGAATTGGTAATCTCTACCCTACAAGGGGGAAAAGCACCAGGCTTAGATGGGATTCCCTCAGACATTTTTAAGCACGATAAGGTACGGTGGGCTAGGTATGTAACCTCACTGGGGAATGCTCTAGCTAAAGGGGCTGAAATCCCAGAAATATGGAAGGGGGCAATAATTATACCGATACACAAGAAGGGTGATCGGTCACTCCCGGCCAATTACAGGCCGATAAGTTTGATTGCCACTATTCAAAAAGTGGTTGGGAAGATGGTGGTCAACAAACTTATGGATTGGGTAGACGAGAACAATGCCCTCTCCCCCTATCAGGCAGGCTTTAGGCGGGCAACCAGCACGGTTGATCAAATATTTTGATTTACCATGCTGCGGTGGGGGACTGTACTCCTTGGCGAGGGCAACCTTTATGTCGCATTTGTAGACTTGAGGGCTGCCTTCGACCTGGTGCCAAGGAGTAAGCTTTGGGCAGTCCTGAAAAAAGCAGGGGTCCCACTCGAGTTGCTTACTCTAATAATGCGTCTTCACGAAAGCAACTTCGCCAAAGTCCAGTGGGGGAGTAATGGGGAATGTACCGATAATTTTCCTGTTGGACGGGGTGTACGACAGGGATGTGCAATGGCACCCCTGCTCTTCTCCCTGTTCATCAATGGTATCGTGGATAGGATGTTGGATGCAAGTGTGGATGCACCATCGCTAGCGGGCATCAGGGTCCCTATCCTGATGTTCGCTGACGATACCCTTATTGTATCCAAAACCCCTGCGGGACTCCAGCGCGCGCTGTATATATTTGATATGTTTTGCGGGGAACATGGTCTCGAAGTTAATGTTAGTAAAACAAAGCTGATGGTTTTTGGTCAAAGGCGCCGATCCCAACCAAGGGTATCTCTGAATAATATCAAGCTTGAGGTAGTAAATGTTTTTACCTACCTAGGGGTAGAGATCTCAAGCAAGCCAGGTTGGTCACGACATATTGAGAAGGCGGTACTGCGTCACCAGCAGATTTCAGGGGCGCTCCGGGCAGAACAAGTGAAATCAAAAATTCGGCCTGTAAAACCGGTCCTAATGGTATATGATGCTAAAGCCTTGGGTGCAGCCCTGTATGGGGCAGAAGTATGGGGTTTTGAGAGGCTCCCCGCCCTACAAATATCAGAGAATAGGTTCTTGAGGGGAATAACGAGTCTCCCCCAGAGTACACCATTAATACCACTTGGTTTGGACCTAGGGAGGAGACTGGTTAGTGACCGCGCCCGACTAAGGCCTATCCTTTATTGGAGACGACTGTGGACGACCCCAGAGATCAGACACTATGCTGATGGGTTTCTAGCCCTAGTTAAATCAGATATATTCCACAAAATATCATGGTTGAAGACGCTCAGGGTGGTTCTTGTTGAGCTCGGTCTCTCCAACCTTTGGGAAAATCCAGTTGGGGAAGTATTCCCAAGTAAAAACATCATTAAGGCCATATATTGGGATTATATAGAACATAAGCTCTGGAGGAGTACACATGCAGAAACAATGGGGGGTAGATTTATGGAAATAAAAACGAGACCTGTACTAGAACAGTATTGGGACAGTATAACTGTCCCGATAGATAGGAAGTTGTTTTTTCAATTAAGGTCAGGTTCGCTCCCACTGAGGTCATTGACGGGCAGATGGAGAAGTACTAATAGCTTGTGTTGCCCGGCATGTGGTGCCCTAAATGAAAGCATTATACACTTCTTATTTCTGTGTAAGGCCTATGCAAACCCAAGGAGAGTATGGCTAGCCCCAGTCTGTAGAAACCTTGGGGTATTAAGTGGTGTCGAGGGTATGAGAATCATTTGTACCTCCACCGAAATGCCTATAGTGCTGGGAACAGCAAAATACTTGGGGTGGGCATGGTCCATCAGGAGGAGGGTTCTATCTTCCAATATGCACTAAATTTTACATTAATTTTAAAAATTCTTTTTGAAAAAGCTTGCACAAATTGTTTAAAATATATTTTATGTAATATGAATTTTAATTATAATGTATTTTAATTATAATGTATTTTAAAATGTATGAATTTCGAAATGTATGTTTGTGCTTTTATGAGTGTACAACTCGAATAAAGCTTTTTCAATCAATCACAAAAACAGAACAATGAGTCCGAATCAAAGCTCCGACCATAGTTTAGATACTTTACCACATTTATGAAAAAACAAGGGTCTTCCAATTGGTGTCTAACTTTTCACCAAACATTAGGAATGATGTGAAAAAACGAATTTCATAAAAGAAATAGCACCGCATTCCCGCTCTATGATTAAACCTGTCTTCAGACTGTACTTTCAACAAGCATAGGCAATAGGTCTGACTTTGGTTTTAATTAAAGTGCCTCTTCCTTGATTTGCATTTTGTTTGTGTCATTTTGTGGATTGCTTTGTGAGTGAATTCGAAAATGAGTCACTGGGCGAGAGCACTGG
This sequence comes from Lissotriton helveticus, assembly GCF_964261635.1. Lineage (NCBI taxonomy): Eukaryota > Metazoa > Chordata > Amphibia > Caudata > Salamandridae > Lissotriton > Lissotriton helveticus. The sequence continues at coordinate 1,399,498,618 of NC_136061.1, read as the reverse complement.
TTCTGGGGGGAATGATGCAGTGAGTGGAACAGGTCACCCTTCGAGACCCATAGAATCAAGTACACCTTTGTCAGCCACTGCAGATTCTTCTAGAGGTCATGGGGAGCCGAGAGCAGCGAGATCAGGGTATTTGGCCAATTCACGGTCCGATTTGAGGTTGTGGAAACCCCAGTGAGAGGTCCTAGTGGAAGGGTGACGCGAGGAAACAGTGATCAGGGAGTTTTGGGGAGTTCATTTGTTTCACGGAACACAATGGAAGAGAATCAGTGTGGAGATCAGAGTAGTGAGAGTGGAGAGTCGAATAGAGCATCAAGTCGAGGAACAATCAAGGCTGCCATAAGGGCCTAGGTGCGGGACGTGATAAGGTTAAAAGCAGAAGTAGATGAGATAATCAGTGTAAGTTTGCCTCTAGAAAGAGTGGAACTCTATGAGCCAGGTGAGTTGCTGTTTGTGGCGAAGGATGTAACTCGTAAGGCAAGGAAAGCACATGAGAAATTGTCTGATTTTGCACAGAGGTATGATGTGGATTTGTCCAAAACAAAAATGCTACAGGGAAACCACAGGCTAAATTTACAGTGATCAGGAATTAGAAGAGAAAAGGGCCATTGGCCTGAAAACGCACATTCAAGAATTGATTATAGGGATCCGTGCATGGAGCATGCTTGATAAATGGGAAGAAAGATGGTCTAAAAAGAAGAGCGTCAAAAAGGGTATAGGAGAAACACCACCTCCAGGAGGGGGGACTGTAGGGGTAGAGGCTTATCCTTTGCAGGAAGTACCCAGTGGAGGGGATGTGCATGTGCCATGGAGTAGAGGTGATTTGGCTGGGTTTACCAATGATTTTCCTTGGCTGAGGAAAAAACCTGTTGAGTGGTACAAGCAGGTTGATCGATTTGTCAACATTTCTAAAGTACTGTGGATTGATTTGAATACATTGTTTAACATTGTAGTACCAAGTGATTTGTGGTCAGCATGTAAAATTGCTGTCGACTGGCCATCTTTGGAACCAGAGCGAGAATCTGTTACCCATGGTCCTTCACCTTTGGTCATGAAAAAGTTTGAGCAGGTAATCACATGGTTGCAATCCAAAATTTCACCACAAGACAATGAATGGTTAAGATAGACAGAACTGTTCGGGAACCAAAGGAAACTGTGCATGCTTACTATGAGAGGCTCTTACAAGCCTTCAAGCAGTACAGTGGATTAGATACTCTCGACCCAAATGATATGGGAGAGTTTGTCTATAAATTTGTTCTAGCTTTAGGACCAGACGTTAGCTGTATGATCCAACAGCATTTGATCTGCTAGCAGAATAAAACCGTGGATGAGATTCTACGGTATGCCAGGTATTGTAGGATTGAAGAGAACTCTAAACATAGGAAGCTCAAGGATAAGTTGATGCTGGTCCAAATGTAGAATGCCGACAAGACAGATCAAAAACAGTCAGGGGTTGGAACATTAGGAAGAAGACAGGGAAACCATCAAGAAGGGACTCAGAATGTGGCGGGTCAAGGAAGAGGGAACTCCATTGATCCTAAGACTGGAATGGATGTTGCCACATTACAGAAAACCACTGCATGTCATAATTGTCACAAGATCAGGCATTGGTAGTGCGAGTGTAGGTCTAATCCAGCTAATCAGATTCTAGGGGAGGAAGAGGTCCAGGTACCTGAGGTCATCTATACAGTGACGAGACCCAGATATATGCAGGGGGGGCACTAAGTCCGCAAGTGCAAGTTTCCCAGCCACCGAGGATTCCACAGGGAAATCAAACTTACCAGCAGATGCCTTTTATCGAGACTTTTGATGAGCTCAATCCAGACCCGTTACAATGGCGGCGCCTGAAAGAACTGAAGACTGTACCCTTGAAGCAGTCTTGGAGGTAGACCAGAGAGGACCGCATGTAGAGGCGGATGTTGACGGTCATCCCTCCACCTTTTTGGTTGATACTGGGGCTACCCGTTCTACTGTGAGATCTGCAGTAGTTCCCAACCTACCCCTCTCGGGACAATCAATCTAAGTTGTAGGAGTGGCAACTAAGAAAATGACTAATCCATTGACTGAGGCAATACCTGTGAGAATAGCGACTTTTCATGATTGACACTAATTTGTGGTATATGACTCAAGTCCGGTCTGATTGTTGGGTAGTGATCGTTTCTGTAAATTGAACTGCACCATCCATTGTACACCCAAGGGAGTAGAATTACACACTAACGATGATGAGGCTGCATTCAAAGTGGCAAATCAGAATCTGTGTACAGAGATGTTCCCTATGTTGACAGTTGAGGAACTCCCACTCGACTTGAGGGACTCTGTCTCTTTGGAAGTATGGGATTTCACAGGAGAAGAGGGAGGATTGATCAAAGGGGTTGAGCCAGTGAAGATCCAAATTAAGCCAAATGCTGAGTTCCCGAGAACACCCCAGTACAATCTGTCACAGGAAACTGTTGCCGGAATCAAGCCTGTGATTGAATCTATGATCAAACAAGGAATTCTGAAGTTGATAATGGGAAGTCCATGTAACTAGCCCATTATGGGTCTGCAGAAGCCAAGTGGGAAGTATAGAATCGTGCAGGATTTGTGAAAGGTCAACACAATTGTAGTCCCATGTGTCCAGTGGAACCGAATCCATCAGTGATACTGTTCCAAATCCCATGCAAAGCTGAGTGGCTCACAGTGATCGATTTGTGTCAGGCATTCTTTTCGATACCGTTACATGAGGAGAGCCAGTTTTTATTTGCTTTCCGTCTGTAAGACCGTGTGTTAACATGGTGCCATGTCCCTTAAGGGTATTCAGAAAGCCCTTCGATCTTTAACCAGCCTTTGAAGAAGAATCTTGAGAGTCTCGTACTGCCACAGAACTCAGTTCTCGTGCAGTATATTGATGACCTCTTGATTGCGTCAAAAACGGAGGATGCTTGTAGGATCAATACTGTTGCTTTACTGAATCATCTATCAGAAAATGGACACCAGGTATCCCCAAACAAGTTACAATATTGCCTAACTGAGGTTGGTTATTTGGGTCACCGAATCAAAAAAGGCAAGAGAAAGGTGTCACCAGATCGAATTGAGGTAATCATGAATATGACTGTGCCTACCACTCAGAAGGAAGACAGCATGTTTCTGGGGATGGTCGGGTACTGTCGTCAATGTATCCCCAATTTTGCCTTAAAGGCGAAGCCTTTACAAAGGCTGATGCACAAGGATGTGAGCGATCCGGTGCCGTGGGATCATGACTGTCTGATTGCGTTCTTGGAGTTGAGAGAGGGCCTGTGTCGTGCTCTTGCCCTAGGGATGCCTCACTACAACAAATCCTTTTCCTTGTTCTGTTATGAGCGAAAAGGTTGTGCATTGTCAGTTCTTGCTCAAAGTCATAGAGGTGTCCGTAGACCAGTTGCCTATTTCTCAGCTACTCTAGATCCAGTAGCTTCAGCGTTGCCAGGATGTCTCAAATCCGTTGCTGCAACCGGTGTCAGCATTGAGAGATGTGAGAGCCGAGAGCCTTGTTATGGGTCATCCACTTACGGGTTTTGTTCCACATTCAGTTGAGCTCCTGATGACGAGATCTAAGACACAACACATGACGAATAACAGACTCACACATTATGAGCAGGTTATACTTGCCTCTGAGAATGTGACTCTGAAACGATATTCTGTGCTGAACCCTGCTACTTTGATGTCTTTGCCAATACGGTCGCTAGCCAAGCATCACGCAGAGATACACGACCTCATTAACGATTAATCTCCCGATATTTTTTTTCTCACGGAAACTTGGATGAGTGATGACATGACGGCCATTCCGAACCTGGCTTTACCCTCTGATTACTCGATCTCCATGGTTAATAGAGCCACAAGAGGAGGCGTATTGCTGTGATTACAAGGTCGGATTATTCTTGCCTCTTTGAGAAGGTTAACATGGAAGGTGGGGAATGTGCTCATTTTAGCATTTCTGTTAATGCGCACTTTACCTTCTCAGGACTGCTAATATATAGACGTCCTGGACCCGCTTCTGGGTTTAAAGATACTTTCCTGGAGATAGTTGGAGCGTTCGCTGTGGGATCAGCGAATTTTAGTGTATTTGGTGACCTTAACCTTCATTTCGAGTTAGAAAATGACCCGACCATTCGTGCCCTGACTGCGGACTTAGCCGCCTTCGAACTTCTTCAAATAGTCAAGAGTTCCACACATATAGGAGGTCATTTGTTGGACCCGATTTTTACCAATATCCAGATGCCCAACACTACGGCGCCTACGCCTATAGCTTGGTCGGACCACTTTATGGTTGATATGACCTTCTTTATTCCTGCATCTTCATCCTGTACTACTCAACGCTCAGTCCTTAAAAGACCTTGGCGTAAGCTTCGTTTAGAAGACTTTCACGCATTGCTAAGATCAGACCCTTTAGGTCCAGTTAATAACATTGAGACAGGATATGATGCCTTTTGTACATGGCTCACTCGGGCACTGGATATACCTATACCAGCCACTTGGGTTAAAGGATGCACGCAGGGTGCCAATCCTTGGTATACCGATACCTTAGCAGCCCTGAAAAAGATCTGTAAAAGGCATGAACGTGAGTGGAGGAAAGATTATTCTTCTGCGAAAAAAGCCCATTATTTAACAGAGCTTAAAGCCTACCGTAGGGCTATATGTAGGACTAGGGCGGAGTATTATGCCGCCGAGATAAAATTAAGTTCTAACCCAGCTAAAGTCATTTTTAAGATTCTTAAGGAGCTGAATACAAAAAAAGCGTCAAATCTTATTCCTACGTCTGCAGCCCAGTGTGAGGAATTAGCATCTTTTTTCGTGGAAAAGATTAGAGGTATTTATCAATCCTTTGTTCCTCGGGAACTGCCTGACCTCATTCCCTCTACGAGGCTCCGTCCAGCTTTTCAACTATCTGTCATCCCTGAAATTTCTTGGGAGGAATTTGACAAGTTAACTTTGCGCATTAAGTCCGGCTCTCCGGCTGATCCTCTCAAGCCGGCTCACCTTAGGGATTCCTCTCTGTGTTGTCTGCCCCCGTTATATAACCTCATTAACGCCTCTTTTTCTACAGCTATTGTTCCAGCAAAATGGAAGCAGGCATGGGTCTCTCCCATACTAAAAAAACCTTCCTTAGACCCTTTGAAGCCTGAAAGTTTCAGACCTATTTCCCTTCTTCCCTGGGCTGCTAAGATTGCGGAGTCCCATGTTAACTCAATCCTTACCAACGTATTGAGTGCCAATAAGATTCTGGATGAAACGCAACATGGGTTCCGCGCAGGGCACAGTACAGAGACGGCTCTCCTGGCCATGACGGTACACCTTCGGTCTACTCTTGACCTTGGTCAAACGGCGGCACTGATCCTATTGGATCTGAGTGCCGCCTTTGACACCGTCTCTCATCCAATTTTGCTTCAAAGGCTTGAGGAGACAGGGATCACTGATAAATCCCTGGCTTGGTTTAGATCCTTTCTGACAGAGAGGTCATTCCGCGTTTCCGCCCCTCCCTTTCTTTCTCAGGCGCATGCCATTGAGCAAGGTGTTCCTCAAGGCTTGGCATTGAGCCCCACCTTGTTCAGTCTTTATGTTCAACCACTAGCTGCGGTCGCCAAAAAATGGGACCTTACCATCGTCTCATACGCGGACGATACGCAGCTGGTGGTGGCCCTTACGGAGGGTTTGGACTCTGATCTTGTTAGATTCAAGGCGGGTCTGACCGATGTGTCAGAATGGATGACTTCTAACTGTTTACAGTTGAATGCCTCTAAGACCGAGGTGTTATTGGTTGGTAAGAACACTCACCTTTGGGGAGATCACTGGTGGCCAACTACCTTGGGCAAAGCTCCAACGCCTAAGACAGAAGTTAAGAATTTGGGCGTCTGGCTTGACTCCTCCCTTAACTTCTGCACTCATACCAAAAAGGTTGCCGCCACTTGTTTTGGCATTCTGCGCAGTCTTAGACCTGTACTAAAATTCTTTGACTCGGCTACTAGGCAGCTAATTGTCCAGTCTATGGTTTTGTCTAGACTGGACTATGCTTGCTCTCTGCTGCTAGGTGCTAATCAAGCGGAAATTGTTCGACTGCAACGCATTCAAAATGCGGCGGCCAGTGCCTTAGTTGGCCTTCCCCGGTTTAGCTCCGCCTCGGCTACCATTCGGAGGCTTCATTGGCTCCCGGTAGACCAGCGAATACAATTTAAGACCCTATGTATGTCATTTAAAATCTTGAGATTCTCCACCCCTCAAATGCTTGGCTCCTTGTTGAATCTGTATGTTCCCACGCGGATTCTACACTCGGCAGGCAAAAATCTAGCTAAAGTGCCTAGGATCAAACGTAGTCGTGCTGGCGGGCGTTCCTTCCGCTTCTTAGCGGCTAAGCTTTGGAATACCCTACCAGACCACATTCATGAAATGGAAGGGCTGCTTGAATTTAGGGAATTAGTTAAGACCCATCTTTTTCCGCTTGGATAATTTTCTGTTCCTGCTGTACTGTCTCTCAGCCTTCTTCTTTTATCTGGAACTACCGCCGGGACGCCCCTTCGCTGGGGCAGCTGAGCGCTTTATAAATTTATGTAACATAACATAACATAACATAACATAACATAACATAACAGGTGATGAAGATTGTGAGGACCATGACTGTCTCAATGTGACTGAACTCTGCACCACACTGAGACCTGACATTGTGGATAAACCTCTGCCCAAGTCTGATGAAATCTTTTTCCTAGATGGTTCATGCTTAAGAGACAATGTGGGTCACCTGAGAGCAGCATTTGCTGTATGTACCATTTCTGGAGTTGTGGAAGCTGCCTACTTACAGGGAGTATACTCCGCACAAGTAGCTGAAATCATTGCTTTGACTCGTGCTTGTTTGGTTGCTGACCAAATCCGAGTCACCATCTACACCGAGAGCCAGTACGGGTTCGTTGGGGTTAATGACTTAGGACAGCTATGTCACAGAGAGGATTCTTCACATCATTAGGATCTCCTATCAAGAACAGGGAATATGTGAGACAGTTGTTGGAAGCTTTGCTGCATCAACGAGAAATTACTGTGGTAAAATGTGCAGCCCATGGGAGGGGAAATCACTTTGTGTCCCTGGGAAATAGATACGTGGATGAAGTTGCACGGTTTTGCGCTGAACAAGGGTGCATTTTCACTGGAGATTATACTGGAGAGAGCCCAGAGAGAACGGAGCTCAGCATGATGTTAGCCATGGCAGACACCTGGGATGAGCTCAAGCCTCTGCAGGGAGAGAGGTTTCAGAACAGGAAGAGGCTGCATGGGTTAGAGCAGGATGCGAGAAAATAAATTATGGCATTTGGGTTTCAAGTGATGGTCGAGCAGTGTTACCTGATGATTTGAGCCCTCTGGCAAGACAGATTCACGGAGCAGTGCACATTGGAAGGGATGCGAATGCTGGAAAAAAAACTGTGGTTGCATATAGTCACATTGGGAGGTCGGGGGCCTTTCAATCGAATACACCTTGACTTCATAGAAACGGCTAGGTGCAATGGCTTGAGGTCCATTCTGGTTGTGGTGAGTGTTTTCTCACGGTGGATGGAAGTGTACCCAACAAGATTTGATAGCCTCAAGTAGCAAAATTGTTGCTTAGGGAATTGATTCCATGGTTCGGTTTTCCAACTTTGGATAGAGGAACACACTTCCACAGCAAAATCATTAAGTTACTTTCTGCTGCTTTACATGTTGATCAAAGACTGCATTGTAGCTATCGACCAGAGGCTTCTGGTATTGTGGAACAGATTAACGAACTCTGAAAATGAGGATGGCAAAAGTGTGTTCGTCCATGTCACTGAAATGGCCTGATGCATTGCCGTTGGTGCTGATGAGTGTTTGTAGTATCCCTGATAGGAGAACTGGTCTTTCACCACACAAGATCATAATGGGGAGGGCGATGCGGTTACCAGCGGTGCCTTCACAGCCCTGATAAACATCACAGATGATTTGATCCTTGATTATTGCTGACGTCGTCCATTCTGTGTCTTACCAAGTTGAAGCTGCTACTGCCCTGACCTTGAGGGACCTCTGCCATGACCTGTGTCCGGGTGACTGGGTGTTAGTTCGCAAACAGGTAGAGTTGCCTTGACACCCGTTGGAGAGGCCCTTACCAGGTGATTTTGGTGACAAATACAGCGGTGAAGTGTGGAGGCTTGCCGTACTGGATTCATGCCTCCCATACTTGCAGAGTTTCCGAACCCCTAGAAGAAACAGCTCCTCTCGCAGAAGATAATTATTGTAATTTGCCCTTCTTTCCTTCCTCTTTCTTTTGGTACGTTCCGCCACCCCTCCTTTCCCTTGCTTCAGAGTGTCATCTTTTCAACAATAATCCAGCTGTGGCAGCAAGGCCACTTGAGAGGACAAGCTAAGCTATGGGGGTTGCTGACGAAGCTGGTTACTCACCAGAGCAAGCTGAGGGGTGTCACGCTACACAAGACCCAGGTGAAGTCAATAATACTGTCAGAGTTAAATTCCCAGAGCCAAGAGACTGTTTAAGATGGTTGAGCTGTAATGTGTCCCTATGACTTCATGGTTGATGAGGAAGGGTGGCAAGATGTGCATGAAGTGAAGCCCAAATGTCCCTAGGGCAGGATCCTGGGGAAAACAGGGTGTTATGGGTGTCAGAATGTTCAGAGCAAGCGGTTAAATCTCTCAGCCAATGAGCGTATCTAGGAATCCCCTTACCCTGCCAGTTCATGGTGAATCTCCTCTCACCCAGTGGGAGGGCCATTGCAATGATTTTGCAATAGGGTTTAGTTATATCTTTAACGTAGCCCAGTAAGGCCATAAAGGAAGACAAAGTCGGGTCAGTGGAGATCATCTCCAAGTTTTAGCCAATATGCGTATATTTGGGGGAAGATCAAGCCAGATATAGAAAGTTTGCCTCAGAGGAGCCGCATCGCCAGCAGTTTCATTCACTAAGCAGGCCAAAGTGGACCATTGAAATAGGAGTATAATATGTCCTGTAAAGGAATTTCAACTGAATAAGTCTTAGTTTACCACTGGAGGAAGCATTTTTAGCTTGCCCGCAGCTTTATGACCATTTAGGATCTGAGATATCCTGATCTAGTTCAGGTTCCCAGCCAGCTTTCAGATTCTGAGTGGCAGGCTATATGGGATTTATGGTACAATTATACATGCGTGTAAATAGTTTAGCTGAGCTAGGATTGGTTAGCATTATTGTAAAAATTGGCCATTCAGGCAGTTTGTCAGGAAAAGTTGAGTATAATTCTCTCATAAAACAGTAGAGACAATGATACAGTCAATTCATAGGATTAGCTACCTCATCAAATACGAACTCTGCAAATGCTAGGAACCATTTTTCTAGAAAGAGATCACCAACAGTGTACAGATCCCTAGTGGTTAGATGTTTAATTACCCCAAGGTAATTAGTCATTGCTTGCTTTGGATTCCGAATTACCAGGAGATGTGAGCAGTACGTCCCCTTGTGTTGCAGGTTTAGCCCATGCCCATGGTGCACACTTAACTGTATTTATCTCAGCATGGGGAAAAAGACTCTTGAATAGTTTTGGGGCACTCAGAGGTGTAGGGGAGAACAGGCCTGCCTACTGGTTATGATGAGTTGCCTGTCTGGATTTATGTAGCCAACAACAAGCAAATCGAGCTTATGACATTAAGTGGTATATTTCGAAGTTTGGGACATCAAAGCAGTCAGCCACGGCCTATCCTAATGCCAAGAGGAGCCACGCCCCTCATTTGTGCCCAAAAAGACGAATGTCAGGCTGAGCAAAGGTGAGCCTGACACAGACCCTTTATTTTCAGGTCAGGCAGCCTAGAGCTAGACATGCGCTAAATGCACAGGGTCTTGGCTGCCTGAGCTCAACTTTGCTGGGCTGAAGATGTCACAGCTCTTGTGGGTGTGAACACTTCATCCTGGCAAAGCACCTCAAGGCCCTCCCCCTTGTGACGAGGGGGGACGTTGCTGATTGCCTCAGACCTGGGCACTTCAGTTCTGAGCCCTGATGTGCCCAGGGCAGAGTGTCAATTACTGACACCTCATCACAGAGTAGGAGGGGTCAGCAACTCCCACTGACCCCATCCCACTCTGTGACGAGTAGGTACTGCTGCCTTCTGCCACCCCTCATTGACTGGAGTAAAGGCAGCAGTCCCCACCTTCCTCGGCTCTCCGAGGCAGAGCTGCACAGTAAGTGTGATTTGTTTTGGTAATTTTTGGTGTGTGCGTGCTTGCATGAATATTTGGGAGTGAGTTTTGTGAATAGATGTGTGTGTTGTGTGCGCATGTGTGAATGCATGAGTGTGAGTCAGTGTTTGTATGTGTTTGTGTGCTGTCCGCACCTCTCCCTGCTAAAAGTACCAGCCGCCACTAAAAGCCGCCCAGGTTATAAGGCATTATAGTCCACGCTATTTTGGGCTGCTCGCCAGTCCAAACCAGCATGTTCATAAGGTATCTGTGCTGCTCTCCCTATGTAACCTTAAAGTTGAGATGGTCAAAGCGCTATAAAAGGCCAATGGGTTAACTATTTTAACACAACAACATATATTTTTCCTTCAGCCTAGTGACATTCTACCGGTGGTACAGTACACTTTGCAAGAAAAGTCAAGAATATTCTAACACACATGTATACATAACAATACCTGTTTACTTTACAAAGTAAACATTTAAGTATTTCCAAATAGTCCAGTACCATGCAATGCACACAATACACATTGACTCTTAATTCTGAAGTTTAATGGGACCAAAGTTGGTCAAGCAACACAAAACACATTAAGTTTGTTTTATTTTGTACCATACTCTCTCTCTATAGGTAGCAGTTAGATTTTTCGCACCCCCTAGTCCTTTCATGACCTGATATTGGGCCAGCACTCGAAACATTGTTGCAGCACCTCTGGCACACTGTGCTTTGCTAATTATTTTTTACAAGCAGTGTCATGTTACTTATCCTAGTGAGGTCCTGTTTTTCAAATTAGCATTGTTTCGATTGATGCCTGCAGAACATTTTACTCTACTATAAAATTGTCAGCAGATAGTTTGCCAAAGTTATGTCCGAGCCTTAGAACTGTGTTTTTATGGTCTGGCTTGAACGCGCAGCAGGCGCCAGCCAATTATTTGAGCATCATTGGAGAGGTGCTTTAGTTTCGCCTACATGCTGGAAGCCAAGAGTACATATTTTGATTGGGCAGGAGTTGTGTGCTTCCACACAAAAAAGTGCTTGCCCTCAACACAGCTGTGATCATTTTGTTTCTTCATTCAGGTACCTGAGCTTCAACTCTTGGGGGCACACACATGAACATTGTAATGCTATTTAAGTGTCTTCGATAACTAGATAATTTATATTGGTTTTCGCTGGCAACAGCACAAATGGGAGGAGGGCAGTCATTAACCTACTTGGATGTTTAGGTATGGCTTGAAAGGGCAACTGTCACCTGACATTTTGACCTACTCCAGTATTCTACAGTTCTTCGCTTCCACACAAAAACATATCAACCTCCATGGTATTTTCTTGTAAGGCTTCACATGATCATATAACATTCCTTTAAAGACCGACCCATAGTGCTGAGGGAGATCATCTCATTTTGAGATTATTCAAGGCATGCATGACACTTGTCCCCGCCAGTGACACTATATTACGGGACGCTTGGGAACGAGGTTTAGGGCACCCAATTGATGACGCACAATGGTCCTTTTGCTGTACGCAGATTAAAGAAGTGTCTCTGAATAGCAGACATAAGTTGCTCCACTTTAGGTTTCTGTGGAGGGCTTATTCGACACCTGCCAAACTTAACTCCATCAACCCCTCAAAATCACACCTATGTCCCAAATACGGAGCGAATTATGCGAACTTTGCCCACATGACATGGACTTATGTAAAAATAGGGACCTATTGGAATGCATTGTATACTATCCTCACACTCATGACTGGCTTGGCCTTACACCCTCCCCCAGAGGTGGCCCTATTGGGGTATGTCCGTAATATTTCCAAACAGTTATGCAGATACACTTCCACTGCGCTACTACTGGCAAAAAGAGAAATAGCCTTACACTGGGGGAGTAAGTTCGTACCTACCACTAAGGCCTGGTTAAACAGCCTCATCTACTGCAACACAAATAGTGACTTATATGCAACTACACTACAGAGGACATCTAGACCCAAATATATTTGGGACCCCTTGAAGTCCTATTTACTAGAGATCGAGAATTCCACCACGTCACAATCGTCCCCGGGAATAGTTCCTACCGGAGTGGGATGAATTTTCCAGTCACTTCATAAACAGGAGAGCTTAAGACATACGATCTACAGAGTTGGTTACATGAATATATATAGTGATAGAGGGGTGTTATTTCAATTGGTGTAGAACCTGCCATACCGTGTATTATGCAGAATGTATTATAATCATTATACTCTGAACATGTACCTGATGCTTGTTTGAATATGACAAAATGGTAAATAAAGTAAAAAATAAAGAAAAAAGACCGACCCATTGGCATTGGCAGTGCTTGTTAGTACGTGGCACACAGCAGCAAGGCAACCTAGGTGGGTTGGTTGTGAGACTCTGCCTCCCCCTTCCCTCATAGCAGGTGTCACCTGCCAAAGATGGCTGATTTGAGAGAGGTAAGCCTAAATAGTAGCAAACCACGTGATAGGGCATTCGTAGCAGTAGAATCTTGCTGCTGCAGTCTAATCGGTGAACATTAATCACCAGTGCAGGCCTTCAGCACGATACAAGTAGCCCCTGAGCATCTGCAGATCATTTCATTGTGTCCATAGGCCATGCTCTTTCAAGAGGCATTCTGTTTGTTCGTTTGTATAGTACTTACCTAAACATTGCCTCTTGGGTTTTTTCTCTTTAGGTGGCCGGCAAGCCCACAGTCAAATCATCTGACTTACAACTCATATGGATGAGGCTGAGCCTCCCAAAGGAAGCTTTCGACACCATCTTAGCTGCTGGCCACTTTTCTGACCAAACAGAATGGATGAAGTTTCTGGCCCTTGCATGCTACTGCCTGGGAAAGGTAAACTTTTGTATTTAATTGTCACACATAAAACACTCCAGACCGCATACCAAGTCGTGGAAGGCTACACCGAATTCATTTATTGATCTATGGATTTGTGAAACTGATATCAGCAAGCTGTGTTTTTTTTTTTTAATTCCTGCATGCACCACGGTGAGAGGAGCCATGCTACCCCAGTTCCAGTTGCGAGGAGCCATGCTACCCCAGTTCCAGTCATAGAAAAATGTGGCTATTGCCTGACAGGCCAGTTTATCTGACAAACACGGTGGGGTGGAAAGCTCTCAAACACGTCAGACATTGATAAGAATACTGTGGACAGAATAAAGAGGGACTTAATATCTAAGGGTAAATACATATAGAGAAGTATAGAGTTACTATTCCTAACTCCACAATTACCTACCTCGGAGATATATATTTTGCCAAGGTAAAACATATGCAGAGTTAAGTTTAGAAAATATGCACTTATTTACTTGCTGATGATGGTTTCGATAATTTGTCTTCAATCTTTTGTGAGTGCCATATATTTTGATTTCGATATTTAGGGTGCACACCATGTGAGATTGACCCCTTATTCACATTTGTCATCAGCGATGCAGAATATTTTCTTTGAATACGTGTCAGTCTCTTCTAATTCTGATCTGAGTAGATGCAGTGCTCGTCCAAGTAAATTCAGATGTACATGTGGAAACCTGCTCTATGTGCAAGTTTCCAAAAGCGCTTCTGGGAATGTCATGTCACTTTTTGTGAAGGCTCTTATTCCCCATTGACATGTGCAGTTTTTTCTCCATCGGGCAAACATTTTTACCCATAGATAAAACAATCTCTCTCACCCACCAAAATCTCAGGGTAATGTATTTCCTTTCGTGTTTTAGAGAAGGAGTTACTCCAGCTATTAGCTGGAGTAAAATCTCTTACCATTTCCACGGTGGAAAGGGGGCGGACCAGAGTTAAAGGATGCCCACAAAAGTAAATGGTCACAGGCATGCCGAACTTTCAGGAAAGCCATACCTTCAATTGTCCACTTCTCATCCCTTGAGTGGGATTTACTACTGCCTATTTCTCTACATTCGCGGTGGAGAAATCCGCATGGGCAAATGTATAAACACCTGCCAGGAATCCCTTTGTGAATTACTGGCAAACGTAAGAAGGGTGAAGTCAGTCGTAAACGTACGTATGCAACGAAATGTACCTTTGTGTGTCGAGGCCCTGGTATTAACAATTTACGTAAAGTATGAATTTTCTTGCCTCTGAAACGTTGTTTACATTTTAGCAGAGTCTTCAAAGGTCGCTTGCAATAAATCTGTCTAATGGTCAATTAACAGCTGCTGATTATTGAAATGGATGTCTTGTTAGGACAGTAAGTCATTTAATACTGAAATTGTAAAACGCATGGCCAGTGTACATCTTGCCTGGTAAAGTGCTTTATTATATGAATGGGATTTTTTTCTACCAACTTCACCAACAAAAACTGCAGATGCAAATTGGAAGTGCACATAGTCTAAACTCAATCCCCGAGGCATGGTACATGGTTTCCTCTATTATTCAACCAGTAGCAAAGCTGGAATTTTAGAGACCCTTACTGTACTACAGGAGCAACCCGGTTCAACATGCTCTTTGAATGCGGGCAAGTGGAAACCACCATGTGGAAGCAGCAGAAACACACACCAAATGCAGTTTTAATGCATTTTAACTGATGGCATTCAGTATTTCATTGAAGTCTTAAGGCTGTATCCATCCCCAATGGTCAAGCTTACCACATCAAAGAGCAGCGGAAAATATTTCCATCTGGGCAATCAAAACTTTGCTTTACTGCAGAAGTAGTAGTCAGCTGCCCATCTGATACTTTTACTGCAGCCAGACAAGACCCTTGGATCCTTACATTCCATGGACCCACTGTTATTCCAGAGTCAGCCAAACTTGAAACAAGAAGCGGTGGTGCCATCTAGAATGCCCGCACAAGAGAAACTGCAAACATTGCCGTATTGAGTCACCAACTACAAGTGTACCAGAGACAAGAACCAGCCACAGCTAACTAGAATATTCACAGCATTCCCATTAGTACCAATTTTCCAAACTGTCACTTTTGCCCGGATGTGGAAGGACCAGGCCTTTTAAAGACGGCTACCCTGGCACCATTTCAACTTCCTCCGCAGAAAAGTTACTGACCGTTAACTGATGGTCAAGCACAAGTGCATGGATCAGTAAAGCCAAAGAAGCACAAATGCCTAGTAGGATTCCAAGTGGTGATCCAAAGCATCAGTGTAAGTAAGATAGACCTATGTATAACCACAATCTTTTTCTGAGTGAATATCAACATTAAAGTTATTTTATTCCCAACTACTTATCGCTCAAGGGGTTGTAATTTTTGTAATTGTAATTACATTTATATAGTGCTTACTACCCCTGATGATCCGTTGAAGTGCTTTACGCTGCTACGGAACCCAAGGTTAGTGTTTATTCCAGTGTTGTTAGTTATTGTTTGATATAGGGATTAGTCTTGCACACTCATGTAAGCCATTCCATGCATTCACTCTAGTTTCTATGGGGTACATTGAACTAAAATGAATTAGAAGAAATGAGTAGTGGGCCAGTGCAGGTATGTGAGCTCATAAAGATAGTTTGAGGTTAATAGGAGCACCAGAGGCGATTGGTTATTGTTAGCTTTCAACGCATGTTTTTTTAGGGAATGATAGGTTGTAATATTTGAACTGAGTGGGGAAATTGTATTACATTAAAGATTAAGGCAAAAACGCATGTGCTCAGAAAAGGTTGCGCTCATAGAGAGGAGGCTCAGAAAGGGTGGAAAGAAGAAGAGTCCAGATTTTTTTGTGTTAAAATGTTTTTATTAAATGTATTTTTCACATATAATAATTTTCACATATAATAAACACTATACAGAGAAGAACACAAAACTGTGCATTTTAAATCGCATTACAAATACAAGGAATATAAACATCCATTGGCATCCAAATATAATACTTATATCAAAACTATTGCATAACAAGAGATAAATAATAATAAAAACAAAAAAGGGTCGACATTGAATGTGTATTGACTAATGAAGACTACAACACATGCTTTAAATTGAAGAACATGCAATAATATATGAATCAAGGCTAGACCACATGTTAGACCTGGAAGTAGATAAATCATTAGGAGTACGTGGACATGAGCATTGCCCACGTCTAAGAAACATAATCCATTCCAACCAAGCATTAACTGAAAGTAATGTAGCATCTTTCCAATTAGAAGTAACAGATTTGAGTATAGTATAAATAAGGAAGTCCAAAAGTTTACAATCCATAGGAGATAATGTAGACTTAAGGAAAGAGGATTTAAAGATTAGAACAGGGAAAGATAAAGGTGTTTGGATCTTAAGGATCCGAGTTATAATATTCCATATGTCTGACAAGAACTGATAAATAATTGGACAGTTGTAGAATAAATGGTGTAAATCTCCAGTAGTAGAATTACAATGCCAACAGTTTGGAGTGTCTAATAATTTAGCTTTAAATAATTTGACCGGAGACCAAAAGCATTGGTAAAGCAGATCAATATTAGTTTGTATGAGAGTAGCCGGGAGATAGCTAGCAGTGTTGGGCTTCTAAACATCCTTCCAGGACACATTAGAGTTGAAAATGTATGTATGGTGACCATTTCCCAGTAAGATGTGTGAAGGAGGAAATAGAAATAGAAAGTTTTTTATAAACATTAGAGGCTATGTGTCCTGTATGACTGAATACATTAATTCAAAACTCCATACAAGAGGATTGAGACATGGGAAGCCGTTGTGGATATGCATTAAGAACAGTGTTACATAGTAATGTATATTTGGAAAAGTCAGATAAATGTAAATTATATTTAGCTTGAAGATCATCAAATGAGTCAAACATATCATCTTGACATGTATCAGCAACAAAGAAAATACCAGCAGGGATCCATAAATTCCAAAAAGAAATATGTTTACGATATTGGAGTTTGGGATTGAACCACAGAGAACATTTCTTAGTAGATGTAATGGCAATAAATAATTTTCCATCAAATGATAAAAGGGCAAGCTTAGAGTTTGCAATAATGGGCTAACGTTTGCCAAAGGAACTATTGGCCATAGTAAGGAATGCAGGTAATGGGTATGGTGCCAAAATATTCCTCTCCAGAATAAGCCATTTGGGTGCATTAGTAAGAGAAATATTATGCAACAATAACAAACATTGTTCCTCAAGAAATGCAAAATTATATTTTTTTAATCTGGAAGACCAACCCCTCCATCACATTTGGGCAATTGCAATTCTTTAAGACTAATGCAGGTTTATTATTCCAGATGAACTTAGTAAATAGTTTATGTAGTGAAACATAAAAAGTAGAGGGAACAGAAAGGGGTAGCATGGAAAACGTCCCCACCAATTTAAATGGAGATTAGACCATCTAACCAGTTTCTCTTTGGTACTAGCTAAAATTGTGGAACAATTGGTCTCAACTGGAATTTTAACCAAATCAGTACATTTTATGCCTAGATATTAGAGTCTTTTTGGAGACCACACCATATCGGTATTTGTCAACAATGTAGAATTACAAAAACCATTTAATGGAAAAAAACTCTGTTTTATCAGTATTCGGGGAATATCCAGAGACCTCAGCATATTTATGAATGATATTGAGAATAATAGGTACGAAGGTAAGGGGATCATTAACATATAATAACACATCATCAGCGTATGCAGAAATTTTAAAGTTAGTATTTTTCAAAATAACACCTGTATAATTATCACTAATGCAGAGAGAACACAAGAGGGGTTCTATGGCAATAAGAAATAGCAAAGGAGATAATGGACACCCTTGACGTGTACCTCTATATAAACGGAATGGAGAAGAACAAGCACCATTGACACAAATGTAGACTGAAAGTGCTGAGTACAATGCTTTAATCATATTGCTAAAAATAGGCTCAAATCGAAAAAACTTCCAAAGTATTAAATAAAAATTGCCAGCTTACCTTATCAAACGCCTTTTCCGCATCCACGAATAATAATTCCTAGGCAACCAAATACCTATAAAGGATAAGGTTTCACACAGACAACTGATAAACAAAGCCTCAGTATACTAACATGAAAGAGATTACAAAAAAAAATTTTTTTTATTTGTTATTTTATTTGTTATTGTTATTGTACATGAAAAATTATTTATTAAAACAAAGACAACATCGACATACAATTATACAAAATGACACGTATTTCAATAATACATTGAAAGACATATATTTCTAAGGATAAAAAACTTTGGAAGTTTTTCGATTTGGGCCTATTTTTAGCAATATGAGGTATGTATACAATTATTTATTCTCATGCGCCATAGTAGAAATTGTAACTCCTCGAATATAAGCTTTAAAAGCATCCCATTGGATAATTTTGGAGGTATCACATGGATTATTATTAAAAAAATATTAACTAATGGCCAAGGCATTTTGTTTAGAATTAGTTGGATTAAGAACTACGTCAGAGTTCATTCTCCATCTTTTATTAGGAGTAGGAAAGTCAGAAATACATAAGGAAAAAGAAATTAGGGGATGATCAGAAACTGTAATAGGGTGTTAACAGACTCACTAATCATGTGGCATAAAATATGTGAAGTCAATAAGTAATCATTCCTAGAAAAAGAATGGGCATTAGAATAAAAAGTAAATTATTTGTCTGTAGGATGTTCTAATCTCCAGAAATCAATCAACTTGGGGCCATATGTAGGTGGCCAAATACCGGTCGGTAACACCGAAATTGGCTCCTTTTCGGCATTACCGACTGGTATTTAGCCATGTGAGATGTACGTAACACCGAATGTAATTGTAAATAACGAATCGGTAAAAAATTACCGATTCCTTATTTACCGATTTGAAATTACCGAAACAATGAATACCGAATCGGAATTACCGAATCGGTAAAACCTCCAGAAATGCAATGTAGCAAACCTCGTTATTACCGAATATGGCCAGATTCGGTATTAACGAATCGGTATTTACCACGTTTCAAGAGCAGGTGGTAATCAGGTGCAGAGCATAAAAACAGGCCCAAAATGCATCTGTGTGAACACAATGGCGGCCCTCTACCTCATAGCAAGGCGGCTACGCTTGAGAGCAGCAGGAGTGAGGATCTGGAGACGTGAAGAGCGGATGTACAGACTACGCATCACATTGTTCTAATTGACAGAACCTGAAATCCATGAGAGATACAGACTGCACCCAGATACCATCCAGGAGCTAATACGGGACCTAAAACCCTATCTGGAGCATCAGACACCAAGGGCCCACTCTATCCACACCCATGTCCAGGTACTCTGCTGCCTGCACCTCCTTGCATCAGGAAGTTTCCAGGGTGTGATAGCTGCAGTGGGTGGTGTGTCACAGAGCTGTCTATCCCGTTTCTTCAACACCTTCCTGGATGCCATGATGGACAGAATGGAACATTACATTTCCTTCCCCAGTACACAGGCGGAGCTGCAGAGGACCAAGCTGGAGTTCTACCAACTTGCGCAGTTCCCACATGTGATTGGCTGCATCGATGGGACCCATATACCCATCTGCCCACCTGCAGCAAGTGAATACATATACAGAAACCGCAAATCCACCCACTCCATCAATGTGCAGGTGATATGTAATGCCAAGTACATTATAACTGATATCGTGGCCAAATTCCCCGGGAGTAGCCACGACTCGTACATCTTCCAGAACAGTGGCATCCATACACGTCTCCTTGCTGGTGAATTTGGAGACGGATACATACTAGGTAAGTCAATGTGACACACCCTGATGTACACCCTGGCTCAAGCTGTTGGTCACACAAATTAGTGCCACTTACATCCATACATAGGTGACAGCGCATATGCCCTCCGGCCTTATCTACTCACACCATATCTCAACCCAACCAACCCAAGGGAGAGGAGATACAATGTGGCACATAGGAGCACACGCAACGTGGTGGAGCGCACATTTGGATTGCTCAAAAGCAGATTCCGTTGCCTCCACAAGACTGGAGGTGCACGTCTGTACAGCACCTTCAAATGATGCAAGATAATTGCTACATGTGCAATGCTACACAATCTGGCCACGAAAAAAGGAACAGCAGTGGAACTAACAGACTCAGAGGACGAGGACGAGGACAACTCTCAGCCAGAGCCCTGCGCAGCTGGTGTTGCAATTGAACATGATGGGAGACAGAGACGGGCAGAGATTACATCTAACTATTTCTGAGTGAGTAACGACACAGAGCCAGTAAGAGTTACATGTTAAGGTGTTTATTAGGCACACCTCCAGTATTGTGATCAATGTCCAATTGGACATGGGTTACATCACCCATCACATGCATGGTAACAGCCATAGGTCTTTACTTCCTGCGTCCACACGCTGCACGTGACCGTTCCCTATTGACACTGTCTGGTGTGTTGGACTGTTCCTGTGCAGCCACGTTGCGTTCACTACGCCTCCTGCACTCGGTGGGTGAGGGAGTAATGCTACCACGGCTGGTAGCCTCCTCACTGTCCCCCCCCTTCCATTGTGGCCACCTTAGTATTTTGCAGGAGCTCTAAAGCTGAGGTCATGGACACCATCCCCCTGGCCACATCCCTGCTGCAATGCGCCATCTCCTCCTGCATGGCGATGGACCTGCGACACATCAGTGATGTTGCAGTGGCCAGCCGGTTCACCGACTTGGTATAGGCCTGGAGCCTCTGTCTCTCCCTGCGCCTGCCTAGACGTTCCTGCTCAAGCTGGCTGCAGGGGTTGTCCACAGAGGTAGCTACTCTCTCCATTCCCGCACACAAGTTCTCCCCCATAGCACTGATGCCCTTCTCCATCCTGTGCATATGCTTGTTGATGTGTGCCACCTCCTTGTGCATTGACTTCATCTCCCTCCATTGCAGGCGCAGGACCTTCAGCATGTTGCCTTCCAGTCCAGCAAACACACTGTCACCCTGCTCGGATGCCTCTGGACTGTCTGGCCTCGCCCTGCGGCGTCTTGATGAGATGTGGGCGCCCTCGGATGGAGAACCAGCCCTCTCCCTGTTGCATCTATCTCCTACTGGACTTTGTTCGCCCACTGTGCCCTCCTCCTCCTCCGACTCCTCCATCTGCTGGAGTGTGGCGACGGCATGCCTCCTGCCTGACTGTGGTGGTGGGGGTGTTGGTGATCGTTGCAGCGGGGACTGTGGGAGAGGGGATTGCGGCCTTCCCTGGCGCTGTGGTGATGGTTGTGGTGGAGGATTAGATGGCTGTGAAGGCACAGAGCTTGTGGTCCCTGCAGGCATGCTGACATCTTCATTTTGCCTCCCCTCTGGCCTGGCTGACTTGGCTCTGCTGCACTCTGCTGCACTGCGAGATGACTCGCCTGTAATAACACAAATGTAGATATACTCACTGCTCTGTCTGCAATGGAATTACATTAAACAACATGCCTACAGAGCACAGTGGTTGTCCTGACGTAGCCAATTACTTTACCATGCTATTGTGTTTGGTAGCCTGACTGTCCTATACATGAGTTCACTCTGACTACATCACCCATAATGCATTGCAGGTAACCAGTAAGACATGGGGTGGAGCGGGAGCCCCTTTGCCACTATGGGGATTTAGGTTGGGGAAGGGGTAGCACAGCATGCTGGGCATGCTTTTTACCTTGTTTTCTTGCTGCTCTGGCGGAGCTGTCTGCGTCTCCCACTCACACAATCTCCGGCTGGATGGTGGACTCCACCATCAGTTCCAGTGGTGTTGGTGCTGGGGCTCGGTTTTTACCTCCACCTGTTTTGCCAGCCTGCCTCTGTCTCTCTGCCATCCTTACTTTTGCTGTCTTCCTGAGGTCGTACCACCTCTTCCTGATGTCCTCTATGGTGCGCTGGGTCACACCTATGGCATTGATTTTGTCCCGAATGCCACTCCAGATTTGCCTCTTCTGTGACTCAGGCACTTGGTGGGACTGCGCTCCAAAAAGCTTGTGGTGCTCTTGGCTGACATCCTGGATCAGTACCTCTAGCTCCTTGTCACTGAACTTCAATTTTCTTTTCCTGTCACCTCCCTCCTTCTCCCTGTCCTGGCTTGCCATTTCAATGCTTGTTATGTTGGTTTTCAGTTTTGCTTGTAGCTGTGTGGCTGTGTTGCTGCTGTCTCCTCAGCTCACCTGCCTGCCTGCCTCACTGTGAGCTCCAGGTCCTGTGCACCTGGCTGGGTGTGGCCACTTCCTGTTTGGGAGGTAATTGGGTGATACAGGATTGGCTGATTCAACAAATTACGAATTTTTGAATTACCGATTCGGTAATGGATTCTGTAACACCGATTCGGTATTTGACTTTGAGAATTTTTTTATTTTACAGATTCGTTCACATTCGTTATTTAATACCGAATTTTAACGAATCTGTAAAATTTAGCGATTTTTTATCTACATCGCGTTTACCGAATTCTTAATACCGATTCGGTAAAATTCGGTATTAAGGATTCGGTATTCTTGATTTACCTACATATGGCCCTTAGTAACAGAAAGAAAAGATTTCAAACCAAAGAACGATTTGTTAGACCGAAAATTAAATGCAGAGGAATGTTCCAACAAAGGATCCATGATAAGCTTAACATCACCACCCACTATAAGTGGCATGTTACCTATTTTTAGTATTTCAGCAGAAACATATGATCAAAAGGCTGGATCATCAGATTTAGGAGCGTATATATTGAGCATGTTTAAAATACGTTTGTAAATTTTGACTTGCGGTTAAACAAATCTACCATCTGAGTCATAGTGGTGAGACATTGGTTGTACATGAGCTTTACATGAGAAAAGTATAGCTACCTCATTTTTTGCAACAGGAGATGAAACTATAAGCCCAACCCAGCCCTTGGACATAGTATGTAACATTTTATCACCCACATGCGTTTCTTGCAAAAAACAGATATCTACATTAGACTTTTTTTGGTATTCTAAAAATAGTTTTCTTTTAAGTGGGTGCTTCAAACCCTTGACATTTAGGGAAGCAACTACTAACTTTTGTGGCATGGACATATTACCTTGTAAATAGCAGAAAAAGGATAAAGGAAAACAGAGAAAGAAAAGAAAGTAGCCCACATAAAAAAGACAAAACAAGACACACAACATATAAAGAGGTCAATCTCCAAGTCCTCATATCAATAAAACAGGGGAGACGGAGGTACAAAGCAAGAGGTACCACCTTATGTGCACCTGCTAAAGAAAGATAGAATAACATCCTTTAATAAGGGGAGGTAATGTTGGGATGGTTGAGAATCCATGAGAATAGGTTCATGCTGGTCCAAGAATCGTATTAAGTCTGAAGGTGAGAAAAAAGACTTGGAGACATAATTTTTCCAAATGCGCATATCCGAAGGATCAAAGAGGCCATACTTGTATCCAGCTTCTCACAGATGTGGCCCTTTGCAAAATCCTGGTGTATAAAGACTTTATTTCATTCAATCAAGAGAGAAAGGATCTCTCTGACAGCCTTCCTTATGAGTGGGAGGGGATGATGCCTCAAAACTTTAAATATGATTTGTCACGGTTTGACTTGGTGAGGTTTAAAAATAGAGGGGATTCTGTGAGCCTTATCAATCTCAAAACATTCTGGAAATTTGACGTTTAAAAGTTTAGGACTCTGCCCCTTAACTCCCTCTGGGACATTAAATATGCGTAGGTTGTACTGTCTATTTCTGTTTTCCAAGTTTAATAGTGAACGTTGGAGATAAGCAACCCGAGGGATACGTGGAGCCATATTTGTAATAACTTTAGTGTAGTCACACATTTTTATCTCATTGTCTGTTACTCTCATTGATAAGGAGGCAATATCTCTCGGAATTTTTAAATATCTGAGCAAATGGTGTCAGTATTTATATGAATACTATAGCTTGAATTTCCTCTAAAATGTTTGATTGTGAATTCTCTTGTGAATCTATAGCTTTGGATTTGGTAGGAGGTGGTGAAACAGCTTGTTTACGTTTATTTGAATGACTTGACACCGATTTGGGCTCAATATTGTTATACAGAGAGCAAGCAAATAATAGTAAATAAATGACAAAGCAAATGGCATATAATAAACAGAGACCTTGAAGTATGCTATGGTTTTCTTGGCGAAATATAACAAGTGTTGAAGAAAAAACAGAGCAAGAAAGTCTTGAACTTTGTTTCAATAAAGTTCCAATGTACAATAAAGAAGAAAACCCCTTTAAACTTTGGAAATCCCTTTAAGGGAGTGGAAAGCTTCTGAAGAGAGGAGGTGTTGAGGAAGACATGCCCGCCTCCTCACAGATCATATAAAGCCCTGCAGGCGAAAGGAGCCCTTCCTTAGGAGACCAGAAATGTGCCTACTGCGCTTCACACAAGTGCACCAGACTCCTGATATTCAATCTGCAGACTCCCCAAGCAACAAAGAGCAGCTGGTGGGAAGAAGGTTCTAACCAGATACCCCTTTCATCGGGAAAATGTTGTTCACAAAGCAGATGAGGACGGAGCTTAGGATGTGATGGCTATCTTGCGTCGCGCACGCTGCCAATTCTAGATTCTCAGATGTTTTAAGTGATGGTCTAGCTTCTTGCTGGATTTTAGAAATATGGCAGATGCTTTTTGAGTTAGCATGCAATTTGAGCATGTAAGACTGGAAAGGAATATTATTTGTGTGTTCTCGTGCTACCGCATAAGGATTGTTCTCTGACCAGACAGAAAATTATGTGATGTGACGTAATGGAGTAATTTCAGGTATTTTGCGCAGCATGAAATGGGGACAATTATGCTAGATTAGACTTGTGAAACGAAAAATAATGTAATTACATATTCTGCATGCTTCCCATTCAGATACATAACTCCTTAATCAAGAAAATTAACAAGAAAGTCAAATCATTTATATGGGGACCTCTAAACCCAGTTTAAGAACATTATATACCCACACCAGGTGGGCTCTGGGTGCCACACAAGGGTACATACAACGTAGCTAATCACTTTTCCCAGCTGATATACTGCCTCCCCAAAATTGAAGATCCCCCCCTAGTGGACTGCTATAGAATGGAATATATTTAATCGGCGACTTGTGGCGCACTAAGGTTCGGATTATAAAGAAAAGACGTCAGAGCTAGATTATTATAAGGTTATTACAGTTGATTTCTGATGGCACAATGCGTGCTGCCAGAGCCAGCAGCAGAGGTGACAGGCAGGTCAGGCCATGTAGCATAATTAAAGCAGCTGTTTAAAGCAACAAACTGAACGTTTCTTTTCTTTCTTCTGCTCTATTTCAATAGCTTACAGTGGCAAGCATAGAGAATATGTTTATTTTTTGCAGTCCTCATATAGAGAAAAGCTCGAATCTTTCTGCATGTTTCTATATATTCCGAGCTACTGCCGTTTTTTTTGTTAACAAAAAAATTGACTTCCATTAAACTCTTTCTAATATCCGCTTACAACAAATATCTAACAGGTTTTTGATGTGTTTAGTTTTGAGCTAGAGATTTTATTTTTATTCTACATGTTTGCAAATATGCTTGTTCTTTCATATGAAAGAGCCACGCACTAAGGGCCTGATTCACAAAGGTCCTCCGCACTTGTGGCGGAGGCCCCGCAGTCGTGGGGGAGTCTCCGCACTCGGGGCACAATCTCCGCAATGAGATTGACAAAGAGCCTCCACACTCGCGGCGAAAGTCCCGCAGTCATTGGGGCGCCTCCGCACTCAGGGCGTAATTTCCGCAATGAGAATTCTCATTGCAGAGATTCCGCCCGAGTGCAAAGACCCCCTGTGGCTGTAGGCCTCCGCCACAAGTGCAAAGTGCAGGGGCCCTTTGTATATCAGGCCCTAAGGTTTTAAGTGTTTTTTGGGAAAGGTCATGGTGTGACCATGTATTGAATGGGATAGATTACCCCCTGGCGTACACGATAAGGATATTGCAAGTCACCTCAGAGTTCCATAGCCTTATAAATGCACTCAGCCTTCGGCCTTGTTGCTTGTGACTTTGAAATAATGTACAGCATGGGGTACTTTATCCCTTATATAATTGGTGACTAGTAACATACTCAGTTGCTGATTATGAAGAAAAGATGTCGGAACTTGACTGTTAATACAGTAAATTCCTGATGTCACAATGCCTGCTGCCAGAGCCAGCAACCCAGGTGAAAGGCAGGTCAGGTCACGGAGCATAATTGAAGCAGATGGGGGCGCTAGAGAGCACATGACAAGATGGGTGCACATTAGTGCAGCTCTGCCGGCTAGGACTGTCGTGGTCCCCCAATGGTGCACTAACCTTGGGAGCGAGATCCAGCGGGAGTGATGACTAGTTCACGAAGCCCCCGCCCTCCCCCCCACACTGTCCCACCGGAGGGGAGATAGACTCCTTACAGCAGAGCAGGGCCGGAGGGGCTGGGGAACGCAAACAGGGAATGTAGGAAAGTTCAAAGGGAATGTCTGCCGTCACCTTCCTGATACTTCTCAGGAGCACGTGTCTGACAGTACCTGCAGGTGGGGGGAAGCAACACAAAAGACCGGTAAATCCCACTAGACCTGCATTAGAAAGAACCTCCCCGCAACCCCCTACCTGCCCACCTATTGTGGAACTCACTCAGGGATAGCGATGTTCTTCTCCTGAGAGCTTGTACTGTGTCCCTGTTGCTCAGGAACAAAGTGCAGAGAGGGTGCGTCGAACCAACGGGACCTCGGGGAGCAAGGTATCCGTGAGCCACCCCGGTTCCTACCGTTGACCCACCCCTTTGGCCGGCAAGGACCGACGATATCCTCTGTTAGGTGTGGAGCTGGGTAAGAGCGGGACCTCGGGGAGCTGGGCATCCGTGAGCTTCCCCCGGTTCCTACCGCGTCCAAACCAAGGCAGGAGCCCCCTCCAAAAGTGAAAAGGAACAAAAAACAAAGCCCAGCAGGCAACCCCCTCGGGGCGCTTCCTTCAGCGGCCCGGGGACCCCTCGTAGCAAGTAGGTAGAGGCGCGCCTAGCCGGCGCGTGCAGCGGTTCCTCAGGGCGCTTCCTTTAGCGGCCCGGGGACCCCTCGTAGAAAAGCAGGTAGTAGCGTAAGGACCGCTACTCAGGAACGAAGGTGCGGGAAGGCGCAAGAGGCGCGAAGGTGCCGAGTCTCCTGTCGGCGTGATGCAGGCGTGATACAGGCATGCGTCGGAGATGCGAGGATTCCGCGTCTTCTGTCCGCGTGCAGTGTGGACAGGCTCAGGAAGAAACGGGCAAGTACACAAGGAGCCGCCTACAGCTCACAAGGCGAGAAGAGTGACAAGCACTGGATATCCCTGGAGGCCGGTATTATATAGCCGCCGGACCTCCAGGTAATACCCAGTGCGTGTTCGTGTGCATGCTGGGAGACGTAGTCCTCCCAGCCCCACTACACGCGTCGGATCATGACAGTACCCCTCCGCAACGGCCGCCGTCCTGGCGGACTGCCAGGCTTGGTTAGATTCCGCGCATGGAACAGGCGCAACAGTCTGGGGCAATGTAGGTTAGCCAGGGGTTCCCAAGTGCGTTCTTCGGGGCCATAGCCTTTCCAGTGTATGAGGTAAAACAACCGACCCCTACTTCTTTTAGAGTCTAGGATAGCCTGCACCTCGTACTCCTCCTCCCCCTCTAGCTCTATGGGGTCAGGCCCTGCCGTCAATCTAGAGTGTGGTGAACAAGGGAGTAACAGGGAGACGTGGAACACTGGGTGTATTCTCCACGTAGGGGGGAGTTGCAGTTTTACTGCCACAGGGTTGATGATCTGTGTAATGGCATAGGGCCCTACGTACTTCGGTTTCAGACGGTTGGAGCCTTTCAGGTGCAGGTGAGCTGTAGACAACTACACCTTATCCCCTATCTGGTAGGGCGGTTCGGCGGTGCGTTTTTTGTCTGCATACCTCCTATTAGTCTTTTGAGCCTTTAACAGATGTCGTTTAGCGTCTTCGAGAACTGCACGTAGATGCGCATGGTGTGCTTGTATGGAGGGATGCTTAGAGGTTACAGGCCAACTGAAGGACAGCATATTCGGATTATATCCATACACGCAGAAAAAAGGGGAGCAGCCTAGGGTAGTATGCACGCTGTTATTGTAAGTGAACTCCGCCGTCCACAGCAAGGTACTCCACTCGTTGTCGTGGTGCAGGGTGAAGCACCGCAGGTACTGCTCCAGGGTCTGGTTGAGTCTTTCCGTCTTGCCGTCTGTTTGTGGGTGGTAACTGGACGAGAGACGGGCGTCTATTTTCATGACAGAACATAACTCCTTCCAAAACCGGGAAGTGAACTGAGAACCGCGGTCCATGATGAGAACCGCCGGTATCCCATGAGCCCTTACCACATGTTGCCAAAAGACGAGAGACAGTTCAGCGGAAGAAGGGATGGATTGCAAGGGCACGAAGTGTCCCATTTTGGTCAAGTGATCGACCAGGACCAGAATGACAGCGTGTCCGTTGCTGGGCGGCATCTCAACGATGAAGTCCATGGAGACCGTGTGCCATGGGGTGTCTGGCACAGGAATGGGCCGCAGCAGTCTCACCGGTTTGGTGTGTCGAGTCTTGCTTTGGGCGCATATAGCACATCCAGAGACATAGAGACAGACTTGTTCTTTCAACCGGGGCCACCAGAAGTGTCTTTCAAGCAGGGTGGTGGTCTTGTGTATCCCCATGTGACCCCCCAGAGAGGAATCATGAGCCCACCTCAGAGCCCTTTCTTGCAAGGCGGTAGACGGCAGGAAGAGGGCCTGTTGATGGAACAGAAGAGCTGTCTCCTGGTGTCTGTCGTCAGGGTTCTCCTGTATCCAAGACAGTGTGTCCATCCCCCTCACTTCTTCCCTAAGGTCCTTCAGGAAGTCGGAGTCTGTCACCAGAGCGATCTCTTGTGCAGGGTATACGGCCCTCGTGAGCACAGGGGGTGCGACGTTTGGGGTATCTTCCGTTCGTACGATGTCGTTGGGCCGGGACAAGGCGTCCGTCTTGCCGTGTTTGTTTCCAGGCCGATACTTAATTACGAAATCGTAATCTGCGAAAAAGAGGGACCACCACAACTGTCTAGGGGTCAAGGCCCTGGCCGTCTTCAGGAACAGCATGTTTCTGTGGTCCGTGAATATTTCCACGGTGTGGCGAGCTCCCATCAGATGGTGTCTCCATTCCTCGCAGGCCCTATTTATGGCAGGCAGTTCTTTGTCTGAAATGCTGTAGTTGACTTCACACTGCGTCAATTTCCTGGAGAAATAAGTCACAGGGTGGAGCTGCCCTGTGTCAGGGTGTCGTTGTGAAAAGATTCCACCCAAGGCATAGTAGGAGGCGTCGGTTTCAAGAATAAACGGCTGTTGCACATCTGGATGCCTCAGATTGGGAGCCTCCGTGAATCGGTTCTTCAGAACCTGAAAGGCCTCTTCGGCTTGCGCAGACCAAACAAACTTAACTCCTTTCTTAAGGAGGAGGGACAGAGGCTGCAGAACCAGTGAAAAGTCTTTAATGAAACTCCAGTAGAAATTGGCAAAGCCTATGAAGCTCTGCAGTTCCTTCTGGTTCTTGGGGGATTTCCACTGAGTTATGGCCTCCACCTTCCGGGTATCCATACATGTCCCTTTGGCGTTAATGACGTAACCCAGGAACTCAACCTCTGGAACGTGGAAAAGACACTTCTCCAACTTAGCATATAGAGCGTGCTGCTGGAGTCTCTCCAGGACCTGGGATACATGCCGAACGTGTTCAGTCCTTGTGGTGGAATAAATCAGGATGTCATCTATGTAGACCATACAGGACACATCCAAGAGACCCCTTAACACCTCGTCCATAAAATACTGGAACGCCGCCGGGGCGTTACACAGCCCGAACAGCATAAAGCAGTACTCATAGAGCCCAAATTTAGTCCGGAAGGCGGTCTTTCATTCGTCCCCCTTCCTCATCCTCACCAGGTGGTAGGCTCCCCGTAGGTCTAGCTTGGTGAAGATCTTGGCTCCCTTCAGATGGTCCAGCAACACCGGGATCAGAGGAAGGGGGTATCTGTTCTTTACCGTGACTCGATTTATGGCTCTATAGTCGATCAGCGTGCGCAAGCCCCCTTCCTTCTTCGAGGTGAAGAAGAGAGGGGAGGAGGCAGGGGACGACGAGTGACGAATGAAACCATTGGCCAAGTAAGCGTCCAGCTCTCCTTGAGGTGGAGAGTCTCAGGTTCCGTAAGCGCGTAGACACGACTGCACTGGATTGTCGCACCTGGGACCAACTCAATCCAGCAGTCGTAGTCTCTGTGAGGCGGTAGGCGGCTTGCTTCGGTTTTGTTGAAGACAGAGGCATAAGACAGGTACTCAGGAGGGATTGTTGACACGCAGCCTACCTTCTGTTCGACACAACCAGCGGAAAGGAATACCGCTTGGGTGTCTTCATGAGTGGCAGTGAGAACGTGCTCCTTGGTGCAGTGATCCTTGCAAAACTGCGAATCCATCACCACCGATCGGCTGGCCCATCCTACTGTTGGATCATGAAACGTCAGCCACGGCATTCCCAGAATCAACCGAAAGTGCGGGGCATCAATTAGATCAAATTGTATGGTTTCAAAGTGGTCAGCTCCGAACTGCATGATGAGGGGTTTTGTATGGTAATGAATGGGTCCAGATGTCAGGGCAGTCCCATCCACTGCCTTGACAGGTTCAGGGTGGTCTTTCTTTTGTAGGGGCACCCCCAGGTCTTCCTCGTAAGAACGATCAATGAAGTTTCCTGTGGCGCCGGAGTCCAGTAAGGCCGGGACTAGCTTGAGCACACCGTCCTCCAACCATAAGGAAACACACACGTTAATGTGGGGTACGGTGCACTGCACTGTGTTGGCGATGACACGAGACTCTTTAGTAGAATCGTGCCCCAACCCTGGGGTCTCACACAGGCTCGGGGCTACTCGTTTTCAGGGTTCTCCTGGGTTTCCCACCCCCTCAGAGCGACAGCCTGGGTTTTAAGGGGCAATGCCTTGAACTAGGGTTTATTCCGTGTCTTGCAGTCTTTGATGAAATGACCTGATTTGCCACAGTACAGACAAAGACAAAGCCTCCGTCTTTTGTCCCTTTCTTCAACGCTCAAGGGGCCGCGCGTCCCTCCGATCTGCATGGGTTCAGGTGCGTCTGTAGCGGGGGATCCTTCTCCTGGGGCAGCCTTAGTCCGAGGAATAAAGAACTTGCAGTCACCTTTGCTTTTGTCGGTTTTCCTCTCCTGGATCCGGTGATCCAGTTTAATAGTGAGATCAATTAATTCCTCACACGTTTGTGGTAAATGGACAACCTGGGCTAGGACGTCCTTCAGCTCGCCCGCAGTCCTTGGTAGAACAAAGAGGTTCTTTTGTTAGGTGGCCAAACAGTTTCTACCACAAGGCGGTTGAAGGTAGTTACGTACACAAACAGATCCTGGGAGCCTTGTTTCAGCGTGAGCAGTTCCTTATCGGAGGACAGCAGGTGTGTCTTCCTGTCGAACAGCTTGCGCATCTCCGTGCAGAACTCGTCGAAATGGTGTATTAAACGATCATCCCTCTCTATTAATGGGATGGACCAGATAGCGGCGTTTCCGCCCAGGTACGACATAACAAAGGTTGTTTTGGTTTGGTCGTCCTGAAAGAGGGAAGGCTTACACAAAAAATGTAGTCTGCACTGGTTCAAGAAAATACCGAACTTCTTAGGGTCTCCATAAAAACGTTCGGGGGCCGCAAGGGGTATCTGAGGAGAGTGGACCACTTGAATAGGGGGAGCCTCTCTTCCTTCTACGCCATTTCCTGTCTGAGCCACAGACCTACTCAAGGGCGGGGGCAATGTCCAGTCCCTGATGTACTGTCTCCCCGTCTGTGAAAGGCCTGTCCTGCTTAACCCTGCGACCTCTCTGCACATAAAGCCTATTTTGTTTCTTCGGTCCTGCGTTTTGCTCCGAAAAGCACCTACCTCTGTCTGTAGTGCCGTCATAGTCTCTATCAAAGAGGCAAGCACGGCGCTCACATCTATCGCTCAAGCTGGATATCAGTCGTGGGCTTGTCACTCTGTCGTGGTCCCCCAATGGTGCACTAACCTTGGGAGCGAGATCCAGCGGTAGCGATGACTAGTTCACGAAGCCCCCCCCACACTGTCCCACCGGAGGAGAGATAGACTCCTTACAGCAGAGCAGGGCCGGAGGGGCTGGGGAACGCAAACAGGGAACGTAGGAAAGTTCAAAAGGAATGTCTGCCGTCACCTTCCTGATACTTCTCAGGAGCACGTCTCTG
This sequence comes from Lissotriton helveticus, assembly GCF_964261635.1. Classification (NCBI taxonomy): domain Eukaryota; kingdom Metazoa; phylum Chordata; class Amphibia; order Caudata; family Salamandridae; genus Lissotriton; species Lissotriton helveticus. The sequence continues at coordinate 1,399,466,431 of NC_136061.1, read as the reverse complement.
ACAGTCCCTGCAGGTGGGGGGAAGCAACACAAAAGACCGGTAAGTCCCACTAGGCCTGCATTAGAAAGAACCTCTCTGCAACCCCCTACCTGCCCACCTATTGTGGAACTCACTCAGGGATAGCGATGTTCTTCTCCTGAGAGCTTGTACTGTGTCCCTGTTGCTCAGGAACAAAGTGCAGAGAGGGTGCGTGGAACCAACGGGACCTCGGGGAGCAAGGTATCCGTGAGCCACCCTGGTTCCTACCGTTGACCCACCCCTTTGGCCGGCAAGGACCGTGGTGAACAAAACAATCAATAAACGATATCCTCTGTTAGGTGTGGAGCTGGGTAAGAGCGGGACCTCGGGGAGCTGGGCATCCGTGAGCTACCCCCGGTTCCTACCACGTCCAAACCAAGGCAGGAGCCCCCTCCAAAAGTGAAAAGGAACAAAAAACAAAGCCCAGCAGGCAACCCCCTCGGGGCGCTTCCTTCAGCGGCCCGGTGACCCATCGTAGCAAGCAGGTAGAGGCGCGCCTAGCCGGCGCATGCAGCGGTTCATCAGGGCGCTTCCTTCAGCGGCCTGGGGACCCCTCGTAGCAAGCAGGTAGAGGCGCGCCTAGCAGGCGCGTGCAGCGGTTCCTCAGGGCGCTTCCTTCAGCGGCCCTGGGACACTTCGTAGCAAGCAGGTAGAGGCGCGCCTAGCCAGCGCGTGCAGCGGTTCCTAAGGGTGCTTCCTTCAGCGGCCCTGGGACACTTCGTAGCAAGCAGGTAGAGGCGCGCCTAGCCGGCGCGTGCAGCGGTTCCTCAGGGCGCTTCCTTCAGTGGCCCGGGGACCCCTCGTAGAAAAGCAGGTAGTAGCGTAAGAACCTCTACTCAGGAACGAAGGTGCGGGAAGGCGCAAGAGGCACGAAGGTGCCGAGTCCTCTGTCGGCGTGATGCAGGCGTGATACAGGCAGGCGTCGGAGATGCGAGGATTCCGAGTCTTCTGTCCACGTGCAGTGTGGACAGGCTCAGGAAGAAACGGGCAAGTACACAAGGAGCCACCTACAGCTCCACAGGCGAGAAGAGTGACAAGCACTGGATTCCCCTGGAGGCCGGTATTATATAGCCGCCGGACCTCCAGGTAATACCCGGTGCGTGTTCGTGTGCATGCTGGGAGACGTAGTCCTCCCAGCCCCACTACACGCGTCGGATCATGACAAGGACTCCAATCCGCCTAATATCCGGGCCATACTCCATCATCCTAGACCCTTTGAGAGCAATCAACATCTCACACACAGATTGCTGCTGTTGTGGAGAGAGACTGCCCGCACTGCGAACAGTCAGATGAGCAGAACAGGAATCAGCAGATGGCAGACTGCCTTCCCAAATGGTGGTGCCCGACCCGAGTGCATAACGACATGTCCAACGGGATGCAGACTGGCACCCGGATGGGGAGTGCAGCGGAGAGCAGCCAGGCTGACCGACTGAGATGTGAAGGTGGGTGGGGCACCATGGACCAATAGTGGGCTGCCTGGGACCTGCCGGGAGGAGTCTGAGGACTGCCGTGTGGGCGCCCCAGGGCTGCTTTCCCCCAGAGCTGGACCTGGGCCTTGACAGGGACTTTCTGGGGGCCGCACTGATGATTTAAGGCGAGGCACCTGCTGAGCTTCTCCGGTTTGTGTGTCTCGGCACCCTGGGCGCAGACTCCTCAACCTGTGACAGCCTGCAGAGCTTCTTCCCTTCCCTCCCGGGCTAGGAGCACTGGGGCCGTGGCACGTGTCTGTCCTAATTGTGGTACTGGGCCAGTGCACGTCTCGCCCAACCAAAGAGGCCGCTGGGGGGCTGATGTGTCAGGACGTCCTTTTTCTGGTGGATTACGCGGAGCCCTCTCCCCTTCCTCATCTGCTGACTGGCACTGGCACAGCCCGCTTGGATGGTGGATTCCTGCTGGGAGAACATACAGCCCTAGAGCTGCCTAGTACATATAGTGTGGGATGCGGATCGCAAACTCTGACCTCCATTGCCATTACAGGCCCACATCACCTGGTTGTGGGTGGTGTACTACTTACTCATACCTTGAGTCAAGAGGTGCAGAATAATCTCCTGGCACCCATCTGCATAGACTATCATCCCTTACACCATGGGGAATGTGGACAAACAGCAGTCCCACCTTACCTTTGAAATGAAACAGACACCTAGATCCTCCTAACATTCTCATTCTGACACGGTGCTTGAGCCGCCACCCCAAGCCGGAGCATCCTTGGAAGCCACTTTGCTGGCCATGCAGCAGAGCCTATAGTCGATAGATGGCAAGTTCGACGCTCTCAATATCCGCATGGCTACAATGGCTGCCAAACTTGACAAATACGCCGCCCGCCTTGCTACAGTGGAACAACGCATATCTGGCACTGAGGATGACCTACAAGCGCTCAAACGTAAGCAGCTCAACATGGATAACATTTTAGCTTACATCCAAGCCAAGAATGGAAGCGTGTTCGCGCCGCAAAAAATTTCCTTTCATGGGCATTCCAGAGTCCACATATACTGCCCAGCTAGAAAACTATGTGAAGGTAATTCTGAAAGAGGTGTTTGGAAGTGAAAAATTGTCGGCACTACTAATCGTACAACGCACTCACAGATCACTACAGGCTTGTACTCCACCGGGGGAACCCCAGAGGCTGATCATCGCAAAACTCTTGAACTACAGTGACCGAGACATTGTACTACGTCTATTACGAGAAAAGTGTCCCACACAATACCATGGCAATGAGATCACCCTTTATCTCGATTTCACCGCGACTGTCCAGGTAGCACACAGGGAGTTCATCCCAGCAGAAAAGAAACTGCAGACCTTAGGCCTTCTGTATGCTATGTTGTATCCTGCTCGCTTGTGGGTTAACCACGTGGGCACACCACGTGGGCACACAGACCATATTAAACTCTCAGAAAGAAGTCATGGACTTTATTAAAATTTAAGGGCGACAACACTGCACCTCTCCACACTCAGATGCGGATATTACAGATGCTGGGGGCTAATTTACTCTACTTAATACCTTTGAACTTTGTTACAGATAAGTTTGTGATTCCATGATAACCTATATTGAACGTTTATGATATAATATAATTTATGACCTTTTGACAATCTAATAGATGATTCCAAGCTAGAACACATAGCATGCACCGTTGTATTAGCTTATATTTACAGTTGGACACTCACTGAGTGTAATAGCTCTCCCTTAGTATAACCTGTTTGATGGCCCAGCAACAATTACTAATGTCCCGGCCCTCTTTGTTCCACCAGAGGGTAGATGGCATCTCGCTCCCCAGAAGGGTATACCCCACTAGGTTATGATGTATGTGAAAGTTTGTATTGGTCCTCTTGGACTACTGTATTTAGTATCATTGTATTGGTATTTTAGACTGTATTGATGATGGCTCTGGCAAGTTCTTCATGCCAAAGCGGGAGGGTGGTGGGTTCATTGTTCCTTTCTTGAGACTTGGTGCATGTTCTACTTAGCGATCGAGCATGTCGATAAGCTCCTGGCCTCTCAGCCCCTTCACCCGTCATGGCAGTGAAGACCAGAGGGGGGTGAGTGCAGTGGGTGGTTGCCTACATTTACTCACCTGGAATGTACATGGGTTAAACAACCCTATAAAAGGTCAGGCAAGTACTTGCATACTTAGATTGTCATCAGAAACACATTGCATTTGTACAGGAGACACATCTTACTGCACAAACTCCTATTTCAGGGGAGTCCTCATCCTGGCCCATAGAGGCACCCCTTTAATATGCTCCATTACAAAACGGATGATCAAGGTAGATACATTATTTGGCAGGGCACTTGTAGCGGGACGGTTCTGACCCTAATTTACATATATGGTCCTAATGTTGACGACCCCAAGCTATACACCACACTCTGCACCCACCTATATGACCTACAACCCTCCACTGTCCTTTGTGGGTGACTTCAACTTCCCACTAGACCATGGTATCGACAGATCCTCCACCTCATTGGGACAGGATCGACAAGCGGCCAGAGTACACAAAGCGTGAATGGGGGACTAGAGCTAGTTGATAGATGGAGCGTTCACCATCTAGAAAGATGAGAGGGCACGTTCATCTCCAGCGCATACATGTGGTTGCGCCTAGATTACTGGCTGGTTTCTGCAGAGGCTAATACATGGGTGTGTGGTGGACGGGCGTCACCTTCCCAGGATGCTGTCGGACCACTCTCCAGTTTTGTTGTCACTGGCACTCCCATCCACGACACCTCAATGCTTTTAATGGAAACTGCAGGCCACTGCCCTCTTAGATGCAATCTACAAAGAAGGAGTGATGGAGTTGTTCAATACTTCGAGGAAAACAACGGCTCGGTTGCATCGGCGGGCGTACTGTGGGCAGCCTTTATTGTTACCATATGAGGCACCTGCTTAGGGCTTGGCGCGGGGTATTGCAATCCCTCTGCTCTCCTATATGTATACTCAAGCACACCCTGCAGATGTTGGAAAAGGCCTACCAGGCCACTCCAGATCCTAAGATGCTAGCAGACATCAGAACATACTTAACAGAGTATATCGAGGTGGCAGCCCAAGACATCCGCTATCTGTTATGCCGGATGTCCTCAGGATCGTTTTGAAGTATTATGTTCCACCTCTCAATCTAGCCAATGTCTGACTTACCGTAATGGCACAGTACAGTGGAAGGATTAAGTGAGGGATTAAGGGTGGTTGGGGAAAGGGAAGGAAAGGAAGGGGACAGCAGGGAGGGAGATCTGGAAAACACAAAGAAATCGTATATCATGAATACCTTAATTTTCCAATTGCACTAGTCATACTGTCAACCCTCACTAAGCACCTTATACATTCGAAATACCTGAAAAGCAAAATACACTTCAGTGAATAGGTAGGTGATGGTTGTATATGAAGAGGGAGGTATAAAGGCTGTTGCTGCAGTGATACAAAACAAACATAAACATATAACAACTCCTCAATGGATGCATATCATACTATAAAGTAATGAGATTATAATGATGCATGAACATACCCCTAACTCACTCCTTTTACGCTTCACAGGGATAGAGTGTAGACCACTACCACTCATTAAGAACCCCTGTTAATAAAGGGAGCCACAGACAGTTTGGGTTAATACACCATACCTCCTGTACACAATGTCCATCAAGAAAAACGAAAGTTACTGTATTTGAATTGCTCCGTAGTTACAACACTCGTGGCAAATAAAGCAGAGGCAAATACCCTCGAGTATTTCTTTAGCGTAGTTAAGAGCTCCATCCTCCTATTTCCATAATAACAAATATATGCACAACCAAAATAACTGGAGATACTAGTGGATCTCAAAACATCCACCTCTCCGTCGGCCGACAATACCGACCGGGTCGAGTTCCTGGCTGACTTAGAAGTCACCCCAAGAAGATCCAAAATAACGTGTGTAGGCAAACCTTGCCAATATGGCCAAAACAAAGTTAGAACAACACGTGGCCACAGTTCCTGGTGCAAGCACCCTTACCGCACCCACAGACGATCTGCAACGGCCACCAGAAAGTGCTGGACAGGAGGAATTCCCGACGCCGAGCTCGGGAAAGGCTTCCTCCTTATGCTTCCCTGATCGTAGTCTTGCGAGATTCGCGGAGGATCATGGGAGTTGTAGTTCCGACTCGCGTCTTGCTGGGAAATGTAGTTCCTTCACCAAGCGCGATCGTGACAGTACATCCTCCCCACAGGGAAGGCAACATCAAGGCCCAGGTTTCGCAGGATGCCTCCGATGAAAGGCTGCCACCCGGGCTGGTGAGTGGATTCCCGCAGCAGGTTCCCACGAGTTTTCCTCCGGGCCATACCCCTTCCAGGAAACCAAATACCACAGTTTACGGCCTCGGTACTTAGAATCCAACAGGCTCTTGACTTCGTATTCAAGTTCACCGTTCACCATCACCGGAGGAGGACGCGATCGACACCGCGCTCGTGATGGTTTCAACAATGACACATGGAAGACCGGGTGGATACGTAAATGCGAAGGGAGCTTCAGCTTTACAGCTACCGGATTCACCCTTTTAACAATGGTGTAAGGCCCAATGTACCGAGGGTTAAACACGCTGCGCTTCCTGAAATGTAAGTTCCTAGTCGACAGCCACACAGCATCCCCTCTGCAATACAACAGACCCTGCCTCCGGTGTTTATCAGCAGCAGCCTTGTACTTGATTTTGACCAATTCAAGATGCGCCTGAGCCTTAGACAAAGTTTCACGTATATGCACCACCCTCCGTGCAACCTCAGGCAGAGCAGGATCAGCCCTAGGATGGACAAAAGGAAGGAACCTGGGATGTCTTCCATAATTGCAATAGAAAGGCGTCTCCTTGGTGGAGGCATGCGTGGCATTGTTATAAGCCACCTCAGCCAACCACAGATTGTCCACCCAGTTGTCTCTGCTCTGGTCAACATAACACCTCAGATATTGTTTGAGAGTCTGATTCAGACGCTCAGTCTGCCCATCCGTTTGCGGGTGAAAACTGGTGGAAAGGGCTGTGTTTATGTGGAGCACAGAACACCACTTCTTCCAAAATTGGGCAGTGAACTGGGAACCCCTGTCGGAAACTATAACACTCGGCAAGCCATGTAAGCGCACCACGTTAGTCATGAGCATCACCGCCAGTTGACCTGCTGAGGGTACTTGTGCACAAGCGATAAAATGCCCCATTTTGGTCAAATAGTCGACCACAACCGGAATCGCCATACACCCCTGATCTTTAGGCAGACCCACTACGAAATCCAATGGGATCCTATCCCAAGGATCGGATGGTATTGAGGTTGTAGGAGGCCTTGTGGACGGCTATGGTCAGACTTCATCCGCATACATTGCTCACAGGCGGAAACCCATTGCCCAACATCGAGCTGCAAGGATGGCCACCAGAAATGTCTGAGAACATGTTCCACAGTCTTAGGTACCCCTAAATGACCCGCACAGGGGGATTCATGGCACCATACGAAAACCTGCTTCCTCAGCTGCACAGTGGGTATTAACACCCGGTTATTGAACAGCGGGAGACCCCCATGCATTCTCCATTCAGGGTGTCCCCGAAGCCATGACCTCCATGAAAAAGATGCAACTCCTCTCATGACATCTTTCAGAAATGTATCTGGCTGCATCGCACATAGACCTTTCCCGGGTCGATGATGCTGGCTGCCGGAGCCCCATCAGAACGAGACACAGACGACTGACGAGTAAAAGCATCCGCCTTACGATTGTCAGCCCCAGGCCGGTAGGTGATGACAAAATGAAACCCGGAGAAAAACATCATCCACCGCAGTTGTCTAGGGGTAAGATGACGGGCTGCAGACATGAACTGCAGGTTCCTGTGATCCGTGTAAACAGTGACCACATGTCTGGCACCCATAAGGAAATGCCTCCACTCCTGAGAGGAGTCCCGGATAGCCAACAGTTCTTTCTCAGAAATATGATAGTTTATTTCAGCGGTATTGAGTTTCCGCGACATAAACGCAATCGGGTGGAGTTGACCAGTCTCGGCATGTCTCTGGGACAATATGGCCCCTATTGCCACATCCGAGGCATCGGCTTCGACCACATATGCCTTGTCTGGATCTGGATGAGCCAGTACAGGAGCTGACACAAAGGCAAGTTTCAGAGCAGAGAAAGCCATCTGCGCAATGTCAGTCCATTTGAAAACACTAGATTTCTTTAACAATTGAGTTCTGGGAGCTACAAGCTTCGAAAACTGATTAATAAATCGTCTGTAGAAATTGGCGAAGCCAATGAAACACTGTACATCACGAACGTTGCATGGAACAGGCCAGTTCATAACAGCAGAAACCTTCCTTTCTGCCATTTCCTGGCCCTCAGGACTCAAGATCACCCCCAGAAACTCCACCGACCGGACATGGAAATCGCACTTACTCAGCTTGCAAAACAGGTTGTGCGACTGCAGAATGCCCAGTACTGATTCCACATGTTGACAATGAAGTTCCTCAGACTCTGAGTACACCAGGAAATCATCAATCTAAACTATCACATAATGATCCGGTATCTCACGAAGGACATCATTCAGAAAGAATTGAGAAGCCGCAGGGGCATTACACAGCCCGAACGGCATTACCAGGTATTCAAAAAGACGTACCTGGTCTTAAATGCCGTCTTCCATTCATCCCCACTTCTCATCCGGACCAAGTGGTAGGCCCCTTTCAGGTCAAGCTTAGTAAAAACAGTGGCCCCTTTAACCTGCTCCAGTAAAACGCTGATAAGAGGCAAAGGGTACCTGTTCTTTACAGTTATGGCGTTTAAAGCGCGAAAATCCACACAAGCCCTAAATTCTCCGTTGGCCTTAGGAATAAAAAAAAGGGGCGAGGCGGCAGGTGATTTAGAAGGGCGAATGAAACCCAATCCCAACAGTTTGTCTAGATAGGCCCTCAGATGATTAGTCTCTAGTTCTGTCAATGCATAAATACGGCCACTAGGAACTACTGCCCCTGGTATCAAATCAATCTGGCAATCATACTGCCTATGTGGCGGGAGTTCCTCAGCATAGACTTCACTAAAAATCCTCGCATATTTACTGTATGCAGCAGGGAGTTGAACACTTTTCTCTGCAGCAGTAGCAATACTGGAACCCCAAGACATTGCCCTAGCAGGTTTCATAGATGTCACATGACAGTGCTCCACACAATAATCAGACCCCATGAGCAAGGTTCTAGTGTCCCAATCAATGGTAGGGTTGTGTTTTTCTAACCAAGGAAGGCCAAATATAACTCCATACTGTGGGGCCCTGATAACACTAAACGTTATCATTTCAGTATGTGAATCCCCATAAAGTACCTCTAATTCCTCAGTTATGTACTCAATGGGGCCAGTACACAGCCTCCTCCCATCTACAGCATAGATTTCCTCAGGGTTTTCATTCTGTATCAATGTGATACCCTTATGCTGTGCTTCTTGAATGTCCATAAACATCCCAGTGGCCCCCGAGTCAACCATAGCAGACATGAACACCTTTTCACCTGCAAGCATCACCTTAATCGTAATAAAGAGATGACATTTTGAAACGATCTTTCCATCACATAACGAAGGGACATATAAAGGACTCCAAGAAATCCCTTCCTGAATCTTAGAGTCTGTCAGTTTTTCTACCCCAAATCAGCACTAGCAGAGGCTACTCGAGTGGTACGAAAACGATTAACCTTGGGCTTTACTGGGCACTCCCTTACATAATGTCCACGTTTACCACAATATAGGCAAAGCCCCTGCTTGCGTTGCGACTCTCTCTCAGCTGGTGTTAAAGCTGATCTAACTGCTCCTATTTCCATAGGTTCAGGGGTAGCGGCTGTAGGAAAGTCAACCGGTTTAACCCGGTCGCCTGGGGGCTTCCTACGATTGTCTCCTCTCCTTTCGCTCAGTCTATGGTCAAGACGCAAAGTTAAATTAATCAAATCCTCCGCCGTTGTAGGTTGAGGGTTAATCTGGGCTATGACATCTTTTAGCTCCTCCCTCCATCCTTGATGAAACAGAGAGGCTTGTTTACATTCGGGCCAATTGGTCTCTGCCACTAACCTCCTAAACTTGTTCAAATAAACCACCAGATCCTTACTACCCTGACGTAGTTCTAGCAATTCACGATCTGCTGTGTACAAGTCAGCCCTTCTGTCGAACACTCTCAGAAATTCCGTCCGAAAGGCTTCCCAATCATGCAACAGCGGATCGTTACGGTTAACTAAAGGCACTGCCCTTTGTGCTTACAAAAACAAAGGTCCTAGGGCTAAGTTCGATAATACAAAAAATGAATATATAGACTAGGATCAGTACTATATCTGTTTATCCTGTACCCAGCCGGGTCAGGAATTTATTTGCGTTTATACAAAAAATGAGTTACCACAGAGAGGGTAAATTTCAACATTTGATAGGGTACAAGCCTGCACCTATCTAGAATAAGACCAGGAAAATATAAGAAAAAGGTAGAGAGGGAGAGAAAGCAATATCAGGCAAGAAAACGTAGGAGCCACATGTCCCTTGCAATAAATAACTAATAAGCAAGTTAGGACAAACAATTCAAGCAAACACAGTGCACACAATTGATATATTGCAGAATTGTTTAAGTTGTCGACGTTTCGATCCCCTGGCTCCTAATGAACCGGGATCATCTTCAGGACTGTGTAATTAGTTGCCTGTTTAAGGTTTGATGAGCCTGTGGGGGTAGGGGCAGAAAAGGGAGACAGTCAGTCAACTCTCTAAGTTAACAGAAATTATGGAAAACGCACTTCGTCTGCCAAGACCAGTATTAAAATAATGTGCTGCAGCTCAATTTAGAAAAACTTCTGTCAAAGGTCATGCGTATAGTGAACTGAGTGAGACTCAATACTCTTGTGCTGGCTATAGTGCTGGCTATAGTAATCTCCAAAGTGCACAGACAATCTTGAAGTGTGTGCTCGGTGTGGACAAGTGATACGGTTAGTGAATTGGTATGGCTAGGGCATATCATTGTGACTTCGATGCATGCGTCATCTATTGTGAAGTCTAAAAAATTTTTCAAAAAATATATTCGGTCCAGACAGTGTAAGTGAAACCATGAGCGCAATCTTCTAAAGTGGTGGAATCCGTGAAGTGCTCGAAATCAATGCAGGGGTGGTTCCGCAACTAACCTCTGTGGTTCCAGAAAGGAACACGGGTCAGTTGATTGAACTAGGTGATTGCTCCGTATAGCGTTGTGCTGTGGAGTCTAAGGGCGCAAAAAAGGTAATTAGTTGGGGGTCCAACCTCACTTAGAGAAGATGCGGTGACACGGGTAAATAAAATTATTACCTCTTTTCGACGGTCAAGGGACCGGAGAGGATATGCGTGTCCTCTCGACACCTCTCCTCGATGGAGGGCGTTTCCGGGTGGGTATTCTTAGCGGGGTGAGGCTTCTGTGATTCAGCAGATCGCCCGATTCTAGAGTAAAGAGTATTATCTGGCATTAAGAGTGATGGTGGGGTGGGGATGAAAAGCACGTTAGCGGCATGTTACTGCCTGAGTGCATGATGGGTTTACCTTAATTCGTTTGGCCAAGTGGCCGATGGCTAGCTCCTCAATCGAGCTGGCATGGGCTGGCGGCGGACTCAATGGTCAATACAGCCGGCAGCACGGGAATCGTGTGGAGCTGCCCGGGAGATGAGGGCTTAAGGGCGGGTGAACCTGGAACTGCGTCTTGGGCAGCGAGGGGGGACTAAAAATCCCGAGTGAAACTAGCACCACAATCCCTGACCAATTAGAAAGATTAAAGAAAAAACAGGTGCGGTTGCAATTAATGGTCTTGATGTTAACAGACTACCTAAAGGCTGACGTGATCCCTTTAGGTTTACAGGTCCGAAATATACCAGGCATCTTCACAGATAATCCTAAGTATACATCAAACTTCAGCTATATCGGGACGACTTGTTCCCGCCACTGGTTAGCATTAGGCATTGACATCGCCACTGAGACCCTGAAATCACTTGAGATCGAGATCTCAGATATCTTGAAACAGATTAATGATTCAGGCACATCCACGGAAAATAAAAAACTCTTAGAACAAGTGGATAAAACAATTTCTGAATTCCACAGGATTGAGCAAAACAAAAAATCTAATAAGATTAAGAAAGATATTAAATCTTACAACATTGAAACCACTTATCCGTACCTGCAAAAAGATTTTTACACAAATAGGTCATATTCCAATCCCCAACAACACAGACCGTGGGGCCGCTTTAACCGACGTCAGAACTTGGTAGGTTTTTCGGATACCTCAGCGGAATCATCAGACAACTCAGACGCAGGTGAAGGTAGTAGCACCGCTAGACGCGGTGGAGCACATCAGAACTCTAACTCTTTTTTACAGAGAGGCCAACAAGAGACACCGCAAAGGGGAAGGGTAAAGAAAACCCAAAGATGGTTCAACCCCCCGGGAGAATGGCGAACACGGAACAACTATTACCAGTGGTAGGGCTAAGATCTACACAAATTGAAACCATTCCCATTTTCAACCTTTCTAACTACTCATTGGTGGAGGATGAACTCTCTTTACTTAAGAAGGGGCTTACATTCGTCCCGACAATTCCTCCAAACTTCATGGAGATCCAAACTGAACTCATGAAGTTCTTTAGGCGTATTCGCCTGAAGGCATTTTTTCAACTCCACCCTACTAATGAGACCACGGCCCTAACCCCCTTCCGGCCCCCATCTACATTTTTGCCATCATCCGGCATGGTCCCACCAGAGATACTCACTTTTGAGAAGATGGTGCTAAAGGATCTTTCGGCCCTCCAATGTAAGAAGAGATTCACTCCTTATAATATTACACTTAAGGAGAAGCAGGCAATAAATTCCTTGAAAACCAATGACTCCATAGTTATCAAGAGTGCGGACAAAGGGGGTGGTATCGTAATACAAGAACTCGATTCCTACACAGCAGAGATCCAGAGGCAGTTAGAGAATAAAGAACATTACTTAAGATTGGCATCCAATCCCACCAAAGAAATACAAGGGCTAATACATAAGGTTACCTCTGATGCCATCAAAAAGGGTTTCCTTACTAAAAAAGAATTCAATTTCTTAAATGTCAAAAGCCCAAGGACGCCAGTTTTATACACGCTCCCGAAAGTCCACAAAAATCTTACCTCACCGCCGGGGCGTCCCATTGTTTCTGCTTGCGGCTCAGTCCTTGAACCACTTGGTGCGTTTGTAGATTTCTTTATCAAGGAGTTTGTGCCAGCTACCCCCTGTTATGTACGTGACTCCATGTCCATGATCAGTCTGATCGAAGACCATCCATTCGACCCCACAACTGACACCCTATGTACCATGGACGTGGAGTCCCTTTATACAAACATTCCCCAGATTACAGCTTTACGTGTTATCCAAAAAATTCTTGACACACGCCCACGCCCGCATGCTGTGCCCACCTCATTTATTTTACAGCTCTTGGAACTCTGCTTAACCAGAAACTTTTTCACATTCAACGGTCTGTTCAATCAGCAAATAAATGGGACCAGTATGGGTGCAATTTTTGCCCCAAATCTGGCCATACTCTTTATGGATGAGATTGAGAGACAAGTGATCTTGTTGCCCTCCAATCCCTTTTTTCCAGGTATTATCATGTGGCGCAGATACATCGATGATCTGAAAGAAACAGGTTAGTATTAGATTCCTTACCTTAGAATATCCCCAGGCGTCAGTCTGGATCCGGAAACTTTTGCGTAGCAGTACCCCTGCGCGTCGGTAGGCGTCGTCTGCAGGCGTCCCCTGCGGCTCCGCGTCCGTCGTCGGCGTCGTGCGCCGTGATGACGTCGCTGGAGTATATAGACGCCGCCTCCGCGCGCTGACGTCAGTTCTTCTTTTTTCCGCGCCAGTTAGCGCAGATCCGAAGAGCAGTACTCCGGTCTTTTGACCAAGTTTTTGATTAATTCCTATTTCTTCTACGGTGCCGGTAGGATGCCCGGTTTCAAGAGTTGCGACGGGTGCGACCGCCTGATGTCGGTCACCGACCACCATCGACTCTGCCTCCGGTGCCTGGGCGCGGACCACGACGTGGAGTCTTGCGTCGACTGCCGGGCCTTGACTAGCAAAGCTAGACGGGAGCGGTCCCGCAAGCTGCTCGAGCTCCGAGTGTCGGCCCCGCGTCGAGAGCGGTCCCGGTCCGGTCGGAGGTCGAGGGAGCGGTCGAGGGAGCGATCGCGGAGCCGCCATGAGCGCTCCGGGAGTCGCCGCCATTCCTCCGGTTCGTCAGGTAAGCGTCACAAGAAGTCGGGGCGTCGTCATCATACCCCCGACTCCCCCCGACGCCCGCGTGATGCGGCCGGGGGTTCGGGTGGCCCCACCCCCGCGGCCCCGCGTGGGTCGCCGATGCCGTCGGCCCCATACCCGTCGGTCCCTGGGGAAGGCGCGTCGCGCGAGGAGATTGAGGAGTTCCTCATGGCTATGAGGGCGATATCTCCTCCGGCGGGGCCTACGGCGCCTGCGGGCCCGTCGGTCCCGTCTGGGGGCCCGAGCGGTTCGGGTGCTCCTGCCTCGACGCCGCCGACGGCTCCGGCCTCGGCGCCGCTGGGTCCCTCAGGTTCGTCGCCGGCTGGTCTACCGGCCTCTCCGGCGCCGATTCCATTGGGCCAACCCGTGGTGCCGCCTCCGCGCGACGCCGTGGCTCCGCCGTTGGTTCTGGCCGGCGTCGGGCCCCCCGGCGCCGCGCGGCGCCACCCCCATTCCCTCTCTGGCTCCTGACGCGGAGTCGGACCGGCATCGTCCGACGTCGAGTCCGGCGCCGTTGGGGCCCGTTGGCTCCGAGGAGCCAGTCTATATCGTCGACCCAGACTACGGCGATGAGGACGAGTATGGAGAGGGTTGGGAGGGGTCTGAAGACCCTTTATCCCGTGCCTGCCAGTATGACGTGGACTGGGTAGGTGACTTGGGTGATGCCAGTGGTCTGGACGAGTCGCCCAACCCTGGGTTTGTCTCGCCTTCCCCTGTGGCGTCAGAGGCGGGAGCTGCCTATTCGGTGGTCCTGATGAGGGCTGCCAAGGCCTTGCGCCTTGAGCTCCCCGTCGCTAAGGTCAAGCCTAACATTCTGACCGAAGTGTTTAAACCGCAGTCATGCCCTCAGGAGCCTCTGCTGCCGTTTAATGAGGCCCTGACGGATGTCCTTTTGGGCACCTGGTCCAGGCCCGCTTCCGGTGCACCGGTTGACCGGAACGTTGCCAGGCGTCACCGTCCGTGCTCGGACGATCCTGCCTTCCTCTCCACCCATCCCTCCCCGGAGAGTCTGGTGATCCAGGCCTCCACTTCACAGTCCGCGTTTCCATCGGCCCCGCCCGATCGGGAGTCAAAGCGGTATGACCAATTTGGCAAAAAGGTCTTTTCCTCTTTGAGCGCTGGACTGCGGTCTTGTAATACCGCGTGCCTTTTGGGCCGCTACACCCACTCCCTGTGGGATACGGTCGCGGAGTGTTTGCCGCAATGCCCGCAGGAAGTGCGGGACAAGCTCAACCAGGCTTTGGTTGAAGGCCGGGACGCGGCGAGGTACTCGATCAGGTGTGGTCTTGACACGACCGACTCGCTGGGACGGGCTATGTCCACGACGGTGGCGATTCGTCGCCATGCGTGGCTGAGATCTGCCAACTTCTCGCCGGACGTCCAGAATGCCCTCATGGACATGCCATTTGATGGCAGTCGCCTGTTCGGTGACAAGGCGGACAACGCGCTGGAGCGCTTCAAGGACTCCAGGGTCACGACCAAGTCCTTGGGTCTTTTGACCCAGCGCCAGCAGACGGGTTCGTTTCGCCCCTTTCGTGGCCAAGGAAGGGGCGGTCCCACGCGTGCTGCCAGCCACGCGCCGCAGAACGCTCCCCAGCGCGGTGGCGGCCGTGGATTCCGCCGTGGTGGCGGTAGAGGGCAGCGGCGAGGTCAGTCTACCCCTCCCCCCGCTGCAGCCTCCAAATCTTCCTAGTCCGAGCTTTCGGGCTCACGTGACGCCAGTGGGTGGCAGGGTTCGCCTTCACCACTCCCGCTGGCGCGCGATTACATCGGACAGGTGGGTGCTGCAGCTCGTCCGAAGGGGTTACTCCCTCCCCTTCGAGTCCACTCCTCCAGCCATGCCACCGCAGAACCACCGTGTGTCGGGGGACCACTTGACACTTCTGCAGGAGGAAGTTACGGCCCTCTTGGCCAAGGGGGGCATCGAGCGCGTTCCTGGGCCAGAAGTAGGGTGTGGTTGCTACTCCCACTACTTTCTGGTGCCCAAGAAGGACAAAGGAGGCCTCCGTCCTATCTTGGACCTCAGGGATGTCAACGGCTTCCTCCGGAAGGAGAAGTTCAAGATGTTGACTTTGGCTCAGGTCTTGGCTGCTCTAGACCCACAAGACTGGATGGTAGCGTTGGACTTGCAGGATGCGTATTTTCACATCCCCGTCCTGCCGGCCCACCGGCGTTACCTGCGGTTCACGGTAGGCCAGGAGCACTTTCAGTTTATCGTGCTCCCGTTCGGCCTTACCAGCGCCCCACGGGTGTTCACGAAAGTGATGGCGGTGGTCGCAGCTCATCTGCGCCGGTTAGGGGTTTCAGTCTTCCCCTACCTCGACGACTGGTTGTTGAAGGCGGGCTCGCCCCAAACAGTCGTCCACCACCTTCAGATGACGGCAGACCTCCTGCACGAGCTGGGGTTTTCCATCAATGTGCCGAAATCACACCTTTGTCCCTCTCAAAAGCTCCTTTTCATCGGAGCGGTTCTCGACTCGGCGCAGTTTCGGGTTTATCCTCCGGAACGGCGGGTTCGGGATATTCAGGCTCTGATTCCCATCTTTCAGCCGTTATCCCGGGTTTCGGTCAGGTTGACGCTACGGCTTCTGGGGCTGATGGCCTCCTGCATCCTACTGGTGCATCACGCCAGGTGGCGGATGCGGGCTCTGCAGTGGGACGTGAAGTTTCAGTGGGCCCAGCATCAGGGCAACCTATCCGACCATGTCCTGATCTCGGAGGGCACTGCGAGACAGTTGCAGTGGTGGCTTACGGACCGCGATTGGGTCAAAGGCAGATCCCTCTCCCTTCCCCAACCGGAGCACGTGGTTGTGACGGACGCGTCCCTCCAGGGCTGGGGTGGCCACTTGGGAGAGGCGGAGATCAGAGGCATCTGGTCTCCGGCGGAGTCCCGGCTCCATATCAACCTGTTGGAGCTGCGGGCGATTCGCCTAGCACTGAAGGCATTCCTCCCCTTTGTCAACGGGAGTGTAGTGCAGGTGTTCACGGACAACACCACCGCCATGTGGTACTGCAACAAACAAGGCGGAGTGGGGTCGTGGACCCTTTGCCAGGAGGCTCTGCGCCTCTGGCAATGGCTGGAACGTCAGGGTGTGACTCTGACGGTTCAACACCTGGCAGGTTCTCTGAACGCCAGGGCGGACGAACTCAGCCGTCGGTGCTCGGTGGATCACGAATGGCGTCTGAACTCGGACGTGGCGAACGGCCTCTTTCAGCAATGGGGAGAGCCGTGGTTAGATCTATTCGCCACAGAAGAGAACGCGCAATGTCATCAGTTCTGCGCGTTGGAGTTTCCAAGACGGCACTCGCTCGGCGACGCCTTTCGGCGCGAGTGGAGCTGCGGTCTGTTGTACGCCTTTCCGCCTATACCACTTCTACCCAGAGTGCTGAAGAAGATCAGGCGCGACCGGGCCCAAGTTATCCTTGTGGCTCCGGACTGGGCTCGAAGATACTGGTATCCCGAGCTACTCAGCATGTCAGTCGGTCCCTCGATCCGCCTGCCCCTTCAGGAGGACCTTCTGTCGCAGCAGCAGGGGACGGTCCTCCACCCGAACCTGTCCAGCCTCCACCTCCATGCGTGGAGATTGAGCGGCGACAGTTGAGGCCATTCGACTTGCCTCCTGAAGTCTGTGATGTGATTCTGGCAGCCAGGCGTCCCTCCACAAAGTCGGTATACGCCTGCCGGTGGAACAGATTTGTGGCATGGTGCACAGCAAAGGCTGTGGATCCCCTTTCTGCCCCTCTTTCCGAGGTTCTCCTCTTCCTTCTTTCTCTTGCCCAGCAGGGCTCTGCTCTGGGCACTATCAAGGGCTACCTTTCTGCCCTTTCCGCCTTCTTACGGCTACCTGATCAGCCATCTTTATTCAAGTCCCCTATTGTACTGAGGTTCTTGAAAGGCATCACGCACATGTACCCACCTGTTCCGTTCGTGATGCCTCAGTGGGACTTGAATCTGGTTCTGACATTCTTGATGTGTGCTCCCTTTGAGCCGCTTCATTCCTGTCCTCTCCGTCTTCTCACCTTAAAGACGGCCTTCCTGGTTGCCATCACCTCTGCCAGGAGAGTGAGTGAGCTCCAGGCTCTTTCTGTTAAACCTCCTTTCTTGTCCGTCCATCCTGACAAGGTGGTTCTTAGGACTAGGCCTTCTTTCCTGCCCAAAGTAGTTTCTGCTTTTCACATCGGGCAGTCCATCACCTTACCCTCCTTCTTCCCGCCTCCGCATCCTTCAAAGGATGAAGAGCGGCTCCATCGTCTGGACCCAAAACGTGCGCTTTCATTTTATATGGATCGCACACGCCAGTTCCGGGTGGATGACCAACTGTTTGTTGGCTACGTGGGTGAGAAGAAGGGAAGGGCGGTACAGAAACGAACCATCTCTCGGTGGGTCGTCCTGTGCATCAAAGCATGCTACTCTTTGGCTCGGAAGGAGCCTCCTGTTGGGCTGAGGGCCCATTCCACTCGGGCCACGGCGGCTACTACTGCCCTGGGCCGGGGAGTCCCTTTGCAGGACATTTGCCAGGCGGCTACGTGGGCCTCGCTGCACACCTTTGCGAGGCACTACTGCCTGGACAGTCAAGTCCGGAGGGATGGCTTCTTTGGCCGTTCGGTCCTCCAGGACTTTCTGGTGTAGGTTTGTATTGGTTCGCAGACCCACCACCGGGGTTGGTATTGCTGGGGTATCTATTCTAAGGTAAGGAATCTAATACTAACCTGTTTCTTTCAGATGAACAAGTTACTTACCTTCGGTAACGATATATCTGTAAGAAACAGTAGTTAGTATTAGATTCCTTACCGCCCCACCCATCCTCCCCGTTCTGCGAACTGATACCTAGGGTTAAGGACATCCCTTTCAGGGCCCTAGTTTCAAATGGCACCAGTGTTAGTTCTCACATGGCTCTGCGTGTTCTGGCGCGGAAAAGCTGTGTGCAAAGAACTGACGTCAGCGCGCGGAGGCGGCGTCTATATACTCCAGCGACGTCATCACGGCGCACGACGCCGACGACGGACGCGGAGCCGCAGGGGACGCCTGCAGACGACGCCTACCGACGCGCAGGGGTACTGCTACGCAAAAGTTTCCGGATCCAGACTACTGACGCCTGGGGATATTCTAAGGTAAGGAATCTAATACTAACTACTGTTTCTTACAGATATATCGTTACCGAAGGTAAGTAACTTGTTCATATCTTCATGCTATGGAGATATGACGTCGATGCTCTGCGCCACTTCCTACACTGGATTAACAATAACTGCTCTGGACTCAATTTTACCCTCACATTTGACAAATCCTCCATTGATTTTCTAGATCTCACCATCTTCCATCAAGAAGGGGTACTCCTGACCCGGCTCTTTAGGAAGCCTACGGAGCGGAATACACTGTTGGAATACACAAGCAATCACCCCAGGGCCCTACGGGACTCCCTCCCGTATTCACAGTTCATCAGAATCCGACGAAACTGCTCACGCAGGGAAGACTACTTTAGAGAAAGTGCAATCCTGGCCACCAAACTCAGCGATAGGGGATACCCCAGAAGAGTTATTAAGAATGCCCTCAAGCGGGCATGGTATAGACCACGTGAGACCTTGCTAACCCCTACTCCCAGGAAAGATCAGGATAGGATAGCTTGCGTCACGACTTTCTCACCATTATCAAACAAACTCAGAAAAATGATACTTCATCATTGGCCAATAATCAACGCAGGCATTATTGAAATTGAGCGACCCTTGTTCGCTTTCAAAAAAAGTAAAAACTTGAAGGACCATTTGGTCCGGGCAGCCCTTCCGAGTCCTTCTCAAGCCTCTACTCTTGAGGATGTATGGGGTCTGTCCCCCATTGTTGGTCATGTGAAATGTGGTGGGTGCAGCGTATGTGACTTAACTATTGAAGGAAAATCTATGGTATTTAACAATATCACTTTTAAAAGTAACACGCTTTCCAACTGCAATACATGCAATGTTGTATATTTGATTCAATGCCCGTGCAGTAAAATCTATGTTGGGCAAACAACACAGAAAGTAAGGACACGTATCTGCCAACACAGAAGCCGAGTAAGATGCCGTACCCCCAATGCCCCGCTTGTGGAACACTTTTCCAATGCCAACCACAGCGAGAATGACATTCGTTGGACCATTTTGAAAGTCCTGAAATTACCATCAAGAGGGGGCAACATGTCACACCTTCTGAATAAGGAAGAACTCAGGTGTATAATTTTGCTGAACTCTATTGAGAATGGACTGAACCGTGCAGAAGACTGGGCTGCCCTGCTCTGAAAAGAGGCTTCATGAACTTTAACACGTTAAGAAGTCTGTTGATCTTATCGGTTAATTGTATTCATCACATGCTGTTGAACTATGAAAAATGTTGAATCTTGCCCTGCCTCACAATAACAAATGTTGCGTTTTAACTGTGATCTGTGTTCTAGGAATAAGGAATCCCTATTGCCTTTCATAATGTGCTGCCCTTATACACAACTGTCACGTCAGAATGTTGGCTGCATGGCACTATTCAGTTTTTGCACACCACCACTACCTTAAGCTCATGAACACCACCCCACTCTAAGGTTGTCGCCGTGGGTTATTTCCCAGTCCCCCCTCGCTGCCCATGACGCAGTTCCCGGTTCAACCCCTGTAAACCCCCGTCTCCCGTACACTACTTATTACTCTATTGTCCTTGACAATATGTTGCCCCTGTACACAACTGTCACGTCAGAATGTTTGTTGCATGGCACATCACCACCACCCAAAAATCATGAACACCACCCCACTCCAAGATGGCCGCCGCGGTTTGATTTTTAGTCCCCCCTCGCTGCCCATGACGCAGTTCCAGGTTCACCCGCCCTTAAGCCCTCATCTCCCGGGCAGCTCCACACGATTCCCGTGCTGCCGGCTGTATTGACCATTGAGTCCGCCGCCAGCCCATGCCAGCTCGATTGAGGAGCTAGCCATCGGCCACTTGGCCAAACGAATTAAGGTAAGCCCATCATGCACTCAGGCAGTAACATGCCGCTAACGTGCTTTTCATCCCCACCCCACCATCACTCTTAATGCCAGATAATACTCTTTACTCTAGAATCGGGCGAGCTGCTGAATCACAGAAGCCTCACCCCGCTAAGAATACCCACCCGGAAACGCCCTCCATCGAGGAGAGGTGTCGAGAGGACACGCATATCCTCTCCGGTCCCTTGACCGTCGAAAAGAGGTAATAATTTTATTTACCCGTGTCACCGCATCTTCTCTAAGTGAGGTTGGACCCCCAACTAATTACCTTTTTTGCGCCCTTAGACTCCACAGCACAACGCTATACGGAGCAATCACCTGGTTCAATCAACTGACCCGTGTTCCTTTCTGGAACCACAGAGGTTAGTTGCGGAACCACCCCTGCATTGATTTCGAGCACTTCACGGATTCCACCACTTTAGAAGATTGCGCTCATGGTTTCACTTACACTGTCTGGACCGAATATATTTTTTTAAAAATTTTTTAGACTTCACAATAGATGACGCATGCATCGAAGTCACAATGATATGCCCTAGCCATACCAATTCACTAACCGTATCACTTGTCCACACCGAGCACACACTTCAAGATTGTCTGTGCACTTTGGAGATTACTATAGCCAGCACTATAGCCAGCACAAGAGTATTGAGTCTCACTCAGTTCACTATACGCATGACCTTTGACAGAAGTTTTTCTAAATTGAGCTGCAGCACATTATTTTAATACTGGTCTTGGCAGACGAAGTGCGTTTTCCATAATTTCTGTTAACTTAGAGAGTTGACTGACTGTCTCCCTTTTCTGCCCCTACCCCCACAGGCTCATCAAACCTTAAACAGGCAACTAATTACACAGTCCTGAAGATGATCCCGGTTCATTAGGAGCCAGGGGATCGAAACGTCGACAACTTAAACAATTCTGCAATATATCCATTGTGTGCACTGTGTTTGCTTGAATTGTTTGTCCTAACTTGCTTATTAGTTATTTATTGCAAGGGACATGTGGCTCCTACGTTTTCTTGCCTGATATTGCTTTCTCTCCCTCTCTACCTTTTTCTTATATTTTCCTGGTCTTATTCTAGATAGGTGCAGGCTTGTACCCTATCAAATGTTGAAATTTACCCTCTCTGTGGTAACTCAATTTTTTGTATAAACGCAAATAAATTCCTGACCCGGCTGGGTACAGGATAAACAGATATAGTACTGATCCTAGTCTATATATTCATTTTTTGTATTTTCGAACTTAGCCCTAGGACCTTTGTTTTTGTAATAACCTGTTCTCCCATGGTCCGTAGGTATCTAATGGGTCCCCTTGTTAAATTGTACTGCCCTTTGTGCGGCATTCCCAATTAGGTAAGAGATCAAGAAGGCCACTTTGGCTTGGTTGGTAGGAAACGATTTCGGTTTACACGAGAAATGGAGTGCCACCTGGGTTAAAAACAAACACCTGCACCATGTCCGTATCCCCTTGAAAGCGTTCAGGTGATGCTAACGGTATAGAGACGGGCATCTCTACTACCACCGACGGGGAAGGAGCCGATGCATCCGCATCAAACGGATTCCATTGAAGACCATCAAATCTAGCCCTAAGGTCCGCCGTCTCCTGTCTAGAAGCAGCCACTTCTATCTGGAGATTGGTCAAAGCAGCTATAACCTCATCAATAGTGGCCATATTAATCAACCCGACCGGGAGGACAAAATTCTTGGGTCGGGAATTCTGTTATGCCGGATGTCCTCAGGATCGTTTTGAAGTATTATGTTCCACCTCTCAATCTAGCTATGTCTGAGTTGCCGTAATGGCACAGTACAGTGGAATGATTAAGTGAGGGATTAAGGGTGGTTGGGGAAAGGGAAGGAAAGGAAGGGGACAGCAGGGAGGGAGATCTGGAAAACATAAAGAAATCGTATATCATGAATACCTTAATTTTCCAATTGCACTAGTCATACTGTCAACCCTCACTAAGCACCTTATACATTCGAAATACCTGAAAAGCAAAATACACTCCAGTGAATAGGTAGGTGATGGTTGTATATGAAGAGGGAGGTATAAAGGTTGTTGCTGCAGTGATACAAAACAAACATAAACATATAACAACAACTCAATGGATGCATATCATACTATAAAGCAATGAGATTATAATGATGCATGAACATACCCCTAACTCACTCCTTTTACGCTTCACAGGGATAGAGTGTAGACCACTACCACTCATTAAGAACCCCTGTTAATAAAGGGAGCCAGAGACAGTTTGGGTTAATATACCATACCTCCTGTACACAATATCCATCAAGAAAAATGAAAGTTACTGTATTTGAATTGCCCCGTAGTTACAACACTCGTGGCAAATAAAGCAGAGGCAAATACCCTCGAGTATTTCTTTAGCGTAGTTAAGAGCTCCATCCTCCTATTTCCATAATAACAAATATATGCACAACCAAAATAACTGGAGATACTAGTGGATCTCAAAACACTCACCTCTCCGTCGGCCGACAATACCGACCGGGTCAAGTTCCTGGCTGACTTAGAAGTCACCCCAAGAAGATCCAAAATAACGCATGTAGGCAAACCTTGCCAATATGGCCAAAACAAAGTTAGAACAACACGTGGCCACAGTTCCTGGTGCAAGCACCCTTACTGCACCCACAGACGATCTGCAGCGGCCACCAGAAAGTGCTGGACAGGAGGAATTCCAGACGCCGAGCTCGGGAAAGGCTTCCTCCTTATGCTTCCCTGATCGTAGTCTCGCGAGATTCGCGGTGGATCATGGGAGTTGTAGTTCCGACTCGCGTCTTGCTGGGAAATGTAGTTCCTTCACCAAGCGCGATCGTGACACTATCTCTCTAGACGCCGAGTGGCACCGGCATCCAGGGAGGGGGACCGACCAGGGCACAACCTAGCAACTAGAGTTTAGAAGCCTCATGACTCTCTTCATGTTCTTACCATCACCACCCCATATGGGGAACATTGTCAGGAATCCTGTGCAATCCTAAATAACTTTGTTGAGTTTTACACAAACCTATACAGCGTACGCCCTTTAGGTGATGAGCGTGGAACGGCACTTTATTTAAATGGCATAGTGCTAGCGTGGCTGTTGTTAGGGCAAAAAGGAGTTTTTGACCGAGCCAATATCAGCAGAGGAAGTTGGCGACGCATTTGTGTTTTACCAAACGGAAAGAAGCTGGGAGCCTGGCGAATTCTATAAGATGTTCTCAGAAATTCTAATACCCCACCTCATGGAGATGTTCCAGGATGCGAATGACAACCACTCGCTGTCCCCTACTCTGCAGGAGGCACTATTAATCACACTCCTGAAGCAAGGTAAAGCGCCTGAGAAGGTCGATTTATACCGCCTATTATCATTAATTAATACAGATATTAAAATTCTGGTGAAAATCATTGCATCCCTGCTACAGCCCCTGCTACTGGCTATGGTCCTGCCAGACCAGGCAGGATTTGTCCCCTCGCGATCCACCACCCATAACCTCTGCACTCTCTTTGCAGTCTTGCATCAATTTAACCCATCATTGCCAGCCTGCGGCGGTCTTCCTTGACCCCTCAAAGGCGTTTGACTCTATAGAGTGGGCATAAATGTTTACTGCATTGGCGCGTATGAGAATGCCGCCCACTTTTTTAAGTTGGATTTTCTACTGTACACCGATCCAGTTGCCCAAGTCAGAGTGAACGACATAATCTCTGACCTCATGCGTATCTGTAGGGGAACATGGCAGGGGTGTCCACTCTCCCCAATCCTCTTTACCCTAGCACTAGAGCCCCTCTCCTGCATTAGCAGACAAAAACACTCTTCTGCTGCCCTACACTTTCGACAATGCCCCCTGCCCATCTCGCTATACGCTGACGAAATGGTGGTGTATGTAAGAGACTCAGGAGTGAACCTTGACCCAACGGTGCATGAGTATGTTAAATATGAATGGTACTCTGGCCTATGCATTAATTAGTCTAAATCAATTATCTTATCTCTGACTCCTGCCACTATACCCCATGTGCCAGAAAGCCTGCTATAGTGGTGCACGGAACCTCTGAAATACTTGGTTGTATGGATACATCGTGACCCCGGAGTACTGATCTGCCAAAACTATGGCACAGCCATATTGCACCTGCAGGATCGGGTGACCCTCTGGGCATGCCTCCCTCTGTATCTGGTAGACAGATTGGTACTCATAAAAATGGTTGTGTTATCCCAAATTTTCTATACCTATTTATAAACATCCACATCCCACCGATGCAGGCATTTTATAAATCACTGCAATCCTGCCTGATGACCTTAACATTTGTTGGCAAACAACCTAGGATTATCTGGCAGACACTTACACATCCATATGCCCACCGAGGATTCAATGCTCTGGATTTTTATCTATACTATTTGTGAGCTCAAGCCCACTTTGCCCACTACTAGTTTCACCCCCATTGCTACATGTCTCATACTGCTAATGAAAATGACGAAGCCTATCCAATTTCTCTCATAGCTGTCCTTCCATATGTACAACCAGCAGTTACACTCAAAACAGTCGGCCCACTAAATAGCACAACCAGACAATGGCAGACACTAGCTACACGTGCAGGAAAGACCCCACGGAATGCTCCGTCTCTACCTCTACTACATCACCCATCCTTATCAGTCACGAGAGATTCAGGGGCACTCACCACACTGAGGGAGGCGAGCTACAAGCAAATGGATACTTCATTACGCTCACAGAGTTTTGGGGACACCGGGGTTGTAAGCCCCTACAAATGTTTGTGTATTATAGACTGAGAGTAGCTCTAAAAACCTTATACCCCTTTCCTTTCCACAGGAACCACCTCTACTCCACTCTCTACAGATCCCACTCACATGTGCAGGCTGCATAAAACTCATCACCAGACTATATAACTCCTCCCTGACCGACCAGGGTGGGCGTACGGACACAGCAAGAGACAAATGGAGCGAGGTATTAGACTACCCATTAACACAGACAGAATGGGGATTCTGCTGTACCTTCTTAGGCTGGCTCACACCCAATTGCACAAATTCACAAATTCGGGCTGCGGGCGTATGTGTCCTATGAGTGCTGTAAGACGGCAGAGGCAGATTTCCTCCATTTGACATGGGTATGCGGCATAGTGCCCCAATGTGAACACACGTCTCAGAAACCTTATTAAAGAAGGAGGAGGAACGCATGGACTGCTCCCCCAAGGTGTGCCTATTGGGATTTGTTAAACCACTTCAACCCACGTATCGCAAACTGGTAGCAATATTATTGCTGTTAGCTCAACGTAGAGTGTCAATGTGTTGGGGTGGGAGGAGGGCACCAAAACACGTTAATTGACTTCAAGACTTAGAGTATTGCAAGACCCAGCTTGAAACATATGCCGAAGAATTACCTCCGTCCTCAAGACTAAAAGACTTTTGGGGCCCATATGTGTCCTATCTGTTAACCAGCACTTCAGAATAAGGTGATTTATTACATTGTGACAATATGTATGTGTCTGGTGGGGTGATCAGGAGAGTATGGGAGTGACAAAAACATGATTTATAAGTGGATGCCATGTCAGAGTCTCTTTGTGGGTTTTTGTTCTGTGACTGTTTACGGGATTTGTAAAAGCAAACTTCAATAAAAAAAAATAATAATAATTGAAGCAGATGTTTAAAGCAATGAAAATAGAAGGTTGCTTCTCTTTCTTCTTCTCTATTGTAATAGCTTACAATGACAAGCAGAGAGGATACGTTTATTTTTTGCTCTACTTAGATAAAGAAAAGCTAGAATCTTTTTGCATGGCTCGGCACCCATCCAAGCTACTGCAGCCTTTTTTTCTAAAGAGATTTGTATTGAACTGTTTCCAATATCTGTTTACAACAAATATCTGTAGGAAGGTGGATATCTGACTATGGTTACCCCCAAACTTTTTGCCTGGTGTTTAGCTGGTTTTTGACATAGTTGGCCTGGGATCCTGCTATTCAGGGCCCCAGGCTAATTGCTCTCTCCTTAAAATGGACTCCATGTACCTTAGGTACATACACAATTGGAATTGGCTCACCTTATTGGCCCCTGTAACAGTGTACCCAGGTACCCAGGGCATAGGTGCTTCCAAGGCCTACCAGGGGCTGCAGCATGTATTGTGCCACCCCTGGCCTGGCCTCCATATTTGACACAACTGGCTGATCACTCAGCTGGGGTAAGTCGGTGTAACCACCCCTTACTTAGGTGTAGTATGCCTATACCTAACCTAAAATGGACACATATGTTCCTATCAGTCACTCCTATGGAAGGCCTCATCAATCCTGGAGGCAGAGTGCTTGGAAATATGTGAGATGGTGCTCTGGCATGAGCTGAGCCTGTCTGCAGCTTTCGGAACCATGTCCTTTAGCTGTTTCATGATATTGCCATACCATATACTCTTAAGTGCATTATGAACCTCGCGGTTAAATGCTATCTTGGGTTTGGCTTTATCAAAACATGTCGAGTAAGGTGTCATACGAATTGGAATACTACCCCCTCGCTAGTTCTGGCGACGGGGGTAGCATTCCACCCTTCTAGAGGGGCACGACATGTACCTAACCTAAACCCCGGTTAAAGTTAAACAGAGCCTTAGCATCACAAAATGGATGCTGCCACCACAGACACAAGTCTGACCTACTGCTGCTGGGAGTCCTTCCAGCGAAGGCAGCTTGGACAAAGGGTTTCCTGCCTGGGGAGGTGCTAGCACCACTCCAGACAGGATTTTGTGTATTGGGTAGGACAGGGCTGAATAGAATCAGACATGCCTGGGGCACACAAGGTGTCCCTGTGCATAGGCCAGTTCAAACCGGTGCTGGGGCTTTCCAGCCCCAGTCCTGGCGCGAAACTGGACAAAGGAAAGGGGGTGTAACCACCCCCCTTCCTGGTTCCACCCAGAGGAGGGACCTAGTAGGTGATCCGGCCCCCCAGATTCGAATAAGAGTGGGAGCTGTGTCCTGAGACTTCAGATCATCCTGAATCAACTTGAAATACAGAAGAAGACTGGACTTCGACATTCTGCTGCACAGAAGACGGAAGAGAATCTCCCTTGTGGCCAAGGAGTGACCACCCTGTGAACACAGGCACCAACCAGCAACTCGGTGTCTGCTTTGCCGCCGCCTCCCGCCGGAGCCCGAGCCCAGAGCCTGACAAGACCCAGACTTCTCACCGCCCGATCCACAGTCCCTACAAAGAAGGGACCCGTGGAGGCACCGAGAGACGTGGGACCGGACCTCTTGAAAGACCCCCGAAACGCTGACTGCGCAGCATCAGAGGCACCCTCGATGCTGTGCTTTGGGGTTTGAGAAGCCCCAACCTCGAGCAGCCCTTGCACCGAAGATCAGCCCCCCAGCATCTCCACGATCTGCGTGGGGCCCTTTTGCACTGTGCCACTCGACTCGCCATCCCGGCCACTTGCCATGCGGCTAGCGGCCATCTTGGCAACTAAACCTTCAATTTACACTGCGGGTCTAGTTGCTCCAGACTTGCCCTCGCTCCTGTAAAAAGGAGCACCTGCTCTGACCTTGCTGGTCGGAGTAACAAGCCTTTTTCGATTCCTGCGTGGCTTGCATTAGCCAAGGCCTGTTTTCTCCAATCAAGTTGCCGATACCGCCAACAGCGAGAAGCCTGCGTGGGACAGCTCGTGACCGACTCCTGGACGTCTTCGACCCCTCGTGTCCACGTGGCTGCAGAGAGAAGCTACACAACATCACCTGTTTGCACCCGACATCGCCTGGATCCAATCTGGTTCCACGGTAGTCACTGGCTAGTGACTTTGAACATTGTCCCCTCTGCTTTCAGGTCTTCACCTCTTCAGATCCACCCTTGGATCCACTGGAACTCTTCACATCGAGCCGCCTGCAGCATCTTCAGCTCCAAGCACCCTCGACCTGCGTGACGAAACCCGACACTACTTCGACCCTATGCACCCGCTTCCTGTGGGTGAGGTAACTCAGCTCCGCCGGTGTTCCCACACTGGTACACACCTCTAGTGTCTGTGTCTAAAGTTTCATCCTTCTAGGTCACTCGGAGGGACTGGAGATGGAGGCTCTCCCACTGAAGATGATAACCCTGATGCCCCTGCCCCTGTCATCCAGATAGATGAGGAAGACCAGACCCCTGGGAATTCTCAGCCTGAGGAAGAAGAAGAGGGGGAGGAGGTAGAAGAAAGTGATTCTGATGATGATAGAGATAGCCAGGTGTTAGTCAGCAGGCTTAACCAGGCTAACCTAAGCTTATTTGGGACTGAAGGTGGGTCCAACCCATTCAGACCCCCAAATGGACTTAACCAGGAGCATAGGAGGAGGAGGAATCACTCAGGTGAGTCCAATACTTCCCATGTTTCTAGAGGTTCTCATGGCAACTCCAGAAGGGAGTTCACTAGCCCTCAGAGAAGGGAACATGAGGCCAAAATGAGAGAGGCTGAACTTAGGATTTAGAGGCAAGAGTTAGAGGTTGCCCTGGCCAAAGAGAAACTTGCTAGAGCAAGGCAGCCTAGAGAGAGTGGATTAGAATCCACTGGTGGCAGCACTATCCCTAAGGATAAAAACAGGTCCTATGACAATAGAAACCTGAGTAAGATTGTGCCCCCCTACAAAGTTGGGGATGATATCCACAAGTGGATGATTGCACTTGAGAGAGCTTGCAAAGTACAGCAGGTCCCTCAGGAGCAGTGGGCAGCAATCTTGTGGCTCTCCTTTGAAGGTAGAGGCCGAGACAGACTCCTCACAGTTAGTGATGGGGATTCTAGAAACTACCTGGTCCTGAAGAGTGCTCTGATTGATGGGTTAGGCTTAACCACTGAACAGTACAGGTTAATGTTCAGAGACACCCAGAAGACACAGACTCAGGACTGGTCTGAATTTGTTGAATGTGCCACTAAGGCTCTGGAGGGCTGGTTGCTGGGAAGTAAGGTTACAGACTATGAAGGATTGTACAATTTGCTTATGAGAGAGCAAATCTTAAGTAATTGTCAAAATCAGCTACTACATCAGCACCTGGTTGACTCTGATCTGACCTCCCCACAAGAATTGGGTAGGAGGGCAGACAAATGGGTCAGAACCAGGATCAGGACTAAGAACCAGGGTGGTGACCAAATGAAAGAGACTACCAAGCCTCAAGAGAAGGGTGGGGATAAAAGTAAGGAAAAGACTTCCCCAGGGCCCCAAAACTCCAAGGATGGGGGTGGGTCCCAAGACACTTCTTCAACCCAGAAAAAGCCTTATTGTCATGTCTGTAAACAGGTTGGGCATTACAAAACAGACAGCTGTTGTCCCAAGAATGGCAATAAAGAGAATATACCTCCAAAGCCAGCTCCAACACCTCCTGTTACTGTCAGCAGTAATCCCCCAGGAAGTGGGAGCACACCCAGGAATCTGGGTGGGTTTACTTTTGGAGGACAGGTGGATTCTGGCCTAACCAGGTCCCCTACCTCAGATACTCTTGTCTATGAGACTGGCATGGGGTTTGCCAATTTCACTGCTTGCCCAAACACTTTGAGCAAGTATAGACAGGAGCCCCTCATCAATGGCTTGAAAGTTGAGGCCTTTAGAGACACAGGGGCTAGCATCACCATGTTGGCTGAATGTCTAGTCCCCTCAAGGCAACTTTTACCTGATGCCACATATCAGGTGACAAACATTGATGGAATAGAAACCAATCACCCCATGGCAGTAGTAAATCTTAGCTGGGGAGGTGTCACTGGCCCAAAGAGAGTGGCAGTGTCATCAAACTTGCCTGTAGATTGTCTACTGGGGAATGATTTAGAAATCTCAGCCTGGGCTGAGGTGGAACAAGAAACCCATTCTAAAATGGTAAATCTCCATGGAAAGGTTAGTGGGGCCGTGATGGCTACAGCCCCAATCCAAGATGTCCTTCCTGAAAAGGTTGGTAGGCCCATCTTTAGCTAACTTCCCTCCTGAAAAGATTAGCAGGGCTGTGATGGTAACAGCCCATACCCAAACTGAGTCTCCTCCTGAAAAGGTTGGTGGGGCTGTGATGGCCACAGCCCAAACTCAAACTGATACATGTGTTGTGAAGCCTGAAAAGATGGATCACTCCACACAAACAGAGAGCATTGAGGAGGAAGAGAAATCTCCCTCCCACCAGACATTAGGAAAGGATCAGCCTCCTCAGGGAACTGATCTTACCCCTGATGAAGGAACTGTCCCAGAGGTTGTTAGGCCTGGCCTGACAGAGCCTCTGATGACAGTGGACCCTTCTCAGGTGGGACCCAGGCTGGAGCAGGTATCCTGCCCCTCTCTACCTTGCCTTACTCAGCCCAGGGCTGCAGAGGACAAGAAGGACAGTGAGCCCCAAAGGGCCCCCTGTCAAATAAAGCACCCCCATCAACAGATTAGGGGCACCGAAACTAGTAGCCCTAGTGAGGTGAAAACTTTAAAAACTCCTGAGGGAGCCCCCTTAAAAGTAGTTAGGGACCTCCCACAGATGGATTCTGTTGGGCACAGCCAAACCTGGGACCCCAAGTCCCCAAACCTGACCTGTCCCTCCAGTAAGCCAACAAGGGGGACCCAGCCTCCAGCTTTAGGTAGCCAGAGGTAGACCCTGAGAGCACAGTGCAACTCAGTCAAAGAAAGAAAGGCACACATGGTGGAGAGTGATTGGAGGAAGCTGAGTCCTACAGAGGAATCTCACTTCAGTACTCCATCCCAACACCAGCCTTTAACTTTGCAAAGACACACCACAGGTAGAGATTCCCTATGGTGGAGACCCTCAGATACCCTTAGGGTGAGGGATTGCTTAGTGGACCATGAGACAGGGGGTAACCAAGCCAGAGCTGGTACTTCCTTATATGGCCACTTAGGCAATATAGGCTTACCTGGTCAAGGATAGCCTTATCTCCTTTCGTTTGGGGGGGGTTATGTAGGAAGGTGGATATCTGACTATGGTTACCCCCAAACTTTTTGCCTGGTGTTTAGCTGGTTTTTGACATAGTTGGCCTGGGATCCTGCTATTCAGGGCCCCAGGCTAATTGCTCTCTCCTTAAAATGGACTCCATGTACCTTAGGTACATACACAATTGGAATTGGCTCACCTTATTGGCCCCTGTAACAGTGTACCCAGGTACCCAGGGCATAGGTGCTTCCAAGGCCTACCAGGGGCTGCAGCATGTATTGTGCCACCCCTGGCCTGGCCTCCATATTTGACACAACTGGCTGATCACTCAGCTGGGGTAAGTCGGTGTAACCACCCCTTACTTAGGTGTAGTATGCCTATACCTAACCTAAAATGGACACATATGTTCCTATCAGTCACTCCTATGGAAGGCCTCATCAATCCTGGAGGCAGAGTGCTTGGAAATATGTGAGATGGTGCTCTGGCATGAGCTGAGCCTGTCTGCAGCTTTCGGAACCATGTCCTTTAGCTGTTTCATGATATTGCCATACCATATACTCTTAAGTGCATTATGAACCTCGCGGTTAAATGCTATCTTGGGTTTGGCTTTATCAAAACAGGTCGAGTAAGGTGTCATACGAATTGGAATACTACCCCCTCGCCAGTTCTGGCGACGGGGGTAGCATTCCACCCTTCTAGAGGGGCACGACATGTACCTAACCTAAACCCCGGTTAAAGTTAAACAGAGCCTTAGCATCACAAAATGGATGCTGCCACCACAGACACAAGTCTGACCTCCTGCTGCTGGGAGTCCTTCCAGCGAGGGCAGCTTGGACAAAGGGTTTCCTGCCTGGGGAGGTGCTAGCACCACTCCAGACAGGATTTTGTGTATTGGGTAGGACAGGGCTGAATAGAATCAGACATGCCTGGGGCACACAAGGTGTCCCTGTGCATAGGCCAGTTCAAACCGGTGCTGGGGCTTTCCAGCCCCAGTCCTGGCGCGAAACTGGACAAAGGAAAGGGGGTGTAACCACCCCCCTTCCTGGTTCCACCCAGAGGAGGGACCTAGTAGGTGATCCGGCCCCCCAGATTCGAATAAGAGTGGGAGCTGTGTCCTGAGACTTCAGATCATCCTGAATCAACTTGAAATACAGAAGAAGACTGGACTTCGACATTCTGCTGCACAGAAGACGGAAGAGAATCTCCCTTGTGGCCAAGGAGTGACCACCCTGTGAACACAGGCACCAACCAGCAACTCGGTGTCTGCTTTGCCGCCGCCTCCCGCCGGAGCCCGAGCCCAGAGCCTGACAAGACCCAGACTCTCAGACTTCTCACCGCCCGATCCACAGTCCCTACAAAGAAGGGACCCGTGGAGGCACCGAGAGACGTGGGACCGGACCTCTTGGAAGACCCCCGAAACGCTGACTGCGCAGCATCAGAGGCACCCTCGACGCTGTGCTTTGGGGTTTGAGAAGCCCCAACCTCGAGCAGCCCTTGCACCGAAGATCAGCCCCCCAGCATCTCCACGATCTGCGTGGGGCCCTTTTGCACTGTGCCACTCGACGCGCCATCCCGGCCACTTGCCACGCGGCTAGCGCGCATCTTGGCGACGAAACCTTCAACTTACACTGCGGGTCTGGTTGCTCCAGACTTGCCCTCGCTCCTGTAAAAAGGAGCACCTGCTCTGACCTTGCTGGTCGGAGTAACAAGCCTTTTTCGATTCCTGCGTGGCTTGCATTAGCCAAGGCCTGTTTGCTCCAATCAAGTTGCCGACACCGCCAACAGCGAGAAGCCTGCGTGGGACAGCTCGTGACCGACTCCTGGACGTCTTCGACCCCTCGTGTCCACGTGGCTGCAGAGAGAAGCTACACGACATCACCTGTTTGCACCCGACATCGCCTGGTTCCAATCTGGTTCCACGGTAGTCACTGGCTAGTGACTTTGAACATTGTCCCCTCTGCTTTCAGGTCTTCACCTCTTCAGATCCACCCTTGGATCCACCGGAACTCTTCACATCGAGCCGCCTGCAGCATCTTCAGCTCCAAGCACCCTCGACCTGCGTGACGAAACCCGACACTACTTCGACCCTATGCACCCGCTTCCTGTGGGTGAGGTAACTCAGCTCCGCCGGTGTTCCCACACTGGTACACACCTCTAGTGTCTGTGTCTAAAGTTTCATCCTTCTAGGTCACTCGGAAGGTTCCTTTTTAACTGACTTTGTAACTTTTACGCACCATTGACATTGCATTGGTAAAGCGTGCACTTTCCGCACTGCACCCGAGTCCCGCGGGCCTTTCCCGACTTCTTCACTGCTAGTCCCGAACAGCTCCAGCGATTCCCCAGGCCCTAGGCCTCTTCACTTTCCCCATAGTGGTTCTTATACCACTATTTTAGTATATGGTTTAGGTGGCCCCTAGGGCTCATCCATAATTGTGCAACTTTTGTGTATTTAAACTGTGTTTTGTTTTAACGCATTTGCTTCTGTGCTCATAAAGAGTATCAGGGTTATTTGTACAAATAAATCTATATATATTTTCAATATATATCTGTGTGGTGTCCTTTCATTTGGTATTCAAGGGATTGTGTATGGTAAAACAGCTTGCTTCACATGCCTTTACAGAGTTTAGCCTAAGACTGCTTAGTCCATGCTACCCCTAGGATAGCTTGTCTATAAGGTTGACTTTACAACCTGCACCATAAGGGTTGCTTGGCATGGTACAAGGTGATCACTAGAACTAGTGAGCATCATATACCAGGCCAACTTCTCACAATATCTAACAGGCTTGTGATTTGTGTACTTTTGCCCTAGAGGTTTTATTTTTATTCTTCATGTTTGCAACCTTCTCTCTCTTGCCTATGACAGAGCTACACACTAAGGTTTTAAGTGGTTTGTGGGAAAGGTGATGGCAGGACATTGGAGATCCATAACCATATAGGGGAACTCGTCCCTGGACTTTGTTCCGCCATATGGTTATGGGACTCCTTGGTGACTCAATATTCTTATAATGTATGGCAGGGATTACTTTATTGCTTATATAATATGCATGCTCCAGACCTATAGAGCTGCACACATATTACTCTGTGTAGATCCATGACTTCATTATCTGGCCCAATATTAAATAACAATTGTGTCAAAATAGGTAGATCAGTCATTAACTAGAATGTTTGGAAACTAGCAGGTATAGGCACTATAAAGCACTTAGTACCAAACAATGACATCACTTCATTCACAGAGTTAGTTTAGGAATATGACACATATACTTTGAAAACAAAAATGGAAATTCTGTCAACCATATCAATGCCTACATAGCTGACTTGGCAAACATCCAATTAATATTCCATAAACACCCATTCTAACTTACATTGAGAAAACGGGGGCATACAAGGGTGTAATTTCTGGTACATATAGTATTTTGATTGACTGAAAATTATAATCCTACATCAGATCCATCCAGGAGAGATTGAATCATGAGTGGCAGCCATGAGAATCTACGAGAATCAAACTCAAATGTTCCTACTTTACAATCCTTCATAGTTCGCACTTCTCACTAGTGATGTTACACAGAGCAGGCTTACTACCACACTCAGAGTGCTTGAGGTGCAAACAGAATGATTATGATTCAACTCTCATACTATGAGAATGCCTGAAATTGCAACCTTAAGGGCAGGTGTATGGAAAACATTAGATTCCAACCTAGATATAACAATAATCCCATTGAACCGCTTGGCTATTCTACACTACCTGGCCAATTGCATAGTAACTCCAAACCACAGATGTCTAGCATTACCATTAGCAGTAGCAAAGACATGCATATTCCGACACACGTAGAATGAGTGCAAGAACTGGCCAGAGTGGTGGATTGTGAGAGAGTCCTATATAAGCCAAAAGGATCACATGTTTACTATGTGCAGACATGGTAACCATTTTTGAATTTCTGATGCTAAAAGGTTAACTATCCACAACCCCCTACTACCAGGTGTTAAGTAGTCTTTTCACACCATTAAAAGTGCACTGGACAACTAATTGGTCCTTTAATAAATACAGCAAAAGCAAATGAATGGAATATAACCATATTGGCTCAAGTGAGGTAAATCCTACAATGATCAAACGTTGTGCGTCACTGTGAGTTTAGTGACAGAATCATAAATCTTGATTCACCGGTAACTTGATTGGAACCTTGGCATTATTGATTTGATTTTTTTTATAATCAAATTTATTGATATTGAGAAGAAACCAAACATTCACATTGACAGCAAAATCAAGCACATTACCTCGATGATCATTAACAGTAGGGGTGATGACGCAGACCTGTTTATCAGGCTCTAGAAAGGCCCCTGTGCAAGTTTATCAGGATACATAGGAACACATACACCAATCAAGACAATAGATTTAACCATTTACCCCAGATCTTTTCGAACAGTTCAGGGCAGCCCCGGGCCTCAAAGAGGGGTTCTTCCTGGGTCCCGCACCAATGCACCCCTGTCGCCATTTCCGTACGGTACGGGGTTTGGCGTGAGACCAGGCTGCCGCATTGTCCCGTTTTGCCACCGCCACTGCGATCCCAATGAAGCGTTTATCAGCCTGAGAGCCATCCAGGCCATCGAACACACCTAGAAGCAAACGTAGTGGGTCATGTAGGACTACCCACCACAAGGTCTGTGTAAGCTCTAGTACCACACCCGCCCAGAATGTTGCAATGGCGGGGCACTGCCAGACCACATGGTAAAAGTCAGCTGGGGCATGGTCGCATTGTGCGCAAGTCGGGAAGGGCCTCAGTCGAGCTCTATACAAACGCGCAGAAGTTAGATATGCCACATGCAAATAGTAGAGTTGGATTAGACTCAGTTTGGAGGAGGTCGTCAAAAACTTGGGAGCCATGAGAGCGTCCTGCCAGTCTGCATCTTCCAAGGGGCCCAGCCAACCCTGCCAGCGGGCGCGCAGTGAATCGAGGGTTGCAGGGCCATTGTTCACAAGGGAGCGGTAGATCCGTGACACCCCTCCTCTACCTAGGTTCCCCATCATAGCTTGGGCCTAGAGGGGACTGAATTCGGGGAGGGAGGTGGGTGACGAAATGTGCGCATTGAGGGCGTGGCGAAGCTGCAGGTATTTGTAAAACTGGGAGGCGTGGAGGGTGTAGCGCTGCTGCAAATCTGCAAAGGTCCTGATATGATCCCCAACCCAGACTTCCCCAAGAAGCAAGATCCCATTGACGAAAGTCCCGGAGAGTTCAAGTCTCACGCAGCCAGTGTTGGGTATGCTTCCTATTCCATTTTGTATGGCGCAGGGCAGTGCGCCAGGCCAGTAGGACTGCCCTAGTTATAGGGGGGAGTACTTGTGGTATGGGGGCCCCGTACAAATAGGCTTTACCTAGGGAAAGTCCATAGACCGGAGATCAACCTGGTACGCTGAGTCAGACCAGCTGCCGGCGAACCAGTCATGAACAACAATAAATCTTGTGGCCAAATAATAAAGGTGAAGATTGATCACACCCATGCCACCATCATAAGGAGTTATCCGACAGTGAGCTAGAGACATTTGCGGCCTCCCACCTCTTCACAAAAACCGGGTGAGTAGACCATCTATCTCGCGGAACCAGCTCCCCGGGAGATGAAAAGTTATGTTTTGAAGAATATACAGGAAGCGAGGGGGAACCATCATTTTAAATAGCGCACTTTTGCTAAGGGGATTAAGAGGAAGGGAATGCCAGCGCTTGAGGTCTGCCTTGGCCTTGGTAACCAGGAGTATAAGGTTGAAGGCCCATTCAAGCTCTGGGAGCAGGGTTACCCAAACTCCTAAGTATTTGAAGGACTGTCTATGCAGGGAATAGTTGTCTGCCAGTCAAAACAGGCTTGTGGAGGGGAACCAGAGTGGCCGGAGACTCGCTCAAAGGCGTAAAGGACTTCTAAGCACCATGGGCCAGAGTCCTAGGGATCCGCTACGAAAAGGAGGACATTGTCTGCATAAAGGGCGACTTTGACTACATCAGAGGTCTTCAAACATTTGGATGCCGAGACCCCCCTGTCAGCATTTTCAAGCGTAAGGACCCCTCCTGACAAAAATTTCTAAACCTCTAGGTTATGAGGAAGGTGAGGACCAAATTATGCGACAGGCTTGACTAAATTGTGTGAATAGAAAATGTAAATAATGTTCTGTGATGCTGCATATTTTGGGGTAGCATTGCTTTATTATTTAGAATTTTTTTAAACACCGTAATACTGAGGAAAGATTTCACCCCATCATTACCAGTTTATAACCAAAATTCAGCAATTAACATCAGAAAGATGTCTAGTCAACCTCTGTGAAGGGCCTCCCAATCCGCAGGAATACGCACTGCCACATTAGGAGCTCACCTGGCCATGGCCGGGAGCAGCAAGGGTGCATTCAAACCGTGGCGGTCTTGTGCAGAGTTAAGCAGTTTACCCATGCCCCTTTCCTCTCACCCCCTTCCTTCCATCCCTCTCTTCTCTCCTCGCCCAACCCCGGATCCCTCTCTCACATTGCAGGCAGATGGTTATTAGCCCCAGTACACCTTTTGGTAACAGTAGCGCACTACAAATGTAAATAATAGGCAGAAGCAGGGGATCCACTAGACCCGAACTTCGGGGGGGGGGGGGGTTAACACTCCCAGCCAGGGCTTGTCCAAGCACTGGTCGCACACGGTGCAACAGTCTTAACACCTTCTCCATGAATTCCCTCACTACCACTCACCAACAATACACCTCATCTCTCTATAGCACCTATCTGACAAACATTTCATTTTTCTATAGCACTACTCATAGTTTTCTCACACTCAGTTCAGTGATCTGCATGGTACACGTTCTTTGTAGCAGGCACTTTAACCTTCTGCACTGTGTGAGTGACAAGAGTGCCCATGTGACTGCACGGTGAGCAATGAAACAGTGCGAGAGTAGGGTAAAAGGAGTGACTGCAGGGTGAGTAAGGTGACCATATGAATTTGTGTTCGACTGTAAGTGCAGAGTGGGACGAATTAGTGCATGGTTAGTGATGGCCTTGTTTGAGTGAGCTACAGATTGAGCAGTAAGGGGGGGAACAGGTGAGTGGAGTGTCACATAAGTGCAGGGTGAGAAGTGTGCTCGTGTGAGCGGGTGAATGTTGTAAGTGCATAGTGATCAGTGTGAGTGCATTGTGATCACTGTGAGTACATTATGATCACTGATGTGATTGCAGGGTGAGTGGGTGAATGTTGTGAGTGCATGGTGATCAGTGTGAGTGCATTGTGATCACTGTAGGTGCAGGGTGAGTGGGTGAATGTTGTGAGTGCACTGTGATCAGTGTGAGTGCACTGTGATCAGTGAGTGCACTGTGATCAGTGTGAGTGCATTGTGATCACTGTAGGTGCAGGGTGAGTGGGTGAATGTTGTGAGTGCACTGTGATCAGTGTGAGTGCACTGTGATCAGTGTGAGTGCACTGTGATCAGTGTGAGTGCATTGTGATCACTGAGTGCAGAGTGAGTTGGTGAATGTTGTGAGTGCATGGTGATCAGTTTGAGTGCATGGTGATCAGTGTGAGTGCATTGTGATCACTGTGAGTACATTGTGATCACTGAGTGCAGGGTGAGTGGGTGAGTGTTGTGAGTGCATTGTGATCAGTGTGAGTGCATTGTGATCAGTGTGAGTGCATTATGATCACTCTGAGTGCAAGGTGGGCGGGCGAATAGTGTGAGTGCATGGTGATCAGTGTGAGTGCATGGTGATCAGTGTGAGTGCATGGTGATCAGTGTGAGTGCATTGTGATTGCTGTGAGTGCATGGAGACCAGTGTGAGTACATTGTGATCAGTGTGAGTGCATTGTGATCAGTGTGAGTGCATTGTGATCAGTGTGAGTGCATTGTGATCGATCAGTGTGAGTGCATTGTGATCACTGTGAGTGCATTGTGATCACTGTGAGTGCAGGGTGAGCGGGCGAATAGTGTGAGTGCGTGGTGATCAGTGTGAGTGCATGGTGATCAGTCTGAGTGCGTTGTGATTGCTGTGAGTGCATGGTGATCAGTGTGAGTGCATGGTGATCAGTGTGAGTGCATGGTGATCGCTATGAGTGCATTGTGATCGCTACAAATGTATTGTGATCGCTACGAGTGCATGGTGATCGCTACGAGTGCATGGTGATCGCTACGAGTGCATGGTGATCGCTACGAGTGCATGGTGATCGCTATGAGTGCATGGTGATCGCTATGAGTGCATGGTGATCGCTGGGAGTGCAGGGTGAACGTGAAAGTGAAGGCAAGAATGAGAAGTGAGTAGTCTGAAAGCAGGGTGCATTTCCATAAACTTGAAGCGTAGGGTTTCAGATATAAGTTAAAACTATTGCTATAATGGCATTAATCAGGGTTCGAGGGTGGAGGAAATAAATAATGTGCTGATCCTGCAACAAACTTCCAGTCTAATGATTAGGGTTACCAGCTCATTATTTTGATGGCCCACAAATAAGCAGTCACCTACAGCTGTATTTTTTGCACTTATCTGTGAATACTTAGAACAGCAAATATAAATAGAAAGCACTTTTAATTGTGTTCTAGGGATGCCTCAATGATCTATGACTAATAATTAAAGAGAATAAAGACAGAAAAGTCACATAACTAATTAATACATACTTATTTATTTATAACTCAATTTAGTGTCAAGAGCAGGTCTCTGCAGGATCTTTAAACAACACATAGCAGGCATGTTTCTTTTGGCAAAAGAGGACAGCCATGGCGAGTGCCCCTCTGGACGGTGAACGCCTCCGAAAGCGCTCCATTAGTCAGGACCTGTGCTTTAGGGCTAGAATACAAAACACGGATGAAACGCCTAAATAGGAGGCCAAATCCCATTGCTTCAAGCACGTCCTCCAGGTAGCTCCAATCAACTGTATCAAAGTCGATAAAAGGCAGGGCCAAGTACAGGGTGAGCAATGGCGATGTGTGATGGCGAGGTGAAGGCGGCGTATGCAATGCCGGGTACCACGGGCAGGCATGAAGCCATATTGGTCTGGATGGACCAAGTCAAGCAAGAGGGGGCAGAGCCGTTGGGCCAAGGCAGTGGCAAAGATTTTCACCTCGGTATTGATGAGGGAAATGGGGTGGTAGTCCGCGCAGGAGAGGGAGGGCGGCTGTGTCTTAGGAATAACCACAAGAGTGGCCACGTCGGTCTCTGGGAGGGAAGGACCCCATCTCCATCACATGTCGGAACAGATCGACTAAGTGAGGAACAAGCAAGTCGCAGTAGGCCGCTTAGTATTCCTGGGGATATCTGTCCGGCCCTGGCATCTTGCCAGGGTGTTAGAGTGAAATGGCCCCGTGTATCTCTTCCGGGGTAAGGAGGAGGTCCAGATTCTCTGAGACAGCATGTGTGGAATGGGGTAACTGAGTCACAGCATCTGTCATCAAGTCGGCCAGGGAGGCCTCGGGAGGCCGGACCGCAAAAAGTTGGGCATAACAGCCTGCAAACGCTTAGGCGAGGGCATGCAAGGCAAAATGATGAGTGCCGGCCATGTTGCAGAGCTCAGGGATTATGCGGTTGGCTTTGGGATAATAAACCAGATTGCGGAGTAGTTTCCCGTTTTTGTCACCCCAGCCATATACATGCTCCAAAGAGGAACGCCATAACATTTTAGCTGATTCTAGGGAGATCCGACAGATCTCCTCATGGACCAATGCTAGCTGTCGGGCGGAGCGAGCACTTTCTGCAGATGCTTGGGATGATTCCAACTGTGCGGCTTGGGCCTCGAGCTGTATCAGGCGGGCGGTCTAAGCCGTTCGCTTTGCGTGGATCAAGCGTCTAGCCACGCCCCACATTGTAGCCTTGCCAGCCTCCCACAGTGTGCTCTGGGAGGGAACGGATCCCTTGTTGATCAATAAATAGTGCTTCAGCTCTTGCCTGAGGGACTCAACGAATTCCGCATCTTGTAAGAAGCATGCGTTCATCCGCCAAATCGTGCGAACTCCATCGGGGGCACGACCTAGACGGAGGGAGACAGGGGAGTGATCGGAGATGCCTCGGGGAATGATAGTAACCCCAGACACCAACTGACAATCGGTGGCCGGCAACAGGATCAAATCAATACGGGAGTGGGTATAGTGAGTGTGAGAAGTTGGCCTGATATATAATGTTTCCAATTCTGGAACCACCTTGTATCAGTCCAAACAACCCTTATGGTGTCTGGTTGTAAGTCAACCTTATTAGACAAGCTATCCTAGGGGTAGCATGGACTAAGCAGCCTTAAAGGCTTAACTTAAGAGGTCGTGTTAAGTGAGCTGTTTTACCACATACAATCCTGTAATATCAAATGAAAGGACACCACACAAGTATATATTATAAAAATATATGTGTTTATTACTAAAGACAATCCCCAGTATTCTTTATGAACAAAGGGGCACAAGCGTTAAATCAAAAGCACAGTATAACATACAAAGTTGCACAATTTTGGATGAGGCCGAGGGGCCACTCAAACCATATACTAAAAAAATGGTATAAGAGAGACCATTCGATCAGTGGTTAGGCCTAGGGCCTAGGGAATCGCTGGGAGCAGTCAGGACAAGCAATGCTGAAGTCGGGTAAAGCCCGCGGGATTCGGGTGCAGTGCTGAAAGCACAAGCATGCATCAATGTTAAGTCAATGGTGCGTAAAAGTTACACAAATAGAGTTTAAGGACACTTCCGCTGAGCCTAGAGGAACAAAACTTAAGACACAGGCCCTAGAGGTGTGTACCAGTGTGGGAACACCGGCGTTGCAATGTTACCTCACCCACAGGAAGTGGGTGCACAGGGTCGAAGTTGAGTCGGGTTTCGTCACGCAGGTTCTTGGTGCTTGAAGCTGAAAGGGCTGCAGGCGAGGTGAAGGAGAAGTGTCCGGTGGAGTCCAAGGGTGGACTCAAGTCGAAAAGTACCTGAAAGCAGAGGGGACAGAGTCTGGGTCACTCAGCAGGGACCAGGGTGGAACCAGGACGGAACCAGGCAATGTGGGAGGCAATCAGGTGGTTGTCGAGGAGCTTCTCTCCGCTGTCACGTGGGCTCTGGGGCATCTACGACATCCAGGAGCGGGTCACGATCTGTCCCACGCAGGCTCTCACCGTCGGCGCTGTCGGCTTCAAGATTGGAGCAAACAACACTTGGCAAAAGCAATCCACGCGAAACCGGGAGATTGCTTCTCACTCGAACCAGGAGGGTCAGAGTGGGGGCTCCTTTTCAGGGGAGCGGGTGCAAATCTGGAGCAACCAGAATCGCAAGTCGAATTTCAAGTTTCATTGGCACAGGGGTCACAAGCCAGCTGGCAAGTGACCGGACCAACGCGTTGAGCCAAAAGAAGCAGAAGGGCCCCACGCAGCACTCGTCGAGTGTGGAGGGCTGAACTTCGGTGCAAGAGTGGCTCAGGGTTGGGGCTTC
This sequence comes from Lissotriton helveticus, assembly GCF_964261635.1. Classification (NCBI taxonomy): domain Eukaryota; kingdom Metazoa; phylum Chordata; class Amphibia; order Caudata; family Salamandridae; genus Lissotriton; species Lissotriton helveticus. Next base: position 1,399,423,475 of record NC_136061.1, on the reverse strand, counting down.
TCAAACCCCGTTGTACAGCTTCGAGGGTCACTCGTGGGCTGCACGGTCAGCGTCTCGTGGTCTTTCCAAGATGGCGTGCCCCACGCTTCCGGTCGCCTCCACGGGTCTCAGCTCTGCAGGGACTGTGGATCGGGCTGTTAGAAGGCAGGCAAGCTTGATCTCGTCGATCTTTGTTGCTCGAGTTCCGGCGAGAACTGCAACAAAGCAGACGTCGAGGGCTGGATGGTGCCTGTTTGCACAGGGTGGTCACTCCTTGACCACAAGGGAGATTCTTCAGTCTTCTACTTTGAGTAGGATGTCGAAGGGTCCAGAGTTTCGTTTCTTATGTTTCATCAGGATAATCTGAAGTGCATTGGCACTGCTCCCACTCTTATTCGAATCTAGGGGCTGGATTACCTGCTAGGTCCCCTCCTGTGGGTGGGACCCAGGAAGGGGGTGGATACACCCCTTTCCTTTGATCCAGGCCGCGCTGGGACTGGGGGGACTGGGGCTGGTGTGCCCCAGAACCGGTTTGACCGGATTATGCAAGGGGCAGCCTTGTGCTCCCCAGGCAGTGTCTGGTTTCTTTCAAACCTCCCTGCTAAGATCCACTATCTCCTGTCTGGGGGGGTGTAACACCTCCCTGCGACAGGAAACCCTTTGTCCAGGCCCCTTTGGCTGAGTTTCGGTCAGCTTCAGGGGGTCAGACTTGTGTCTGTGGCAGAAGCATCCATTTTGTGGATCTGAGGCCCTTTTAGAAATTAACCGCATTTAAGTAAAGTAACATGTCTTACCCCTCTAGAGGGGTGGAATGCTATCCCCGTCGCCAGAACTGGCGAGGGGATAGTATTCCAAATCGTATGACACCTTACACGACATGTTTTGATAAAGCCAAACCAAAGTTGCTATATAACCGCGAGGATTATAATGCACTTAATAGTATATGGTATGGCATTATCCTGAAACAGCTTAGGGATTTGTTCCCGACGGCTGCAGACAGGCTCAGCTCATGCTAGAGCTCCATCTCACATTAAACCACGCACTCTGCCTCCAGGATTGATAAGGCCTTCCATAGGAGTGACTCACAGGTTTATATGTGTCCAGATATAGGTTTAGATATAGGTATACTATATCTAAGCAAGAGGTGATTACACCACCTTGCCCCAGCTGAGTGATCAGCCAGTTGTGTCAATTTAAGAACCAGCCAGCGGTGGCAAAAGATATGCTGCAGCCCCTGGTAGGTCTTGGTGGCACCTATGCCCTGAGCACCTATAGTGCCTGGTACAGGGGCTGACAAGGAGTCCATGTCCAATTTGTGGTATGCACCTATAGCACGTATTAATAATTTAGAGAGAGAACAGCAGGCTGGGGGTCTGATTAGCAGGCCCACAGCCTCAGTAGTCCAAAACCAGTGAAGCAAAAAGCTAAAATTTGGGGTGACCATAGGATAGCAGACCCTACTCTCCTACAAACCCCACCCCCGCCCCCCCCTCAAACGCAGGGACATTAAACTAACCTTGACCAGATAAGTCTTCATGTTCTAAGTGGAAGTACCTGGAGAGACCATCTGCATTACCATGGTCAGTCCCTGGGCGGTGCTCCACTGTAAAGTCCATCCCCTGTAGGGAAATGGACCACCTGAGCAGTTTGGGATTTTCACCCTTCATCTGATTGAGCCACAAGAGGGGCTTATGGTCTGTCTGAACTAGGAAGTGAGTTCCAAACAAGTAGGACCTCAACTTCTTCAGGGCCCAAACCACAGCAAAGGCCTCCCTCTCAATGGCTGACCAACGTTTCTCCCTGGGGGTCAGCCTTCTGCTAATAAAAGCAATGGGCTGGTCTTGACCATCTTGATTAAGTTGTGAAAGCACAGCTCCCACCCCAACTCAGAAGCATCTGTCTGTACAATGAACTGTTTGGAGTAGTCAGGACTCTTCAGGATAGGTGCAGAGCACATGGCCTTCTTCAGGTCATCAAATGCCTTCTGACAGCTAACTGTCCACTGTACCTTTTTTGGCATCTTCTTGGATGTCAAGTCATTTAATGGTGTCACAATGGACCCATAGTTTTTCACAAACTTTCTGTAATACCCAGTCAGGCCAAGAAGGCTCTGACTTGTGTCTGGGTAACTGGAGGAGCCCAGTCCTGTATGGTCTGGATTTTGTTCTCCAGTGGTTGAACCTGACCTCCACCCACTAGGTGGCCCAGGTACACAACCTTACTCTGCCCTATCTGGCACTTGGTAGCCTTGATAGTCAGGCCTGCCTTTTGCAGGGCCTCCAGAACCTTCTTCAGGTGGATCAGGTGATCCTCCCATGTGGAGCTAAAGACAGCAATATCATCTAGATATGCTGCACAAAAGTCATCCAACCCAGCAAGGACTTGATTCACCAACCTTTGGAAGGTGGCAGGTGCATTCTTAAAACCAAAGGGCATCACCACAAACTGATAATGTCCACTGGGGGTAGAGAATGCTGTCTTGGCTTTTGACTCCTCAGCTAGTCTGATTTGCCAGTAGCCAGCTGTCAAATCAAATGTGCTCAGAAACTTGGCAGAAGCCAATCTGTCAATGAGCTCATCTGCTCTTGGAAAGGGATGTGCATCTGTCCTAGTGACAGCATTGAGACCTCTGTAGTCCACACAAAACCTCATTTCTCTCTTTCCATCTTGGGTATGAGGTTTTGGCACAAGGACTACTGGGCTGGCCCATGGGCTCTCTGATGGCTCAATCACTCCAAGCTCCAACATCTTTTGCACCTCAGCCTTGATACAATCCCTGACATGGTCAGGTTGCCTGTAGATCTTATTCTTGACAGGCAGGCTGTCACCAGTGTCCACCTCATGGGTGCACCAGTTAGTCTGACTGGGTGTGAGTGAAAGCAAGTGTCTGTGGGCTTGCAAAACCTGTCTGCAGTCCATCTGTTGCTGGTCAGTGAGGCTGCCTGCCAAGGCTACTCCATCAACTGAACCATCATCAGGGTTCTGAGAAAGCAGGTCTGGGAGAGGGTCACTCTCTTCCTCCTGTTCCCCATCTGTGGCCATGAGCAAGCTCATGTCCTCCCTGTCCACAAATGCTTTCAAACTATTCACATGGAGCACCCTGTGGGGGCTCCTAGGGGTTCCAAAGTCAACCAGGTAGGTGACTTCTCCCTTTTTCTCAATGATAGGGTAGGGTCCAGTCCATTTGTCCTGGAGTGCTGCTGGGGCTACTGGCTCCAACACCCACACCTTCTGCCCTGGCTGGAACTCAACCAGAACAGCCTTTTGGTCATGCCAAGCTTTCTGTAATTCTTGACTGGCCTCCAGGTTTTTGGATGCTCTCTCCATATACTCAGCCATCCTGGAGCGGAGACCAAGTACATAGTCCACTACATCTAGCTTAGGCTTTTTGAGAGGTAACTCCCATCCTTCCTTCACCAAACATAGTGGACCCCTCACAGGGTGGCCAAACAAAAGTTCAAAAGGGCTGTAGCCAACCCCCTTCTGTGGGACCTCTCTGTAAGCAAAGAGCAAGCAGGGTAAAAGAATTTCCCATTTCCGCCTAAGCTTCTCTGGTAATCCTTTTATCATTCCCTTGAGGGTCTTGTTGAATCTCTCCACAAGCCCATTGCACTGTGGGTGATAGGGTGTGGTAAACTTGTAGTTTACTCCACATTCCTTCCACATTGCTTTTAAATAGCTAGACATGAAGTTGGTACCTCTGTCTGACAATACCTCCTTTGGGAAGCCCACTCTTGAGAAAACTGCAATGAGGGCTTTTGCCACCACAGGTGCTGTGGTGGTCCTCAGGGGAATAGCTTCTGGATACCTGGTGGCATGATCCACTACCACCAGTATAAATCTGTGCCCAGATGCTGTTTGAGGATCCATGGGACCCACAATATCTATTCCAACTCTTTCAAAGGGTACCCCCACCACAGGTAGTGGTATGAGGGGGGCCTTTGTTGTGCCACCTGACTTACCACTGGCTTGGCAAGTGACACAGGAGCGACAAAACTCCTTGACATTTTCTGACATATGAGGCCAGTGAAAGTGTGAAACAAGCCTGTCCCACGTTTTGTTCTGGCCTAAGTGTCCTGCAAGGGGAATATCATGGGCCAAGGTAAGAAGGAAACCCCTAAACTTCAGAGGTATAACCAACCTCCTGGTTGTACCAGGCTTGGGGTCTCTAGCCTCTGAGTAAAGGAGTCCATCATCCCAATACACAGTATGGGTACCTTGGGCATTCCCTGCAGCCTCAGCAGCAGCCTGCTGTCTGAGGGGTTAAAGTGAAGGGCAATCTAATTGAGCCTGCCTCAGGTCTGCCCTTGAGGGTCCCCCTGTCCCCAGAAACTCAACCTGGTCAGGTTCAAGTTCCTCAGAGACAGTCTCCTCTTGGACTGCAGAATCAGTTTCCTGTGAAACCTGATCCTCAACCTGGGGCAAGGTGGAAGGCTCAGCCTTTCCTCTCTTGCTTCTTCTCTTGGGTTGTGGTTGGTCTATTGTTCCAAGATCCACCACTGGTTCAGGAAGGCACTTCTTAGCCTGAGTCCTTGTCACTACAAGGACATGTGCTGAAATCCCTAGCATTTCTGCATGAGTCCTGTACTCCACTTCTGACCAAACTGAGCTTTCAAGATCATTGCCTAACAGACAGTCTACTGGGAGGTCTGCACTCACAACAACTTTCTTTAGGCCATCTACCCCTCCCCAGGAGAAGTTCACAACTGCCACACTATGGGAAGTAGTGGAGTTGCTTGCATTGGTCACTAGGTAACTTTCACCTAGTACAATCTGTTCAGGGTCCACAAAGTCAGGTGTCACCATTGTGACACTGGCACATGTGTCCCTGTAGGCCTGAGCCAGTTTCTCATTGATTAAAGGCGTCTGCCTATATTTGCTCAGGTTACTGGGACTCACTGTAGTGGACAAAGCTAAGTCCACATCATATAGGAGAACTGCCTGAGTAGGGATTCTGACTACGCCAGATCCTACTTCAGTACCCAGGGTTAACCCTACTACACCCTTTGGCTGTGTTCCACCACTGCTTACTGAACTAGGGGGTGCAGGTGCTTTAGGAGCTGCAGTGGTGGGGACTGGATTTTTCTTGGTGCATTCACTGCCCCAGTGTGAAACTGATTTGCAGGTATTACACCAAGGTTTCTTTGGGCCATCATTCTTCTTTTTCTTGTTTCCATTTTGGGAACCACCCCCTTATTACTATTTTGGGGGCCTGAAGACTTCTGGTCTTTTTCTTTATCTTTCTGATTCCCACCCTTCTGGTCTGTTTTCTTCTGGTCACCACCTTGGTTCTGGGGTTTCTGCTTAATCCTTGTTCTGACCCATTTGTCTGCCTTCTTTCCCAATTCTTGGGGAGAGGTCAGATCAGAGTCAAAAAGGTATTGATGCAACAGCTGGTTTGTACAGTTATTAAGGATCTGTTCTCTCATGATAAGATTGTACAATCCTGTATAGTCTGAAACTTTACTTCCCTGCAACCAACCCTCCAGAGCCTTAGTGGCACAATCTACTAAACCAGTCCAGTCTTGAGTCTGTGCTTTTTGGGTGTCTCTGAACAACAACCTGTATTGCTCAGTGGTTAGGCCAAACCCTTCAATAAGAGCACTCTTCAAGACAGAGTAGTTTTTGGCATCCTCAGGTCTAACTGTGAGGAGCCTGTCCCTCCCTTTCTCTGAAAAGGAGTACCATAAAATTGCAGCCCACTGATCCTGAGGAACCTGCTGTACCATGCAGGCTCTCTCAAGAGCAGTCATCCATTTGTGGATGTCATCCCCTTCCTTGTAGGGGGCCACCATTTTTGTCAGGTTTCTATTATCATAGCTTCTGTCTTTTTCTCTAGGAATATTGCTGCCACCAGTGGCATCTAAGCCACACAACTTCTGTTCTCTTGCCAAGGCAAGTCTAACTTGAGCCAGGGCTACCTCCTCCCTCTCTATTTGGAGTTTGACAGCTCTCATCCTGGCCTTATGCTCTATCTTCTGAGAGGCAGTCATACCTCTCTGAGATTCTCTTGAGGCACTAGAAATATGAGAGTCCCCTGATGGAGATCTGACTCTTCTGTTGCCTGGGAGAATGATCTGGTGGGATCTGGGGAGGTGCTGGCCCTCTCCATTTCCCAGTAGGTTTAAGTTGGCCTGGTTAAGCCTGGCAACTACAACCTGGTTAACCCCCTGATCCTGATCTTCAGGGTCCTCTACATCTGAGTCCTCCTCCTCATCTACCTCCTCATCTTCCTCCTCTGGGGTGGTCTCAGTGGCTGGGGGGTTCACTCCATCTCCTGATTCTAAGGGAACTGCATTTGCCTTTTCTAAGTCATCCTGTTCTAGGATGGCTATCAGGGAAGGACTGGCGGGACTTCTGCCCCTTTTTAACCCTCTTGAGATGCACAAGGCAACAAAGTCTTTGTGGGTTAGTTTGTCATAGCTGGAAGTTGCCTGGGTAAGGTCAACTGTCACAGGAACAGACCCTGAGGCTTTTCCTGTGTCAGACATGACTCTAGTGTGGTGTAAGTGATGCACCTACCTACACTAAGTGTTTCCCTACTGTACCTTGCTAGTGAGTTGTAGTCAGGGTGTGCTAATCCCTTTAATCTGCCACTACTAAGTTCAGTAGAACTTAAATATGCTAAGCTTTTGATTTATATGTACCTAAAGGTACTTGATGTGATCTTTCAATTTGATAAAAAGATTGCAATGGTAAAACAAACAGCAAGCTCAAATCCGCACCGCTGCTCACCAATGTGAGAAGTTGGCCTGATATATGATGTTTCCAATTCTGGAACCACCTTGTATCAGTCCAAACAACCCTTATGGTGTCTGGTTGTAAGTCAACCTTATTAGACAAGCTATCCTAGGGGTAGAATGGACTAAGCAGCCTTAAAGGCTTAACTTAAGAGGTCGTGTTAAGCGAGCTGTTTTACCACATACAATCCTGTAATATAAAATGAAAGGACACCACACAAGTATATATTATAAAAATGTATGTGTTTATTACTAAAGACAATCCCCAGTATTCTTTATGAACAAAGGGGCACAAGCGTTAAATCAAAAGCACAGTATAACATACAAAGTTGCACAATTTTGGATGAGGCCGAGGGGCCACTCAAACCATATACTAAAAAAATGGTATAAGAGAGACCATTCGATCAGTGGTTAGGCCTAGGGCCTAGGGAATCGCTGGGAGCAGTCGGGACAAGCAATGCTGAAGTCGGGTAAAGCCCGCGGGATTCGGGTGCAGTGCTGAAAGCACAAGCATGCATCAATGTTAAGTCAATGGTGCGTAAAAGTTACACAAATAGAGTTTAAGGACACTTCCGCTGAACCTAGAGGAACAAAACTTAAGACACAGGCCCTAGAGGTGTGTACCAGTGTGGGAACACCGGCGTTGCAATGTTACCTCACCCACAGGAAGTGGGTGCACAGGGTCGAAGTTGAGTCGGGTTTCGTCAAGCAGGTTCTTGGTGCTTGAAGCTGAAAGGGCTGCAGGCGAGGTGAAGGAGAAGTGTCCGGTGGAGTCCAAGGGTGGACTCAAGTTGAAAAGTACCTGAAAGCAGAGGGGACAGAGTCTGGATCACTTAGCAGTGACCAGGGTGGAACCAGGACGGAACCCGGCAATGTCAGGCGCAATCAGGTGGTTGTCGAGGAGCTTCTCTCCGCTGTCACGTGGGCTCTGGGGCATCTACGACGTCCAGGAGCGGGTCACGATCTGTCCCACGCAGGTTCTCACCGTCGGCGCTGTCGGCTTCAAGACTGGAGCAAACAACACTTGGCAAAAGCAATCCACGCGAAACCGGGAGATTGCTTCTCACTCTTACCAGGAGAGTCAGAGTGGGGGCTCCTTTTCAGGGGAGCGGGTGCAAATCTGGAGCAACCAGAATCGCAAGTCGAATTTCAAGTTTCGTTGGCACAGGGGCCACGAGCCAGCTGGCAAGTGACCGGACCAACGCGTTGAGCCAAAAGAAGCAGAAGGGCCCCACGCAGCACTCGTCGAGTGTGGAGGGCTGAACTTCGGTGCAAGAGTGGCTCAGGGTTGGGGCTTCTCAAACCCCGTTGTACAGCTTCGAGGGTCACTCGTGGGCTGCACGGTCAGCGTCTCGTGGTCTTTCCAAGATGGCGTGCCCCACGCTTCCGGTCGCCTCCACGGGTCTCAGCTCTGCAGGGACTGTGGATCTGGCTGTTAGAAGGCAGGCAAGCTTGATCTCGTCGATCTCTGTCGCTTGAGTTCTGGCGGGAACTGCAACAAAGCAGACGTCGAGGGCTGGATGGTGCCTGTTTGCACAGGGTGGTCACTCCTTGACCACAAGGGAGATTCTTCAATCTTCTACGTTGAGTAGGATGTCGAAGGGTCCAGAGTTTCGTTTCTTATGTTTCATCAGGATAATCTGAAGTGCATTGGCACTGCTCCCACTCTTATTCGAATCTGGGGGGCTGGATTACCTGCTAGGTCCCCTCCTATGGGTGGGACCCAGGAAGGGGGTGGATACACCCCTTTCCTTTGATCCAGGCCGCGCTGGGACTGGGGCTGGTGTGCCCCAGAACCGGTTTGACCGGATTATGCAAGGGGCAGCCTTGTGCTCCCCAGGCAGTGTCTGGTTTCTTTCAAACCTCCCTGCTACAATCCACTATCTCCTGTCTGGGGGGGTGTAACACCTCCCTGCGACAGGAAACCCTTTGTCCAGGCCCCTTTGGCTGAGTTTCGGTCAGCTTCAGGGGGTCAGACTTGTGTCTGTGGCAGAAGCATCCATTTTGTGGATCTGAGGCCCTTTTAGAAATTAACCGCATTTAAGTAAAGTAACTTGTCTTACCCCTCTAGAGGGGTGGAATGCTATCCCCGTCACCAGAACTGGCGAGGGGATAGTATTCCAAATCGTATGACACCTTACACGACATGTTTTGATAAAGCCAAACCAAAGTTGCTATATAACCGCGAGGATTATAATGCACTTAATAGTATATGGTATGGCATTATCCTGAAACAGCTTAGGGATTTGTTCCCGACGGCTGCAGACCGGCTTAGCTCATGCTAGAGCTCCATCTCACATTAAACCACGCACTCTGCCTCCAGGATTGATAAGGCCTTCCATAGGAGTGACTCACAGGTTTATATGTGTCCAGATATAGGTTTAGATATAGGTATACTATATCTAAGCAAGAGGTGATTACACCACCTTGCCTCAGCTGAGTGATCAGCCAGTTGTGTCAATTTAAGAACCAGCCAGGGGTGGCAAAAGATATGCTGCAGCCCCTGGTAGGTCTTGGTGGCACCTATGCCCTGAGCACCTATAGTGCCTGGTACAGGGGCTGACAAGGAGTCCATTTCCAATTTGTGGTATGCACCTATAGCACATGTATTAATAATTTAGAGAGAGAACAGCAGGCTGGGGGTCTGATTAGCAGGCCCACAGCCTCAGTAGTCCAAAACCAGTGAAGCAAAAAGCAAAAATGTGGGGTGACCATAGGATAGCAGACCCTACTCTCCTACAGTGAGCCACTGAGGTGTGAGTGTATTGCTCTCTGCAGAGGTTCCAGACTCTCCAGGCATCGCAGAGACCCAGGGCATAGGACCAATGAGAAAGGCGCTTAGCAGAGGCAAGGCGGGACGTGGAGGGAACACCTGTTGTGTCGCGAGAAGGCTGTATTAAAGCGCTGAAGTCGCCCCCCAATGACCGTCAGACCCTGAGGGAAAGTAAAAATTAACAGTGTGAGGCATCGGAGGGCAGAGGGCATTGTGGCGGGAGGGATATATGCACCAAGGAGATTGAGAAGATGACCCTCGAGCCTACCATTTAAGGCCACGTATCGCCCTAGTGTGTCAGTCTTTACCTGTACCAGATTGAAGGGGAGACCTCTACGGATCAATACGGCCACTCCCCGGGAGCCCCGTGCGAAACCAGAATGCCAGACCCTATCAATCAATCAATCAGTGACATTTATAGAGCGCGCTACATACCCGTAGGGTCTCAAGGCGCTGGGGGGGGGGGGGGTGTGCCGCTACTGCTCGAACAGCCAGGTCTTCAGCTTCTTTCTGAAGGAGAGGTGGTCTTGGGTCAGGCGCAGGTCGGACGGGAGGGAGTTCCAGGTCTTGGCGGCCAGGTAGGAGAACCATATAGGGCGAGGAAGGTGCATGGAGTTCCCAGGAGGTGCGTTTCTTATAGGAAGAGAATATCGGGCGCTTGGCGTTGGGCACTGCGAAGAACTGTGGTTAGTCTTATATGGTCTAATAAGCCATTAACATACCACAACAGTATCTGGAGGGGTCTATTAAGAGGTGACATCGTATGACTGGGTGGTGTATGTGTGGACCAGCGCAAAGGGTCCCGGGTCCCAGGGAAGGTGACATCTCAGAGTCTGGGTGTAAAGATAGGGCTCGTGTAGTGAGCTGTCATAAAAACAGTGGCCTAAACGAGGCCCAAAACAATAATCAATAAGAAGACAACGTCCTCTCACCCCCCCATTGCCCCCAACATCCTCCACCCTACAGTTCTGAAAATGAAGCATCTGTTGCCCTGAAAAGGAAAAATTAACAAAAAACAATGATAAAAATATGATAACAATAATGACAAACAAATCTGAGTGATAAGCTAAAACGATTAGCAGGACATATTCATTGCCGTGGTGGACCCCTCCATGTAGACGGATAAGCTATTGTTAACAGCTGCAGTAGAACTTAAGAAACAATTTGGGGTCCCAGGTCCATGGGGTTTCAGGGTCAGACTCCGTCATCCTCCCCGGATCCCCGAAGTGCGGGACTCCTAGACAAGTCAGAGCCATGGCAAGATGCAGTGTCTCGGAGGGGTCAGGGACCCGGCTCAGATGGATCAGAGAACCGGTCAGGCTGTGAGTCCCAGAGACCCGAGGCAGTTCAGAGGTAATGAGCAATTGGGACACTGTGTCAGAACCCCAAAAGATGTACAGACCGTTATGGTTACTTGGTTACCAAGAAGACCTAACCAGAAGAAGAAAGGGTGGGCAGGAGGCAGACAAGAAACTGCAGAGTTAGCCCAGAGGTTGCGACAGCCGTTTAGTCAGGACAGAGAGACCTTAGACTCCTCAAAGGAAAGCTCAAATAGGATGACGACACAAGTAATTCATTCCTTGTCACCTGTTATTTCGCTGGCGCCCCCGGAGCGATTTGACGGGGACCCACAAAAGGCAAATTTTTTTATGACACAATGCTCCCTACACTTTATGTGTCACCATTCCATTTTCCCAGATGCGCAGTCAAAAGTAGCCTTTGTTCTGTCATACTTGAACGGTGATGCAGTGTCATGGTCCATGCCTTTAGTTACCAGAGATGATCCTTTACTACAAAATTATGAGGAGTTTAAACAAGAATTTCTGAGAATATTTGACCGAAGAAGAATCTCACAGGCAGTTGATAACGAACTGCTAGATTTACGACAGGGAAACCGAGACCTCGTGGCATACCTCGCCCAATTCAACAAGTTAGTAGTGGAGACGGATTGGCCGGAGAGCAAGAGGGCAGCGTTTTTTTATCGTGGCTTAAGAGAAGAACTTAAGGATATACTAGCTCAGATACCAAATCGGCCCACTGAAATTTCGGCATTAGTGGATTTGGTGTTAGGGATCGACTTCCGCCAAGGTGAAAGGTGGGGCGAGAAGAGGAAAGAATTTAAACCAATTGTCCCAAGGTTTGACAGAGTGAGGTCTGAAGGCAGTAAGAACACAGAAGGACAACCAAACCCAGAACCCATGCAGATAGGAACGATAAGAGGTCCTTTAACTAGAGAAGAAAAGGAGTAAAGGAGAATGGGCAACGTGTGCATGTATTGTGGTTCAAGTGGACATTTTGTTAGGGGCTGCCCGAAAAAACCAAAGTCCCCTTTCAAGCTGAAGGAAAACTAGCAGCACCACTTGTAGAAGGAGTTGAACGAGTGGATGCAGATCAAAAACCAACTCCGATTGAGCATCAAGTAGCAAATACCCTACAGTCATCAGCCCCGCATCTAGTATTATCAATGGTCGCAAACTTTAGGGATATAACACTGACTGAAGTTTCCGTCACGATCGATTCAGGGGCTACAGGCAACTTTTGTGATTTACGATTCGCAGCTAAGGTGGGTCTACAAGCAATCAAGAAATCCAAAAAAGAATCAGTCAGAGCTGTGGACGGGACGAATCTATCCTCCGGACCCATAGTGAGTCACACAGGACCGTTGCAACTAATCTCTAATGATGGGCATGAGTAAGTCCTCCAATTCAACTTAATTGATGCACCCCAGTTTCAGCTGATATTAGGTCTACCGTGGCTTACAGAACACAACCCAACCATAGATTGGAGTTCCCGAACGATTGTAATGAATTCTGACTACTGCCAACAGAACTGTTTGGGATCCAGAGAAAAGAAACCGGTGTGTAATCCAGCTCAATCTCTATGCACAACAGGAGTTTCGGTGTGCGTAATCCAGTCCCAAGAAATACCTGAAGAGTATCAAGATTTTGAAGATGTATTTAATGAAACCGAGGCTGAGCAACTCCCGCCACATCGAGTATATGATTGTAAAATAGACTTAGAACCTGGCTCTAATTTATCCTGCAATAGAGTATACGCTTTAACTGAGAAGGAACATTGACATCTAAGAGAATATCTGGACAAGTACCTGGCCAATGGGTTCATTCGGCCCTCGCAATCTCCGGTATCTTCGCCCTTGTTTTTTGTGTCTAAGAAAGAAGGAGAATTGAGAACCTGCATCGACTATCATGCAATTAACAGAATTACCAAGAAGAACCGCTACCCACTACCCCTCATTTCTGTGCTGTTGGATCAGGTGAAAGGAGTGCAAATTTATACGAAACTAGACTTGAGGGGAGCTTATCACCTAGTTCAAATTCGTGAGGGCGACGAATGGAAGACGGCTTTTAGGACCAAGTTTGGATTGTTCGAGTATCAAGTGATGCCTTATGGCTTGTGCAACGCTCCAGCTGCCTTCCAGCATTTTATTAATGACATCCTCAGTGAATACATAGACCAATGTACCATTGTGTACATTGATGACATTTTGATTTATTCATCTGACACCAGTAAACATCAGGAACAAGTAAGAGGAGTTCTGCAAAAGTTAAGAGAGAATACATTGTTTGTGAAATTGGACAAGTGTGCGTTCAGCGTTTCCAGGGTGGAGTTTTGGGGATTTGTACTTTCTCCTACTGGGATCAACATGGATGAGCGAAAAATCAAGGCTGTAGTCTACTGGAAGTCTCCTACTAGTGTTAAGGAGGTTCAAAGCTTCATTGGATTCGCAAACTTCTATAGAAGATTCATAAGTGAGTTATCACGAAAGATTTTGCCACTTACCCGGTTGCTAAGAAAGGGAATTCATTTTGAATGGTCGAGGGAATCAGAAGAAGCTTTTGAGTCATTGAAGAAGGATTTTACCACCGCTCCAATCCTGTTGCATGCAGACCCAACGGAACCATATTATGTAGAAACAGATGCTTCTGACCAAGCAGTGGGAGGAGTATTGTCCCAACGACATAAGTTAACTGGCCAAATGCATCCAGCAGCGTACAGGTCGAGAAAGCTAACGCCTGCAGAAGTATACTACACTACAACCGAAAAAGAGCTGTTGGCCATAAAAGATGCTTTTAAACAATGGAGGCACCATCTTATGGGAGCTCGACACCAAGTAACCGTGTTTACTGATCATCGTAATTTGAAATTCTTTAAATCTGCCAGGACATTAACGCAGAGACAGCTTCGATGGTCCCTGTATTTCGCGGATTACGATTTTGTAATTTCTTACCGACCAGGAGCACAGAATGGAAAGGCCGACTCCTTAGCCCGGATTGGAACTGAAGGTCAGAGGAATCAAGTGGACAGGCAGACTATAATTCCAAGTGCAAAAATCGTTAATGCCACCACTTCGGTTAGTTTGAAAGATCGAATAATTGAAAGTATGAGTCCAGAATTGATGCAAGAGTGGGTCCAAGAAAAAAACGACAGAGAAATCCGGCATCAATTGCCTTATAATAAGAGAGCCTTATATTTGCCAACCACAGAACTACAAGCTCAGGCTATGTTCGACTGTCACGACCACATGTTAGCTGGACACAAGGGAAAAGCTAAAACAGAAGAGCTGGTTAAAAGGCAATATTGGTGGCCCCACATGGCTGGGGATATTGAGAAGTATGTCGGAGATTGTGAAATCTGCGCACAGGGAAAATCCGAACGGCAAGCACCCAAGGGGTTGCTACAACCGTTACCCATGCCACCCTACCCATGGCACACAGTCACCTTAGATCTCATTGTAGATTTGCCGCTTAGTCAGGGTTACAACACAATCTTAGTGGTAGTGGACACCTTTTCCAAGATGGCACATTTTCTAGCACTAAAAGGGGTTCCCACTGCTAAGCAGTTAGCCGCTCACTTTAGTACACAGATAGTGAAGCTACATGGTATCCCAAAAATTGCAATCACCGATCGGGGAGCGCAATTTGTGTCTCACTTTTAGAAGGCCTTTATGAAAGGGTTAGAGATCAAAGCTAAATGTTCAACCAGCTCCCATCCAGAGACAGATGGGCAGACAGAAAGGGTGAATCAAGAATTAGAGCAGTACTTGAAATTGTTCCTCTTAAAACAGGATGGAGAGTGGTCAGACTACTTGTGGGCGGCAGAATTCGCATAACAATGCGAAGAATGTCTCCACGGGCTATTCGCCATTCTATCTGAACTATGGCCGACATCCGAACTCAACCTTGAATCTAGTGGATTGTTCAGTCCCAGCAGTCAAAGATGTAGTCACTCACTTGAAACTGGTTCACCAAGTAGCTATCAAGAATTTAGAATCGGCTAAAAAGAAGTACAAGGATTAAGCAGATAGAAAGAGACGAGAGGGTCCTGTTTTGGAGATTGGAGATAGTTTGGTTAAATACCAAGAATCTTAGGTTAAAGGGCAACAGAAAATTTCAACCCAGATTTATAGGACCATACTTAATTGAAGAAAAAAGGTCTCCAGTTAACTATCGCTTGAAATTACCCTCTACATTGAAAATTCACCCAGTCTTTCACATTTCATTGTTAAAGAAAACATCACCAGATTTGCGGATTAACTCTCCCACTAAGCCAGTTCACTTGGAGTCTGGTGTTGAATTTGAAGTCAAGGAAATTTTGGATTCCTAGAGAGTTAAAGAAAAACTGTACTATTTGATAGATTGGAAAGGATATGGCCCAGAAGAACGTTCTTGGTAGTTAGAGTCGAATGTCCATGCCCCAAGATTGATTAAGTCTTTCCATCAACGATTCTCTACCAAGCCAAGACCGAGAGGGCCTCCTTAGTTGGGGGGGTACTGTCAGAACCCCAAAAGATGTACAGACCGTTATGGTTACTTGGTTACCAAGAAGACCTAACCAGAAGAAGAAAGGGTGGGCAGGAGGCAGCAGCTGGTCGGACCTGCAAGTGGAAGTGAGATTGCGGTCTAGTGGTTAGCCTCCAGTAGCTCACCGGTGTTCTGAGGTGATTAGTAGCGCGCGCTGAGAAAATGCTGCGCACTTCACCGAGGTTTCGAAGCAGAGTCCGTTAAGCTGTAAATAAACCTTAGTTTTTTCGAGTCGGTTTCGGCTGTTTTGCGTCCGCAACCCTCGTCGGGCTTAGGCTTTCCCTAATAATAACTTACTGAGTGAATTCTTGAAAAAGGCCAGAGTGTCAGTTCGAGTTGGAAGTACGCCAGTTTCCTGAGAAGAAAAGAACACAGAGCTAAGTGGCATGAATAGAATGTGCTAATGACAGAACAACTTACTTACCGTTATTTGAGAGTATACAAATGCTGTGGAACCTAGAGTGAAGAGAGAAAACAAGGGAACATTAGATATTCGAGAATTAAGTCTGAGAGAAACTCAACACTTAAAAGCTTAGCAAGTCAACAAGAAGATAAGAAAGAAAACTAGGGATAGATACATATTTACTACATTGTGAATCAGTATGAAAAGTTTAGTATCTACTGAATCACGTAAAAGCAGAAAAGAAGAAATTGAACAGAAAATAGAAGAGGAGCACAGTTCTTGAACATGGGTGTCCGCAGGGGGGGGCAAGGAGAGGCGCTTGCCCCCCCCTGGAGCGACCCTCCTTGCCCCCCCTGTGGAAGCCCATGAAAACCGTGACTTCAAGACAGGGTTCTAACTCTCTTTCCTCTCCTTTCTTTTATTTGCTTCCCTGTGAAATGGTTCCAAAAAAGAAAGACGCTTTTGCTGGAAATGTCATATTTTTCTGACATTTTAATTCCAAAGTGCAGCATTGGGAATAAAATGCTAAAATTATATAAATAACTAAATAAAGTAAGACAGGGTGGTAGCAAACTGGCCAAACTGATTTTATTCACACTGAAACACATTAGCACCACTTTTACAGAGTTTGCCAGTGAAGCTCTATTTTTGTTTTCTTGTCTTTGTTTCGCCTGGACTTGGAACTAGTGCACCAATCCTGGAGGTACTACAATGTTTGGATTGGAAAACAAAATGTGTACTGCGGCTCTGCGACCAGGGATGTGGTCTTTTTACCATACTGCTTACGTTTTGTAAGGATATAAGCAATGGCCATTGAAATGGGTCCATTCAGGGCCCTGTAGTCGTGTCCTTAACTTTTCAGGAAAAAAGCACTCACTGATTTCTGAATAGCGAGTGCAAAAGCATTAAGGTAACCATGTTGTTCCTTCTTACATATCCCATGGTTTGCTAAATTTTGCATTCCCTTTAAGTGTTTGCTTTTTTCCAGGATGTTGTTACTTTTTTTTTGCAGGCCGCATATTGCTCTTGTCTAGTGCGTAATTTAAATTGAGCCGCATCCAGGTGTTTAAATCGGACAACAATTGGGTTGTAGTTGAAGACAGTGGGAGTTTTTCTCAGTGGGGCAGTACGGTGTTCAGTGGGGGAGAGGATGTGGCGCTATGGTCAGAGCTGCTGAATTTGGAACTGGGAGCCAGGTTTAGCCTTAATAACCAGTCCACCAGACCACTCTCCTGCGAGAGCACAATCACATGCTAGACCTTAGAAGGCTTCGCAACACCTTAGAAGTCCTGGTGTATTCGCACCAGCAGATGGACCCTAGCATGACAAGTGTAGGTTAACCTTCAAGGCTTGTCCACCACTATCCATAATGAAGTTCACCTCCAGTCTTGCGGGCAGGCCTATGAAGCAGGACACCCTAGAGCAACAGTGACCCTGTCACTGAGGTCACAGGACCCTTGAGAAGGGCCAGCTCTAGGGCGGTGCAACCAGTGTGACCGCACCGGGGGCTGACTTTAGGTTGAGGCATCATGTTTCCAAGTATATTATGGTTTTAAAAAACGCTTGCTGCCTCCTTCCTGGCCTCCAGTAATTTTCGGCAACAATAAAAATGTCATGATGACTCTGGTGATTAATGTTCTTCCTAGAGAGAGATCAGAATTTTGTCTAGTGGAAGTTTTGACTCATGGAAAAGTAACTCAGAGGGTTAATGTACCAGCTGCAAAGAACATGCGCCATGCAGATCACAAAGTGCACATAATGTAAATAGGTCAGTGGGCTACTGCTTTTGTCAGAGAGATCCTTTTATTACTTGCAGTTTATAAGTTAAAATCCTAACTTAGAACAGTGAGCTATTAACTGTCCTCTAAGAGCTGCATACAAACTGCAATGTATAAAATAGAGCGTTATTCCCCTCCCCACCCCCTCCCCCCCCGTCTTTGATTATCCTAATGTCCCAAAAAGTGTTCTTTTGGACAGAAATCAATTCTGATTATTAAGGAGATTCCCCAGCCATGGTATTACGTTTTAAATTCCGGGTATTGTGTTTCTCCAGACGAATCACTATAAAACTATACGGGCTACTAGTATGGTTGTCATGTGACTCCTACACCTTGTAGTCCGTAGTCTTATCTAACATTTTCTATACAGTGATTTACACACATATTGATTGTCTCTGTGTAATGTGTGTGATGTAAAGTGCTCTGACACCCTACAGTGGTATGAGTGGCGCTGTAAATCAAATTAAATGCATCTGGGAGAGAGTGGTCATGGAAACTTGGGGGGCGCAATTAAAGGTTAGTAGTGAGGGAATCTATGGCAGAGGTGGTCATTGGGGGGCACTAACAAACAATAATGCACAGGCTACCACCAGTGCTATGGCTGGCCCTGCCCTTGAGGCAGTCTGCATCACCCATAGGTACCTCCATTGGCCTTGTTTCATTAGTAGTAGCTGCAACTCACTAGGGAGTGGCAATGCAGGATTTGCACGCACACCAAACTAAGTTCGCAAACTTACAGTCACCCGGCTTCATTCACAAGCACTTTTAACATGTGTTGCCTGATGTGGGGCCACTGGAATTAATTATGCAGCAAATGATGATACCATTATGCCGTAGTGTTGACTAAATTATGCATTAAAAAAAAGGCTGCAGGGTAATGCAGTATATTTTCAGATATTTTAATATTTTGACGTGTGTACACATGCTAACAGTCTCTGGAAAGAATTTGCCTTATTAGTACCAGTGTAACATACAAACGCAGCAGTGAGAAATGTGATCAGTCAACCTTTACAATAGGCCATCCACTCCGCAGCAACAAAAGTGACATTTTATATTAACTTTTGATATGTTTGAGCTACAGGCAATTTATTAGTTTATATGGTCAGATCATGCAGCAGATCTTGCATTTATGGGGCAAATATGGCAGGGCCATAATTTTAGAGAAAACATTTGCAAACTAGGATATTTTGTCATTCATGTTTGAACTGCTGTTGTGGAAAAAGGGAGTAGTGCTGATGACAGAAACTCCATGGCTCGGAGACAAATAGCTTGTGTTTTCACATTTTATCGTATTTGGTACATTCTGTGATTAGAAGCCTATCCCACTTTGTGAATATATTTTAATGTCAATAACTCATTATAACCTTAAATAATCATGTGTATCCATTGGTTGATTAAACTGGGCAGTGAAATGCCAAACAAATACTAAAAATTGGGATGTCTGCGCATTCTGGCCACACCTCTGGCTCCACCCACAGATCCAATCCTTGGGTTATTCCCGACCTTTGATTCTCCGCCCACTGTTCCCCTACTTTATTTCCCCCACTTCGACCACTGTGTAAGACTCAGCATTTCTGGACCTGTGATGTGACGCCGCTGCGGGCGCCGCATGTGCCACACATTTACGGTGCCGGGCTTCAGCATAAGGGAGCTGGCCATTATTGTATCCCTAAACGTCGGCACGTTGTCAGTTTGACATTGACTACACGTAGGGGGACTCTAAGTTTCTTTTAAAAAATATAGCTAACATTTGGACCTATACATTTTATTTTGTATAAACTAATTGAATGTGTGTAAAATTTAGCAATGCCCGGGAAATTCTAATAAAGGGAGCACCCATTGGCGAATCACTAGCGTGTGTGATTGATGCATTATTTTTTACTAACTTTGACGTTGTGCTTTAACTCTGGATAAAAGTTATCATGAATTCTAGCACCAAGAAGCCAATATTGGTAAATATGTGTGCTACAAATAATCCCTAACATACACTGTGCATACAGTATATTTAATCTGGTGCTTTAATCATAGGCTGTGTTAAAGTATTCTGATAAAAATTGAATCGTGCTGAAGACAGCCTTGATTGGTGTTGGATCGAGGACCCGGAAGTCTGCACACCTAGCAGACAGAGATAAAGCACCTTGTTAGAAAGTTTAGCGTTTTCCCTACAGGTGGTGTTTGTTGACCTGTGGCAGGGTCAGTCACATGTCCTGGATTCATGGCATGTAATTGAATCTATCCCAGTTATGCGCCCCAGTGTTTCTTGTGCCCCACCTGGCACACATCATGTCGGAGGATGGTGATGACGTTAACATTTTGCCCCCCACTGGAAAAATGTCTGCGGACGCCCATGTTCTTGAACAATAGTGGTTCACATTGACAAGTGGTCAGAAAGGCGGACAGGGGTTGCCTGAGAACAGGAAAATTAGAGAGCCAGCTTCAAGAACAGCCTCTTCTCTCTTTTGGTATTTTATCCAATTTCCCCCTTCCCCCTGGGAGGTGTTCTGGGATCCGGGTTATTATAAAGTTGTCCAGATTCCTGGGGTATCTTCTGGAGGGAGTCGGGAATCTAGCGTCTCTGTTCCTGTGCAAGAATCTAAAGGTGAGCCCTGACACACTGCTTCCATTGATCGTGAGGACCCGTTGCGCCGGTCACCCTTCTTGCAGGACCAAGTGTGGCACCGCTGTGGCTTGGGAAGGGGTGGGTGGGGTTGTGTAGGCTCCCGTTGATCAGGGGGGAGGTGGGACGAGTCCGGAGGGGGCGCTCCTCTGTGAGCCAAGTCCAGGCCGCTTGAGGGGTGTCAAAAAAGAGTGTCTTGTCCTGGAAAACGACTCTGAGCTGGGCCGGAAAGAGTAGACCATAACGAAGAGCCAGATTACCGAGCTTCTATTTGACATCGTTGTATGTTCGTCGTTGGGCCTTCACCTTTCTGGTATAGTCCAGGAAAAGCATAATCGTGCTGCTTTGGTAAGTCACGGTGGCTTGTGTCCTCACTGCCCTAAGGATTGCTTCTCTGTCACGGAAATTAAGGACCCTCATGATGATGGGCCAGGTGGAGCCCCAGGGGAGGCCGGGGAGACGGGGAGCGATGTGCACGCTCGACCGCAAACCATGGAGAGAGAGCCTCTTTAGGTATCCAGGATCTCACCCAGGTCTCCATAAATGTGTCTGTTCTGCCCTGTTCAGCCCCCTCGGAAAACCCTATGAGGAGCAGGTTATTCCTTCTTGACCTGTTTCCGGTGTCTTCAGCCCGTCGGTGGAGTTCTGAGGTCTGAGTCTGGAGCCAGGGCAACTGGGTCTTCAATTGGCCTATATCGTACTCGGATGTGGAGATGTGCGATTCAGCCTCTGAGATCCGGGCTGTGACGTTACGCAGGTCCTCACCTCACCAATCTTGTTCTCCACCGAAGCCTGAGAGGCGCCGATTGCTTGGAGGACAGTGGGCAGGCCTCCTCCAGCGGTGGCAGGGGTATTCGATGCCTCCCCCTCCGGGGTCCCGGTCGTTGGTGGTGTACTGGTCCATTTTGGTTTGGGTCTGTGGAGCAGATGTCTTCGGGCATGTTCCCTGCCCATCGCGACCGTAGGTCCATGCCCCTGATGCAAATCGGGCGACAGGGTGGTTGGTAATCCCAGGCAGGGAGGGGGCTGACACCCAAGCCGTCAATACTCGGCCTGGGTGTTAAGGCCGTTACTCCCAGGTCCCCTTGAACTCCTGGGATGAACCAGCGTGAATCCAGGGACCTCTCTCTCGCTTCTGCTCGATGTAGCGGTCGATAGTAGGGAGGTACAGCTATCCGTCTCGAGATGGATGACAATGGATCGTTGGGGGGAAGGCCAGGGTAGCCGGTCCGCCGCTCCCCAGCGCAATCAGCCAGGATCTATTCCCGCTACCTTGAGCCTGCAGCGTGCGGGGGTCCGACGCCACTCGATGGTTGCGGCCGAAGGTGAACAGCAGGCTCTGAGCACCAGGGTGGGAGCAGGGATGCGGGTGGGTAATGAGAGGGGAGACCGATATCAGGGCCCTGTGCCGCTTGAAAAGACGGGCAAGATCATTCCCCCAGCCGGAGAAGTTCACCGATTAGTGCAAGAGGCCAAAGGCAGGAAAGGAGGGAATCTCCGGATATGGGGGAGTGAGACCGCAGGGCAAGACCTCAGCTCCATTCAGATCCAAGCATTGGCAGGGGGCTGGCACATGGCAGGTACGGCCAGGCAGGTCCACCTCATGCCCACAGGTCTACATTAAACTGTAAATTATTTTGTCCACCCTAAGCGTGGAAGGGTATACTCAGATGTGAGTCCCTTGCTCATTGCACCATCAGGATTCAAGCAAGCCGGGCCGAAGACGCCTGAAATGGCAGAAACCGGTAAAACCCGGAAGCTTGTTTCCTTCCCAGTGTAAGAATTGGCTTTTGTAGTCTGGTCTGCCCTGTTCCCATGATGCACTGGGCCAGGGACAGACTAATTTGCATACAGCCAGGTTCTGAAACTGGGATGGTGCAATGAGCTAAAAAACGGTGTTGGATCTAGCCCTGATCTCTTGACTGGGTGAGAGTACTCTGCTTAATTCAGAGACTCTGTCCATCACCACCCCTTGTTGTAAATCACAGGTCTACACCAGCAGAAAGGCAGGGTGCGTGGCGTAGGGGGAAGGCGGAGTAGATCAATGAGGGGGAGAGAGGGTGTGCGGGAGCGCCAACATCGTCCCTCCACACCACCACCCGACACAGTAGCCGATCCCCAATTCCAACCCCACTCACCGGGAACCTGTTGATGGAGGCCACGGGGGGGTTCCTGTTGTCCTTGAAAGCCAATGATGCTTGGGAGCCGGGGTGAGGCCGCAGCACTTTCGCGGGATATGAAGAGCAGGGGGCCCAGACAGGGCTGGGCTCGGTGTCCTTACAGCAGTAGGGGGGCGTCAGCAAGTTTTTAAGGAGAGGGGGCTTCCGGTGATGAAAAGGGCAGCTTCGAGGGCCGAGTCCACCGCCTCACCACTATGATAGGCGGGACGCAGCTTCGGGAGGGCTAGGGCGACCCTCCACCTCCAGCCGCAGGGGATGGGTTGTCTGGGCACAGGGTGGAGGACACAGACTCAGCGAGGGAGAGAGGGGGCCAACGCCTGATCCCTCGCGCCGCTGCCCGACAGTGTCAGTCGAGCCCGGTAGAACCTTACTCACCGGGCGGGTGCTCCCGCGTAGGTCGAGGCAGAGCCCCTCTGGGGACATCAGGCGGGCGCACGGTCTCCACAGGAGTCAGGAGGAAGTCACCTGTGCGTTGGGGCCAAGTTCGCGCCTAGTCTCCCTCTGGCTCTATCAGGACGGGGAGCAAGCCCCCAACCTTGGCCTCGGGCACCGATGCGCCACAGGTAGACGCCCGTGTGGAGGTGCAACTTCAGGGAGAGTCTCAGGCGGGGTGGGAGCAAGCGGACCCAGGCCAGGCACGTCGGCCACACCGCAGCAGCAAGGGGGAACAAGGCAGCGGGCCATCAGGGCAGAGGCATCAGGCCCAGAGACGGGATGCAGTGGAGGCTGCCATTTTGCAATCTCGAGGCCTCGGGAGGAAGGAGGTCGAACTAGGCGGCAGGAGCTCAGATCCACCAGCAAAAGGGATCAGAGCAATGCTGGTGAGATTGGGAACCTCCGCGGGTAGGTTGGAGGATCCAATGTCAGCTGCATATGGGCGGATAAGAGGCGGATAACAGAGGGGGTCCAGAGCACTCTTAGAGTGTAACCCCCATCTTGACGCCTCCTATTGATTTGATTTACAAATGTATGCCTATAAGAAGTTCACTTTTGGTAGAATTGAATTCAGATTGATAGTCATGACTATGACCGTTTTGGCATAGATGACATTCAAAATTGTATATTGTAAACATTCTGTGTTTTGTTACAAAGATGTACAATTGAATGTACAACTTTTACTACTGTAGAAATGCCCCAAAAAATGTGTGCTATAGATAATTTGGAATATAGGTCTTACCATCCACTTCTACATTGTATTCATTGCATCCTTAATTTTGTTCATATCCATTGAGTCTTCAGCTGTAGCTTTAACATTTTAAATTTCTTAGGGCTTTGGTGATTCTGAAGGGTCTATAAGTTTGTGGTCATTCGAAGACTCCAAATTGGCTGAGTTGTTTGTCTGAATATTCTGTTTCCTTTCCTTGCACCGACAGGATGGCAAACAGACCAAGAGAAACTTCTTCAGTTTAATTTACTACCTGCACACCACATGATCAAGCAGTCATGACTCTGACTTCCTCCAAAACATGACTGCTGATATAATTGGAAGTCATATTTTTGGTCTGGCAATAGGCATAACCTTTTGATTTTAGTAAAGTTAAATATATAGCAGACATACAGGGTTTTTCAGCCACACCTCTTAATTTATTGGTCTGTTGTGTAATTCATACATTTTCTCCCCTCACTAAAGCATACAACATGCAACAATGGGTCAGCCCATGTTAGTCTTGAGACCAAAAAATATTATTACTTTTAGCCAATGTTTTTTAAATATTTTTATGGGACCAGCAGTTTTCCCAAATATACAGTTTTTCAAACAGCATGACAAAACAAGTATTGACAAAGCCAAAAGTTTGGCAGCTAATGTCAGACCTATTAACTTTGCCAATACTTTTTTATGATGTTCTGTGACAACCTAGTATGAAATACAGATGTTCCCAAGCAATAAGATAAAGGAATACTGAACACCTGCATTTCCAGATCCACTTCGACCCCAACACCACCCTCAGAGGAACCCTCGTCTACAGACCCCCCAGACCCCCATCACAGTTCAGCGACTCCATCACCGACGTCGTCAGCATGCACGCCCTTGCCTCTACAGATTTCATCTTCCTCGGAGACCTGAACTTCCACCTCAAGAATGCGAACGACCCCCGGCCCGCTGCAGATTCCGAGGTCGGTGGACCACCTACATGGATTCGGACCACACGGGGCCTTGCTCTGTTACTGAGGCCCCCAGCCCTGGCTTCAGAGCACTCTCACGCCACGCAACCACTCCGCGTTGCACGTGGGCTTGAGCAAACGCCTCAGAGATTTCACTCTGGCCCTGAGAGCGTCACTCGGCTACCGGCCGGCCTGCTGCCCGCTCCCCCGGCCTAAGGCCTGCTCACTCACACGCGCCTGGAGGTCATCGGCGCCCCTAGCGGCCACGAAAGCTGCTGCACGGCGCGGACCCCCATTGCCGGAGCCCCCCACTTCCGGGCACACTGCGAAGAACACCCCGGCCCACTGCCCGTGGCTGCCTGCTCGACTCATCCAGCACGCCCGCCCTAGGACCCCTGCAGGTCTCCCGCACGGCTATCCCGCCTGGCCTCCACACGCCGCCTACTGCACGTCTGCGCCCAGCTGCCGGGGAGCTACATTCGGCTCTGGACGCCTGCTCCGCGAACGCATCGGTGACTACGCCGGGCCTAGCGGCTCCGGAGCCCCACAGAGAGCCGTTCGGGCCCCGCCTACCCCCTCTGTCCGGATCCGCAGTTTCCTGGCTTAGACAACATGGCTCACTCCAACCTCAAAGGGAATCGAAACATTGTGGACCTTTTACTTAAATCTGCACCAGAGGTGGAGAAGACTCAGGCGGCGGTTTCCCCGAAGCCTCAGGCGAGCCCCCAGGGACAGGAGGATGACACCGCCCCCATCACCAAGGCCTTCCTGGCCTCCCTCTTCAATACTCTGCGGGAGGACTTTCAAACCCTGAAACAAGAACTCACGGGGGAACAAAGGTAGCTGCGTCGAGACCTGGACGGCCTAGGCGAGCGGGTGGCCTCGGTGGAAGAGACGGACCAAACACGCAGCATGGAAGTGGAGAGGCTACAGCAAGAGATTCTTCGGCTCCAGGACCAACAGGTGGACCTACAATCGCACTCGGAAGACCTCGAGAACCGCTCCAGGCGGAATAACATAAGGGTCCGCGGAGTTCCATTAAACGCTGAAAAGCCTGACCTGGTCGAATATTTACAGGAACTGTTCCGGGAGATCTTGGGTGAACCTCAGGACTTTGCGATAAGAATCGACAGGGCACACAGAGTGGGCCTGGCGCGTCGTGCCCCAGCCCCTCCTCCGGACATCTTGGCCTTCCTCCCGGACTTTCCCCTCAAGGAACGCATTCTGCGAGAAGCCCGCAGGGCGCAGCCTATCTGCTTCCACGACGTACCTGTGGCTCTTTTTCAGGACCTTTCCCCCATCACTCTACAGAAACGCAAATCCTTTCGGATAGCAACAAACTTCTTGAGAGACAATGGTATACCCTACACCTGGGGTCACCCGTTTCACCTGATCTTTAAATGGAAAGGCTCGCTCCATCAACTCAGATCACTCCGTGACACCTGCGCCCTCCTGGACATTGAAATGCCGGAGGGGTCCGGCTCCAGAGACGCATCTCCACATCGATCACAGGAAGACTCATCCCAGCGGCCAAGGGACGGTTGGCAGACGGTGCGCCGGAGGCGCTCCCCGAGAAATGTCTCGAGGCCGGACCCAGCTACAGTCGCACAAGAGCGGGAGGCGGCGGTGCAGGAGGTGGCGGACAACACCGCGGCAGATGTGTAAGACAATGTAATCTTGGGGGTTTTCTTTCACGCTACAGTCACCCGGGGTGACAGGTCGGGGAGCCGCCATTTCGGCTGCTACTATGGTACCCTTACTGATGACTTTCTACGGACCTGTGTCATACACATTTAGGCCCGAGACTCTAACTAGTTCCAGTTTTGGGGATTGTTCTGGGGAGGGGGAGGGGTTGGACACCGGGGCGGAGGGGGGCTCTGTGGAGACTGGGGGAGCTCGTCCTGTTGGGGTTAGAGAGGGTCTTTGGGGTTGGGGGTGAGAGGGACAGGGAGGGGGGCCGGTGTTGAGGGCAGGGCATGGGGCACGAGGGTGGGGACCAGTATGCCAGGGGATCTACACAGGGTTCAAATGCCACTTATACTCTGTCAGGCGCAACAGCGTCCAGCACTGTTCTGCTCGATTGTTTCCGTACCTCCACATGATGACTGACGCACTCAAAGTACTGTCTCTCAATGTCAAAGGCCTCAATAACCCGATTAAGCGGAGGGCGGTCATCTCATACTTAGAAAACTCGGAGGCTGACATCTGCTTGTTGCAGGAAACTCACCTCCTACCCAAAGACTGGCACAGGATGCGCTCCCGGGCCTTTCCCCAACAATACTTTTCCTCTCTCCCGTCCAAGAAAGCGGGGGTAGCCATTCTTGTGTCCCGACGTTTCCAAGGCCGGGTGGGAGCCAAAACAGGGGAGATCAAGGGACGCCTCTTAGCACACACCTTCCTTATGGGAAACAGCGCGTTCACGATAGGCTCCATCTACGCTCCCAACACGAGCCAAGAAACATTCCTGAAAGCTGCACTTTCTGAGGCACTACAATCACCTCACTCTCAGCTGATCATTGGGGGGGACCTCAATCTTGTTATGGATACAAATATGGATAGATCTGGGCACCGCTATGGTGACACTGGCGCGCTTTCAGACGCAGGCAGATCATGGTTGCAGGAAAGGGACCTTGTAGATCTCTGGAGAACGACACACCCCAACACAGCGCGTTACACCTTCTATTCCCATGTACACCACACTTATGCGCATCTAGATCACTTCTTGGGCCCCTCGGAACTGATTCCTCACATTGCCGAGATTTCCATAATTCCAGCGGCCCTCTCGGACCACGATGCGGTGGAGCTGACACTCAGGGTGCCCAGGTCCCCACGCAACCCTGGCTCATGGCGGCTCAATGAGCCCCTCTTGCAGAGACCAGCCGTTGTCAAACAACTTCATAACTGCATCTCCGATTACCTCGTCACTAATGACACCCCTGCAATCTCGATATCCTCTCTTTGGGGAGCCTTGAAGGCTGTGGTTAGGGGGGAACTGATAGCAATCGCTGCTGCTGACGCCAAGGCTCGCAAAGAGAAAAGGGCTGACCTCACGGCACAAATAGCTGAACTGGAGAGGGTTTATAGTCGTACGTGCGCCCCGAGAATATGGCGCCAGCTGAAGGCCGCCAGGGCTCAGTTGGCCAGTCTCGACACTGACAGGGCGGAGTTCGCCGCACTTCGTCTCCGCCACACGTATTACGTGGGAGGCAATCGTACCGGACGCCTCCTGGCAAGCGCCTTAAAAGCCAAGACTCAACGCTCGAATATAACCGAGCTACGGGACGAATCCGGTCACACTATTACAGATGAGACGCAGGTAGCCTCTGCCTTTCGCTCCTTTTATGCCTCCCTGTGCAGCGCGGATAGAGTGTCGCCCACAGCTGTCGACGAATATTTGTTATCAGCCAACATCACGCCACTTTGCCCACCGAAATCAGAGGCCCTAGATGCTCCTATTCATCCGGACGAGGTTCTCGCTGCCATCGCACTCCTCCGCCCGCTCAAATCACCGGGCCCCGATGGTTTCTCGTCGGGCTTCTATAAAACCTTTGGCCGCACTTTAGCTCCTATACTAACGAGGCTGTTCAATTCCTTTGAGGGTCCAAGCTCCATCCCGCCGGACATGCTGGCGGCTGATATAGTGGTGTTGCCCAAGCCGGGTAAACCCCCGACGCACTGCTCCGCATTCCGCCCCATCTCCTTGCTTAACTTAGACTTGAAACTGTTCACAGGGGTGTTGGCGGCCCGTCTGGCCCTTGCCTCCCGGGAATTCTTGAGCCGGACCAATCGGGCTTTGTCCCAAACCGCCAATGCAGCGACAATACTAAGAGACTATTGCACCTCGTGGACAAGACTCATTTCCAGGACTCGGAATCGGTACTGCTGGCCATCGACGCGGAGAAAGCATTTGACCGCGTTGACTGGACCTACCTGCAAGCAGTTATGCAGCGATACCGTCTAGG
This sequence comes from Lissotriton helveticus, assembly GCF_964261635.1. NCBI lineage: Eukaryota > Metazoa > Chordata > Amphibia > Caudata > Salamandridae > Lissotriton > Lissotriton helveticus. The sequence continues at coordinate 1,399,395,118 of NC_136061.1, read as the reverse complement.
TGACCGATTCCAGGCGTGGATCGCAAGCTGCTACCACCACCCCACGGCCCGTGTTAGGCTAGGTGGCCTTAAATCGGACACCTTCGAGATACAAAGGGGCACTCGCCAGGGGTGCCCTCTCTCGCCCCTTTTATTCGCCCTCTATGTGGAACCCCTAGCGCAAAAAATTTGAGACAATCCCAGCATCTGCGGCGTCTCTTTCGGCCACGAACCCCACGTGGTGGGACTTTATGCCGATGATATTATAGCTGCTTTGGACAAGCCATCCAGCTCTGTACCAGCTTTCCTGAAGGAACTGGAGACCTTTGGAGCGGTGTCTGGCTTCAAAATCAACCGGGGGAAATCCCTGATATTGCCCCTGGGCAGCTACGCCCATCCTACTGCCCCGACGCCTGACTTTGGCTGCGATCTGCTGACCACCACGCAACTCCCGTACTTTGGGATCACCCTTACCTCCTCCACGGATTCGACGGTGGCCCTTAATTACGAAACATTATCCTCCCAAATCCGAGCTGACCTCGCACGATGGTCGAAACAACCCCTCTCTTTACTAGGCCGAGTAGCGGCAGTAAAAATGTCCGCGTTGCCTAAAATCCTATATGTCTTCCAGACTCTCCCGGTACAGCCACCACCAGGCGTGCTCGCCGATCTACAACATGCCATTCACCAGTTCATCTGGGAAAGGAAGCGCGCACGGCTGCACAAGCAGGTGGCACATAGAAGCGTCGATGAGGGTGGCCTCGGAATCCCTAACCTCCTACAATATTTCTGGGCCTCACAGCTCCGCTACTTAGTGGAGTGGTACAGACCCGAATCCGAGAAGCGATGGCTCTTTCAAGACAGGGCGATGGCTCAGACGTCGCTGTGGAAGATCCCGTTTCTCGCCCGCCAGCATAGACCACAATACCTCCTCCGCTCCCCTATCACGCGCACCGTCATGAAGATTTGGGACTCGGTGGCAGTCAAGAGAGGCCTGACGACTTTCCCTTCCCCGCTCACTCCACTTTTTGATAACCCTGAATTCCCGCCGGGCACCGACCCTCGTGCCTTTCTACAGTGGCGGGCTACGGACTGCTGCTCGGCCGGCCATCTTTTTGACATGGAGGGATTTTTCCCTTTCGCCGATATCACGCAGGGCTACGGAATAACCAAACCCCACATGTACCAATACGTCCAACTCCGCCATTGGCTCCTGACACCGGTATGTGCCCCTCTGGTCGGTCGCCGGATGACACCCTTCGAACACTGGCTGGTGTCGAAGGACTCGGATAAACACCTTATTTCAGAGCTCTATAAGATGCTATCCCCTGAGACAAGCCTAGTTAAAACGGCGGGGCAGAGACGCTGGGAATTGGAACTCGGTAGGACACTCTCGCCCAAAGAATGGGGGTTCATATACTACAGAGCAGCACACACCACTCGCAACACTCATGCCAGAGAATCTGCGATGAAACTGGCCATCTACTGGCATCTCACCCCAGCACGACTCAATCAAGGCAACCCTCTCTGCAGCGCGCTGTGTTGGAGGGGATGTGGCGAAAAGGACACCCTAACCCATCTCTTGTGGGACTGCCGCGAACTGCAGGGGTAATGGAAAGCTGTTTTAGATGATATAGACTCCACATTTGCAACTGAAATCCCACGCTTTCCAGCATACACAATCCTAGGACTACCCAATGCGCTCACATTTCCCTTACGTTCACCTCGTGGCAAGCAGATGGGTATTGCCATACAAGCGGCGTCACAACACGTCCTGTCACTATGGGGCTCTACCACATTACCCACCCACACTGGCTGGTTACATAAACTGTGGTTCACGTTGGGCATGGAGCGTATCCAGGCCACACTCACACACACTGCTGATTCATTCCAGAAAACCTGGCAACCGCTCTTGTCACTCCTGTCCAGGGAATTTCATGAAATCACATGCCCGAAGTATCTCCGCATTTTGCGGCTCACGGATCGCCCGCGTGACCCAACATGAACCTGTACATAGTGATGCACACTCACCTGGATGTGCTATGATGGACGCTTTGGACGACAGGCATACTGGTCGGGGAGGGGGGGGGTGAAGTTGGGTTCCGGAGGGGGGGTTGGGTTCTTCTTACTGTTCTGTTCGATTACCACTCTCCCGTGGCTCCTTTCCCGAAATATGGGCAACGCATCTCTACATGGGCATGGTTTCTTTGCTTCTTTGTTGACTCATAGAGAAGACATGTATGTCTGTCTCGATCGCCATATCTGCCTATTGCATATGTACTACATCGCATCGCCTGTCTTTTTTGCTTTTAAAAATTCAATAAAAATACATTTGAAATTAAGAATGCTAACGACAGCAACTCCACCAACCTGCTCGACAACCTCGGACTCATACAGCTCATCACGACACCCACCCACTCCGCTAGACACACGCTCAACCCTATCTTCTCCTCCAGCAACCACGTCACCTTCAGCCACACTACCGAACTCCACTGGACCGACCACCGCTGCATCTACTTCTCCTTCAAAAAACACACCAACACACAACCACCCGCAATGAATCCCCCACCACAGCTGTAACAAGGTCACCGAAGACCAACTAATCACCACCCTCGCCCGAGACCCACCATCTGAACCCACGGACACCGAAACCTCCACTCGCAACTTCAGGCAAAGGATTGACGACTGCGCCAACACTCTCACCCGATCAGGAAACCCTCAAACAGACGCACCGACAGGAGGGCCATCTGGTTCACCACCGACCTCCAGGCATCCAAGCAGACTTGCCGAAGACTCGAGAAGAAGTGGCGCCACAAACAGACACCGGACAACCACACAGCCCTCAAGAACGCCAGCCGCAAGCACCATCAACTCATTCGAACAGCCAAAAGGACCTCCTTCAAGGAACGCATCAACAACAACATCCATAACAGCAAAGAGCTCTTCAACATCGTGAAAGAACTCACCAACCCCAGCTCCAGCTCCAACGACATCCCGCCGTCTCAAGACCTCTGTGACTCCCTAGCCACCTTCTTCCACTGCAAGATCGCATACATCCACAACAGCTTCAACACCCAGACGCACCAATACCAGCAGACACTACAGACTCACCGCCCCCTAACCACTCCGGCCTCCTGCTCTCCTGAAACCACGTCAACGACGATAACCCCATCAAAACCATGAACACCATCTACTCCGGCTCACCATCTGACGCCTGCCCTCACCACATCTTCAACAAAGCGAGCTCCATCATCGCACCCCAACTCCAGAAGATCATCAACAGCTCCTTCGTGACCGCCACCTTCCCGGAGAGCTGTAAACACGCCGAGATCAACGCCCTACTCAAGAAACCCAAGGTGGGCCCAAAGAACCTCAAGAACTTCCAGCCCTTTTCCTGGCTCCCGCTCCCGGCAAAAGTCATTGAGCGGACTGTCAACAGGCATCTGACCCGCTTCCTCGAGGAGAACATCATCCTGGACTCATCCCAATCCGGATTCCGCAGCAACCGCAGCACAGAAACTGCCCTCATCACTGCCACCGACGACATCAGGGCCCTTCTGGACAACGGCGAAACCGCGGCCCCTCCTGGAACTCTCGGCCGCCTTCGACACCGTCTGCCACCACACTCTATGCACACACCTCCACGACGTAGGGATCCACGACAAAACCCTGGACTGGATCACCTCCCACCTCACCGGCAGAACCAAGAGAGTCCGCCTCTCCCTTTCCGTTCCGAAGTCACCAAGATCACCTGCGGCGTACCCCAAGGTTTATCCCTCAGCCCGACCCTTTTTAACGCCTACATGGCACCGCTCACCCACATCGTTCGTTCGCACGATCTCAACATCATTTCATACGCCGGGGACACCCAGCTGATCCTCTCTCTCACCAAGGACCCCGCCACTGCCAAAACCAACTTCCACGAAGAAATGAAGGCTGTGGGTGGGGTTGTGTAGGCTCCATCTGCCTTGACTCCTTCTGTATAAATAATATTTTGGAGTGAAATTAAATTGGGTGCAGGAATTATTATCACTGGTATGCTATAGGAACAAAGTTGAGAGACTGACAGACACGTGTTTCCGTGTGTAAATAGATTTTATTACATAAATATATTTTAAATATTACCATGATTTAAAAAAAAATACCTAAGCTGATTGTTGATCTTAAAGATAAAATATAGGGAAAATAGACATGCCTAACATCTGCTTTTCAATTTTTAAATCCTGACTACCAAATCTTCATCAAACATTAGCTACATTGTTACTGCTCACGGCATCATCAGGCACCTCGACATTCTTAGCGGCCAACCTTGGTAATTGTCCCGCACTTCGCAAGGAGGAAGCCGGTACCGATGGTGCTGTTTCTTTTTGCGCGACCCTGGGGTCAGAAGACTCCTTCTGGGATTTCGGTCCTCTCGGCGCCATTCTGCTCCTGCACGCCCGCCAGCACAACCTAGATACCGAATGCCGGAATAACCCGTCCTGACGTCGTTCGTGCCCCAGAGCTCTGCTAAAACCTGCCCTTTATCGAAAGTATGATATCCAGCATTCCAGCATTCTATATCTCCGCAATGTTCATGAAGGAAGTGGAGAGAAAAGTTGTGGCTGCTTGTTACGGCCGGTCAGCGGCCATTTTGCCTCCCAGGTTTGTGATGTTCACTCAGAAACGTGCTAAGAATTGGCTGGAGGGTGGCAGCAAAATTAAACAGCCTACCTTGTTTGAGTCCTTTACTGCAGTACCGGTGGAGACGCCGGGAGTTCTTTCGGTGCGCGAGGATGGGAGCGCTGAGGTTCACGATGGTTTGGTGCAGGCCAAGACGGCGGAAAGCCAAAGGAAGCTGAGTTGCGAGCTCATGGATGAGCGAGAGGAACAGAGCGCTAAGACGGATTCGGAGACAGTGTTACAGTCAGAGGTACGACCTGCAGCTTCTAGCGTTCTGGCTGATATGAGCAATAATGGCCGGGGGACTGTGCTGATTAGACCTGGGGGGCCATCTCGAGACCCTGCTAAAGATAAAACTCATAACATAGAGCCCCCAGGATCACACCCAGCAATCCTTGGGGCTACAACTTTAAGGCAGCTACAAGATCCAGTGCAGGGCCCAGGGCAGTCCGGCGCAATTCCTGGTTCATCCGAAGGGGGCTGTTTCTTTTCCCTTAATGAAGACACAGAATCATCACTTTCTAGCGAGGGTAGTTTGTCCGACACAAACTCAGATTCAGCAGAATCAATTGAAAACTCTTCGGTGCAAAAGGCACCTGCTCCCCATAAACTTAAACATCAGAAAAATAAGCCCAGATCTCGTTCTAAATCTAAATTGGCGGTGAGCCCATCTCAGTCTGATGCTGCTAAAAAACTCTTTTGGGACTATTCGGCCACGTCTCAGTTGTACCAGGAAGAGGGCATAGTGAACACACAACAACAGCAGAATAATCCTATTAGTCCACCACAGACCCCCACAATGGACTTGTTATACGCCACTTTGAAGCAGATGCAGGGGGAAGCTAGGTCAGAGAGCGGAAGGCAGGAAACAAAAAAAATCCAGGGTTCCCTCAGGAAAATGAATAAATTATATGAGGAAATGGCGGACAGAGTAACTCATGTGGAAGAAAGGACTGAGAGACTCGAGGATGATGTGAATAAGTGGCAGGCATTCAAGGAAGCACAAGAGAAGGCGGTGGAGGACGTCCAGTGGAAGCTGGAGGATTTTGAGAATCTTGAGATTTTGAGAATCACCAAAGGCGAAACAATATTAGACTGTTAGGCATGGCGGAAGGGGTTGAAGGACAGGATGTACGGGCTTTTGTTGTCACCTTGTTGAAGGGGGCCTTTCCTCAATTGGTTGCATGGGATTGGGAGAAGGAGGTGCAGCGAGCACATCGATTCCCCTTGACCCAAAAGAAAGCTTACATAGCATCCCAATCTGACAGATCTAGAGCCATTCTTGTTTATGTTGGCAATTATCTCCTTAGGTCATGGATAAGGCAAGACCTGAGGCCAGACGCTCGTTTGACGGTACTACATTTTTCGCTCGCCCTGACTTCTGCCACATTACTGTGGAAAGGAGATGGCGACTAAGGCAGTTGATTGCCTCATTTCAGGGTCTGGGATGTGAGGCCTATTTGCCATACCCAGCGCACCTTAAAGTGCTAGTAAATGGTCAAGCTAGAATGTTCTTCTCCGAGATTAAAGCCCAAGTGTACTTAACAGACTTGGGTAAATGAGTATCTAGTTCTCCGACGTAATTAAGATTTGGGTGATTATTTGATGTATTTTAATGAGTTTACGAATAGTTTCATTGAATGTATGTGGGCTAAATGATCATCTTAAAAGACAACGAGTCTCAGCAATCCTAAGAGCAATGCGCGTAGATTTGGTGTGTTTACAAGAGACGCATATTGAGGGGGGGGAAGGGCTATCTGCTGGAGCAACTGGGGTTTCATCTTATAACTTACTCTAGATAGGGCGCCAAAACTAGATGGGTGGCGATACTCTCTAGGAGAAATGATGTTGTAGTTAATAAAAGGTTGGAAGATCAATGGGGTAGATGGGTTCTGGCAGAGTGTATCATTGGTGGTGAGTGGGTTACGTTGGCCTCAATCTATGGATTAACTGAGGATGACCCAGACTTATTTGAATTTTTATATTTAGAGCTAGCTTCATGGTCTTTACCCATCATCCTCTGCGGGGATTTTAATATAAATGGCGCAGAGGGACTGGGCTTGGAGCCAGGAGATCGGTAGCTGGGCAGGAAAAAAAGAACGTGCAGAGCGATCCTTAGTCTGGCTCGGAATAATTTCTTAGTAGACGCTTGGGCAACACTTATTACTCCGCCCCACATAAGATTTGCGTTAGGCTGAATTACTTTTTTATTTCTAATTGTTTACTGTCAAGAAGTCGGATGGAGAAACTGCCTCGAATTATTTCCGACCATAGCCCGATAATTTTAACTTTAGAAGCTACAAAAATGACTAGACAGGAGCGCACATGGACTTTTGAGCAGGGGTTATTAAAAGAAGAAGATTATATCCATCATATGAAGGAATGGATAAAGGGGTACTGGGAAATTAATAGAGGTAGCACTTCTTCGGGGTTAACCTGGGATGCCTTCAAGGCGGGTATCTGTGGTGAGACACTGAGCTTTAGTTATATAGACAAAGGCAGGAGCAATTGAGATCTAATAAACTGGCTAAGGCAGTAGTAGATGCTGAGGAGGAATTGACCCAAGTAACTACATCGAAGGCACCTCTGGATTAGGTTCTTCTTAAAGTTGTACGCACAAAAGCAGAAGCAGAAGCTGAGGAGAGTATAGCCAGTAAGGCAGCCTCTACTTACTTCGCAAGAAGGGAGCAATGCCATGAATAAAGTGAGCTAGTCGGGCATATATTAGCAGTCTGAACAAGGCAGAAAAAGTGACTCTAGGGGAGGTTAAAGAGATTTCGGATGGTAAGGGAGGGATATTCACAGATCCAGATGGGATCCGGGATGTTTTCAGGCAGTTTTATGCTATTGTATACAATGAAGATCAATCAAAAGACGTCTCGGAAATTCAAGAGTACCTTAGGGATGTCCAGGCTTCACCCCTATCTGAGGAAGATAGGGAGGAGTTGGACGCACCATTGGCTCCTGAAGAGATTTTGGCGGCTCTAAATAGTCTCCCTTCGGCTAAAGCTGCGGGATCGGATCAGATCCCCGTTGAATTTTATAAAATCTTCCAGGTGCGAACTCTCCAGATTTAATAGACACAGTACAGCAAGCTCAGACAGGAACTGGCGCAGACATTGTAGTTATTCTGAAAAAGGGGAAACCATCTAGAGAACCGGGGTCCTATAGACCAATAACCTTGATGAACTCTGATGCCAACATTTTTTCAAAGGAAACCGTTCTTAGGCTTTGTAAAGTTATAAGCATACTTGGTAGCCCCACTCAGCATGGGTTTATTCCGGTAAGAGGCACTGCGCAACATGTGAGGAGGGTTATTACTCTTTTTGATGCCATGGAAGTCCCAGGAGACCTTATGGCAGTTATGTTTTTGGACGCCGAAAAGGCATTTGATCGGGTCTCCTGGGACTATCTTTGGTTGACTTTAGCATGATCTGGCATCGGAGAGGGATTTATTAAGGCTATCCAGGCTTTATACATAGCTCCCACAGCTCGAATTCGCGTAAATGGGGGATATACGGCGTCTTTGCAAATTAAGCGGGGCACGAGGCAGGGCTGCCCATGCTCGCCATTGCTTTTTGTGTTTTATATCGACCTATTGCGTGAGTTGGAAGCAAATAAGAAGATACTTCCTATAAAAGCTCAAGGTGTAGAGTGTAAAATATTGGCGTACGCCGATGACATCGCCATCGTTACCCCAAGGCCTACTGACGCTATAGCTGAGGTGGAGGTGGAAGCTTTGTCTTTTGGTCGCGTGTCAGGATATGCCCTAAATGGACCTAAGACACAGATAATTAAGAACGAGGGGGCGATGTGTAACGATACGCGAGTGGTGGACTCTGGGGTGTACCTTGGAATTAATATCTTGGCAGACTTGGACAGAATTATGGACAAGAATATTGAACCCACAGTGGCTAAAGCTAAAACCTTCACTTATCTATAGTCGGGCGCTGCAACATAGTTAAAAGCTTTTATGACCTAAGTTCCTCTACCTCTTCAGAGCTATTCCACTTACATTCGAGATAAAATGGTTTACGTTGCTAAACCAGATGATTAATAGGATCATATGGGCTCATGGGAAAACTAGAAGGGCTCTACGTTATATGACACTGCCTAGGGACAGAGGAGGTTGGGCCGTCCCTGATTTTAAACTGTATTATTGGGCGGTAGCCCTTCAGTGTATGACTGGGTTGCTAGGAGGAGCGTCGTCTGACCTGGGGGTCAAACTAGGCTCTATAGATATTTACTCGTTATTGCTTGGTGGGGAGGCAGATAACTGTTTTTTAAAGTATACAGATCCTAGTTACTTTAAACGAACTAAGTTTAAGACACTGTTGGCGGCTTATAAGATTTGGACTTCATTTAAGAGAAAAACCGGACTGGGCAGGTTTAATGCTCATACTCGTTTATGTGGTAACTCTCCCAGGGGAAATATTTGCGGATACTGTCTTTGCTGAATGGGGGCGACGTGGAGTTAGGAATTTAGGGGATTTGATGGGTTTGAATGGGATTCGTTTGGTATTGGCACGAGGAATTTTTATAAATACTTACAAGTTAGGAGTTTTTTGGCAAATAAAAAAGGCGGGCCTGCTGTGTTTCAGAAAAATAAGATTTTGGATGTTATTGAGGGCAGTGCAGATTGCACTATTCACAGGTTCTATGCTGAGCTGATTGCAATGAGAGAGGATTACTTAGGTAAATATGAAAATAAGTGGGCTGAGAAGCTTGGGATAGGTCAAGACTGCTTTCAATTGTCATTGGAGCTAGGACAAACTATAATATGCTCTGCGGCGTTACAGGTGCAGCACTACAAAACAATGTTTTCTTTATACTGTACGCCTGCAAGGATTGCGCAGTGGGGAGGTACAACGAGCACTATAAATGCCCCCATTGCGATAGTTTAGATGCCGAAATAGTTCACATTTTTGCTATTTGTCCCCATCTAAAGTTGTTGCATAGGGCTATAGAATCTTTTTTAGAGAAATCTCTGGGAATTAAGATTTCTCTTACATCGTGTATAATATTATTAGGGATGAATAGTGGGGATATGCAAGCTAGCTCAGGTTATTTTATTTTCATGGCTATGTCGGTTCTTCGTATATGTATTGCATCAGCTTGGCTAGATAAAGTCCCACCAACATTTCACCAGTGGTTGGCTAGATTGCTCTCTGTATACAATTTAGAGAAGGGGGTATATGCAAGGAAGGGCAAAAGGGGGGAAAGATTGGGGTTACGTATATGGGAACCCATATCTATCTGGAAGGAAAAACAATAGTAAGTCTTCCTATTATTTTTCTTCTTTTTTTCTGTTCTAGGCGATGTTTATTATAGTTTATGCATATTTTGCTTATGTATGCTTCTCAGTTGATCTACTGTTTTCCTTTTATGTTTATTTTTGTATATTGCTGTGCCCGGTAAAATGTAAAACCTAATAAACATATGTTCTTTTAAAAACCAACATCGGGCATTCACAGAAACTTGCCATCCTCAATTAGGACATAGTTATAAGGCAGATATAAACAATTCCGTCCATTCTTTCAGTTGTAAACTAACAAACTATTTGTTATAAATAGGAATCTCTGCTTCCAGGTCTTATGGAGTAGCAATGCTTTTGCTTTGGACATAGATCAAATTACCCCCCCCCCCCCACGATAATGTTTCTATTCCCCTTTAATACATTTCTTACATTCATTCAACATAAATTCAGTGCAGTTATAATCCAGATAGCGTCAATTGGTGCCTGATAACCCTTTGAGAAATATCCCTCACTACTTTTGTTTGGTGCATATCTTAGAAGAAATAGAATCCCCAACTTTTTCTAAGATGAAACAAAACTCAATTTGAAGCAAGTCTTTTAAATGTGCATATCCCTGGAGTTTGGATCATTCTTCTCTTTCATCAGGTACATTTAGGCATATGTAATTAAAAAACAAGTCTATTTCTTTATCTAGTCTTCATCCAGACCCGGTGTTCTTCTTGCAAGCCATTTATGTTAGAAGCCTATGCAAAGAAACACTCCTGGTTGATTTTTAGATGGACTTGATTTTCCCTACTTCCAGTAGTTCCCAAGCTGGTTTCTAGGATGTCCTCCTCAAGCTTAGTAGATTCCATCCACATGTTTCCTTGTTCACATCTAGGAATTACATTTTGCATGAAATATTGATGTAAAATTGGCAAAAGAAACAAATATGTTTTAAACATATCTTCTTGGAAAAATGTTGGTTATGAAAATGTACTTAAAATGCTTCTGTTGTCTGAATGTAAATTAGATAACCAAAAATATTGAATCTTATGTTCAATTGAGGCGAAATAGATGTAAGAAATTGCATTGGGTGCATTTTAGCCCAGAAGTCTTGGACTATTGGCACGAGGTAGGGGAACCAGTGATGGGGGCTATGGGAAACACACTAAATGCGCAGCCTCGTCAACTGCTGCTGGGCCTGGTAGAGCGACCAAAAGGGGCACACATTCAATATAAATTCCTTCAATTAGCTCTGCTTTTACTGAAATGATGGACTGTCATTAGATGGTTGGGCACACGCCGACCTAGTGTTGAGATATGGCTACGGGATATGCTAGAATGGTCCCTGGCGAAAGAAGTCCACATAAAATCCCAGCAGGGATGACAAGGTGACTTAATTAACTGGGGATACATCATGATAGAACCCCTCACTGGCTGGGGGAGCACTGGGCAATGCATCAAACCAAACTCGTTATTAGGATGGTGTGAGAAGCTGGCCTGGTATATGATGTACACCTATGTCAGTGGACACCTTTCAGCAGTCCAGACAAACCTTATGGTGGTTTAAGAGGTCTTAAACAACCTTAGAAAGCTCTCTAAGTGGGAGCTGTGGAGAGCAGCCTTCAGGCTTATTCCAGAAGGAGTGTAAAGCAGCGTGTTTTACCAGAATGCAGTCTTATAGTATAGATTAAGTGATATTATATAATACTCTCTAACGCATAGAAATATCTCCTACCCGGAGATATGCACAATGCACACAATACTTTAACAAAGATACACAGTAATAGCACAAAATGGACAGTGGTCCCAGAGGAGGACCAAACCATATACTAAGTAAGTGGTTTAAGAACCACGACTGGAGTCAAGAAAATGCAGAGAGGTCGTAGAAGTGCTGGGGACCCAAGGAACCACCCAAGGTAAGTAGGGACCCCATGGAGAGCGTGTGCAGTGTGGAAACACGACTGAGGGCTCCGTTCAACTCCATGTGTAAGTCGCAGTTGGATTTCTAAAGATTAAGGACACTTCACAGTGGATCCTGAAGAAACCCCATGGACAGAAGGTTGGAGAGCCACCCCACCCGTGGATACCCTAGTACCCACGTTACCCTCACAGGGAAGTTGGGTGCATATGTGTGAAGTGGTGTCGGAAACCTCTGTCGAACCCAATAGAGGACTTCAGGAAAGTGCTGTTGCTGGAAGGGGAGAAAGTGTCTGCTGGAATCCGAAGATGGATTCTTGATGAGAGGTACCTGCAAGCAGATGGGACAGAGTCTATGTCACCTAGGAGTGACCAGGTAACTTGGAAGACAAATGCCCTCTGATGTCGGGTGTTCCAGGATGGATGACGATGACCTTTATTCTGCAGCTGTGAGGACCAGGTGACGCTAAGGAAGACCACGAAGGATGTCGGGTGCTATGGGGTCGGTGTCCGTCGGGAGCACCAACAAGCCTTGGCAAAGGCAAGCACCGCAGGAATCAAAGAAGGAGCAATGTCGGGGCCAGCAAGGTCCAGGGGACTCATTAAAGGGGAGTCAGGGCAGGCTCCGAACAATCAGGGGAGCCCAACAGAAACAAGTTTGACCCTCAAATGAACCCACAGGCCGGAGGCACTGGAGTCGCGATAGGACCTCAAGCAGCTCACCAAAAGATGCGGGCCACGATGAGATGCTCGAGGCTGGGGCTACTTGGAGCCCGAAGATCTTCTTGGAAAGAATCCAACAAGCCTATGCAACTGCAAGTTGGACGTGGTGCACAGGAGTTTGGTTATTGCAACCCCCACGAGGGATACTAGCCTCAAACTTGGTGAGAGGGTATAGCAGGCCTTGGGAGCTGTCGAAAACCACCACCTGAGTTGCAGAGTCCATGGAGTCTGGAGGAGCTCAGAATCTGCAGAACGGTCGACTTAGCTGCGGTGCCTGCAAATGCAGGAGAGTGACTCCTTCACTCCAAGGGGCATTTCTTCAAGTGTCTTTGTACTTCACAGGCCTTGGAAGGTTCCTGTTTGATGCACAGGCACAGATGATGCAACGGACGATGCAGCAGACTGGAAGAGAGACGAAGTCAGCACCAAACGAAGTCCAGAGTACCCAGACAGTAGAAAAGCAGTGGTGCCTAATCTGAATCTTATCCTATGACAAATATGGGACCTACACCCAGATAAGCCCTTAAGTACCCTAGGGAAAGGGTTAGGGAGATGAGATTCAGGGGACCCTCCCAGGGGAGGGTCTGGACAAGGGGAGGTTACCCTTTTGTCCTTTGTCCAGTTTCCGCCAGAGCAGGAGCCAATGGCACCCAGAACTGGTTTGAACTGGACTATGCACAGGGACACCAAATGTGCCCCTCATGCAGACTGAGTGGAGCTGGCAAGCACACCAATCCCATCCCAATACACTAAATCCTGTCTGGGAGATGGTCACCCCTCCCTGTGACAGGATGCCTATTGTCTATTGACCTACCTTCCTCTGCTCGAGCTTGGCTCAGCAGCAGGAGGGAAAATCGGGTCTCTGGTTGGCAGCAAACATTTTGTGCTGTCCGGGTCAAGAAGGCCTGTACCGGGAACACTGAGAGCATAATGGAGGGCTCTTCCAGTTCTTAGAATCATACCTTCCACACTGTCTACTGTGTGGGGGTATGATTCCAACGTCTATGATACCAAACATGATAGGATTTGTTGCAGCTGATTACGAGATGGTCATAGCGTAATTAGTATATGGCTGCTTCACTGACAACTCGGGAGAATGGACTCCGTAGGCTACAGTGGTGTTCTGCTCATGTAGGGCACCCTCTCACTTAGAATCAAGCACCCTGCCTTCAGGATTGCAAAGGCCTGCTATAGGGGTGACTTATAGGTTTTAAGTGTAGTGACCCTAGATATAGGAAACCTATATCTTTAGTAAGCGGTGCTAGCACCAGCTTACACAGGTTGCAATGGCAGGCCTGTAGATCCATGTTAAATGGTCTCTCATGGGTGGCAAAATACATGCTTCAGCCCATGGGGGACCTCTGGGGTAACTAAGTCCGGTGTACCTTAGTACCATATACTAGAGACTTATAAGGATACCCCAGTATCCAATCTGGGATATACCTAAGTACTCAACACAACAGTCTAGGGAGAAAGCTGATCGACTGGGGTCCTGATTAGCAGGATCCCAGTCTGACTAGTCAAATACAGCTTAGCACCAGGCAAAAAGTGGGGATCAACCATAGAAACAGATCCTACTTTCCTGCAGATGGGCTGTAGAAAGGGCACCAGAAAGAGTTCCCATGCCTCGCAAGGGTCAGGGCGAGTGCACGGCACTCACTAACTGGGGACATTTGTCAAGAAAATTAAAGGTGATGTTAAGAAATGATTAGATCATTTTTGGTTCAGAATAGTGGGTGAGGGTGATGGGAAAGGATGGAAGAGACATTTTAGAGAAATTAAATACTGGAACTAATTGCAAAGTTTCTGCTTGTATTGCATTTAAGCCAAGATCCAATGAATGCGCACAACAGGACTGTTATTAAGTGTTTTGGAAATTGCATAAATAAAGATTAAAAAAAGATAGCATTACTAGTGATAACAAAGTAATTTACCAATTATTTCTACTAATGTTAACATCAAGTGCAAATTTTGTAAAGTCCACATCTTGCTCTTGTACATGTCTGGCCTATGTATGAATTTGAACAAACCCTATTTACATGGAATACTGCAATTGAATCTCACAGTGGAATAAAGATTAGTACAATCGTGAAAAATGTATCTCCTCCTTTTTTGCCCAAAGCAAACATTATGTTGTGGAGTCCTGTGGAGTCAGAGTGGTCTCTTATGCTGATGACACTCAGCTGATGTTTTCCTTCAGAGACCACTCGGACTCCACGTTCGCCAACTTCCGCCAGTGTCTTGACAGCATCAGTGGCTGGATGACCAACAACCATCTAAGACTCAATGCGGATAAGACTGAGGTGCTGTTTTTTAACCAGAAAGATCCCATCCCCCCCTCACGGTGGTGGCCCACGGCACTTGATCCCGCTCCCTCCCCCGTCCACTCTGCCCGCAACCTGGGATTTCAGTTCGACGACTCTCTTTCATGTACAGCTCAAGTTAACAAAGTTACATCTGCCTGCTTTATGAAGCTGCGCATGATCAAGAAGATACTCCCCTATCTCCCCCTTGACTCCCGCCGAACAGTAACCCAGGCTCTCATTACGTCTCACCTGGACTACGCCAACAGCCTCTACGCTGGTGCTCCTCAGTATCTGATCGACCGGCTTCAGATTGTCCAGAACGCAGCAGCCAGACTGATTGGAAACATCCCCTTCCGTCAGTCAGTCACCGCCTATCGCAAAGAGCTCCACTGGCTTCCCATTGCCAGCCGCATTCAGTTCAAGATCCTTACCCTTGCCTATCGAGCTATCAACGACCTTGGACCCAATTACCTTAAAAAACGAGTGTCAATATCCCATTCCATTAGATCCCTGAGATCCAACAACCTCCCCCTCCTTAGGGTTCAGTGTTATCTCTGCCAAACTGTGGAACGGTCTACCAATCGATCTCAGATTCTGCCCTTCTGAACCCATCTTTCGGGCTAGACTTAAAACTTGGCTGTTTTCCGGACTTTGATTCCCACCCTGCTGCTATCCTCCCTTCTTTTCTCCCCATGAGGCTCTGGTTCTAGCGCCGGGACACCCCTCCGGGGGTAGCTGTGCGCTCTACAAACTACATAAATAAATAAATAAAATAAATATGTATAAAAAGTATGCAGACTGAATACTTAGATAGATCCATCTAAAATAGAAAGAAGTCAGAACAACAGAATGACTGCTCCTGGATATGACATATTGCACACTACAGATGTGTGACGGAACTATGCAAGCCATTACCATGCATGGCTTTACAATGCGGTCCTTACAACGACTCTGACACTACCACGCAAGTCTTTACCATGTATGCTTTAACAACGAAATTTGTGTATGCATCTATATATATCTATATATCTATATCTATATCTATATATATATATATATATATATATATACATATTTATTTTTAAAAGAATAAAATATATATAAATATATATTTTAAATATATTACATACTGGCGGTCGCCAGTAGGTAGTTATAGCTAGGACCTCGTTTCTATTCAAAAAGCATTTTTTCTTTTGCCAATA
The DNA here is from genome assembly GCF_964261635.1 of Lissotriton helveticus. Lineage (NCBI taxonomy): Eukaryota > Metazoa > Chordata > Amphibia > Caudata > Salamandridae > Lissotriton > Lissotriton helveticus. Next base: position 1,399,379,087 of record NC_136061.1, on the reverse strand, counting down.
TCTTTGGCGCCGTTTGACAAATCTTCGCAACATTTTCAAAACTAATAGTTCACTCAGGTCAGCTCCTGCCTTGAAAGTTTCGAGGTGATTCGTAAAGTGGGGGCCAAGAAAAAAGGGGGGTCCCAAAACACGTTTTCCCCATGCTAATTTCCGTAGGAACTTTAGACACCGCTACAGCCCGAACAGCTGAAGGGAATTACATCAAATTTGGCAAAAAAAGGTAGCTCTTGGTTCAGAAAGCGTGCTTTTATTTAAATAGTGTAAATCCATTCATTAGTTGCTGAGAAATGTAAAAAAAAATATATTGATATCTGAGGGCTTCGGAGGATCCACGCACCCTCCCAAGCACGAACTTCATTTTGATTGGCTGTCAACACTCCAAACCAGGAAGTGTTGGCAGCCATCTTGTGTAAAACGGAGTCACAAGACTTTTAAAAAAATGGATAAAAAAACAAGAAAAGGGAGCAGGGTAGAAACACCCTGACCCCCTAGGCCAGCTCAGGACCGCCAGGACCAAAAAACACATTTATAAAAAATATTTGCAGTCTAATTCCCGCTGGGTGCGCGAATCCGTCCGGAATTTTTTTTTAAAAAAGAAAGCGCGGTCTCCCGCACTTCGTTTCTTTGAGCCACCGGATGGGCCAGGTCCCAGGGGCTATGTGGAAGTTATATGCGGGGCCCAGGCGGCGACCCCACAGCCACGGGGACTGCCACCTCCCCGGGGCTTTATTTATTATGCGCGGGGGAGTCGTGACCCCAACTCGACTCTCAACGTGGCCCATCCGTGTAACGCCGTGTTGGATTCGTGAATTCACCTCAAATAAATAATTTAGCAGTATATAATTTAGAAGGTAGTGTTGTATTTGTGTATTTGTGAAGTTGTTTACAGAGGTAGTGTGATTGAAGTTAATGATAAGATTAAAATTGATAGAGGTGTTAAAAATATATAAAATTCAAAAATAATAGTTGAACCTGAAAAGTGTATTGGGTTGTAGCACATTGAATTCATGCTTTTGCAGATTCGCATTGGGTGCGCGAATACCCAATAAATTAAAAAAATATGTACATGTAAAAAAGATTTTGATTCACTATTGTGTTATAGGGTTGCTCTAAAAAGAGCCCTTGTTTTCACTATGAGTTTGTTGTAGCTACAAGTTAGTGCGGACGCACAGCTTTAGGTTGTTGGGAAAGACGCCTTGATCTGTGAAGTGTACTCCATCACTTCTGTAGATGTCATCCATATCAAAACGTAGATTGTTGTTACAGATGGAGCCCATCCTATGTTCTCTGAGGTAAACAGAAACAGCTTTATTGACATTCTTTCTAGCTTTCTCAATCTGTGGACAGAATTAATTTGACCAATTCCATTTCTGTCTTTGGCATATATTAGAGATTACAAAGACAGTTTGAGGTAAAATCAACATCAATTGTGCAAAGGTGTCCTTCATTAGCATTTCCAGACCTACCCCAGTCAATGTGCCTAGGTCATTGCCCCCACAGTGAACAATCATGAGGTCAGGGAATTGGAGATGCAAAAAGGTTTCAACCAAAGGCATAAATCGGTGCCACTTTAATCCTATCTGTACAATCCATTTAATATCCACATTTTGCAAAGCTAGGTCTTTATACCTCTGGTTCAGCATACCTTTTGTACCAGAAAACATAGCAACAATCCATACTGTAAGCATCTTTAAGGGGTGTCTGGAAGTAATGAAACAATGTCTGTAGCTGAGGTAGTCAGTTGGTAGATTGAGAGGTATCTAAAATGGTGGACAAGTAGGGAATTGATTGGCTGTTTATGAACATTGTACACTGAAAAATAGGGTGCATGTTACTTTCTTTAAAAAACATGTTTCCTATTGGTTAGTAAACATTTTTTAAAGGTACAGTAGATAGGATAAGGTCATATTTTGCAGACGTCAACCACACCTACTGTTTGCATTTGTAACTTTGTGTGCTGGACTTGAAAATATGGTGAACTTGTGACCTGCCTCTTCAGTTGAATGTTGCAGAAACTGCTACTATGGAAACTGGGATTAAGTAGAATGGGGGAAGGGTTGAATGTTATCTGTGTCTTTAAAATATGGAATTGTAATTTATATATAAGTGATATGATATTAAAGTAAGATTTCCCAAGGCAGTACTATCTTTAGAAGTGGTGTGTTCTTAAAAAATAGTAGTATTATTATTTGTAATATATTTTTGAACTCCCGTATGGATTTGTGGCTCCATTGCTTTGGTGCACTGTGGAGTCGTGACTCCAGAAACTTCCTGAACCAGTTTGGGCACTTTTAGAAGTCAGTTGGTAAGGGTTAATATGTCTAACCAATAGCAATGTGTTTGACAATTTGAAAATATGTAGGAAGCAATGTGATTCGTTTCTTACATTTATTTGTGTGGAGAAAGAGAGGGAAAGTTTACCATTACTGGTTTTACTTTGTTGAGAGTGATGCATTATATTAATTGTGTGCATAAGAAAATCTTTTATGATATTTGATATTCTACAAATCAATTTGGAAGGTGATTTATACATTTGTGAGGTGTATTATGTATTAGCTTTATTTTTAAACTTTAAAAATTATTTCAGAACGGCGATGTTTGAAATATATTAAATGTAGAGATGTGTATTGTAGTGTGTTTTATTGTACTTAAATGTTGTTTGAAATATATTCTCTATAGTAATATTTGTATATTGGAAGATGGATTAGTGATTATGGTAGTTGGTTTTAGTGTTAGGAAATGTACATTTGAAGTATACCGCAAGATTTTAGGTGTCACTTCCAAATTGGAAGTGCAGTCTGTCAAGTTTTAAGGTGTGCATGGACTTGTGTCTTAACTATGTCTCTACTTGTATATGTATTTCCATATGTCTTATGCATTTGAAGGTGCATGATGTATAACAAAGAGGTGTTGTTGCTTTTTATGTGGTAGGTTCAAGACTGTGAGTAGTAGTAGAATGGTGAAGATGCAGCACAAAAGTGTGGTTGCAAAGATTTTGACATAAGGTATTAGTGATTAGGCTACTTTTTATAAGTCTCTAGAGGGGTACAGTTGAAATATGCCACATCATTTTTGGTGTTTGCTTGAAATTGGAAGCTTGTTCTATGAATTTTTCAGGTGTGCATAGTGATGTGATCAAAGAAAGTCTGTACTAGGAGATATATTCTGGTATGTGTTATGTATCTGAAGATGATAGATGTATAAAACACATGTTTGCATCTATTTGTATATTTCTTTTATATGTGATGCTGCTAGAAAAAGGTACAGACATATGCATACATGCTTTCAGGAATATGGTGAGACTTATAGCAGAGACATGTGAAAGGTTCCTGCTTTGTATTTGGCTATGTGTAACATTATAAGTAGTTGTAGAATGGTAAAGCAGCAGCACAAAAGTGAGGTTTGAGATATGTTTGTAGAGATATTATTAATTAGAGTAATTTGTACGAGTGTGTGGAAAGCTACATTTCAAATATACCGCATAATTTTCAATGTCTGTTTGAAATTGTATGTGTAGTCTGTGAAGTTTTAAGCTGTGGATGGTGTTGTGACTGAGGTATGTCTCTACTTGCACATGTATTATGGTACGTGTCATGCATCTGAAGATGATAGATGTATAAAACATAGGTATACATCTATCTGTATATTACTTTTATATATGATGCTGCTAGTAAAAGGAACAGGCATATGCAAGCATGCTTTTAGGAATATGGTGAAGCTTGCAGCAGAGACTTGTGAAGGGTTGCTAGGTTATATTTGTGTAGGTCCAATAGCATAAGTAGTTGCAGATGGAGGTTGATTCAGAGCGCTGGGATGCCTACGGGTAGCCATGCGCTATATTAGGAACACATTAATAATAATAATAATAAGAATTATAATAATGGTGAAGCTGCAGCTCAAAACTGTAGTTTAAAACATGTTGGCAGAGGAATTAGTGATTAGGGTATTTTGTATGAGTCTGATGAAAGGTATGGTCGAAATATATCACATGATTTTAGGTGTCTATTTGAAATGAGAAGTGCAGCTTCTTAAGTTTTAAGATCTGCATGGTTTTGTGACTGTGGTATGTCTGTACTTGCAGATGTATTTGCATATGTATTATGCATCTGAAGGTGCTAGATTTATAAAATATGTGTATGTTTCTTTTATATATGATGATACTAGGAAAAGGTACAGATATATGCATACATGCTTTTAGAAATCTGGGGTGACTTTCAACAGAGATAAGTGAAGGGTTGCTTTGCTGTTAGCTATGCTCAATACCTGATCAGTAGTAGAATAGTGAAGCAGAAGTAGCAGAAAAGTGATGGTTTAAAAAAAAATATTGGTATTTTCTTGAGTTTAGTATTACAGAAACAGTGGAGATGTCCAAAAAGCATTATCTTGTCCAGTATTACATTACCATTGGTGTTCAACGGCAGCTGTAGACATGACATTAACAAATAATCTTTCAGAGTTGGTGACTCGAGTTTCCTACCACTCCCTCCCACCCTCCTCCCCCCCCCCCGGCTGTCACTTGGCCCTGCAGGATCCTTGTGAGTCCTCTATCAGGAGACCGTAATGTTTTATCCATGGTTTCCATATTGTCCTGAACTTTTTGGGGCAGCCACGAGCTATATATGTTGTTTTTTCCCCTGACATATACATGTCCATTCCCTTCTTCCACTCATCTATTGAGGGGCATTGTGGAGTTCCCCATTTACGTGCCAAGTCTCTTTTAGCCACCACTAGCCCTAAATTAAGCAATGTTAACTTTCTTCTGGGGAGATCCACATCCGTATGTATACCCAGCAAAACAATCTTGGGATCCAGGGGTATTTTATCCTCTAAGATGTCTTCGAACTACTTCAGCAGGGTTACCCAGTATGTCTGGATGTGTTGGCAAACCCATATCATGTGGAAATAGATACCATTGGTTAGGTTGCATCTGAAGCAGTTAGGTGTGTCAGCCCTCCCTATGAGATGCATTTGGGCTCCATCATAGTATATCCTATGAAGATATTTGAATTGAATCAATCTAAGGCGGGACTTGATAGCCACCTCCCGGGGGTACATCAGTGCAATGTCCCAATCCAGATCATCAGTCTCGCCTAGATCGACCTCCCGTTTCGCTCTCAGTTTCAGGAGAGAGTCTGGTTTGTTATTTATTATGGTTCAGTATGTCCAGGAGACTGCTTTTTCCTTGATTTTGCCCATTAAAAGTCGTCCCTTCAATGGGGGGTATTCGGGGAGGTTGTCTATGTCTATATGTTATGTTATGTTAAATACTTTTATAGCGTGCAATAGCTACTCCGAAGAGTGTCCCAGCGCGGAGCCAAGTGGAGTTTCTGACTTAGAAGCCAGCAATTACGGGAACAGATGAGTTTTTAATAGTTCCCTAAATGCTAGCGGGTCCTGAGTATTGCGCAGAAAAAAAGGGAGTGCATTCCAAGCATGAGAAGCCTTGACAGCAAGAGAGCAGCCACCCATTTATGATGGGAGAAACACGGTACCCTCGCCAAAAAAAAGGCAGATCGCAATTGTCTAGGCGGGACATAGAGAACCGTTTTTGTAAATAAGTGGGCCCATGATAGTACAGTGCAAGATGAGCAATCACCAGCGATTTAAATTTGACCCTCTCTGCCACAGGCAGCCAGTGGAGGGCGCAGAGATGAACACACACACTGCTCCTCCTAGCGATTCCCAAAAGCAGCCTGGCGGCCGCTTTCTAAATCACCTGAAGTCTGTTCAAAGAATAACCAGAGTTGCCAATATACAGGGCATTAGCATATTCCAACCGAGACAGGATGAGATGACAGTCTCTTTGGCAGACGTAGGCAGGAGAGGGAGAAAACTCCTGAGTGTTTTAAGGAGGCCAAAACAGCTACCTGAAATCTTTTTCACCTGAACAGAGAACGAAAGGTTGTCCTTTAGCAGATTTCCCATTAGAAGAAGGCAAGGGAAATCCAGGAGCCCAACTTGTATTTCTGAAACCCGGGGAAAATTTGCCGTAGAGAAGGATCTCAGATTTGTCTTCGCTAAACTTGAGTTGTGCCCTAACAAGCCACCCAAAAACCGAAGACAAGCACTTCTGTACAGGCAATACTGAGTCCTCATCCTTACCCCACGTAAAGAGGAGCTGGGTGTCCTCCAAGCAGGTGCCAGTTGTAAGTATTTGTAGTATTGTGTCTGGTGCATATCATACTCTTCCTGGAAGTAGGAAAATGCTTCCAACTCAGCATGAACTATTATATCTTTAATTTGTGAGATCCCCAGCAAGTCTCATTTCTCAAATCCAGTCAGCTTTGTGAATTCTTTAAGTCATCCCCCCACCCACAGAGGGGTTTCCCTTGTCACCCGGCTGTCCCACTTCATTTGCCTTTCCGCTTTCTTCCATGCTGTGATCACCACTCGTGTGGCCATTAAAAGTGTGGCAGTACCCTTCCCACTGTAGAGATAATGTGTGTGCGGGTGCTTCCCAAATTACGTGTGTTCCAGTGCGTATGTGGGGTGATCTACCGGCATATGTTCCCAGTCATTTACCACTATCAAGTAGGCCGCCCAGTAGTATGCTCTAATGTCTGGTAGGGATATGCCTCCATTGTATTGATTGGGTTGCAGTGTTGCTAGTGCTATCCTAGGAGGTCTCCCACCCTACAGGAATGTCCTCAGTGTATCATCAATTTTAATGAATACCTTGTCCGGTATTGGTTGAAAAGTGCTTTGAAGGACATAAAGGAGTTTTGAGAGCACTATCATTTTGTAAAGCGCCGCTCTGCCCAGCAACGTTAATGGCAAAGATTTCCATCTTTCGACATCTGTGGTAAACTCTTTGAGCACTCTATAGAGGTTGCGGTTTAGAGCTTCTGCCTTATCAGTGGAGGCATAAATGCCAAGACACAAGATATTTTATACCCATGGGCGCAATCTGGAGCTGACTAATGTATCCACACGACCCTCCACTGTGACCTACTGGATATAAACAGGACTTCTCCCAATTAATTTTATACCCTGCATGAGCACCGTAGCCTTCGAAACTAGCCATGATACTTGGGAGCGTCACTTCGGGGTTTGTGACATACAGAAGGATGTCATCTGCATATAATAATATGTGTTCATCGAAGGACTCATTCCCTCTCCCTGGAAACCCGTTATATGCTGATGCGTTAGGATGACACATGCCAGAGGCGCCAGCACCAGAGCAAAGAGACAGAGGGATAGCGGACACTCCTGACGTGTCCCATGTCCTATTGGAAATTCCAGTGACACTACTTCATTGACCTGTGTTCTGGCCAGGTGTCTCTCATAGATAATGGTTATCCATTGCCTAAATGTGGGGCCAAATCCAAACTCTTCCAAGGCGGACATAAGAAAAGGCCAGTGGACGGTGTCAAATGCTTTCTCAGCATCGAGTGACAGGATGAGGTGAGGGTCTGCTCTGGTACTCGCTATCTCCAGCCAGTAATGTGGCCTCCGAAGATTGAGCCTTGTAGATCCGGACTGATCCTGGTGAATTAGGTTGGATATTACCCCAGTTGGCTAATATTCTGGCTAATATTTTGGTTCCTATGTTAATAAGGGAGATGGGTCGATATGAGCTACACTTCTGGGGCGGTCTACCCTTCTTGGGTATTACCACTATTGTGATCCTCAGATCTCTGGGGAGGCTTCCCACCTTCTGTGCCTCTAAATATAGATTGAGTAGATGAGGGCTATATGATGCAGCGTTTTACTTAAAAAGTTCCGGTGGCAATCAGTTCGGGCCCGGAACTTTCCCGGTTCTCAACTGAACAATGGCTTCCTCAATCTCTACAATTGTAATTTCCTTTTCCAGGGCCTGCGATTCACTCAGTACTAGGTTAGGGAACTTTATATTCTGGAGTTAGGCCTTTATTTGTTCCGGCTCTGCCAGAGGACGTGGTGCATAAAAGGCCTCATAGTACCCAGCAAAGGCATCGGCTATTTCGACAGACGTTGTGTGGGTATGGCCATCGTCCATCTGTAGCTGGGCTACCCATCTGCTATCTAACTCTTTTTTACTGATCCTTGCGAGCAACCAGCCCGTTTTATCTCCAGCGTCATATAGGCGCCGCTGCATGGCTTGTATCGCGTGTTGCACGTCTTTCTGGGCACCTGGGACATGCGGCCGCGCATGTGCGGCTAAGCAGCGTCTCCACAGTCAAGCACGCGCACCTTCGTCGTGACTGACGGAGGATGCGCGAGATCGTCATGCTAAGTGGTGACGCCCTTGGAGGTAACGGAACTCCCCTTTCCCATTACAAGTACCTAGATCAGGTGTGAGGGACCACAATACCGGGAATTAAGCTAGCGGAATACCTATATTTGGTCACAATATCGTACACGGCTATTTGGTCATTTGGGTTAACTTAATTGGATTAACAGGGTATAAATACCACCCACAGAAAAGCTCGCTCCACCATTCGGGCGGTGCTGCGTGTGGGGAAAGACAGTGAATACTCGTCCCCGGTCTGGGAGTATATTTGACAGGACACTCTGGTATTTCTCTTCTATCACAAGTAAGTAAGAACGGATTAACAACTCCCCAGTCCATCTTTCATTTTCATTTTTACTCCTTGTATCTATCCACTTAGATTGCACAGAATAGCAATCAACCCCCAGACGCCTGATATCATTATTCAGACAATCTTGTGTGTTCTATGTAGTGTATGTTGTGTAAGTCTTTTCTTTTACAGGGCAAACTGTGCTATATGGTTTGTTCCAGGTGATTGCACCTGTTGAACTACCCACAACTTGGGTGACCATTTTTGTTTTTTGTTTTTATTTTTCAGGTCATGCAACTGCATGTATCCTGAGCCAAAAACCGCTGTAGGCACATTATAGCCATTTTATCACTTAAAAATTATCACTTTTTGTTAAACAACAATTAATTTTTGAGTTGTTAAATAGAAAAACGTGAGTAAGGTGGGGAAGTTGTGCTCCCGTCCTGAAGAAGGAGCGCTTGCTCCGAAACATGTCGACGCACACATGAGGTACTGTCCATTATCACGACAGAGTTTACCTAGCACTTCACTTCTTTTAATAGTGCCAGCCCGGGGTCTTGAAAAAAAAAAAATCTTTATACCTACGAGCCAGGTACTTTTTAACCAGTCACTATCAACCACCACTCACATTATTTGCTTTATCACGTGCACCACACACACCACACATAGCCATTTGTCAGTGCTCCCGCGTAGTCGTAGGTCGTAGCACGCCGCATCCCGTTAGAGGGGTGCGAAGACCCCGATGATGAAGCATGACACCAAGGGGCCTTTTGGTGTGTGAGGGGTATTTTAACAAACACTGAGTGCTCCCATATCCTTTGGGACACACATCTCCTCTGGTAGGATTCCTTTTGTTTATACATGTTAGCTTGTGGAGTAAGAATCCTACTCGTTTACTCTACCTCCCTTCTTTGTTAAACTTCGCACGTCTTTCTTAGCCAAAGCCGCGTACTCTTGTCGGAGAACGTGCATTCTCCTCAGCAGGGAGGGGTCTTTGCTCGAGATGGCTTGCATTTCAGTCTGTTGGGTCTCAAGCCCTTCAAACTCCTCACATTCTTTCCGCTTCTTTTAAGCTATAATGTTCCCCTCAACTCTGTCCAGTAGAACTGGTTTGTATGCTTCCCATAGTGTCATGGCGGAGTCCACGGACCCCACATTTTTATGAAAGTAAAGTTCTGAGTCTACCCGAATTTCTTCAGCCACCTTAGGGTCTTTTAGTTCCCATGCATTGAGCTTCCAATACCTGACAGAGAGCTTTTGGCGAACGCCTACCGTGGGCGATAGGGGAGAGTGGTCCGAAAGACCTCTTGCCTGGTATTCTTAATTTTTATACCTCTGCTATTTCCCCTGCTGGGGCTAGAATATAATCTATCCTCTAGAAGACTCTGTGGGCACCTGAGTAGAAGGAATAGGCTTTGGTCCGGGGATAAGAAAAAAAGTGATGTTTAAGCTATGTTGGGAGAGGAATTATTGATTATGGTACAGTATAAGAGTCTGTGTAAAAGTTCACTTGAAATATGCCGCATAAATCTAGGTGTGCGTTTGAAATGTTAAGTGTACTTTGTCAAGTTTTAAGGCCTTTATGGTCTTGTGAGTGTGGTTATGTTTCTACTTGCACATGTATTCTGATTTGTGTTATGCTTTTGGCAATAGGTACAGATAGAAACATGGATGCTTTTAGGAAAATGGTTAGAGTTATGCTAGAGAATTGTGATAGGTTGCTGCTTTATGTTTGGGTAGGCCCAATATTCGTAGAATGGTGAAGCTGCAGAACAATAGTGAGTTTTAAGACATGTTGGCAGAGGGATTACTGATTAGGCTACTTTCTATGAGTCTGGGGAAAGGTACACTTGAAGTACACCGCAGAAATGTAGGCGTGTGTTTCAAATGTAAAGTGCTGTCTATTTGTTTATTTCTTTTATATGTGATGTTGATTTCAAAAGGTAGACACATATGCATGCATGTTTTCAAGAATATGGTGAGATTTATAGCTGAGTCATGTAATAGACTGCTGCTTTATATTTGGCTAGGCTCAACATCCTAACTTGTTGCAGAATGGTTATGCAGCAGCACAAAGTGAGTTTAAAGTCATGTTAGGAAACAGATTAGTGATTGTGCTAGTTTGTGTGAGTGTGTAAAAAGGTACATTTAGAGTATGATGCATAAATGTAGATTTCTGTTTGAAATGTGAAGTGCGGTTTCTCAAATTTTACGGTGTGCATGTTCTTGTTATTGGTGTATGTTTCGACTTGCCTATGTATTGTTATATGTGTTATGCATCTGAAGCTGGCACATGTATAAAACATAGATATATCTCTGTATGTTTCTTTTATATATGGTAGTACTAGTAAAAGGTACAGACACATGCATACATACTTTCAGGAATATGGTGAGATGTATAACAGACTCATGTGTAGGTTTGATGCTTTATATGTGGGTATGCCCAACACCCTGAGTAGTTACAGAATGGTGAAGCTGCAGTACAAAAGTGTACACCATGTCATAAGCCTCACTTTTGTGCTGCAATTTCACTATTCTGCTACTACTCAGGATGCTGGGCGTAGTCAAATATAAAGCAGCAATCCATCATATGTCTCACCTGTAAGTCTGCAATCATGTACCCACTACTGATGCACTCATCCATGCACCCAGGCACTACCTATGCAGTCATGCAATAACCCAGGCACTACCCTTGCACTCCTCTAATCACCCAGGCAGTACCCATGTACCCCTGCACTCCTTCAATCACCCAGTCAGTACCTATACACTTAGAAATCCACCCGGGCACTACCTATGCAGTCCTCCTATCAACTAGGTACTATCCCTGCACTCATGCAATCACCCAAGCATTAGCCATGCACTCCTTCAATCACTCACTCAGACAGTACTGATGCATTTATAAAATCACCCAGGCTCTACCTATGCACTTCTCTAATTACCCAGGTACTACCCTTGCACTCCTCTAATCACCCAGGCAGTACCCATGTACCCATGCACTCCTTTAATCACCCAGTCAGTACCTATGCACTTACAAAACCACCCAGGCACTACCTATGCAGTCCTCCAATCACCTAGGTACTATCCCTGCACTCATGCAATCACCCAAGCATTAGCCATGCACTCCTTCAATCACTTACTCAGGCAGTACTGATGCAGTTATAATATCACCCAAGCACTACCTCTGCACTCAAGCAATCACCCAGACACTACCTATGCACTCATGCAATAACCCAGGCACTACCCATATACTTCTCTAATCACTCAAACACTACTTGTGCAGTCATGCAACCACTCAGGTAGGGCCCATCCACTTCTTCAATCACCCAGACATTACCCCTGCACTAATGCAGTCACCCAGGCATTACCCGTACACTCCTGCAATTGCTCAGTTACTACCTGTGCACTCCTCCAATCACCCACGCATTACCTCTGCACTAATGCAAACACTCAAGCACTATCCATGCAGTCTTCCAATCATCCAGGCTCTACCCGTGCGCTTATGCAATCACCTAGGTACTACTGATGCACTCCTACAATCACCGAGGCACTACTCATGCACTCTTCCATGTACCCAGGCACAACCCATGCAGTCCTCCATACACCCAGGCACTACCCATGCACTCCTTCAATCACCCACACATTACCTCTGCAGTTATGCAATCACCCAGCTATTACCCATGCACTCCTTCAATCATCTGTGGAAAGGTATGCTTGAAATACACTATATGATTGTAGATCTTTATTTGAAATGAGAAGTGCTTGAAATACACCATATGATTTTAGGTCTCTACTTGAAATGAAACGTGCAGCTTCTTAAGTTTTAAGGTGTGCATCATCTTATGACTGAGGTATGTCTGTACTTACAGATGTATTTTCATCTGTGTTATGCATCTAGAGATGCTAGATGTATAACATACAGGTATGTATCTATTTGAATGTTTCTTTTATACATGATGGCACTAGAGAAAGTTACAGACTCATGCATCCATGCTTTTTAAATATGGGGAGACTTACAACAGAGATATGTGAAGAGTTGTTGTGTTGTATTTTGGTAGACTATACATCTGAGTAGTAGTAGAATGGTAAAGCAGCAAGAGCAGTAAAGTGATGTTTAAGATATGTTGGGTGAGGAATGACTGATTATGGTGCTTTAAAAGAGTCTATGTAAAACTTTACCTGAAGTATGCCACATAAATCTAGGTGCCTGTTTGATATGTTAAGTGTAGTTGTCTAGTTTTAAGGTCTGTATGGTCGTTTGATTGATGTATTTTCTAGTTGCATATGTATTCTCATATGTGTTATGCATCTGAAGATGCTACGTGTATTTGTATGTTTCGGTTATGTACGGTAGTACTAGTAAAAGGCACAGACGCATGCATACATGCTTTCAGGAATAGGGTGAGATTTATAACAGAGTTATGTGTAGGTTTGATGCTTTATATTTGGGTAGGCCCAATACCCTGAGCAGTTAGAGAATGGTGAAGCTGTCTTAGAAAAGTGTATACCATGTCTTAAACCTCACCTTTTTGTTGCAATTTCACTATTCTCCTACTACTCAGGATGTTGGGTGTAGTCAAATATAAAGCAGCAACCTTAACACATGTGTCAGCTGTAAGTGTGCAATGACCCAGGCACTACTCATGCACTCATGCATGCACTAAGCCACTATATATTCACAGTCCTTCAATCACTCAGACACTATCTATGCACTCTTTCAATAACGCAGGCACTGCCCCTGTACTCATGCAATCACCCATGTACTATCTATGCACTCCTCCAATCACCCAGGCGCTACCTGTTCACTTATAAAATCCCCCAGGCACTACCTATGCACTTCTCTAATCACCCAAGCACTATCTCTGCACTCCTCCATTCACCCAGACAGTACAGATGCACTGATACAATCACTGAGGCACTACCGATTTACTCATACATGCACTCAGCCACTTCCCCTGCATTCATGCAATCACCCAAGCACTACCCATGCAGTTCTTCAGACATCCAGGCACAACCCTTGCACTCATGCATTCACCCAGGTACTACCTATGCACTGTTCAAATCATTCAGGCACTTCCCATGCATCTCTCCCTGCACCAAGGCACCACCCATGCACTCCTCCAAACACGCAGGCATTACCTCTGCACTCATGCAATCATCCAGACATTACCTATGCACTTTTTCAATCACTCAGACAGTACCCATGCACTCATCAAATCACCTTGGCACCAGCCATGCTTTCATGCAACCTCCCAGGCATTACCTATGCACTTCTTCAATCACTCAGGTAGTACTCATGCAGTCCTCCAATTTGCTAGGCACTACCCCTGCCCTCATGTAATCACTCAGGCACTATCCATGCAGTTATCCATGCACTCAGTCACGACTTGTGCACTCATTCTATATACCAATGCACTCACCAAATCACTCAGTCAGTACTTATGCACTCGTGTAATCAACCATTTACTATTCATCCTCTTCTCCAATTACCCAACCAGTATTCTTGCACTCATACAAACACCTAGACACTACTGTTGCACTCATTCATTCATGTAGGCACTACTTATACACTCATCCATTCATGTAGGCACTACTTATACACTCAACTATGCATTCAGGACTATTCATGCACTTATCCATGCACACAATCTCTACCTCTGCACTTATGCAACCAGTTAATCAGTATCCAATTTCTCCTCCAGTTATACAGACATTACCCTTGCACTCATACAATCACCCAGGCACTACCCACGGAGTCATGCAATCACTGAGACACACCCATCTTATATCTTAGCTGTAAGTCTTAACATATTTCCGCAACCATTTATACATATTTCTGTACCTTTTGCTAGCAATATCATATATTAAAGTAATATACAAATAGATGTATACTTGTGTTTTATGTGTAGCATCTTCAGATGCATACTACGTATCACAATACATGTGCAAGTAGAGATATACTTTAGTTACAACACCATACAGACCGTAAAACTTGACAAATTGCTCTTCACATTTGAAGCAGATAATGAAAATGGTGTGGTATACTTGAAGTGTAGCTTTCCACAGACTCATACAAAGTAATGTTATAACTGATTCTTCTCTTAATATGCCTTAAGCCTCACTTTTGTGCTACTGATTCATCATTCTATGACTACATAGGGTGTTGGGCCTAGTGAAATATATAGCAGCAATCTTTCACATGTCTCTGGTGTAAGTCTTATCATCTTCTTAAAAGCATAGATGCATATGTCTGTACCTTTTGTTAGAAGCATCATGTATCAAAGAAACATACAAATCGATGTATACCTGTGTTTTATATGTGTAGGATGCTCAAATGTATGACATATCACAATACATGTGCTAGTTCATACGTATCTCAAATAGAAGACCATGAAGACCTTAAAACTTGAGAGAGTGCACTTCATATTTCAAAGAGACACTTAGATGTATTTAGTGCAATTCAAGTGAACTTTTCCAGGGAGTCTCACAAAGTATCATAATCACTAATTTGTCACCCAACATATGTTAAACATTACTTTTCTGGTGCTGCTGCTTCACCATTTTACTAGTAGTTAGGTATTCAACATGGTCAAAATAAATAAGTAAGAAGCAAGAGAAGTGCAGACAGAAGCAACAGAGGTGCAGAAGGAGGCAAGAGAAGTACACAAACAGACAAAAGAAGTGCACAACGATCCAAGAGCAGTGCAGAAAGAACCAATAGAGGTGCAGAAGGAGGCAAGCCAACTACAGAAAGAGGCAAGACAGCTGCATAAATAGGCAAGAGACGTACAGAAAAGGGAACAAGGGTGCAGAAAAAGGCAAGAGAAGTGCAGAAAGAGGAAAGAAGGATGTCGAAAGAGGTAAGAGGGGTGCAGAACAAGTAACCGAAGTGCAGAGAGAAGCAAGAGTAGTGCAGAAGGAAGCAACAGAGGTGTAGAAAGAGACAAGCGGGGTACAGAAAGATGCAAGAGGGATGCAGAAAGAGGCAAAGGAGTTGCAGAAATAGGCAAAAGAGGTGCATAAAGAAGGAAGGGGTGCACAAAGAGACAAGAGAAGTCCAGAAAGAACCAACAGAGGTGTAGAAGTAGGCAAGAGGGGTGCAGAAATGTAAACAAGATGTGCAGAAAGGAGCAAGTGCATTACAGAGTGAATCAACAGAAATGCAAAAAGAGGCAAGAAGGTCGTAGGAGGAGGCAAGTGTAGTGCAGAAAGAAGCAAAAGGAGTGCAGAAAGAGCTAAGGGGGGTGCAGAAAAAGGCAACAGAGGTGCACAAAGAGGGAAGAAGGGTGTAGAAAGAAGCAACAGAGGTACAGAAATAAGCAAGAGAGGAACAGAAATAAGCTAGAGAAGTGCACATACAAGCAATAGAGATGCAGAAAGAGGCAAGAGGGTTGAAGAAAGAGGCAAGAGAGGTTTAGAAAGAGGGAAGAAGGATGTAAACAGAGGCAAGAGGGGTGCAGAAGGAGTAACAAGTATAGAAAGAAGCAAGGGGAGTGAAAAATAAAGCAAGAGATGTGCAGAAAGAGGCAAGTGGGGTACAGAAAGAGGCAAGGGAAGTACAGAAAGAAGTAACAGATGTACAGCAAGAGAGGTACAGAAAGAGGAAAGAGGGGTGCAGAATGAAGCAAGAGGGGTGTATAAAGAAACAAGATTGGTGTAGAAAGAACCAACAGACGTGCAGAAGGGAGAAAGAGGTATGCTGAAAGAAGCAAGAGGAATGTCAACATTTGTAAGAGGTGCAAAAAGAAGCAGGACTTCTGCAGAAAGAATCAACAGAGGTGCACAAACAGACAGAGCGGTGTAGAAAAAAGGAACAGGAGTGCAGAAAGAGAGAAGAGAGGTGGATAAATAGGCAAGAGAAGTGCAGAAAGAAGCAACAGAGGTGCAGAAAGAAGCAAGAGGGGTACAGAAAAAGGGAAGAGGGTACAGAAATAGGCAAGAGGGGTGTATAAAGAAGCAAGAGTAGTGCAAAAAGAACCAACGGAGGTGCAGAAGGGAGAAATAGGTATGATGAAAGAAGGAAGAGGAGTGCCAAAATTTGTAGGAGAGTTGCAAAAAGAAGCAAGACTAGTGCAGAAAGAATCAACAGAGGTGCAGAAACAGACACCAGGGGGGCACAAAGAGGCAAGAGAAGTGCAAAAAGAAGTAACAGAGGTGCAGAAAGAGGCAGAGGGGTGCAGACATTTGCGAGAGATGGGCAGAAAGAAGCTACAAAGGTGGAAAAGGAGGGAAGAGAACTACAGAAAGAGGCAAGAGTGTTGCTGAAATAGGCAAGAGAGGTGCAGGAAAAGGGAGCGGGGTACAGAAAAAGGCAAGAGAGGAGGAGAAAGAGAGAAGAAGGGTACATAAAGAGGCACAAGGGGTGTAAATAGAAGCAAGAGAGGTGCAGAAAGAAGTAAGAGAAGTACAAAAAGAACCAACAGAGGTGCAGAAAGAGGCAAGAGCGATGCAGAAATTGACAAGAGAGTTGCAGAAACAGGCAAAATATGTGCATAAAGAAGGACGAGCAGTACAGAAAGAACCAATACAGGTGTAGAAGTAGGCAAGTGGGCTGTAGAAATTTACACATGTGCAGAAAGAAGCAAGAACATTGCAGAAAGAAACAACAGAGATGCAGAAAGAGGCAAGAAGTGTGTAGGGGGAGGCAAGAGAAGCCCAGAAAGAAGCAAAAGAAATGCAGAAAGAGGCAAGAGGGGTGCAGAAAGAGGCAACAGGAGTGCACATAGAGGGAAGAAGGGTGCAGAAAGAGGCAACAGTGATACAGAAAAAAGCAAGAGATGTGCAGAAAGAAGCAAGAGAAGTGCACAAACAAGCAACAAAGGTGCAGAAAGAGGCAAAAGGGGTGCAGAAAGAGGCAGGAGAGGTTCAGAAAGAAGCAACAGAGCTGCAGAAAGAGGCAAGAAAAGTGCAGAAACAGACAAAAGTGGTTCAGAAACATCCGAGAGGGGTGCAGAAAGAGTGAAAAGGAGTGCAGAAAGAGGGAACAGGGGTGCAGAAAGAGGTGAAAGATGTGCAAAAAGAGGGAAGAAGGATACAGAAATGGGCAATAGTTAGGTATTGAGTATAGCAAAAACAAATCAGCAACCCTTCACTTGTTTCTGCTGTAAGTTTCACCATCTTTCTGCAACCATGTATGCATGAGTCTGTATTTTTGCTAGTGCACTATATCTACAAAAACATACAAATATATGTATACTTCTGTTTTATATGTAAAGCATCTTCAAATGTATGACACATATGAGAATACATGTGCAAGTAGAGACATACCTCAATCACAACACCATGCAGGCCTTAAACCTTGACAGACTGCACTTATCATTGCATTTGAATAGCAGTAGAGAAATCCTTTGGTTGTGCTCTGTGATTCTGTTGTAGAGGTTGTGATGTCTTCTAATTGGAGGAATTGTGCAGTGTCTGACATAGCTTTGCAATGCAATTAAAAATATTTATTTATTTATTGATGAAAATGTTTGTATATAATTATCTTAATATTATAAAATGATTTAACAAAACTATTTAAACTTTTCTTTGTTTTCAGATATTCACCAATATTAGTAATAAAGATTGAGTATGGCAGAAATTAGATGAACTACAACATCTGACATTGAAGAAAAAGACTTCTGGTAAGAGAACTAAAGAATTTGTTAAAAGACTTTTAAAGAACGTAATGGATTTTCAAAACAGGGAAAAGACAAAGAATAGTAGTACAACCAATCGGAAGGAAACGAAAAAAAGGACAAATTAATAGAAAATCAGGTTATTGGAAAACAATCTATGTTGAAAGAAGGATGAAATAATATAAATACATTAGGAAGAGAATGCATAAAATTAGAGTACTACAAAATTTCTTCAAAGATTGCAAAAAAAATAAAAGAAGATCTGCATCTTACAAGAAAAAACAACAGATTGAAAGTGTAGTCGAAAAGGCTTTTGAATTGAAAAGAAGATTGATTATATTAGTATCTAAGAGAATGAAAACATTGAATAAAACAATGCACTTTATGAAGGAGAAAGTAAAAGAAAAAGATTGGTTAATAGAACTAACTGTTGCAAAACAAAATCCTGGTAAATGAAAGCACACTTCTAGTACTGAACCTTTTTTTAATGATGAAAGCTATTTTCAACAAAATACATTAGTTCATGCAGTTGATACCAGTGGTCGTTGTTATGTGGTTATAAATGGTTATCCAATTGAAAAAGAAAATATGGTTCCTAGAAATGTGGAAGAAGTAGTAGCTGAAGAAGTTTAAGGGAGATGTACACAAGCTCCAGTGTATAAGTGGGATTGTAGTAGTATTTATAGTATACAATAGGAATCTATTGTTATATTACGAAATTTCTTACGAGATTATGGTAAAAAAGTGTTAAACAGAAGATTAAGATGTTGCAAGGACTAGATCCTCGTAAAGTGGGAGAATATACTAACTTGCAGGGTGACTCTCTGGCTTGTCTTTCTAGAAAAGTGTGTCAAAGTACATTTCATCATTTAAGAATGTTAGCAGCACATCATTCAGAAATGCGGAAGCTAGTAAGAAGATTGTACTATGTAAAAAGTCCTGCATTATCTTTAAGTGAAATAAATACTGCTCTTTTGCATGGTTCAGTATTGGATGTAAAAAAGGTTTCAGATGTTTATACAGTTTCATTTTTTCGCTCAAGAGGAGTGCAGAAAAAGTGAGAGTTTGATAAGTGTAGGTGTTGAAGAAGAGGTGGAAGATAGTACTACTGAAAAGTTTGTAGAAAAATTACGTTTAAGGTACTTTCTTGTGAAAAAACAAAGTATGTTTGTATTTGTTGTCAACGTACTCACTATAGAAGTCAAACTAAGAATGTTGATCTGTTTTTAAAAAGTAAAAAGAAAAACAATGATAAGTGGGAGCACTTTGGTGCTTATTTGTTGGTGGAAGGTCGTTTTGAGTTGGGTAGTGATCAACTTATTTGTAAATATTGTTACAACAAATTAGAAGAGAACAAAATGTCAGCTAGAGGTGTACATAACAACTTAGAGTTGGTAGCTATTCCTCCAGAACTGGTAGATTTAAATATGTGTGGGTCCATTTTTATTCAATCGATGCACCCGTTTCAGGCTAAAGTTTGTATGGAGCCTAAAACAGGTAAACTGCCTCCAATAGATTTACAAAGAGGTTTAAAAGGAAGAGTTGTGTATTTATCTTTAGATTTTGAGAAAAATATATTGAAACTGTTGGTATAGAGAGAGAGCAAAGTGTACCTGTAGTTATTCTAGTTAATGGTGTACCAACAAAGAATCAGAAAATATGGCAAGAGTTAGTAGATGTGACCAAACTTCTAAAGGCTACATTATAATCTTGTACAAAACAATATTTATTATAAAAATGTAAATGTGGAAGAAGAAGAAATATCTTTAGAAGATGAAAGAGAACTTTCAACTGGCCAAATAGAAAAAGGGAACAACTCCAGGAGTGAAGACATTTATTAACATTACAGTATACATCCACTATGTTCAAAATAAGTGATAGGAAACACTATTGAATTATTTCAAATGAAGAAAGTGAAGGGAACTCCAATGAGTGTATGGGAAAAAAGTTTAGAAGCTCATTGTTTTCCACAGCTCTTCCCCACTAAAAAAGGTGGACGATATGAGGAACGACCAGTACAGATTACAGCTTCAGAATATAGTACGACAAGATTGTACTCAGAAGATCCAAGATTTCGACAGTGTATTCATATTTATTTCTTCTTCTGTTTGAAAGTGACTTGTCTGAACTTTCATATACAGTGAACCACATATTAAAAACAGGAGTTCATCTTACATATGTTTCTGCAGAGGAATGTTTGGACAAAGTTCAACAAAAACACGATCATTTAGAATCTCAGTTAATTAATTTGACGGCATGTCAACATGGTACTAATGAGTATTGGTATCGTCATCACGGAGAATTTAAATGTATGTTAAGAAACATTGGAACCCCTATGTGGTTTGTTACTCTTAGCCGTGCTTAATATGCATGGGGCAATTTACTTGAATTTCTACAAGCAAATTCAAATGTAAAAAACATTGAATTGAAGACAGCTGGAGAACTGTGTTCTTTGGATCCTACAAATGTGTGCAGATATTTTAATAATAGGTTTCAAGCTATGATGTCTTTTATCTGCCATAAAAATAATCCAACTCTTGAAGAAGTTATTGATTTCTTTTGGAGAAAGGAGTACCAAGCCAGAGGTGCTCCTCATATACACATGCTATTATACATCAAGAATGCACCTAAATTTGGAACCGATTCTGATGAAACTGTTTTGTCTTTCATTGAAGACTTTTACCTGTGCCATTTGGAAAAAACAGCTTAAGACAACAGGTTTTACGGTTTCAAAGTCATCAATGTGGAAAATATTGTCGACGAAAATACACGTCAAAGGGAACATTTTATAAAAAATGTTGGTTTGGATTCCCACGTCCTGTTATATAGAAAAAAGGAGTCAATAGTTTCATGTCAGCAGTAAGGCATACTATAACACAAAAATATCCAAAAAATACTTACAACATAAAAAGAACCGAAGATTCAAAGTATATTAATGACTACAATTCAGTGATTTTGACAATGTGGAATGCAAACATGGATATCCAGTATGTTGCAGAAGATTCAATTGCTGTTGCTTTCTACGTTACGTCATATGTAACCAAATCTGAAAAGACGGAGTTGAAAGAAATGTGGGAAGAAATTTCACAAAAGAAGGCTCATAGTGACAAATTGTACAGCTTTAGTTTGAAGATGCTTTCCCATTGAAAGATTGGATCCTACAAATGTTCGGATCGGTTGATCTCTGCAAGTTTATATTCAAAGACAAGAGGAATCATTTGGGTAAGTCTAGGTCTTGCTGCAACACGTAGTAGAGTATTGAAATCTCTACAAGAAATTGAATACTTAGCATTGAATTAACCAGAAAGTACAGATATTGTTAAAACTAATATGTTGGATACTTACTATCCCAAAAGGAGTCCACATCTGGAAAACATATGTCTATATAAAGTACTGCAACATTACAGTTTTAAAAGAAATGTTGCAGAAAATATAAATGAAGAAAAATATGCAGTAATTGGATGTGATGGATGTCTGGTAAAAAACATGCCAAAAGAAATCTTATAAACCACAGGAAACTCACTCAGTTGTGAAACTCCAGATAAAAGGGATTTTTTCTATTTAGCACTTCCGCAACTCTTCAAGCCTTAGCGTAGTGAAATGGAATTACTTGGAGATTTTGACTGCTATGAAGATTCTTTTAATGGATGTAAAGATTCAATGCACAATTTGTCCAACTTATCTAAAAATGTTAAATGAAGAGGTTGAACAAGAAACTACTATTGCAGCGGAAATAGCTACAGACAGAACTCAAGATATTCAAAGTTCTGCTCCACTAAGTCAAGATCCACTAGGACAACCAATTCTTGAAAATGAAGCAGCAATAGCCATGAATAATGTAGAAACGGGAATGCAACAAGCACAAAACGATATTATTGAGTTGGGAAACTTAGAAAAAAAACTAAATATTGAACAAAAAGAAATATATCAGCAAGTGACACAACAGATACCGCATGGTTTACTGCATGAAAAAAAGAATGCCAATGCACATTATTTAAACCTATTCAAATGTTTTTAATTCAGTTTACAAAAAAACTACGGTAAAATAGTTCCACTGAGCTTTGTATCTTCTTTAGTAAAAAGGTAAGATGAAATAATGTAATAAGCATGATAATATGAACTAATGTTTACAGACTCTTTTACTGTACTCAACCATTTTTTCATATACTACCCATGCACTCATCTATACAGTTAGGCCCTATTCCCACACTCCTCCAATCACCCAGGCACTATCCATGCACTTCTCCAATCACCTAGCCAGTACCCATACACTTATAATATCACCCAGACACTAGCTATGTACTTTTCCAATCACTCAGGCACTACCTGTATACTCATGCAATCAGCTAGACATTACTGTACACTCTTGCAATCACCCAGGTATTACCTATACATTTCACCATGACCCCAAACATTATCCCTGCACTCATACAATCACCCAGGCACTACCCATGCACTCTTTCAATTACCCAGGCAGTATCTATGCACTCCTCTAATCATTCAGCCAATACCATGCACTCATAAAATCACCAAGACACTACCTATGCACTACTCCAATCATCCAGGCACTACCACTACACTCATGCAACCACCTGGACATTAGCCCAGCACTCATGCAATCACACAGACATTACTCATGCACTCATGCAATCAGCAAGACATTACCCCTACACTCATGCAATTACCCAGGCATTACCTATACATTCCTCTACTCCTGAGGCATTACCCTTGTACTCATGCAATCACTCAGACATTACCCCCGCACTCATGCGATCACCCAGACATTACTCATGCACTCCTCCAACACTCACACATTATCCCTGCACTCATGCAATCACCCAGGCATTACCCAAGCACTCCTTCAATCACCCAGGCACTACCCTTGCACTCTTCCAATCACACAGGCACTACCCATGTACTCATGCAACTACCCAGCCAGTATCTATGCACTTATGAAATCACCCAGGCACTACCCCTACGCTCATGCAATCAGCTAGACATTACCCCTGCACTCAAGCAATTACCAAGGAATTACCTATGCACTCATTAATCCCCCAGACATTACCCCTGTACTCATGGAATCACCAGTGCATTAGCTATGCACTCCTCCAATCACCCAGTCACTACCCTTGCACTCCTCCAATCACCCAGGCACTACTTATGCACTCCTGCAATCGCCCAGGCATTACTACTACACTCATGGAATCACCCAGATATTACTCTTGCACTCATGCAATCACCCAGGTACTAGCTATTCACTCATAGAATAACCCAGACACTACTCTTGCACTGCTGCAATCATCCAGGTTCTATCCATACACTCCTCCAATCATCCCGCCAGTACCCATGCACTTATAAAATCACCCAGGCACCACTTATGCACTCTTCCAATCACCCAGGCATTACTCATGCACTCCTCCAATTACCCACAAATTACCCCTGCACTCATGCAGTCACTTAGGCATTACCCATGCACTCCTCCAATGACCCAGACACTACCCCTGCACTCATGCAATCACCTAGATATTACCCATGCAGTCCTTCAATCACTCAGGAAGTACCCATGCACTTATAAAATCATCCAGGCACTGCCTATGCACTCATGCAATCACATAGGCACTACTGATGCACTCCTTGATGCACCTAGGCATTACCCATGCACTCCTCCAATCAGCCATGCACTATCCATGCACTCCTTCAATCACCCAGTCACTACCCTTGCACTCATCCAATCATCCAGGCACTATCCATGCATTCTTTCAATCACCCAGGCACTACTCTTGCACTCCTCCAATCACCCAAGCACTATTCTTGCACTCCTCCAATCACCCAGGCACTACTTATGTCCGTCGGCAATCACCCAGGAACTACCACTACACTCATACAACCACCCAGACATTACTCTTCCACTCATACAATCACCTAGACATTACTCTTCCACTCATACAATCACCTAGACATTACTTGCACACTTCTTCAATTACCCAGATACTCCTGCACTCATACAATCACTTAGGTATTACACATGTACTCCTTCAGCCACTCAGGTAGTACACGTGCACTTATAAAATCACCCAGCCACTACTTATGCACTCCTCCAATCACCTCATGCAACCACTCAGACATTATAGCTGTACTCATGCAATCATCCAAATATTACTCTTGCACTCATGCAATCACCTAAATATTACCCATGCACTCCTTCAATCACTCAGGCACCACCATACACATGTAAAATCACTAAGAGACTACCTATGCACTCCTCCAATTATCTAGGCTCTACTTCTGCACTCATGCAATCACCCCAGCATTACCTATGGATTCCTCCAATCACCAAGGCACTGCTATTACACTCATGCAATCAGCTAGACATTAACCCTACACTCCTTCAATCACCCAGGCAGTATCTATGTACTCCTTCAATCTCTCAGTCAGTACCCATACACTTATAAAGTCACCCAGGCATTACCTATGCACTTATGTAATCACCCAGGTACCACCACTACGCTCATGAAATCACCCAGGCTCTACCTGTGTACTCATGCACTAACCCAAGCACTACCCTTACGCTCATGCAATCATCCAAGCACTAGCTATGCACTCATAGAATAACCCAGGCACTACTCTTGCACTGCTGCAATCACACAGACACTATCCATGCACTACTCCATCATCCAGCCAGTACCCATGCACGTATAAAATCACCCAGGCACTATATATGCACTCTTCTAATCACCCAGGCACTACCACTACAGTCATGCTACCACCAAGCCATTACTCCTGCACTCATGCAATCAGCCAGACATTACTCATGCACTCCTCCAATTACCCATACATTACCCCTGCACTCATGCAATCACTTAGGCATTACCCATGCACTCCTCTAATGACCCAGACATTACCCCTGCACTCATGCAGTCACCAGGTATTACCCATGCAGTCCTTCAATCACTCGTGCAGTACCCTTGCACGCATAAAATCACCCAGGCACTACTCCTGCACTTATAAAATCAACCAGGCACTACCCCTGCACTTATATAATCAAGCACTGCTCAAATCATACAGGCATTACCGTTGTAATAATGCAATCACTCAGGCACTACCTAAGCATAAGCAGTTATGCAATAACCAGGCAGTACCTTTACACTCCTCCAATCACCCAAGCACTATCCATGTAGTCCTCCAATCACCCAGGCAGTACATATACACTTATGAAATCCCCGAGGCATTACTTATGCACTCTTCAAATCACCCAGATACTACTGATGCACTCCTCCATGCACCTAGGCATTACCCATACACTAATTCACTTTTAAAATCACCCAGACACTATGTATGCATTCCTCTAATCACCCAGGCATTACCTATGCATTCCTCTAATCACCCAGTCAGTACACATACACTTATAAAATCATCCAGGCACTAACTATGCACTCATGCAATCACCAAGGCAGTACCCCTACACTACCTATGTACTCATACAATAACCCAAGTACTATTCTTGCACTCCTCCAATCACCCAGGCACTATCTATGCACTCCTCAAATCACCTAGACTTTACCTTTGCACTCATACTATCACCCATGCATTAGCTATGCACTCCTCCAATCACCCAGACACTATCCTTGCACTTCTTCAATCGCACAGGTAGTATCCATGCAGTCCTCCAATCTTTCAGGGAGTACCCATGCACTTATAAAATCATCCAGGCACTACCTATGCACTCATGCAATCACACAGGCACTACTGATGCACTCCTCAATGCACCTAGGCATTACACATGCACTCCTCCAATCAGCCATGCACTATCTATGCACTCCTTCAATCATCGAGGCACTACTCTTGCACTCATCAAATCACCCAGGCACTATCCATACATTCCTTCAATCACTCAGGCACTACTTTTGCACTCCTCCAATCATCCAATCACTATCCATGCACTCCTCCAATCACCCAGGCACTACCCTTGCACTCCTCCAATCACTCAGGCACTGCCCATGCACTCTCCAGTCACCAAAACATTACCCATGCACTCCTTTAATCACTCGGGCACCATCTATGAACTCCTCTAATCCCGCAGGCACTACCCCTGCACCCATGCAATCATCTAGCCACTACCCATGCACTCTAACAATCACCCAGGCATTACCCATTTACTCACGCAATCACTCAGGTAGCACACATGCACTTCTCCAATCACCCAGGCACTACACATGCACTCATGCAATCACATATGCACTACCCATACACTACTCCATATATTACACTTGCCACAATTCATACAATTCTTACAAATGTGTCTATTTTTAACCTAATAGGTGGTTCTAAAAGAATAATGTTTTTCTTTTATAATTCTTTTGTGTTTTTACAACTTTTTTTGTATTTATTTGGTGTGTTTTTTTAAAAAGAAAAAAAATAACAGAACCAACGATGAAAACTTTGAAAACATTATGCAATTACAAAGTCATTCAAATTTTGTAATTTATTTTTAGCAATGATGGTTTTTAATAGCAACCATGATGGCATCCACTGATTGTTCACTGTAACATAATTTATTTTTGCATTTGACACAATGCTGCGCCACTCTAGCAAATTTAGGAATTATGTTCGGTCTTGATGTTGATGAGGAACCAGATGATGTACTTGGTCCAGCACCCTTGTCCTGACTTGCCTGTTTCTGTAGGTCTTGTCGCTGTTGTTCCCTCACAAGACGCTGTGGATGCATTGTTTGTAGATGCTTGAGCATCGAAGAGGTGCCGCATGAATATTTTTTGTCACATCCTCGTGACAGCACCGTCTCACAAACTGCAAGTAACCTTTCATGCATTTACTTTCTTCTCTCCAGGTGGGATTGAGAAGAAAGCCCAAACTATACTGTTGTATCTCACTTTCAATGGTTCTTCCAACTCTTCTTCATCTTCAGGCGGAAGCGGTTGTGCTGGATTGGAAGCAGATAATTTTTGATGAAGAAAAAAAACACCCGAAACATCCAAAGAGGAGGAGAAAAACACAAGAGCTGTGTCTCTCTCTATAGATGCAGTTGAAAGAATGAAAACATTGGGTGGGGTTCTGCAAATTCTAGAATCAATAGCTTCTTAACCATTGAAATACTTTCTTTTGAAGTCACATGGGATTCACGCACCGGGCGTGCAAGCAGCGCACACCCTACAGGCAACCTACGCGCACCCAATGCGATTTCCAAAAACTATATTTAACAATAATATATCTTTATTGCAGTTACAGATGTATGATATTTACAATTATGTTAAATAATATCTTGGTATAATATACATAATAAAGTTATATACATATATGTTTAAAACAAAACAAAATTGCGGTGGTTTTGCGCACCTGGCGCAACACCCGAAAATACATATGTGACGTTGCGCGGGGCTGAGTACCGCGCACCCTTTGCATACCGAACGCACATCGTACATGACTTAACCAATATCGTGGCAAAATTGTTGCATTCGCGCACCCACCGTGACTGGTACACAATCAGTACCCAAATCCACTTTGAAAAAAAATGTAAATTAATCTTTTAGAAAAGAAAAAACATCAAAATATTTTTTTAAAGTTAAAAAATTTAGAAAGAGCATTTTTGGGATATTACAAATAGAAACTAGCATTTAAAAAACATTTGAAATTCACTGAAAAGAACCATAGGTTTCAGGGATGTTATAGTTAGTAATTAGCATTTAAAAAACCTTTGAAATTCAATGAAAAGAACATAGGTTTCAGGGACATTTTAGTTAGAAATTTTCATTAAAAAAAACCTTTGAGTGGGTGTAGCCAAGATGGCGGCATGGTAGGACGCAGGATTGTGTCCCTCTGGCACCACCAAATTAAAGCATTGTAATATCGCCTTTCCCCGGTGCCTTCTGACTGCATACCAGGACCAGATGACTCTGGTGAGCTGAGTAGGACCAGCGGGGCGAGTTTCCTGCCTGGAGACTTTGAGTGTGCGGCCCTCACATTGACGCCCGGCAGAGGACTAAGCAGAGCTGCGAGTGAGCTGAGCAGCGGCCCGGTGGAGGGTAAGAGGTGGCGTGGCCTGGTTGGTGGCACTCTGCGGTCCTACAGCTAGCGGATGTTTAGTGCGGAGAGAGCGGTGGTTACCTGCAAGCTGGTCGTCTGTGATTGGTGGCGAGAAAGGAGCTGTACTGCCGCTGAGATTGGCAGGCAAGCGCCATTTTGTGCTCCTTGTACCAGCGGCCCGGTGGCAGGTAAGAGGTGGTGTGGCCTGGTTGGTGGCGCGCTGCGGTCCTACAGCTAGCGGATGTCTAGTGCGGAGAGAGCGGTGGTTACCTGCAAGCTGGTCGGCGGTGATTGGTAGCGAGAAAGGAGCTGTACTGCTGCAAAGATTGGCAGGCAAGCGCCATTTTGTGCTCCTTTCTACCACAGAGCTTCGGCAGGGCGCACAGGCCCGACTGGCGCGCAGGTTTGACTGCTGCGGTGGGAAGTCTGGCAGCCTAGCAGTGCGTAGAGCTTAGTGGCCACCAGGAGCTGACTAGCACGGACCGGCAGATTGGTATCCCCATGCAGGTCGAGTTTTCCACTCGGCGAGTGGGCAGCGCCGGCCTCCATTTTGGTGCAGAGCAAAGGCCTCGCAGACGGCGTGAGGGAGGAACAGCGGCCAGGCGCCAGGTGCTGAACGGAGTGGCCTGGAGACAGGACTCTGCGGTTGGTGGGCCGGCAGACCGAGAGCGCTGCGGGAGCGGAGATTTCACGTGAGCTGACTGGGTGACCGGCTGCAGCATCAGCGAGATCGGCGCAGCAACTGCTGCCAGTGCATCACCCGGGAGAACAGAGCCGGCAGATCCGCCATTGGCGGTGCCCCGCCAACACAGTGCCCCTGCGGGCCCGACCGAGCCAAGCGCCCACCGACTATTGAGCCAAGACAGTGATGTGAGGGCAAAACACCTATTGGGGCTGAGAAGTGAGGAGGCCCACGGCGCTTGCTGGCCCTGAAGCCATACGGCAGCCCCGCCAGCGCGTAAACGAAAGGCAAGCGCGCTGATTTACTGAGAGATGGGAGAGACGACGGGCACTGCAGGTTCAGCAGGCCCCCTAGCCTGTGCAGAACATGTGGGGCTGCCGCTGCAGGTCAAAATTGAGGTGGGCACCAGCAGCTGGATTAGTGCAACACGGAGGAAGCAACCAACAACGGGAGAAGACTTTGAAGGAGTTGCTCATGAAGCAGCCAGGATCGACCACTGCGCCTGGAGAAAAAAATCCTGGAACGGCGGATAGCGAAGGGTTCCCTGCTACCAAGGCGTTCATGTTGGAACTCTTTACTGCCATCAAATAGGAATACAGGAGCTTAAGGGCCAGCTCGCAGCAGGCCTTAGGGAGGTACGTAGGGATGTGGACAAAATCGGAGAGCGTGTGGCCACACTTGAGGAGCACAATGTCAACCGGGAAGACAACCTCCACCAGCTGCAGCAAGATATGTTATTCCTCCGGGAACAAAACCTTGATCTACAGGCACATGCTGAAGATTTAGAGAACTGCTCCCGAAAGGAACAATGTGCGTATCAGAGGCGTGCCATGGAAAGGGGAAGGAGACGACCTCAGGGCCTACGTTGGGGCGCTGTTCCAGCAGGTGCTGGGAGAGACGGAGGTGATGGACATACAACTGGATCAAGTCCATAGAGTGGGCCTCCCTCGTGGCAACAAGGCGCCACCGCCGGACATCCTCATGTGCGTACACAACTTTCAACTGAAAGAGCGCATCATATGAAAGGCGAGAGAGGCCCAGTCCGTACAGTTTCGGGGACACACACCGGCCATATTCCATGACTTGGCAGCCTCCACGCTACTCAAGTGACATTAATTCAAGGTGGTGACCACACATCTATGTGAGCAAGGCATCCCTTACTCGTGGGGCCATCCCTTTTGCATTGTTTTCAAGCACTGAGGGAAGCTGCTTCAGATCCGCTCTCTAGCCAAGGCTATGGAGATCCTCGTCCTGGAGAGTACGCCAGCGACCGAACAAGCAGAACGGCCTAAAGATCTAAACGCCCGCCGCACAGCAAGATGGCAAAGAGTGGGAAAGGCAGCATCTGTCCTGAAGCCTGATCAGGCCACAAGGGACAAAAAACGAGAGGCAGTGATCTCCTCGCTGTTGCAATCGTCGGACCACTTGGACACCCCGTGAGGTATACAATTGGCAGCTGAGGGATGGGCACCTAGATGGGTGTCTGGGTACAAGATTGCTGACAGCCTTTCCACAGGCGGGTGGGTACGAATCAGGCTCACTATGGGCTTGACCCCCTTAACCTTTCCTACTTTGACAGACTTTGGTCATGTTTTGCCTTTGATAATTGTTTTGACAATAAGTTTCTTTTTTGGGGTTGGGCTTGTTGGGGTTTTTAGTCGGGGATCTCTGCACCAGTTAGCACGTAAGATTTGCCTCTGTAGGATAGTCAGAGAGCACTTAAACCAGCACAAACCTGAGAGACGAAATGTAGACGAAAAAGGTAGATACTTCACCACACTCATCGGATAGGGAAAGACCTTAAGGTAGTCAGCCTCAATGTTAGAGGCCTAAATAATCTATTGAAGAGAGCAGCAGTGCTGTCCCTACTTGAAAATGCCGGAGGCGAAATATATCTCCTTCAAGAGACGCATCTCCTTTCCAAGGACACCATACGTTTGCACGATAGGCGCTTCCCACAACAGTTCTGGTCAGCGGGCCGTCCAAAAAGGAAGGCATAGCAATCGTGATTGGGGCCCAATTCCCGGGTAAAGTCTTAACGACTGTCGCAGAAATAAAGGGACCCTTATTAGCAATTCGAGTGCAATGAAGCGGGACCCACCTCACCATAGCATCATTTTATGCCCCAAATACACAGCAGGACCCCTTCATCCTCTCAGCCCTCACAGAGGTACTCATATCTCCAGATGCGGCGATTTTGGTGGGAGGGGACCTAAATCTCGTATTGGACACAGAGTTAGATAGGCCTGGACAGCGAACACTTCAAACAGGGGCACTCTCTCCAAAGGGACAGGAGTGGTTGGGGGACAATGGGTTATACGATGTCTGGCGCACGCAGCACCCCGCGGAACTGGATTAAACATACTACTCCGCATCCCACAAAACGTATGCGAGACTAGATCACTTTCTGGCCTCTACCTCCCTACTGCATCACCTACATATGGCCACACCCTTATCACTGTTCACATCCCTGCGCAGCGATCGCAGGCATTTCACCCCGGGTGGCGCCTCCAAGGGAATCTTTTACATTCTGAGGATACAGTGCAATGAATAAGGCAGACACTAGAAGACTACCTATTGTTCAATGAAGTGGGTTCTAAGTCATTATCGGCCGTATGGGAGGCCATGAAACTAGTCACAAGGGGGGAATTCATTGCCATTTCTGCGACATATAACAAACGCCATAAAGAGAAGCATCACGAACTTGAGAAAGAGATGGTGGAACTTGAATCGATTCACAAGCGCACTGGGGCCCGAGGGTGTGGCGGGAACTGGAGAACCGCAGACGCCTGCTAAAAACATCTAGACCTTGACAGGGCAGAAAATGCCCTTCTCTGCCTCCGTATAAATTCTACCTTAGTAGCGATAAATGCGGTAAAATGCTGACCCATAGACTGCGAGCCAGAACACAAGCGACCCAGATTCAGTCTCTGTGGGACCACACAGGGGAGGAACAGAGCGCAGATGAACAGATTGTGGATGCTTTTCGCATGTTCTATAACACTCTATACCAGAGGTCTTCAAACTTTTGGGTGCCGAGACCCCCCTGTCAACATTTTCAGTCGTAAGGACCCCCGTCTGACAAACATTTCTAAACCTGTAGGCAGGGCTACTGGAATTATGAGGCAGGTGAGGACCAAATTACACGACAGGCTTGACTAAATTGTGTGGGAAGAAAATGTAAATAATGTTATGTGATGCCGCTTTATTTTGTGATAGAATTGCTTCATTAATTAGAATTTTTTTGCACACAGTAACACTGAGAAAAGATTTCACCCCATCAGTACCAGTTTATAATCAAAATACAGCAATTAACATCGGAAAGATGTCTAGTCAACCTTTGTGATGGGCCTTCCACTCCACAGAAATATGTGCTGCCATATTAGAAGCTCACCTGTCGCTGGCTGGGAGCAACAGGGTTCCTTTAAAACCCTGGAGTCTTGTGTAGAGTTAAGCAATTTACACATGCCGCTTTCTTCTCACCCCTCCCTTCCATCCCTCTCTCCTCTCCTCTCTCTCTCTCAATCCCTCTCTCACTTTGCAGACCATTTTCTTTCAGCCCTATTTACAACTTCTGGATTTTCCCCATTCAACTTCTCACATCACCCTTAACCACCTCTTGCCATTTTGTCTTTTCACTGACCTCATCTCTAACAGTCTCTTGCATTTATCTCATGGCCTCTCTGGCCCTGTCACCTCCCGTGCCCATCTGCACTTCTCATTCACCTCAAGTCTCTCCATTAAAATTGTTGTCTATTTGTATCCTACACCTCTCCACTCCCCCATTTATCTCTCACATCTCTCCTTTGTTCTTTCACACCTTCTTGAACCAATGTCCCTCTCCCCTGTTACCTCAGCACCAGTGCTTAATTTGAGCAGGTGGTTTCCGGTGCTCCGCACTGACACCTAATTGTGCACACTGGCACTATGACCGTCTGCCACATGGTAGCTCTGTCTGTGTAATTTAGAGATGAGCAGAACTGCTGTTTATTAATTCAATGTACATTAAAAATGATAAACTTTTGACATCCTACTGGTGAAGTCCCTGGCACATGTTTTATTACAAATTAATCACTGCTCAGCACCCACCTGAGTACTCCCTCTCTTCCCCTATTGCTGCTGTCCCTCACCCATGTCACATCAAATTACTTTTTAGGTCACAGATCATCTCTCAGCTATCTTCTCTCACAGTTTAACAGTAGCCCTCCTCTGTGCCTTCACCTTTTCCTCACAGTCACTTCTTGTGTGTTCGCACTTCCCTTCGGCACTTCATATTTCTCCTCATCCCTGACCTCTTCAATCGAATTCTCTCAATCCCTTGCTGTCCTTTCTCATCCTCTCATCTCTCCTCACCGAGCACACAGGTTGGACCCGTATGCTTCTCTTGGCCTGTGCCACTCTGCTTATTGTTTCCTGATTGATGAAGGCACAAATTGTGTGTCTTGCTGTTTTGGTGCAGGCCGCACAGTTATGGAACGTGCACCCTCCTTTGCTTTGCTCCACCAAGAATCTATTATCCTTTAGGAAAATATAAAAACCTGACTCTATGCTCTGGAGGTCACCCCATGTGGCTGGTTCTCCTTCCCCTTCTGTGTGTTTCTCATTTGCCTTCAGGCAGCAGATGGCTATTAGTCCCAGGACACCTTTTGGTAACAGTAGCGCACTACAAATGTAAATAATAATAGTAATAGGCAGAAGCAGGGGAGCCACTAGACCCAAACTTCGCAGGGGGCCTACACTCCCAGGCAGGGCTGGCACTAGCACTGGTCACACACGGTGCAACAGTCTTTTTTTTGGTGCCCCCTCCCCAGTTTCCTCCTTCTCCATAAATACCTTCACTACCACTCACCAACAATGCACCTCATCTCTCTGTAGCACCTTTCTGACAAACATTTTCCTTATAGCGCTACTCCAAGTTTACTCACACTAAGGTCTGTGATCTGCATAGTACATGTTCTTTGTAGCAGGCACATTAACCGTCTGCACTCTGTGGATGACAAGAGTGCCCATGTGAGTGCAAGGTGAGCGATGCACCAGTGTGAGAGTAGGGAAAGAGGAGTGACTGCAGGCTGAGTGAGGTGACCATATGAATTTGGGTGCAGATGTAAGTGCTGAGTGGGACGAATGAATGCATGGTTAATGATGGGCTTGTTTAAATGAGTTACAAATTGAGCAGTGAGGGAGGACGTGAATGAGGTGTCACATGAGTTCAAGATGAGTGCATATGAAAAGTGTGGCTGCAGGGTGAGGTACAGGATGAACAGCCCAATTGCATTGTGAGTGCAGAGTGATCACTATGAGTGGAGGGTGAGAGGGTGAATGATGTGAGTGCTTGGTGAACAGTGTGAGTGCATTGTGATTGCTGTGAGTGCAGAGTGAGCGTGAAAGTGAAGTGTGAGAATGAGAAGTGAGTTCTCTGAATGCAGGATGCATTCCCAGACACTTGAAGTAACTCAGCATATTATTGATGGCGGCTTAGGGTTTAAGATATACGTTAAACTATTGCTAATATGGCATTAATCAGGGATCGAGGGTGTGGGAAATAAATGATATGCTGATCCTGCAACATACTCCCAGTCCTATGGTTAGGGTTACCTGCTCATTATTTTGATGTCCCAGATGGTACAAAAATAAGTAGTCACCTAAAGCTGTATATTTCAGCACTCATCTGTGCGTACTTGGAACAGCAAATATAAATAGAAAGTACTTTTAATTGTGTTCTAAGGCTGCCTCAATGATCCATGACTGATAATTAAAGGGAACAAAGACAGAAATGTCACATTACGAATTAATGCATATGATTTTATTTACAATCCTATTTGGTGTCAAGAGGAGGCCTTTGCAGGCTCTTTAAACATCAAATGGCTGGTATTTTTCTTTTGGCAACCCTACTTTATATTGCTTTTCATTAAATGCATTCTCACACTACTGCAGTAAATGTAAAATACAAATGTAAGGAATAGGCAGAGTGGGGGCCCAGGTGGTACTGGAACTAGAAAAAAAACTAAGCCTCAGTATCCAGTTTACAAAAGGTATGTAATCATGCAAATGGTCTTTAAAGACCTGTGAGAAACTCAGGCGTGCCATGCTGTGCTGGAGATAAGACCGCAGACACAGCCGAGCGGAGCCCAAAGCAGCTCGAGCTGAGACACACTGCAGGGGAGGAGGGGGCCTGAATCTCTTGTAGTCCTATGGGCCTGGGCAGAAGTGTGACCGGGAATGGCCGTCCCCCCTTTCCATCACTCCACAGCCCCCTGAGGGTCGCGCCCCACACTTTGAAAACCCCTGCTCTATACACTGGGCAGGACCCGCCGGCGCGGGACCCAAATGCTTACCTGCAGACCTGTGAGATCTCACCTCTCCCTAAGACCTTGGCAGAGGCGCTCGACTCCGCGATTCGAATAGAGGAGGTGATCTCGACTATCTCTAGATTTAAATTGGCCAAATCACCAGGTTCCGATGGGTTCTCGGCTTCCTTCTTTAAGACATTTTGCAGGGAGCTGGCTCCTTTTTTAACCAAACTGTTTAACTCCTTTTTAGAGACGGGAGAGGTAACACCCTCCAGGTCAGAGGCGGCGATCTCCGTCATCCTAAAACCCAGAAAAGATCCCCGGGAATGTGGATCCTATAGACTTATCTCCCTCCTTAATATAGATGCGAAAATGTTCTCACGTATTGTAGCGACACAACTAAATCCTCTCACTGCAGACCCAATAGACCCTGACCAATCGTTTTTTTTATCTTCCTAGGCGACAAGGTGGGGACAAAACTAAATGGCTTTTCCACCTATTGACAGCATACAGCGATCAGGTAGGCAGGCACTCTTGTTGTCTATAGATGCTGAGAAGGCATTCGATAGGGTGGGGTGGACTTATCTATTCGAGGCACTGCGCTGCTACGGGTTCGGAGAGAATTTTGATAATTGGATCCGATGCATTTATTGTGCACCCACGGTATTTGTGAGGGTCAACGTAGCAGATCAGCATCCTTTCCGATCTCTTGTGGGATACGTCAGGGGTGCCCCCTGTCCCCGCTTTTATTTGCGCTATATATGGAGCCTTAGGCTCAACGTATAAGAGCGGACAAACGTATAGTAGGCTTGAAGTTTGAGGCGCACGTCCATAAAAATAAGTCTCCATGCGGACGATGTGATCCGATCTCTTACGCAGCCGCAGACATCCCTGCCCACTCTGCTTGCTGAACTCTCCGCTTTTGGTGACGTGTCAGGGTTTAAGGTTAACCTTGGTAAATCCAATATTCCAAATCTGGCTATCTCCCCGGAAGAGGTGGATATCCTACAGCAGCAATTCCGGTTCCAGTGGACACAAAGTGAAATAGTATACCTCGGTATTAGATTAGCCCCGACCATTGCCCGAATGGTTACGCTAAGTTACTCGATGTTACTGGAGCAGACGACCAAGGCGCTGGACGCCTGGTCGCGGTCGCGTCTAGCATGGTTTGGGAGGATTGCAGCGGTGAAAATGACAATCCGTCCGCGCATTCTTTGTTTTTCAAATGCTCCCTATGTCTCCCCCACCTCGGGCGATAAAACAATTGCAAGCTCTCATTAATAAGTTTGTTTGGGAGGGGGAAAGTCCGCGTCTCTCACTCAACCAGATGACATGTCCGAAAGTGCAGGGCAGAGTGGGTCTACCCTTGATCGGAGGCTACAATCAAGCAACATGCCTCAGATACCTGGTGGAATGGAACAGACCGTTATCTTGCAAACACTGGAACTTCATGGACCAGTCCGTCCCTGGCTTCAACATTTGGAGGGAATTGTGGTTACCTCGCAATCACAGGGCTTGGGGTCTTTACTCCTCCCCTGTTACATCTCCGATGGTTAGGACCTGGGACAGGGTGGCTATCAAGAAAGGCTGGACCTCCTTTCCCTCGCCGATGACCCCATTGTCGATAAACCTGTTTTTCTCCAGGACAGGCGTCTGCGGCGTTTCAGCGGTGGTGGGAGGAGGGTTGTAAAAGAGTAGGGTCCCTCTTTGATACAGCAGGGCTGGTCCCATTCGAACATCTCAAGCAAGATAATGGCCTCCTAGCGACTGATGAGTACCTCTATCGTCAAATGTATCACTGGATCACAGCGCCTTCCAATTACGCCCAAATGTCCAGGCCCTTTACCACGTTCGAAAAGTGGTTACTTCGCAAACACGATGACCGCCGTCTCATATCTGAATTGTACGCCATGCTTACTGAATGTCCCAATGGGCAGCATACAAGGGCACAGGTCCTCTGGGAAACGGAAATAGGCAGGCCACTATCTCCTAAGGAATGGGAACAATTTCTCTACAGAACACATCACACTGCACACAACACAACTGGGGCAGAGTCCGCATTTAAGGTTTTTTCATATTGATACTACACTCCTGTCCGAATCCACAATTGGGACAAAAGCAAAACGGACCTTTGCTGGAGAGGCTGTGAGATATCTGGCACTTTGGCTCACTCGTTGTGGCACTGTCCAAAGCTGCAACGTTACTGGACGGAGGTCCTAGACAACATAGATGAAGCGTTTGATATCTCCTTGCCCCGTTGGCTTAAACGCTGTGTACTACTACCTTTGACTCGCTCTGCCGGCCAATGGATGTAGGCAGGAAGCTGTGTACATTTGTTCTGCTTCCATCTAATAAAAATGATTGATTCCTAAAAAAAAACCTTTGAAATTCACTGAAAAAAACATAGGTTTCAGGGACGTTATAGTTAGAAATTAGCATTTAAAAAACCTTTGAAATTCACTGAAAAAACTACAGGTTTCAGGGACATTATAGTTGGACATTTCACATGCACAAAACCAGAGAAATTCGACTGTTATAGTTAGTTGAGCTAACTAGAACTTGTGCCCCTGCAATGCACTGCTGATAACATCACATATTACATCACTCATGACATGGTCAGTGACATCACTGATGACATCACTGAATACATCTTAAATGACATCACTGATGACATCAACATGATAATCTGATGCACCTTCTAACCTTTGATACACCCATTCTAAATTACAGACTGCCATTCTCAAAACCATAGACACACCAATACCAATAACCACATACCCACTCACTAATTCTTAGGTCTACACACACATCCACTCACTCACCCACACAGTCACTCATACATGCAGTCACTCATCAATCCATCCACTATTATATGCACTCATACACCTATACAGACAGTCACACACCTCCACTCACCTAGAGTTGCAAACACAGCTACTCAGTCATGCAAAGAATAAATCGCACTGCCATTTACTCACCTATACAGTTATACACACAACTCCTCACTTATTCATACAGGTACTAAGACATACTCTCTTATACAATCACTGACACAAGCACACACTCATCCATACAGTCACTCTCACAATCAAATCACTCTTATATTCTGTCACTTATATACTCCAAAACTCACACCTGCTGCCTTATACATATCCAGTTACTCACACACATACCACTGAGACATCCATTCACTCACAGAAACAGCCATAAGCACACTCGCTCACCCATACAGTACCTCACAGATGCACTCATGAACCCATACACCCAAGGATTCACCCACTCATACATCCATGCAGGGAGTCACACTAGCCCTCACCCACCCACACAGACACTCAGGCACCTATACCGGTACTCAGACTGCTATAATAAATAATCCTGTATTTGTAAAGCACACAGCTACCCGTAGGTTTCCCGGTGCTGGGAGCCGTCGGGAAGATTAGGCAAGCTATTGCCCAGAGTCACATGGTGCTGGACAGACCCCTGCCACCGGTGCGGGAATCGAACCTGGATCCCCAGCATCCAGCGTCAGTCGCCCTGGCAGCTGCGCCACACCTCTGCTAATCAATAACTCATATAGACACTCATGTACCTACTCACCAACCCATGCAGCCACTTACACACCAACTGACAAACTGATACAAACATTCACACAGATTAGTCAATCACCCATTCATTCACTAAGACTTGTTAATTCACTCACTTATACAGTCAGTCCCGCACTCATACACCCACTGATTCTTCAATACACCATGACATGTCTATATATATGTGTGTGTAACAATAGTCAACTTTTTAGAAACACTCAGTCACTGGATGATGTAATCTGTGATGTCATTTGCGATGTCATCAGTGATTTCACTGACCATGTCATCAGTGATGTAATATGTGATGTCATCAGCAGTGCATTGCCGGGGCACGAGTTATAGTTAGCTCAACTAACTATAACAGACGATTTTCTCTGTTTTTGTACATGTGAAATGTCCAACTAACTATAACATCCCTGAAACCTGTGTTTTTTTACATATATATGTATAGATAGAATTATTTTTTGTATATATAGTTTTATATATTATATATATATATATACACATATACACATACACACATGCATATGCACCCTTACCACCCAAAAAACAATGCCCACCCTAGACCCTCAAAATAACCTTGCCACCCAAAAACCCACACCTATCCTAAACTCAAAAAATCCTTAGCACCCAAAAACCCAGTCCCCACCCTCAAAATAACCTTGCCATCCAAAACCCCAAACCCACCCTCAACCTTAAAAATTCCTTTACCACCCAAAAAACCCATGCACACCCTAAACCCTAAAAATACCCTTGCCACCTAAAAACCCCTTAGCACCCAAAAACTCATACCTGCCATAAGCATAAACATACCCTTGCCACCCAAAACCCATACCCACCCTAAACCCTAAAATTACCCTTGCCACCCAAAAAACCATACCAACCTTAACCTTTCATTATTTCCTTACCACCAAAAAAAAACAAAAGCCACCCTGAACCCTAAAAACTCCCTTGACACCCAAAACCCCAAACCCACCCTAAACCCTAAACATTTCCTTGCCACACAAAACCAATACTGATCCTAAACCCTAAAAATTCACTTACCATTCAAAACCCCAAACCAGTCAATCAATTTGTATGTGCACTGGCTTAAAAATATTCTTTACTGCAAGTTAAATATAAGCAAATGATAAAATACAATAACAATATATATTTATTGTATACAAAAAATCTTGCTTTGCCTTTGTTATACACCGACTGCTTAAAAAGATAATTAACTCAAACTTATTTTGTACTATTGTCAATCAGACCATTGAGGCTACTGTTTTAAAACACAGTGAAAACTGTCATGGATTATACAATTTACAGACTAGGAACAACTTAAATATCTAGTACAAACACATGGAAAGGAATGTGCCTAAGGACTTGTTTATTTTAGGAACTTGTAGCAGCTGGAATAAGAAACATTTTCATGTATTTATTCATCTTTCAGCACAGGCAAGAGACTTATTCTAAAGCTGTTTTCTCCAACAGCATGTCTCCAAGAGCAGGCAACTTCTGCGAGCTAGGTGAACATTCTAGTTCTTTCTTAGAACTCTGATCTTTACAGTAAGCTATTAGCGGAAGAAAGTGTGGTCATATATGGGTTGATACTGTATTGTGGCATGTCTCAGGTACTAGCGATGAATAGCTTGGTTAGATATTTACCAGCTAGGAACCAACCAAAATGCAGCATTTTTGGTAGTGTGAAGCTGTTTAATTTACAAATATTGTTAATTTATCAGCATTATTAAAAATATCACTATTGGTATTATTAGTAATATTATAATTATATATGTTGTGTTACAACAGCCAGGTGCAATTCTGACAGCCTTTTTGTTTTTTCTATCACCAACAGAACATTGCAACGGCACTGAAGCTTGCCTTCGAGATTTTATCTACAAGCCAAAGATGCCATCCCCCGCGTATTCCTTTCAGCACCTTTCAGTTTCTTTACCAGTACCTGGCTTCAGTAGATGAAAGAATTTCACCTGTGCTAATTCACAGATCCCTCCGGTATCTGCAGCAAGAGATGTAAGCTGCCAATATTGGATTACTTTTTCTTAATTTTCTCCATCACCTATGGGCCTCCTTTAGAGACTGGCTTGTGGCCCACAAGCCAGCAGCCAAGTGAGGCTCTTAACCTGGGCCTCCTTCCTCTGGTGGAAATCAGGCCACCACATTTAAAACCCCATCTGCCTGTCGGGGATCTCTTTGATAAAAGTGCATCTGATGGTGCTGCGGATTCACTTCCACAAAGCTGAACACCAAGCAGGCTGATATGTTGTAGTGGGTCACTCTGCATTCTGTTTTTCTTTTTACTGCTTCAGACACAAGCCCCCAAAGCTGGGATTTGCTTGTGAATAAGGAAAATCAGAGTCCCTGATGTACAGTAAGCTTTCCCCCTTTGTGTCAAAGCCAATGCCCCAGACTGCCGTGCCTCGTGGGGCGGCCCAAGACAGGACAAGTCAGTGGCATACACATCATTCTACCAACATAGGTGGTCAGATCAAGGATTTCCCCCACCAGAGCCATGGTTCCAGTGGCAGAGCCAGTTGGGGTCTTATTGTTTGTTTTCCAGGAGTTCCAGTACCTCTAAATGTGGCGGGGGAACTGCAGCTGAGGCAGAGCGGGAGCTCCACCATTATAAGGTGCAGCTCCCACACTGCCTAATTCTAAATGACCTCCTTAGAATGGGCCCTTACCATGGGTGCACAGATAGGATCCACGATTATTTCATACTTAGTTATTACAAAGGTTTGGCACCTTTAAAAAAAGGGATGCTACTGAGGTTCTTCAGACAGCATTGCCTATTGATGAGTGTTTGCCGGAAATGAGATCCAGCAGAGCAGTAGAGTTCTGGCACCACAGAATTTCAAGGTTTGTAAGAGAATATCATACATGAAGTATGCACAGATAGCTAAATGTGTTGTTGTGCATCTACACATTTTTGACGGCATGTCCAGGAAGCCATAGTGCAGACCACAGCATCCTGACTCCCTAGTGTTCAGACACAGACCCGTTCGAATTTAGACAGCTGCTTGCCGATGGGACATTTCTAAATCAAATCTTTATGGGAATCTAGACATATGCAACCTCTGGCTTGCGCTTCCATGCTTTTTTATAACACTTACTGCCGTACAAAGTCATCATAGATTGGGTACTGT
Organism: Lissotriton helveticus; assembly: GCF_964261635.1. Lineage (NCBI taxonomy): Eukaryota > Metazoa > Chordata > Amphibia > Caudata > Salamandridae > Lissotriton > Lissotriton helveticus. The sequence continues at coordinate 1,399,337,232 of NC_136061.1, read as the reverse complement.
GAGATTCTTGCAGAAACATACATGACAATACAAAATGACACTTCTGGTAAAGAAATCTGACAATTTCTACACAAGCACGCGAGATCTGAAGTAATATAAACTGTACACAGTAGGGTCGGTGTTTTAGGCAAGCACACTTGGGGTGGCAAAAGCATATACTAATAGTGCATTGCAGCCATCGCATAGGTCAAACCACCAAAAGGTAATCTAAAAAGTGCTATAACCCAAAGTCAACTGTAAGTGTGAAGTGACTGGTGTCAACCAGGATGCAAATTGCTAGCTTGCATCATATAACTGTGTGTTAAAACTGAGAAGGGTGCTCTACTGGCAAACACATGAGTATAGATGTAAGACAGCATGAAACCAACACCACAAATCATGCAAAACATCAAAGTTGATCCTTTTATCAGAATAAAATTAGAGACCCCCTACACCACTTTAGCATAAAATGAGGGGCACTTTGACAGTCGTCACCAATGGGTCTCTTCACACTTACAATGCTAATCCGAGAAATCTCAGGGCGGACCTTCGATTTAAGGGATAGTGGAATAGTTTGCCATGCCTTTTGGGACTTCTTATCCCCTTTTTGCTGTCCTGTAAGTATAGGTGTATCATTCTCTGCAGTGGCCCATTTCTTCAAGTCCATGGGCCATATTTTGATGGAGGAAGCTTCTAAGGCTTCCCAAGCCATGGCTATTCTCCTCTTTGCTAATAAATAGGCAAGTTCTATGAATTTATTGGTGACCCTTCACTTTTTGGTCCCAGAAGAGCTGTCACCGGGGTTATTTCTAATTATTTGTGAGATTAGAGACTGCCTTTGTCACTGTCTCCCAAAAGAGGACTATCACATTACAATCCCACAAAATTCATGGTGGATGCGACAACTGTATTGCAGCATATCCTACAATGCTCAACTCTCAAGCTAAAGACGTCTCTCTGTCTGAACTGGGAAATTATTGGGACAGCTTTTACAGTGACAAAGGGAAAAGGCTGCACTGATGTAAATATCAACCAGTGTAGTGTCATGAGTTGACATCACTTGGTGTTTGGGATTTGCAGGAACAGTGCAGAGTGACTAGAGCGTAGGCCAAAGAAAAAGGCATAAAATGAGCTGAAATCCCTTTTCACATCCCTATATGCATGTGGAGTTAGCTGACCTGTCCTATGCACGCCTAGGGACATTAAAATGCATGTTAGATAAAGATGTCAATGTGTTTGTGCTGCTGTCCATACGATCCAAGAAGTGGGCCTTTTTAGGTCTCGCACCTGGCGACGCAGCGCTTTTCACTATGTGCTCAGAAGAGAGCTTTTAAACACTGGCCTATGTTACAAAATAGCAACTGAGTGCATGCAATTTACTACAGGAATTAATAAGTACCATTCAGATCACTTAAAGGTGGAATCATACATCGTCAGCCACCAATTACTGCATGTTCGTTAACATAACATAAGAGGTGTATTTGTAAAGCACACAATTACCCGTAGGTCTCCTGGCGCTGAATAACAGATGTTTATTGTTACCCATCTCAATGGTACTCATTTTATCAACGTCAAATGGATGAAAGGCTGAGTGGACCTGCCAGGATTTGAACCTGTGACCATGAGGTTGAACACAGGCCCCCGCAGTGGCTGCTTTAGTCCACTGAGCCACCAGACCCGTTCAGTGTCTTTTTCCTGTTCACCTACATTCACACCTCATTCATTGACAATATAATGCCAGGAGGGTGATGAAGAAGAAACACATGCAGGAGAACACTGATCACGAGTTCATCTTCAGAGGAGATTTAGGACATGAGCGGCCCAAGACATTTAAAACAAGCATTTGCAATGCAATAGGTCTAGCATTTACGCGATTTTAAGCTATTGGCATTGTAAATGACAATGCCTTTTATTTATGTGTTAAAAACGAAAACAAAAATAAAAGGCATTGTCATTTGCAATGTCAATAGCTCAAACTCATGTAAATGCGAGACCTATTGCATTGCAAGTGCTTGTTAGAAATTACAAGGATCTTTAAAAGCCTTCGGGTAAATTGGGAAAAATCAGAAAGAAACCAAGAACTATTCAGTGAGGCAAAAAGAACATGTTGCAATAAATAAAAAGGAAGCCGATTTCTTGTATCAGTATTATTGCCTTTTGTCTGCTACCTGATATCATAGATATTCCTAGAATTAACTCATATTTTCCTTTTTCCGCTCAGCATTGGACCGCACGGGCTGATTAAATTGTCTGACTTTATGAACAACCCAAGTGTGACGCTGTAATAGGGATCTAAACACCGCAATGCTTCTAAAGTTTTATTACAGAAGATGGAGACATAACAGACTTCTTGCAGTCACTTTGGATCTGAGCAACATCAACCACATTTGTCCGAAAGATTGCGCACACAAATAAAGAATGGTTTAAACATGTTTTATGGTCAATCTGTTCAAATATGACTAAAACGTTGATTAACATATAGTTCTATGTTCATCTCTGTTTGGGATGCTCAGACTGGGTACAAAATCCACCATGGTCAATCTCAGATCTGAACATGGTATGTATGTGGTATTTCCATAGCACAATTCCAACCAAATACCAATGGAATGCTTTAAAGGGATAGTACTCCAGATCCTGGATGTATGGATGGAAAAGCCTAGCTACCTTTTTTTCCCTTTTTATGTTTCTTAGTCTGCAGTCTGATGGTGTCCTGGCTACAGTTGTGCCAATAACAACCCAAAAGGGTGTGCTTGTCTGTAAGGTAAGCAGCAGTGTAGTTTCAGGGGGATGTTTAAGGTGTTACACCCCCCTAATACATGTATGATTTAGTAAATAGCTGGCCACAGGAGCTTTTAGTAGGGTATGGAACGGTGTCTCTTGGATTCCACCTGGTATTTACAAATACTCATTCAGACAAAAGCACGCACAAACGCTTCTGATTTGAAGGTCTTAAAACATGGCTATTCTACAAAATACTGTGTTTTAAGTAGCCCTCACAATCCACACTCCTTTTTCTTTTCACTAGCCCTAAGCTCCCCTCATACGCTGCTACTCATATAATAGTTAACATGATATGCTGATGTGTCAGAAAATATTAAGCTCACCGCCACCCCACCCCCAACTTACTGACCAAGCTACGCCCTTGAAGATACCACCCTCCAGATGTGAGTACAAGAGCTTGAATGGCAGTTCTGAGGTTGCTTTCTGTAAGAAACAAGTTTACTTTCTTTAGAAGAGGGAGTTGATACCAGGCGTCTTTGTTTCTTTTGCAGTGTGTTCCTTGAGTGTGAGGTTGGTGTCCATAGAGAATCCAAGTGATTTGGCATTCAGTGAAAGTTGTGGTTCAAAGCCGTCAAGGTTCATGCCATTGAACCATTGTTTGTTGTGTTATTGGCAAATAACAGAAACTCTGTCGTGCTTTGGCTGAGGTTCAGGGAGAGCTGGACATCCTGGTCTGGATGATGTGCAGGCAGTATTTGAGGTATCGGATGTTTTAAAGAGAGGAGACTTTCAAGTAAAGTTGTGAATCATAGGCATATTGGTGAATCCTGAAGAGGTTATATGTGAGTAAAGAAAAAGCTTGTCCAAGCACAGGTGGAAGATGACAGAGGACTGTATGAGTATTGGCTGACTCCACAGCAGATAGGGGCCCATATGAACAGTTTGGTGTCATTTGCAAAGGTAGAAGGAGAACCAGTGAAGGACATTAGCAGTGAATTCCATTTAAGACTCCAGGGTATGTATGAGGGTGGGCTGGTCAACTATTTCAAATCCTGCGGAGACGTCCAGCAATATCAAAATGCAGAGGTTATATTCATCTGTTGTCAGGAGGGATTCATCTATGATGTGTCCAATAGCGATATCTGTGCTGTAGTGTGATCTGGTACCAGACCGGTACTCTTGTAGGAGATAGTTAGCATTAATGTGCTCTTTGAGTTGAACATGCTTTTTCAATGATCTTGTTTATGTATAGTAGGTGAGTGATGTGCTGGTAGTTGACAACGTCATCAGGGTCTAATCTAGGTTTCTTTAGGTGTGGAAGGATCAGGCCTGTCTGGAGAGTTTCTGTGAATAAACCTTAAGTGAGGGAGACATTTTCAATGGCAAGTAGGGGTAAGAAGGCATCCCCAGGGACAGGTTTGATGCAGCACAAGGGTAAGACGTCTTTATAGGAAGTGGCTTTGATGGAGTTGAGTATGTTGGTGATGTAATGACCTACTTCTCTGTATGTTTTGCTGCTTCTGTCAGTCACCAGGTCATTACTTACCACATCCTTTCTCAGGTTCCAGAAAGACACCACATTTCACAATACTTACCCAAGAAAGGAATAAACACTGACAACATATAAGACTATTGCCGAGGAGCTCGCAAATAACAAGTCACAACACCTCCCCATTCGAGAGGGTACACAACGCATGCTCCTCCTAGCAATGTATTGGATAGAATTTAGACATCCCTGATGGGAGGCAATATCCCTTCAGTATCAACAATTACCCATTATAGGGGAATCGCCCATCCCTCTGTAAGTACTTGGTAAAAAAAGGGTCCCGACCTTCCCTCACAAGGAATACAAACAAATGATATGCTCTAGGGTTTCTTTATTACATGATAATAGGATGAAAAAAGAAAGAAATAACTAAATATCACAGTGAACATTTATAGCAATCACCAACACATACATATACATAGAACCTGAAAATAAAAGACATAGTTAGATACACTAAGTACACCTGGAACCCTCACCATAATCTTAGGCGTCTTGTCATCTGAAGAAGGGTCCGTCTCTCTTTCCTTCTCTGGTTGGGTTAGGACTCTCTGTTGCACAAACACGACTGCACGTCTACACCGTGATGTATCACCAGACCGCCAAACCACCAGACCCGCATCTCAGCATCTCAGCATCTCTCCCTCTCTCGGACCCCCTTTCTCTAATAGAGAATGCAGCTCCCCATCGAAGTTTCTAGCTAACTCCGCCTACAGTTCTCACTGGATTCCTGTACCACCTCGTACCAAGAGCATAACAAGCAGCTGGCCAAGCGTTTTGCTCTGACTCGGCACAAAGAGAGTACATTCTTCCTGATAAGAACCGATCATGTCTGGTTCACTACTGGTGGACAACACATGTAATCTAAAATATAACCTCTCCCCTACAGAGGCTCAGAAGATGGCTGCAGTTTAGAATATGGAGTTGCTCAAGCATAGGCCTCTACTACTTGGAAAGCAGAATGATATTAGACCACGTCAAAGCCAATAGGCTAAAGTCATAATTCACCTAACTCAAATAACACTATGCACTTAATCCCTCAGAATCCATTATGGAACACATGTGTGCACCATCACCAACAACACTGTACCTCGACATCCCATACCTTCTATTCTTTGGCAAGATTATTCTAATGCAAGACCATCCTACATTAAGGCTAAAGTAACATAGCACACTAAAGTCAGTTCACAATGGTGGTGATCGAGGTTCATCACAGATCATCAGACCACTAAAGTGGCTCATTCACTACATTGCACCCCTTGACCCTTGAACCTCACCATTCACATATATCAAAAATAAAATCACTGAACTAAAGGCACAGCTATGAATGAAGTACTGCATCTTTTAACTGCAAAATTGTCATTATTGCAAAGTAACTAGCCACTGCATATAATGACTGAAAAACAAAACTATCATTGGGTCACTGTATTTGTTAACTGTAAAAGCGGTATCAATGCATAATAACCAGCAACTAAATAAAACCTAACTGTCATTGAAACCTTGCATGTCTCATTTAAAGGCAAAACCTTAAAAACTAAATTTTCAGAGTGAAAGACTGTAGGCCATATTTGAAAGAGTACCTACAAGTTAAAAACTGCATTTCAGAATCAAAAACACAACTGTTAAAAAGCATATTTTGAATTAAAAACTCTCGTGTTGAAGTGACTATTCAAAAACATTAAATTCAAAGCAGATCATAATTAACTGGTTTTCTCTTGTTCTTTTTTAAACTTCATCACATATGATCATTATGAAGCAGGCACAGACTGCATTACCTAAAACACTACCTCAGGTAAAATATCTAAATATAATTCAGCTTGTGCCATTTGAACCTCTAATAATGAAACTGCAAATTCTACTGCCAAGGCAGCCAACTGTAGCTCAGAAAATATCTACTCCAATAGCTGCAAAGTGTCTCTATGGGAAAAAAGTGTTCTTTTCCGTGAAAAAAGGAAAACAAAAAACACCACTGTCTCTTGTCAGGGTGCACAAGCAGTTCACCTGTGCAAAAGACACACAGCTCTCATGCTTTCAAAGTCAGCCTCACTTGAAGGGGACAGTTCCAATTGTAGCACACTCTGCTGATCCCTTCTTCGCTTAGAAAGAAGCAGTTCATCTGTGTAGATGACAGCTCTTCGACATCCATCTCCATCAGTATCCCCTCAACAAGAAATAACCCTATCTGATCTGGTTCTCCATAAATCATCAGCTCCCGTCTGCCATCAGCCCCAGCACATCACCACCGTCCAGTCTGGCTCCAGGCTTGTGGGAGGGGTTTGGGGGGAAGGGGGCCCACTCACACAAAAATAACAAACAAAAATAACAAGCGAAAATAACAAAAAGGAAAGGGAAGGGGAGGGCCACACGCACCCCGGCATCGCAATCTGAAACGAGAAACAAGTATCACATGTCTTGCAAAAAAATCCAATTCAAAAGCACACACATTTTTAAAAAATATATTTTTATTCATCTCCAAGATCCTTATTAATTGTCAAAGTCCCCTCTAAACCTGGGGAATAGTTTAAGAAAACTACCTGCATTAAATTCTCTAAGTTTATTTGGACAAAATCTAACTTTTTCTTACACAGCCAGAAGGGCTGGGGCAGTTTACTGGACTCTCTTTTCACTCCTAGACAGACTGCTCTCTGCCTCGCAACCCCTCCCTTCGGAGAGCGCACATTCCAAGAGCGAAGCGCCTGCCAATTCCTGTCTGCCCTGCCTACCTCCTCATAGGGATGGGGCATGATGGTGATGAAGCCTGCACCTTTGCAAGCCTCCCTATCTTTCCAATTAAAGGAAGCTTCACAGTCTGAAGAGTGGAATCCCCCCCCCTTTACACAGAGCTCTTCCGCAGACACAATTTGGGTGCTCGCCAAACATAACGAACAGGGACGACTCTGCTCCTGTACTCGCTTTTGAGCCCCGCCTTCACAAAATGCTCCGAGGCAGGCTGTGCTATCTTTTTCTTCAAGGTCAAAGCATGTCAGTTCCCAGCCGTTCACAACCTAAAAGCTGTGGAATTTTACATTCTTAAATGGAACAGCATGATGTTAAAAAACCCTTTCTTTCTCTAAGACAAAAAACAGGCTCACCCTCTTTTGACCTCCATCAAAACCCTGCGTTCTATTTCTAAATGCTCTGCTCTTCTGTTTAGCTAATTCAGGCAAATTTAAACTATCATGTATAAAACATTGGCAAACTTAAAAAGTCACATAACAATATCACAGTACATTTCTGTAACAACATTTGGGGCAGCATCAGTTTATTGTCATAATCTAGGAATTCTCACATTTACTAAAACAATGTATTCTTGTGATTGATGTTACCAAATCTGTTTCTGTTCAGTTCTACTCTGCGCAGACAGCTTTCCCTGTCCAATTGGGCCATTTTACCACTAGTGCAATCTCCCATAAGCAAATCACATTTTCTCTCACGCTGTTCTGTCCAGTATCTTTTAGTGTGCAAAAGCACATAGACATGGGCATTTGTTCAGCATCTGAATTTAAAAGTCCCTGCACTTCACTGTAGCTAAAATGGGCACATTGCTTTTGGGTAAAATCACAAAATACATTTTTAAAACCTGGAAGTAGCCAGTCATACACAATTCGCTGTTGTACACTTTCAAAATCATATGCTGCATTTTTCTTTTAAAGCAAAGTTTATCATGCACTGTTGGGTCTGATTTATTTCCACCACTGGTGATCGTTAATTCTAAAACACGGGTATGCTTATCTTTTTGCACATTCCTTTCTGACTGAAAATTCTCTTCTGAAGAATTAATTAAAACAGCCTGTGTAATTGGCTACCTGACTAGATTTTCTGTAACTTTTTCACATGTAAATCATGCGCGTTTAATTCTGTTTTCAAAGGAATATTTTCACACTGGGCATCAATTAACATATCCTTCAGCTCTTTTTGCAAATGCTCAAATTGTGGATGCATGTTAAAAGACACATTAAAAATAACCCCACTATCTCTGTCTGAAATGTCATCCCATCTTTCAGGGTTTTATTCTGATATGTTACATTCATGTTGCCAATGAACACATTTTAAATGCATTTCTTTTTACTGAACACTGTAAAGGGATCCCGCCCTTTCTGCCTAACGAAAAAAGCTATTCACAAGCCCTTTATACAAAACACATTTAAACACACAGCAATGCTCATTCAACCCAACACAATTAGCTCACTTATGAACCAGAACACCATATGGACTACCCCCATGCAAATAAATCAAATGATATCTGAGAGTCTGCTTTCAATTTCTAAAAAAAACAAACAATATTTTCCCCTTTAAAAGGGGAAAATTCATATCCTGCAACCGACTACGCCAAATTGTAATGACCTACTTCTCTGTATGTTTTGGTGCTTCTGTCAGTCACCAGGTCATTACTTACCACATCCTTCCTCAGATTCCAGAAAGACACCACATTTCACAATACTTACCCAAGAAAGGAATAAACACTGACAACATATAAGACCATTGCCGAGGAGGTCGCAAATGACAAGTCGCAACACCTCACCATCCGAGAGGGTACACAATGCATGCTCCTCCTAGCAATGTATTGGATAGAATTTAGACATCCCTGATGGGAGACAATATCCCTTCCGAATCAACAATTACCCATTAGAGGGGAATCGCCCATCCCTCTGTAAGTACTTGGTAAAAAAAGGGTCCCGACCTTCCCTCACAAGGAATACAAACAAATGATATGCTCTAGGGTTTCTTTATTACATGATAATAGGATGAAAAAAGAAAGAAATAACTGAATATCACAGGTAACATCTATAGCAATCACCAACACATACATATACATAGAACCTGAAAATAAAAGACATAGTTAGATACACTAAGTACATCTGGAACACCTCACCATAATCTTAGGCGTCTTGTCATCTGAAGAAGGGTCCATCTCTCTTTCCCTTTCTGGTTGGGTCAGGACTCTCTGTTGCACAAACACGACTGCACGTCTGCACCGTGATGTATCACCAGACCGCCAAACCACCAGACCAGCATCTCAACATCTCAGCATCTCAGCATCTCAGCATCTCTCCCTCTCTCGGACGCCCTTTCTCTAATATAGAATGCAGCTCCAAATCGAAGTTTCTAGCTAACTCCGCCTACAGTTCTCACTGGATTCCTGTACCACCTCGTACCAAGAGCAAAACAGGCAGCTGGCCAAGCGTTTGGCTCCGACTCGGCACGAAGAGAGTATGTTCTTCCTGATAAGAACCGGTCCTGTCTGGTTCACTACTGGTGGACAACACATGTAATCTAAAATATAACCTCTCACCTACAGAGGCTCAGAAGATGGCTGCAGTTTAGAATATGGAGTTGCTCAAGCATAGGCCTCTACTACTTGGAAAGCAGAATGCTATTAGACCACGTCAAAGCCAATAGGCTAAAGTCATAATTCACCTAACTCAAATAACACTATGCACTTAATCCCTCAGAATCCATTATGGAGCACATGTGTGCACCATCACCAACAACACTGTACCTCGACATCCCATACCTTCTATTCTTTGGCAAGATTATTCTAATGCAAGACCATCCTACATTAAGGCTAAAGTAACATAGCACACTAAAGTCAGTTCACAATGGTGGTGATCGAGGGTCATCACAGATCATCAGACCACTAAAGTGGCTCATTCACTACAGGTGAGAGCTGTTAGCGATTTGGCTTTGAATGCTGACCATTGTGGAAATCTACGGTAAGGGGTGGATGTAAGGCATGAAACAGGCTTGGTGTTGTTGGTGTGGTGTCTGATCACGGGTATTTTTTTTACTGAAGAAGTTGATGGCATTACTCTTTTCTGTGGAGTGAGGAAATGGGGGTTCTGGCACGGGTTCGGTGTAGTGCCTGTTTGCCTCTCTAAGGAACTGATAGAAGTTAAGAATTATAATAATCAACTATTTAAATGATAAAACACAAGAAGGTAGCTTCCATAAGGGATCAACTGCATGACCTGAGACCCAACAAAGCTGTGTCAGCCCTCCTTAGACTTCAGCAAACATTTTATGAAAATGGCAATAAGGTGGTAAAGCTCCTGGCAAAGCACCAACGAATGCAGTGATCTACAGTGTTCCTACATAAATTGAAGGACCAGGAAGGGAAGCTTATATCATGAAAGGAAGAGAGAGTTGTTTCTCTCCTTTTTGTAAAATTTGTGCACCAAAGACATGAGTTGCAAATGCAAAATTGAACATTTATTGACAATCTTCCTATGCAGGGTGTGCTGTCTAACTAGAAATTTGAACTAATTAAACAATTTGTCATACAGGAGGTTTTAGTGGCCATCCGGGACAAGTGCCTAAATAATGTCCCATGCTGAGATGGGCTCAAAATCCAAATTTTCAAATGTTTTGCTGTTGCTTATATTAGTCTACATTTTGCCTTCTTTAATTCCTTTGTCCTGCGACCTGTTCCTTGAGTGAAGTGGGAATTGCGTTAATACACAAACAGGGCGGGATGATGAGGACTTTTTATTGTATAAGCCCAAAATAGACGAAAAAATTTGCAACGAATGGCTGACAACCCAGCTAATTAGGATTCTGCCATTTCTCATAGTACCCAAGTAGAGTTCCTTAAGAGTAAAAAAGGGCATAACAATATCAGAAAAGGTGTATATTTGTTAGAGAAAACCAAGAGAAAGAGTATCCCAGTTCTACTAAAAGCACTAGATGGAACGAAAGTGATTGCCAGGTTGTGTTCTGAATTTCTGCATGACACCCTCAATAATCGAGCATTTGCAATGCAATCGGTCTCGCATTTGTGAAAGTTAGAGCTATTTGTGTTGTAAATTATTTTATTTTTTTCCAATTTTTTTTATGACGTGGAGTGGGTGTATGTTGTTATGAAATTATGTGGCTTAAATTGGAATTGTTAGTTGTGGGATTGTGTGGGGTGGAATTATGTGTTGTGTATTGCATTTGTGTATTAGAAATATGTGGCATGGTGAATAGATAGGGATGAGAGCTGTATAAAATAAATAGAAAGTAATAATGAGAATGATAGTTTGTATATGAAGTGGTGAATTAACTCTAGATAGAGTATTACAAACAGTGTGTGAGAAAGAGAGAATGAAGAGGAGAGAAGGTTATAGACACATAAAGAGGTTGCACTTGTGTTCACAGAAGAAGCCGAAAGAAGAGGAGGAGAGCGTATGTTTGCGGTTTGGATTTTTTGAAAAGTTATGGTGGTGAAAGACCTGAAGTGAACTAATATAAGAAATGTTGGATGAGTGTGTGCAATGGAATTATGGAATTATGTGGATAGTAATTATGTGGTATTAAGTGTAGTAGACTTATGTGTAGTGCTATTGTGTGTTGTGGAGTGGCATGTATCGTGTGGCATTAAGTGGTGTGGCATGATGTGGAATGGTGTGTGGATTGGATGTATGTGGTGTGTAGAGGAAATATATGGTGTGGAGTGGAAATGTTGGCGGTTGAATGGAACTGTGAAGTTGAATTGTGTTGTGTGGAATTGTGTGGCACTGATTGAAATTATGTAGAGTGGAATTATGTGTCATGGTGTGTAGTGTATTTATGTGGAATGCAGTAGATTTATGTGGAGTGTAATTATGTGGTATGGAGTGGAGTTTAATTATATTTGTGGTATAGAACTGTGTGGTGTTGAATTTTGTGGTGTGGCATTGTGTGGAATTGTGTTGCATGGCGTGAAATTATGTGGAGTGTAAATATGGGTCACGTTGCGGAGTTGAATTTTGTTGAGTGTAAATATATGTTTTGGAGCTGAGTAGCTATATATGGAGTGTAAATAGGTGGCGTGAAGTATAATGATGTAGTTTGGAGTGTAAATATGTGTAATGGAATTATCTGGAGTTTAATTATGTTGCGTGGAGTGTAATGGAATTTTGTTGCATGGAGTTGTATTATGTGAAGTGGAATTATGTGGCATGGAGCGGAGTTGAAATTTGTGGAGTTGAATTTGATAGATTGTCATTGTGTGGTATGCAGTGAAATGATGTAGAGTTGAATTGTATGGTGCAGAATTACGAGATGTTGAAATGGTTTGTGTAGTAGAATTATGTGGTGTGCATTTGTGTGTTTTGGAATTGCGTGGGAATTCATTGTTAAATTATGTGGAGTTGAATGTTTTTTGTGTTTAAAAGACCTCAAGTGAACCAATATAATAAATGCTGGATGAGTGTGTGCATGTGCAATGGAATTATGTGGATAGTAATTATGTGGTATTAAGTGTAGTGGACTCATGTGTAGCGGTATTGTATGTTGTGGAGTGGTATGTATTGTGTTAAATTATCTGTTGTGGTGCTGAATTATGTGGCATAATGTGGAATTGTGTGATGTGGATTAGTTGCATGTGGCATGCAGTAGAAATGTGTGTTGTGGAGTGGAATTTTTTTCTGCAGTGGAATGGAATTGTGTGAAGTTCAATTGTGTTGAGTGGAATTGTGTGGCAGTGAGTGAAAATATGTAGAGTGGAATTATGTGCCATGGTGTGGAGTGTATTTATGTGGAGTGGTATGTGGCATGGATAAATGTATGTGGATTGTAATTATGTAGTATGGAGTTGAGTGTAATTATGTTGTGTGGAATTGTGTGTTGTGGCGTTGTGTGGAATTGTATTGCAGTGTGTGAAATTATGTGGAGTGTAAATATGGCTCATGTTGCGGAGTTGAATTTTGCTGGGAGTAAATATGTGTTTTGGATCTGAGCGGATATATGTGGAGTATAAATATGTGGTGTGAAGTGTAATTATGTAGTTTGGAGTATAAATATGTGTAGACAAATTATTTGGAGTTGAATTGTGTTGCGTGGAGTGTAATGGAATTATGTTGCATGGAGGGGTATGATGTCAAGTGGAATTACGTGACATGGAGAGGAATGAACATTTGTGGAGTTGAATTTGATGGATTGTCTTTATGTGGAATGATGTAGAGTTGAATTGTGTGGTGCAGAATGAGATTTTGACATGGTTTGTATAGTAGAATTACGTGGTGTGCATTTGTGTGTTGTAGAACTATGTGGTATTTAATTGTGTGGCTTTGTGATTTCATTGTGGTCAATGATGGTGCAGGCAGTGTCCCTTGGGCCAATGGCGCCAGTGCCTTGGACTAAGTTAGGCAAGAAGTAAGCTTGCTTGAATGTTGTGTCTTGAGGAAAGAACACCTAGGAAGAAAAACCCAGGCGGGGGAACTCCCCTCAGCTGAATGCACAGATGCCATATCATGAACATGTTTTCAATATGGAATTATTTTTACTGGAATTTGAGCAATTTACAAAGTGCATTTGATAGAATTATTTAAACCCCGAGAAAAGCAACATTTAGTTGCCAAACAGGTGTTTTATTTTTTATGGATGTATGGTGTGGATGGATACAAAAAGGAAAATGTGTAAAGCCTAGGGATGGTGGTTTTAAAAATCCCTTCAGGATTGTAGCAGAGTTGAAATTGGAACCTTTTCAACAACACATTGGTAGGTAATAGTTTGCGTAGTACATTCTTGAACACAAATTATGTGACAAGACACAAGCAGGAAAGCGGATCTCGGTGAGACAAATGGGGTTAATAGTTCTTTGTCCGGGAGGAGTGCAAAACTGAAAAGATGGTGATAATGTTAATGCCAACAGTTCTAACTTAAACAAATGTGAGACCTATTGCACTGCAATAATCTAACTCGTAACTGTAAGCCCTTATCCAGTGGTATCAATGCCACACATTCAGTGGTATTGACCACACTCTGCCAATTGTATCAATGCCCATTAAATAAACATCTCTTGTTCAGCCTTTATCTCACTTTGCTCCAAAACGTTTTGCCTGTCTAAGTGGCATAACAGTTAGACCCCTACCTCCCACCCTGCCCCTTCTGGCTTTGCTATAAATACCTCTGACTTTCAATAGCAGTATCCAGAACCTCTAAGCAGCCTGCTTGTCCACCCGAACTACAATGCCCTCTGCCTATGAGCTACTCTGTATAATAGGAAGTGCACGGCTATTGACTAAAACAAAGGCATAGAGGAAGGACTAGGAAAACAGACGCCTGCCTCAACCACCATCAGAAGATAGCAAACAAGACAGCCATTTTCAGCTTTAAAGTTAATAACGAGTAACAGATGGCTGCACAAGATAGTAGTTGTTCAAACATTTCAATCGTACACGAAATGAGCTAGCAGTTTCTTTAAACAAAAGACTACAAAACAGGCACGAACGACAGGAGTGAAGGGCGCGAGAAGGCACGGACTGTGGGAGGGGGGAAATGGCATGGTAAGAGAACCTCATTAAAGAAAATAGTGCTCACAATTAAAATAACACATACTGTGCAACACTTGAAGTAAAGGGGTCAGTAGCCATGGAAGGATACAAAGGACAACATGGCCATCATAAGGAGGGACTAACAAGCCTATAAGCCAATCAGAAGGCTGCATTTAGGAAGGACAAGGACACAAGCCAATGAAAAAGATGGGTGGGGGAGTGGGCGGGGCTTCCTTCACATAATAAACTACCACAGATCAACCCCAGAGCAGCGTTTGAGCGCTGGCTCAGGGCTCGACCTAAAAAGGACTGGGAAGGTAGATAAAAACCTGGATAATGGCTAACTATCGGACATGAGAGGTAATGATTAGAGTTAATGGCCAACACGAAAAATAGTATAATTGCTGAACTGAACTATGCAGAGCTGTCCAATCTTACCAATACTACTTGTTTTGACCTTAGAACTGCGCCAATTGCGGAAGTTGGTTACCATACCGATGATCTGAGCCCCAGACGAGCCTTGACTCACACTGGACTCGAACAACCCGCACCATTGAGGTAAATGCTCAACTCTTCACCTTTCACGATCCGCCGCTTGCACACTCCACTTTCCCTGAACCTTCCTTGACGCCACGGTTTTTTCCCACAGTAAAAGCGTTCCTATCACGGAAATTACCATACCAACGCTCTGAGCCCCAAACGGGCTTAAACCCGTACCATTGAGGTAAATGCTCAACTGTTCACTTTACCACGTTTCGCCTTACGCCGTTTGCTCACTCCGTCACCCACCGCATCAGTTAAACCCCCACCTGATAATTATCACAACCACGCGCCCCTGGCGCTTACTGCCCCCAATCTCGTCACTGCCCTACCGGTTGATGCTTCATCCGCCACACCGCTCAACTTAGTTACCGGCTAATGTTCACTGCGATTCCGAGTAAAATGACAAGTACTAGTGAAATGTGCGCACGCTGATGTCTCTCGCCTTTTAAAACTAAAACATTTTTTTTTTAAACTTGGAAACTTTTTCTCTCTCCCTGTTTCTTTTCCATACAGGCGCATCATTGTTCTAACCAGGCTTAGTAATTTTGTACAGTCCTGATGATGATCCCAATGTAATTTAGAGCGCGGGATCGAAACGTCGACCTTTTTTAAGTAGCCATACAGTGAAACCATTTTGTATTAAGTTCTGTATGTACTACTCTGGTATACACTTGTAACACTGATTTAAAAAGTGTCCAGCTTGCTCACTTCTCCTTTGCCTGAGAAATCTTTTCTTCCTTCTTACAAAGCTATCCCCTATCTTTTCACTGTGTTCTCTGTTCTGACTAAAGCACAGGATTGTGCCCTTTATTTCTGAAATATTGCTCATGTACTGAGAGGTTACAAATTCAATGATTATTATAAAAATAAACTCCCTGTCCGGCTGGACTTGGAAAAATATATAGCAGCCTATTATGTTCTGTTTATCATTTCCTCATATCTCTGAAAATGCTTTGGACCATTGTTTTTTCTTAATTGACTTATACCCTTGGTCCACAGCCACCTTTAGGGTCCCCCTTGTTTTTTCCAGTAATCTACTGGGGGTACACACCCTGAGAGGAGGATTGTGGCGTGCTTGGAGTGGCGGCTGGAGAAGTGGGGGCAGCGCCTGTAGGAGCCACATCCTGGTGGAGAGGACCGCTGCCGTGGAGAGAGGGGTGCCGGCGAAGAGGAGAGAGCCCATCTTCTGGCGGTCCCGGCGGAGGGGCCGGGTGGAGTCCTATCCCTGACAGGCAGCAGTTGGTGCTTAACCCCTGATTGGTGCACGAAGCATAGAGGACTACCATTAGGGTGAGGCCGGGCGACGTGGACCACGGACATAGGGGTGACCCGCCGGCGCACACCCTAGCGTTTCTGGCGGTGCACGGTTGGGAGCACTTGGCCCTGGGGACTTTGCGTTGGGCCGCCGATATCGAGAGCGGATCATGGGGAAGCCACGTCGCGTCCCGGAGACGCCACAGATTGACCCGGTTGATGACTCGCATGACTCTCACGACCAGAACCCGGCTGGGGGTCTGGCTGTGGGGCTACAGCAACAGCAAATGGACCAAATTCTTGAGGCCATAGCGGACACGAAAGAATCCTTGCACCACGACATAACGCAAGTCTCAACCAGCCTTGGACTGCTGCGGGCTGACCACGGCAAGTTAGCGGATCGCGTCAAGGACACGGAAATTGCGTTTGCAACGTTGGAACCTGCTCAGAAGGCGACGAATGCGTCGCTGAGTGACCTATCGCGTAGAGTGCAATTGCTGGAACGAAGGGCCGAAGACGCGGAAGGGCGTAACAGACGCAACAACATAAGGGTGGTGGGCCTTCCCGAAAAATGCGAAGGGGACAATATGGTTGCCTTTCTGGAAAAATGGCTGCGAGAGGTGGTCGCCCCTGAAGGCCTGTCACAGTTCTATACCCTGGAGAGGGCTCATCGCGTGCCGGCCCGGCCCCCGGCCCAGGGCCGTCCCCCCAGACCAGTGGTTGCCCGTCTGCTCCACTTCAAGGACCGCGACCTCATACTGCGGAATGCCAGGACATCTGGTCCCTATAAAGTGGACAATGCATCAGTCTCCCTCTACCCTGATTATTCCCAGGAGGTCCAACGCAGCTGTTTTTCATTTAAGACTATCAAGAGGGCACTCCGCACAGAGGGTATACAGTACGCTTTGTTCTTCCCCGCACGCCTGAAGGTGATGGTAGCTGGGACTGCAACCTTCTTTGATAATCCCGACGATGCCTGGCACTGGCTCGAACATCATTGCGCGGGCAAGGATGGTCCGGGACAACGGGAATCGGAGGTCGAGATGCAGCCAAGACCCCGAAGAAGCCGACGCGCCAGGAAACGCGGGGCGAATGGAAAATCGCCTACAAATTCCTAGACGGGGCTGGAGCAGCAAGCGGCGCTACAGGCGATAGCTATCATTTCCGGAGCGACGAATGCGACGTCCCTGGCGGAAACTACATCCAACCAGGGGTCGGAGGAGGTGGGGTCGGAGGGAACTGAGGAGGACAATGGCCACCTGCCTGAGGTTACTCCACGGACGGACTGCTGATGGCCTGCTGGACGAGTGTTGATCCCAGACTCCAACATGTGCACAGTAAGGGGGCACGTCCAGGAAGTAGGGACGCCCCACTGGGAGGGACGGACTTGGCTCAGCAGAAGAGGGCGGGGGGTTGGATCTCCGATTTGAGCGGGGGGCATCGTCGGGAGGGGAGTGATTTGCCTAGGGGGGCCCTTCTGGGGTGGGGCACTGCCGGGAGGGGGGACTATCATATACGTGGCCTGGCCATTAGATTGGACAAGTGAGGTTGTTGTCCGGACCGTGCTGGTGTTGGACCACCCCCTCTACCTCACACTTACTGTGAGACTCTGGTTGCTACCAGGGTATTTCCCTTAGTGGGTTTGTGTTTGGATGTGTACCTACGGTTTAGAGCCTGTCTGGGGAAAGTTGGGGTGGGGGATTGTTGGGGACGTTCTGATCAGGAGGGGGTTGTCAGTGTGCCCGTTAGACTGTGCTGGGTTGTGCTTTGTGTTATCCTTTCCTATGGCGACCCGACTTGAATTAAAATGTATCACGTGGAATGTGCGAGGGCTGAACTCCATGAGAAAACGTTATAAAGTACATGCATATTTAGTTCACAGGGGGATCCAGGTGGCCTTCTTACAAGAAACACACATTGATCAGACAGAGGGGTGGGCATTACAAAGGAGATGGGGGGGACTGTTGTTATATACCACTTACTCTGCCTTCGCCAGGGGGACTCTAATCTGGGTGAGATCGGGGGTCCCGTTCCAACCTACGACCACTGTTATAGACCCAGAGGGGAGATACGTGTTGGTTTTGGGCCGCCTGGACGGCAGAGATGTGACCTTTAGCAGCGTCTATGCTCCAAATTCCGACCATGCCGCATTCTTCGCGCGACTCTCTGGGAAGTTGGTGTCGTTTTTAGTTGGGACGGTGTTTATGGGGAGGGGACTTCAATTCAATCACTGATGTGGAACTTGACCGCTCTCACCCTCCGCTGGCTCAGTCGGCTGTACGACGAGTGGCCAAGGCGCGCAGGGAATGGCAGGAAGAGTGGGGTCTTGTGGATGCCTGGCGGACACAGCATCCCTCGGACAGGGACTATTCTTTTTACTTGGTGCCGCACGATTTACATGTGCGGCGCGATGGCATTTTATGTACTCCGGGGGCACTGGCGCTCACATGCCAGAGTGAGTAAATCAAATCATCAAATCAAACTTGCTTTATTCGATTTAGTAGTTCAAAATCATAAACGCACACAGGTTAAGAACAATTATTACAAAAATAGTACATATAATAAAACATATCCAGATCAAGGTAATTAATTTTACCCAAAAAGTATTCGTTAACATTTTTTGATCAATTCATTGAATTACGGAACTTTACTACAAGTTTTAGAAAGCAGTTCAGTGCATGAATAACGTAGTCTTCTTCCAGCCGTTGCAGTTTGAGAAAAGCTAGCTTACAAGTTCGGATCCCTCATGTCCTTAAAATGGGTAATAAGTACGCCCTGCCTGGTGCCTGATAAAATTTACAGAATAAGACACAATGAATATTAGATTGATACGAGATATCATCGCAGGGGCATACAGATTTGACATGGACCAGTTGTTACATTGAGGGAATGTGACCAGTCGGAAGAAAATACCTAGCCTGAAGCGAGTAAGCAGCATGCGAGCATAAGGGCTGTTCACTAGTATTAGATATTTTTGTAACCCTTCATGGGAGGTAATTTGCTGGTATCTAATGATGGTGTGTTTTCTTTTTCTACGTTCCACCTAGATGTAACAAGATGGTCCAAGGCCATCTTTTTGATCAGACTTCTTGGTACCTTCTCCATCGTACTTGGTTTTCAGGGTGGCCTAACTCCTTGAAAATGTTTCTCACATAACATAGCCATTTAATTTTAGACGCCTCATCTAGCGAAAGGCAATCAGTTATTAGATCCCTGTTTAGTGAAGTTTCTGGGGTAACCCAGACCTTGTGCCTGAGAAGGATCGGAGAAATCCTTATGGAGTCTATTATGTGGGAAAGGCCTGCTTCTATGTGCAACATGTACGAGGATGTAGTTTTGGATACCCCCAATAGGTAGGCAAGGAACTGTTTTTCACAACTTTGTATCCTTTGTGCGTGTTCGGTGTCCCAGAGGCCAGCACCATAGGTAGCAGTTGAGACGCACTTAGCTTTATAAATATAGATTAAATCTTTAGCTGACTTCCCCCCCAATTTGGTGGAAAAGTTTCTTAAAGCGCCAATAGAGCGCAAAAATGCTAGTTTCCTAGCGTTGACCGCTGTTTGCCAGGAGCTCCCCCTGTGAAAGTTTACCCCTAAATAAGAGAAAGTATCTGTAATTTCAATTCTCTTATCGTCGAGGAAAATTGGGCAGGGTGTCCTTTTTCTAACATTCCCACTGACCATTATGAAGGTTTTAGAAATATTTATTCTCAAGTCACGGACAGGTGATCCCGACGTGGCGTTTGAATCCGGCGACGCTGGAGGACCCCACGTTTGCAGCGGAGATAGGGGAGGGCATAGAGCGCTACTTCTTAGACAACACGGGGACGGCGTCGAGTAGAGCTCATGAATGGGACGCTTTCAAAACAGTGGTGAGAGGGACATGTATCTCATCAGTCGCTGGGACGCGTATGGTACTGTTGCAGGATATTGACCGGGCAGAGGCTAATCTGCGCCAAGCAGAAATAGATAGCCACGCAAATAGGGACGGCCTAGATGCAATGACGACGGCGCGCGAGGAAGTGGCTACGCAGGTCGAGCGGCTCCGCTGCTATGATTATAGGGAATATATAGTCTGTGCTCATGCTGAACGGGACAAGGTAGGGACATTGTTGGCCTGGTTGGCTAACCCGGCGGTCCGGGGCTTCCCTATAATGTCTCTGGCCACACCCACAGGGGACCTGGTCTTCTCACAAACGGAGGTGAACAACCAATTTTTGGAATATTACACACTGCTATATCAGAGCAAGATGAGGGACCCCCCTGAGGGTCTGGACGACTATCTAGAGGCCGCGAGGCTACCACATTTGGACCCGGAACAGGGCACCAAGCTGGGGAACCTATTTCGCCAGGAGAAATTAGGGCGGCGGTTAAACACATGGCACTGAGAAAGAGGCCGGGAGCCGATGGCCTCCCGGTGGAGTTCTACACAGCGTATTTGGATATCCTGGTGCCACACTTGCAGTCGGTTTATCAGGAGGCATGGAACCTGGGCAGGCTGTCACCCACCATGAGAGAAGCGATCATAGTGCCACTACTGAAGAAGGGTGGGGACCCCGAGTCCGGGGCCGCGTACCTACCGCTCTCCATGCTCACAGTGGACTATAAGATCCTCAGTAAGATTCTGGCCACACGCCTTTTAGATCACATGGGCACCCTGGTACATCCAGACCAATCGGGGTTTATCCCTGCTAGGAATACTGCGACGTGTATTCAGCGATTGATCCGGATCATGGGTAATGGAGGACACGGCTCGGCGAGGGCAGCAGTACTGTCGGTGGATATCGAAAAGGCGTTCGATAGTGTAGAGTGGTCGTATTTGTTTCGAGTGTTGAAGGGATTTGGTCTGGGGGATCATTTCATACGTTGGACCAGCCTGTTATACTGTTCTGCCATGGCACTGCACGGGTGCGCACGGGACGTACTGTCTCAGCGGCCTGCCAGGTGGAGAGAGGTACTCGTCAGGGCTGCTCTCTGTCCCCACTGTTGTGTGCGCTGGCAATTGAACCGCTAGCTGCACATGCCCGCCAGGGACGATTGTACGAGGGGGTCTCGTTGCGTGGGGAGCTTCATCACATATCGTTATATGCGGACGATCTCCTTTTATATTTGGCTGACACAAGGGACACCTTGCAGGGCGCTAAGCACTTGCTCGGGGAGTTCGGCCGCTTGTCCGGTCTGTGGGTGAATTGGAACAAGACCTGTTTGTTCCCCCTCTCCCCTGAGGGTCGGCCGCCCCTGGCACTGGATGGCTTGAGGTGGGAACCTCACTGCCTACCGTGTTTGGGTGTCCGCATATTTCACGCCCCCGCCGACCTCTTTGACGGGAACGTGGGTGGCACGCTGAGAGGGCTCAGATACAGTATAGCGTTCTGGCCTACTCTTCCCATATCAGTAGCTGGGCGCATAGCACTCCTGAAGATGGTGGCTCTCCCACGGCTGCTCTATTTTTTTCGTACTTTGCCTATCAGGATCCCTGTTTCCTTTTTTCGGACGCTCCGGGCGATGATGACAGGGTTTATCTGGGGATCTGGCAGGAGACGGGTAGCGTTGGCCACCCTGATGAGACCGAGGGAGGAAGGGGGCTGGCGGCCCCGGACTTTGAGTGGTACTACCTGGCGGCACAGCTACAATGGCTTACGCAGGCTGTGGCGTGAGATTTCAGGGGGCCGGACGGTCCGCAGGGCAGGGTCATCCCCAGGCACGTACTATTGTTCGTTATTCTCCGGCAGAAGCTTCGATTGCACTTGCTCACCCTTGAAGAGCGCACCCTCCGGTCATGCTGGCTGCAAAGTCAGAGGCGCGCGGGGTTCGCGAGCCCCTATGCCCAGGAAATCCCCTTGGGTATGTGCACGGCCCTCCCTCATGGCGGAGACTGGTCGGCGTTGGCTGGCTGGGAGGAGCGCGGTCTCCACATGGTGGGGGATTTATATAGAGATGGTGTCTTGATGCCTTTGCCGGCGTTGCGGGAGGCCTTTGACCTACCGAGAGGGGACTACCTATTGCATGCTGCCCTAGTGGCGGGAAGCCAGAAACACTGGAAGATGGGATTGTCGGAACCCCCAACATCGCTGGGGTGCCAATACATCACTATGGCGGCGGGTAAGTTTAAGGCCGTCACCTGTTTGTATCGGCGATTGTCCACGGAACACCTTTCCCCTCTGGACAGCTTGAAGGGTAAATGGGAGGAAGATCTTGGTAAGCTTATCCCTGAGACGACGTGGCCACAGTTATTGAGGCACGCTTGGAAGGGCACCCGCAATGCTAGGTTTCAATTGGTCCAATGTTATACTCTCCACAGGGCCTATTTAACCCCGGTCAAGATCCAGCAGTATTTCGGGGGGACCCAGTCACTGTGCCCTCGGTGCCAGGCAGAAGACACTGATTTTGGTCACATGTTTTGGTCCTGTACGGGATTAGGCTATTATTGGATGGATGTGGTGGCATGCTTGAACCGAGTGACTGAGCGCGAGCTGGAAGCTGAGATGGGAACCTGCCTCCTGTTGTGGTTTCCGCATACCCCTAACACTAAAGTGACAAGCACATTTTATGATTTGGGTTTAATAATGGCAAAGAGGGAGCTTACCATGCACTGGAAGACGAGGACGGGCCCTAGCTTTGGGAGATTGAAGGCGAGCTTCCAGCACTGGGCGGGGAGCGAGGCGACACTTCGGCTCCAGCTGGCTAGGCGTTCCTCTAATGACAAGGCGCTGGAAGTTGCAAGGGCCTGGGGAGCATTAGTATCGGAACTTCAATCACCGGTTGAGCCTGACGAGGGAGACGAGGTACAGGCAGTGGTAGATCAGGGTGCGAGTACCAGAGCAGAGGACCCCGGGAACGCAGTGGGGAATGTTTTGGACGGGGACACTTGATCACATATAGGGAGGAGCTAAGCACTACATGACACATCCAGAAATATTGACAGTGTAGCAGGAAGAGTCGGAGCGCACCTGAGCGACCGGACGAAATCTACTATCTACTATCTATTGATAATCATGGTGATGTTATTTTACACTGATTTATGTTAACATTGGTAGCAACCAGGATTATAGGCGATGTGTAGCACGAAGATACTCGAGGGCACACTGACGGGGGGTGGGGGTAGTGGGGGAGGGGAAGGGAGTTTTCGGAGGGGGGGGGCATAAAATTGAGTCCTGGTTAATCCTGTTTTTGATAATGAATAATTGAACTGCGCACAAGTCTTTATTGCATGTGATGATAACCTGCCGATACGACAATTGTTGACTCAATAAAAATATATTTCCAAAAAAAAAAAATTACTCCAGCAGAGGCCGAAAGGCTCAGACAGGTCCAGTCGTTGGTCCAAGCAAGTCTAGTTGCAGTAGGTCAGCTGGGCAGTTGTAGGGAGGCCTCTGAAGTTTGTTGGGCCTCTTAGCTCACACATGTCTGCCAACTGACCCTTGGAATCACAATGGTTAGCCTGTGAAGAAGGCATGCAGGTCCAATCATCCTTTTTAGATTGCAAGGCAGTCCTCTGGCAGCAGGCCAGTCCTGTAATTTCCACAGGACCAGGATGTTCTGATTTGTGGCTCAACATATCCAATATTTATTCTTAGTGGTAGCCTTTCTGCGGGGGCTCTCCCTATCCTATCCCCACATCTAGATAGGGAAATTTCTTCTACTTCACTTGCCAAGGCTCCAAACAGCCTTGAGGTGACAAGAGGCTGGGTAGGCATGGTGTCAGATTCCTTTGTGTGTGTAGAAGGCAACTCCCTTTGAAGTGTAAGTGGGGCTGGGTACAGGCTCTACCCATTCACCCTGCCAGTATGGCCCATCCTGTCCACATCGAAGGTCCCTCTTTGTTAATCTCTTGAAGCATACACCAGCCCCAATAGCAGAGCCATTCACAGTCATCTGACTCAGGACACTCACAGAAAACACAAATGGTTGGGACACGAAAATCCCAACTTCCAGAGCTCCGGGATGAGTATAGCCTCCCAACTGAATTCTATAAAATCTTCTTGGCAGATAAGTTGTTGCCGGTCTATACCGGGGACCTGGAAAAAGGAGTGGTTCCAGACTCTTTGAGAGAGGCACTTATTGTGCTGGTGCTGAAACCGGTTCCACTGGAAGCCGCTTCCTATCGCCCGCTCTTCATGCTAAATGTGGATCAGAAAATCCTTGGACATGCCCTAACGGTGTGCCTGTTGACTTATCTTCCACAGGCCAGTTTGGGTTTGTTCCACGTTGGAATACAGTATGCATTCTACAAAGCTTAATACACGTCCTACACTCCGCTAGTCTAAAGCATGAGCAATACGTGCCAGCCATCCTAGATATAGACCAGGCCTTTAATTCTGTGTGTTGGAAATAAATCTGGATAGTGTTGGATAACGTAGGGTTGGGGCACAAATACATCCAGTGGATCAAACTGCTGTACGAGTGACCGGTGACACATGTTCAGACCGAGAGGTATTCTTTGATCGCGAGACTGCTCCGTAAGGGCACGTGGTAGGGATGCCCTGTCTCTCTTGCTGTTTGCCTTGGCGATGGACCCCTTCGTGTTCCTCCTCCATCAGATACTGCAAGGTTGGGGGACACCTGTGGGGCGGACGACACATATTGTCTCACTATAGCAGACAACGCAATGATTTATCTGTGTCAGCCTTCCTCATCTGTCCCAATCCTGCTGGACGCCTTGAGAGAATTCAGGAACCTGTCAGGGCTTCAAGTCAACCATTCGAAAGTGGCCTTGCCCCCACTGGAACAATTGAAGGGGATACCACAGTAAACACTTCTGGAGACAGGGCTACCCTGGGGTGTTAAATATTTATGAATGCATATAACACACGGAGCCCAGCAGAGCTGTGACCTTATGTTGGGCAGAACTATTCGTAGGCTTCATCCCTCTATGCCATCCTGATAGGGAAAATAGCGCTCTTCAAAATTGTGGGGCTGCCCACGTGTCTACATATACTACAGGGAGCCATGTATGAAATCCCCTGAAGCAAGTCCCAGGAATTGGATCGGCTCTTGGAGGAACTCCTTTCGGTTAGGAAGAGATGCAGGGTAGGACTAGATATGCTGAAGTTAGAATAGGGGAAGGGAGGGATGGAGGTACCAGACCTTGAGCTCTACTATCTAGCAGCTCTGCTGCAACATGCAGTCCACTGGCTCGATGGGGTAAAGAATTGGTCAAAAGAAACTCTCCTCGAAGGCACGTACAGAGAGCATCATCATGGGCCCTATTGATGAAAGGGAAAAGAATCCCTGACTCTGCCGAATGTGATCTGATAGGCATGCCTGCTCTGGGAGAAAGCGGTCCAAAGAGTGATGCTGAAAGTGCCTATGCACCAGATTTAGGTATATGGATAGTTCAGCCCTTTGCGGAAATAACCTGGGCTGTGACCGGTGGCCACTGGCAAAACCTCAGATCTACCACACTGTCAGACTTATACCCCACTGCCTGGTTTTTAACCACGCAAGAAGCATTTGAGACATTCAGGCTAGGCCCGGGGCAGCTCCTCCAATATGGAAAATTAGCGGCCACAGCCAAGGGAATTAGGCCGTCATCCCCTGAAGCCACTGAGCCCATTCGGACACTGGCTTCCATGCTCTTTGCCAACAAGAGCATGGAAGCCAGTGTCCGAATGGGCTCACTATACTGAGTCTTTTTTGCAGATAAACGGATGACACTACTGAGAGTCAAGGAGGCCTAGCACGGCGTCAGTGACGACCCTGTAGCCCCTAAAGAATGGCATAAAATACATGATGGAGTACATAGGGTGTTGATAAATGCAGGGTTCAAACTGGTGCCATCTAAATTCGTACACAGAGCGTATCTCTGCCCCAAAAGTCTGCACACTATATACCCAGCCTGGGACCAGAAATGTGCACGGCGTGGGAGTGTGCTGGCTGATTTCTTCCATGTAGTGTGGAGTTGCTCTGCCATCCTGAAATTATGGGTAGAGGTGCTGACTCAGCTCAAGGAGATTATGGGATGGGACGTCCCACTCACGATTAAACTATGTCTCCCTGACAAAGCCAAGATAAAAATGAGCAGGAAGTTTATGATGCAATGTCTCATATTAGCTGAAAGAGGTATCACTATTAAATTGGTTAAGCCCACAGCCCCCCTTGCAGCAGGAATGGCGGAGAGACTTTGGAATGGGTGGGGACAGAGGAAGTTCATATGAGAAAGTCACGAAGAGATGAGAGGGTAGCAGATGACCTGATCTCGTGAGGTGCAATGATACAAGCCCTAAGGGACCCTCCCAGTACCAGGCCTGTGAAGGGCACACCTGACACCAGCAGGTGGCTAGCGATGAGTGGATTGTGGAGAGCCTGAGTGGTGGGTGGGCTGGGAGCATGGTATGGATGGGGGATTGACTGGCAGTTTCTGATTGTGGACAAAATGAAGGTTAGACCAGATAGCACCTTGATTACACTGGCCAGACGGACAGATGGAAGCACAGGGGGATGGGGAGTGATAGTTTAGATTTAAGAAACTGTTCTTATGCTTAGCAGGGTTATACACAAATAGATACTGTATTATGTTATTGATATATTATAATGTGCTACAAATGTTAAAGCCATGGCAATGC
This sequence comes from Lissotriton helveticus, assembly GCF_964261635.1. Classification (NCBI taxonomy): domain Eukaryota; kingdom Metazoa; phylum Chordata; class Amphibia; order Caudata; family Salamandridae; genus Lissotriton; species Lissotriton helveticus. The sequence continues at coordinate 1,399,310,393 of NC_136061.1, read as the reverse complement.
CTGACACTGGCATGGTTATAGTATAATCCTATATGCTGTACATTATATCTTGTTTGAATAAGTGCCAATAAAAACGACTTAAAAAAGAAAACAAATGCCAGCTTTCATCTGCTTGTGTTATCTTTCTAAAAGTGGCATTTTCAGAATTGTGACTTCAAATTCAACTTCACCATTATAAAAGATTTAACATTGCAATTAATTTGAGTGTAAACACCTTATCTCGATCTGCTCTTAATCCAAAGTTAGCGCTTATTTGATGTAATATGGTAACCCAATTTTGGTCAATGGGAAAGATAGGCCTCACAACAGTGAAAAACGACTTTTACAGTTTTTCACTTTCAGGACATGATAACTTTAAGTACACTTGTTCTGCTTTTTAAATACAATGCACCCTACCTAAGAACCTTTAGGGCCTACCTTAGGGGGGGCTTATAAGTATTAACAAGCATTGGCAAAGCCAATGGTTTTCGCCTATGTGAAGCCTATTGTCTTTGTAAATGTTTTTTTACATATTGCAGAGCAGTTGAGCTCTGTGTGCAATATAAATTAAAGAAAAAAACCTATAATGACATGGAGAATGTTGGCCGCGTCATAGCACTTTTTATTTTTTATTTTTATACCATGTTGCACCGCAGCTCAACTGCTGTGTGACATGTAAAAAAACATTGACAAAGTCAATAGATTTTTCATAGGCAAAAAGTCAAAGAAGACGACTTTAAATTATGTTCTTTCGCTGATGGGCAGTCAGAGGCATTTGTAGGACTGGCCAGAAGTGGTCCTGTCCTTTAATTCCAGTGTGATTCTGGTACCCTACTTTCATACAGTTTATCTTTTATTTGCATGGCAGGCTTGCAGACTTCCTGTGGGCACTTGGAACTGTCGAATGTGTATGTATATAACTTCCATGCATTTTTTCTGGAGGAACTATGGTGTAAAATGCCCCACCCAGAATCACCCTTGTGCATGCTTTGAAAGGCATGCAAACACAAATATGCACAAGTGTGCATTTGTGTATGACTTTCTTGCATTAGAACTTTACAGCCGGACCTATGCAATGCTGTCTGGGCAGTGAGAGTGGTGCATGAATGCAGGTTGAGAAGTGTTTGAGTGCAGTGTGAAAGTGCCTCACTGCAGGGTGTTTGTTCAGCGCAGCATGAGAATTATGTGACTATACATGGTGAGAGATGTTACCCTCTACAAGGTAAGAGGTGTGTGAGTGTAGGGTGAGTGGTCTATCAATCGTATAAGTGCAGGATGAGCGGTTTGAATTCAGGGTGAGAGGTGTGTGTGGAGGATGAGAGGATTGTGAGTGCTGGGTGAGAAGTGTGTCAATGGTGTGTGTGTGGACAGTCAGCACAGTGTGAGTACTGGGTGAGCAGTATTTGACTGCCAGCGCAATGTAAGGGTGACTGAGCAGTCAATGGTGGCTGAATGTGCAGGGTGAGCGGTGTCTGAAGGTAGGTGAAAGGTATGTAAGTGTTGTAAAGGCATGTCAGCAGTGAAGGTGTATGAGTGTAGTGGATGAGCAGTATGTTAGTGTGCAGATTGAATAGTGTGTAAGCAGAGAGTAAGCTTTGTTTGTGTGCAGGGTGATTGGTGTGTGTGTGCAGGGTGGGGTGAGCACTGTATGTGCAGTGTGTCTTTGTGCAGGGAGTATGGTTTGTGTGCAGGGAGAGTTGTGTGGTAAGTGTGTGCAGGGTTGGTGTGTGAGAGCAGGGTGAGTGGTTTGTAAGTGCAGGGCTACTGGTTTATGAATTCAGTGTGAATGGTAAGTGAGTGCAGTGTGAGTGGTGACTGAGGGCAGGGTGAATGATGATGGATGAACGGCGAGCGAGTGCTGGATGTGAGATGTATGAGTGGTTTGTGGATGCAGGATGAGTGATGTGAGCACCGGAGAACAGTCTGAGCTTAGGGTGAGTGGTGTATGAGTGCAAGGTGAGGGGTGTTACTGCATGGTGAGCAATGTCTGAGTGTAAGGTAAGTGTGGAAAATGAGGGTGTCTGAGGGTAAGGTGAGAGGTGTCTTATGTCTCAGTGAGAGTGTGTGTTGTTTGAGTGATGGGTAAGTGGTGTCAGAGTACAGTGTGGGTGTAGAGATTCAGGGCAAGATGAGAGGTATCTGATCTAGGGTGGAAGTTTCTGATTGCAAGGTGAGTGGTACTTAAGTGAAGGGTCGGTGGGTTCAGAGCTCAGGATAGCTGTGGAGAATGAGGGTGTCTGAAGGCAAGATGAGAGGTGTCTTAGCGAGGGTGAGTGGTGCTTGAGTAAAAGGTTTGTAGTGCCAGAGTGAAGGGTGAGCATTACCTGAGTGCAGGGTGGGAGATGTATGAATGGGCAAGGTGAGCAGTGCATGAGTAGAGGGTAAGTAATATGAGTGTTCAAGGTGAACAGCATGTGGGTGTAGGGTAAGTGGTGCATGTGTGTAGGGTGACCAGTTTGTCAGTGCAGGGTGGGAGGTGTTTGAGTGTGCAAGGCAAGATGTGGGAGAGCTGATGTTGAGCAGTCAGCATGAGTAGTTTTTTAGTGGTTTTTAAGTGCATAATGAGAAGGGTGTGTCTGGGTTAAGGATGAACAGTATGTGTGTGCAGTGTCAGTGATAACAGGGTATGTAGTGGGTGAGTCGTGGGTAAGAGGAGAAAAAGGGCGAAGTCCTCAGTTTGTGAGTGCAGGTTGAGAGCCGAGTGGTGTGCTTGTGCCATTGCGTCAGAGTGAATGGTGTACCCATGTGATTGCAGAGTGAGCGGCAAGCTTTAGTGACTGCAGGGGGTAGCACATTAAATTCAGACCTATTTTCATTGCCAATGCTTGTTTTTAATGCACAACCACCCACTGTAGTCCTAGTTACAATTCAATCTTTGTGAAACAAAAAGGTTTGCTATGTGCTACCAGTTTTTAAATCAACACACGGACAGATTTTACTGCGCTTGCAGAGTAATAATGCGGCTTGTGCTAAGTACCAAGCAACATAGTGAAATTCCCATTGTCTCCCGGGGTGGAACATTTTAAAATTCTGTTGTAAAGAACTAAATTGAAATGTAAAAAGGATGCCAAAGGCATACATATTTTATGTTAAAAATTATTGTGTGCATAAAGAAAATGTCAGACCTGGTGCAGATAGAGCTATTTTTTTCGTGGTGACGCAGCTGCTTTATGGCATGTCACCTATGAGTAATATAACAATTGTTAACTCCAACAAAAAATAAATAGTTTCTTTCATCAGAAGTGCAAATGAGTCAGTGTGCCATCTCTTCCGTGTTCTTTGTGAACCACCCAAGAGTGACGTGAGGCTTCTCTGCTGTTACAGCACATGCAGATTTAAAAAAAAGATGAAAGATAAAAAATCGATCCTAATATTTCATAAATTTATAAATTCAAACTTTGTCAGGATATCGTCACACACCCTACGGAGAACCCATTAACAACACTACATGTTAATAGCTTTGTGTTTGGCGGTTTACATTTCAAAATGTTAATGGCTGTCCCCTGAGCGCTCTGAAGCACAAGTCTGGCTGTACTGGTGCTACACAGAAATAATGAATACAAAAGAAATTAAACAAATTACTTAAAATCAAAAGCCTGGTTGTATTTCACGCCCTGGAAAAAAAATCCATATATGCTTCTGATGTTACCCAGCATTTACCAGACCCAGTTGTTCTCCATGTTACAGAGGGAAGTGAGATTACCAGTTTCCTCAATCAACTGGCAGCTCATGTCAGCTCTTGGCTCCTCAGTGTGAATGCAGATGATGCTGGGGACCAAGATTAGGTGAGACTGTGCCACGTGTTGTTGGCTGTGCCTTGCTGTGACAAGAAACACATCTTGCAGCGATAAATGCTGAGTCGTGCAAAAAGGGTCCCTTCACTACCTCTGCACTGAGGACTGAATGTTCATCCCTGTAGTCTGAAGGGAAGTGATTTGAAAGACCCAGAGATTAGTTCAAAAAGATGGGAGCTGCATCTGTGGAAACAAAAATAAATAAAAGAGGGGGGAGGCAATGAGTTGTGACCTCGGAGGAGGTAGCAAGACCACGGGGAGGAAGGAGAGAGACGGCCTGCAGATGCACTCGTAAGGAGTGCATATTAGGAAATGCAAACACGTAACTCAGGTGAAGAGGGCAGAGGCTGAGTACTAGGTGAACCTCTGGGGGGAATTCTGTGCCCTTGGCTCTGTCAAGAAAACACACTAAAGAGACGAGAAGAGGATGTGGTGTAGCAGTCAGAGCTGCCAACTTAGGACCTCGGGACCGCAGTTCAAGTCTCAGCACCGGCTCAAAATCCTACGATTCTGGGCAAATCATTTAATCTCCCTGCGACTACAAAAAGTAAATGTGTAATGCAACAGGTGTCGTATCAATAACAAGAGGGAGTTAGAAGGGCAATATTTTACGGGGTCCAGTGTATCAGTTCTTTTTTGTTTTTAGCTAATGCAGCAGGTGCTCATGTAAAGTACATTTTCCTAAACTGCAAGCAATATTATGTATTAGGTCATCCTTACATTGTCTGTTGCTACATTACATTTTAGCAGGAGTGCACTATGCAGCACCCCACCCCACCCCTTTTCTCCAAGTGTTTCCTCTTGAGGATTTAACTCATTATAAACGTCCAACAAGTACCCCTCCCTCAGACGATAAACCACAAAAAATGTGATGAAATCAAACTACTTGCTGCAGGCTGGAAAATGTGTTTTATAAACCATGACAGGCTGTTTGTGGGGTTTTGCAGTGGTATCTCTTGGTTTTTAGAACTGTGTAACAGCTCGGGTAGACTGGGTAAACAGTAAACAGTTTGAAAGAGGTGTGATTTGGTTCAAAGGAACGCTGCATACATAATAAAGGTGTAAAAGCAGCCTTCCTTGGCACCTGCCTCAAGATCCTGCTGCTGCTGAAAGCAAATATGCCAAATGGTTGAGTTCTGTCTTGGAAGGAGGAGGAGCGAAGGTCATTGAGGGGTCAGGGCAAGAGGAGTGCAAGCACCAACAACGAGGAAGCAAAGACAACGGTGGAAGCAAGAAGAACAAGCATTTACAATGCAACGGTTTTGCCTTTGACAATGTTAGAGTTATTGGCATTGTAAATTAAAATCTTTTTTTTGTTTTTTTGAGTAAACAGATAAATAAATGGCGTTGTTGTTTACTAGTAAATAGCTTTATGTGTAGCAAATGTTAGACGTATTGCATTTGCACTTATACACACACCTAGGTATATGTCTACAGAGACATACACACACACAGAGCTCTCCTCCTACACATATTGACTGGCTTTGTATAGACAACTACACACACACAGCACAAGACATACATAGTTATACAGACATACACAGTTACACTGTATTATACATACATAGCATCACACACATAGCATCACAGACAGACAGCATTATGTGATGTATTTATTATGGGTACTGTATCGATCCCCCTGTTTCTGACCCTTGTCTGGTTAATAATTAACTAGCAGCCATTCAACTGCACGGAAATCCGTTATCTGATTAGCCACACAACGGCACAGAAGCCCGTTATCTGATTAGGTCATAGCGCATGTTATCATTAGGCAAGCACTATTCCTCCAGCCCCCTAATAGGCATACGGTGTTCTCAAAACAAATCAAACCTACCACGATCTGGGAAATCCCCACAGCCATTGTTTTGATTTAGCCGAGAACTTCAGTAAAGAATGTGCGAATGATCAAGTTCGTATGACATCCTTATTGACGTATTTATGTCCATCCTTACGTCAATCCCGGCACCTTTCAGGTATAAATAATACCGACATTGCCTTAAGCAAACACACGAGGTGGTGACAAGATTGGAGCAGCGAGACTTGCCGAGGAGCCCAGCTGACAGCAAAGCCCACAGACGCTGCCCCTCCTTTCTGACGCGCTGAGAGAGAGAGACGCTGCCTTTTCTCCTGCCGAGAAATCCAGCTCCGGCGCTTCCAAGCAGCCCTCGCAGGCAGCTGGAATATCAAGACCTGAGATAGAGATACCAGCCCTCCAGCCTTCTAAATCCCAGGTACTGAACTGAATCATCCTTTGTAGAGAATTCTTGAAGCAGACCCTTGGCAAAACAAACTTAACTTAAACTGCTACTTAGCTACTCCCGCCACGTATTAGGCTTAGGTCAGGTACATTGGGGTAGGCGTAGTTAGAAGCACCAGTTGAGTACGATTAGTCAATGTATATATGTATGTATCTATTTTATCCATTATAAGTATCATATGGCTAAGAAACCATATCAATGCTTTTACAGTATTATTTTATAATTCTGTTATTACTGTATGCACTTTACTTAACTATAAGTATTGCAATAATAGCGATTCATTTCTCTTGTATGAGAAAAGAGAATGATCAATAAATAACATCTTTTTATTGAACACGCCCGTCTCTTCCTTTTCTCTACAATCTGGTGAAACTAAGAATGCACTGAACTGACTGAGTAAAATAAGTTGTCTTTTGTTTTCACACGACTCTAGAGATACACTCTTGATTAGGGGAGAGCAAAGTTGTCATGTTCTATGGTTGTCAGAAACTAAATCCCTTCTTGTCTATCCAGGGAAGTTAAACTCCTCCTTGTCTATTCGAGAAAGTTTCTAGTGAACTCTGAGCTAGCTGGCAAACACTAAACTTTAAGTCTAATATCGACAGTAGAAGACCTAGTTAACCTCTGTCCTACGTCTATACTATTGAAGATATTATTCCAATGCGCAGGGCCTATTGGGATGATAGGAACTACACTACAATTACTCAGCTCCTGGACATATATGATCACACATACACAGCTACAGACACACACAGCCACACATTGCTACATACACACACATAGCATCATATACACATAGCATCACATACACAGTATCACTTAGCTCTTGTATACATAGCTGCACACATACACTTGTACAGAGGTACACAGTTCGACCTTGCTATAGACACACACAGTATCACACACATAGTATCACACACATTGCATCACACATACATATAGCCTCACTCAGCTCCTGTACACATAGCTCCACACATACACAGCCACACACAGCATGACATTCACACACATAGCACCACTCTGCTCTTGTACTTATAGCTCCACATATATACAGCCACAGAGACACAGTCAGACATTGATATATACACACACATTACACACATATACATATACCAATCACAACTAGGCACTGGCCCAAGCCCAAAAGTGATATTTGCTTAGACCTGAAACAGTGTTTTGTAAATAAACCGTCCCAGACAGAAGCCTACCAGAGCCAAATGATTACAGGGGACACGTAATACCTGCAGCTACAGGGCGGAGAAGGAGCAGTAAGCAATAGCGTTGGTCTAAAAATGATCAAAACAGTCCAGAAGAAGCAGGTATCAAATCATTTGCAGGAGGCAGAACGCAACACACAAAAGGGAGGAACTCACCCTATGCAAGCCAACTCTATCCCACTCCAACTAGGACAAAACGGTGTCCCCCCTGTGTGTACTATCAACGTCCAGTGAAGAAAGAGGCAAGTAATTACACCAAAAGGTGAACTAAAATGAAGGCAAGACACTGTGGGGAAACATCCCAGTCAGTCTCAGTCCAAGGGCCACATGATCGCAAGAAAAGTGTTTGGAAAAAATTTAGTAAAACTGGAAGGTCACTTCAGACATGTTCAGCTGCTTAGAGCAGCCCCCCTCCCCCAATCTCTTTCAGACACACTTTCTCTGCAAAAATGTTTGATGTGTGCCTTTGCCTGAAGAAACGCACTTGGAAAATGTTCCAAACTATCTAAAGAAAGCCTTAATTACCTCTTACGTGTCTTCCTCAGTCCCTTAAGGCTAGGAGGGCCCATCCTAGACAAGCAGGGCAGAGTTCACGCACCGACTCCCACACACGTATTATTACACACTTCCACGAAGTCAATTAAAGGAAGATTAATTTGCCTGGCGTGCAAAATTCACAACATAATCATTCGCCACAACACGTGATGCTTGCAAGTCATTAAACTGTTGGTAACCAGCACACGCCCGTGCCAAAAATTAATGGAATGTACTCGCATTGCTACACTATAGTCTACAGGAGGAAGGGCCGGCTTGTTGTACTGAACGCTGGCAAACCCAAACGGTAATTTAGGATGGGCCCAATCTGCGTGTCCATAAAACGTCATTAAACCCTCGTTACTTAATTCGAGGGGGGGGCGGACACACACCAAGCAGTAACCTTAAGGGCCCTAACGTTGGGGTGGTTTAATGAGCTATGGCTGTGCTTCCGAGCAGTATGAACCCCCCCAATCCACCACCCCCCCTCAGTGATTCCCTGACAGACCAGTCTACTCATCCGCTCAATACCACAGAGAACGTCAAAAACTGCCACGCATCCAACGGCAATCCGTAATTTGAGAAATGTCTTTCCTGTACCTCATTTAAGACCCACAATTTTTCAACAACTTGTGAAGCCTGTGGCAGGGATGGCTTCGTCCTAGGTGCACGTCAGCACTTGTCGAGAGATACTGGGATTATTGCAGGGCCACTCAAGGGCGGTGGGAGAGTGCGGCTTTACTGAGCGACGGCAAACAAAGACTACAGGGGGGCAGGAAAGGCACGGACAGCGGTAGGGGGGCGGGAACGGCACACGCTCAGCGGGAGGGGGGTGCGGGAACGGGCACACGGAGAGCGGGAGAGGGGGCAGGGGCGGGAACGGGCACACGGAGAGCGGGAGGGGGGTCGGGAACGGGATAAAACCAAAAGTATTAAAAAATGCTGCTTACCTGATCAGCGGCCTCAGTGCACAGCCCACCCCTGCAAAAGACACGGTGTAAATGAAGAAAACATGGCGAGACCAAAAAAAAAATTGCACACGACCACCGCCGCATGACGATTTCGAAAGGGTCGGAAAGCCAAACATTTGCAGGAACGCCCTCGAATTTGCTCACAGGATGATGAGCAGATGTCTGTTCCAATGGCTAGCCTCCATTTATGGAGCTAGCCAATGGAAACAGAGGCGGGGACCAAAGCCACTCTACTCTTCTCATAATGTCAAAACCTAAAAAGCCCTTGTTGATAGACGCCAAAACTCCAAGTTGTTTTTAAGTTCTAAAAGTCGCCAGCTGTAGCCATAGTAAAAGCCATTGTAGAAGTCTTGTCTTGGGGACCAATGTTATAAATGCCTTAGAGTCATTGAAAATAAAATATGTTTACTTGTTAGGCAATTGGTTTGGTAATTTGCAAATCCATTGAAATGAAAGGGCATCCTATGATGCAATTGAATGAAGGGAGTGCATTTAGGGCATGTGACATCATTGCTACGCCTGTATTTGATTTGCTTAAAGCGCCCTCCATTCTGACAGCTGCTCCTCTTAAATATAAAAATATGTGAAGAACTCGCAACAAATAAAGGAAACGTAAATATTTAAATTCTATGAGAAGCACAGTCACCAAGAAGTAGGTCGCTAAAGTTGCATGCTTGCTCATAATTAAAATAACAAAGAAGTTCCAAGCAGATGAAAAGGAGTACTTCATTCATAGGACACTGATAAGAAGAAGACACAAAGAACAACAGGAAATGGTATGCTACAACCAATTGCAATGGAGGCAAAGTGATTGGTAAGCGCACAAACAAATGAAAAGTAAGGGCAGGCTGTAAACCCCTTTTAAGATTTATATTAAATACAATGGATTTCACAAGCGCAACGCAAGCGCTGTGCAGACGAAACCTAAAAAGGAAGGTTTAGGCTTAGCAAAAGGTTTATTTTGCCAGGATAAATTGGCTGTTTAAAACTGTACCACAGGCTGCAGTGGCAAACCTGATACATTTTACAAAGCTTCTTTACTGGGTGGCTCAATGAGTGCTGGTGCCCGCTAGTAGCATTTCATTTACAGGCCTTAGAACAGATTGTACCATTTACTAAAGACCTACAAGTAAATTAAATGTGCCAATTAGGTGTAGTTAAATTTTACCATGCTTGAAGGAGAAAGCACAAGCACTTTATTAAAATGGGTAAATTGCACTGAGTCTAAAAGCCAACAAAAACGGGTTCAGAAAACAGGAGGGAGAAGGCAAAAAGTCTGGGGATGACTCTACAGACAGGGCCAAGTCCAACATGACCCCCCTCCAGCCAATAGTGTTAAGTTTCAGAATAAATCTGAATAAAATCCATATAAGTAGAAATCCAGTGTAATGAACAAGAGCACAGTACTTCTGCTGCAGAGTTACAGAAAAAGAATGTCCATTCTAGTTCCATATGATGTAATTACAACTGCAGGGCAGGTGCCATAGATCAAAAGTACACAGTACAATTAAAAGGGAAACATGCATTTAAAAGGGAAACATAAAGCAAATAAACAAGAATGTAACAAATAGCCAGAGTAAACAGATCAGTACCTTGATGGGCTCCCATACTTAGGCGATAGAATATTGACAAATGCCCTGTTGTGCAGCTGCACTTGTCATTTCTACGCCTCTCTATACTCCGCCAGTTCCCTCTGATTGCACCATATTGAACCACTGCAAAGGAAAGGAGAGGAAAGCAAACATCTGGAGTGACCCAGAAGAAGGGGCCAGGTCCAGCACTGACCCTTTAGCAATAGTAAATGTTTAGTTAACAGCGATGTACATAATGATCTTCTCTTTTTTTAAATCATTATAAATCTAGAATTCAAAATATATAATTGCCACATTTCACAGCTGAAGCTTCAAATGCATTCATCCCATTTAAATGGGAGAAGGAGTCAGTCAAATATTTGGGCATGAAGCTGATCACAGCTGTAAGGGAATGGTATGCGGCCAGGACCATCTCACCTTCAGGAAACACCTCAAGACCTCCCTTCAGCGCCTTGAGACCCTTACGGGTGAGTAGCTCGCTCTATAAATGTATTGATTGATTGAACTAAGGGCCCATCTTGCAGCTGACCTTGCCAAATTGTGAATGTATTATGTCCTCGATAGGGAGAATCAACATACAGATGAATATTTTATTATGTCTCTTGTATGGGTTGCAGTTCCAAGCACAATAAAAGCCAATGCAGTAACTCATCATTAAATATAAAAAGACAGGAGGATAAGCTACAGTAATAAGATCCTATTACTCTTTTGACTTGCTAGGGGACTGGCGTACCCACACATATATCAGACTACTATCAACCCTCACACATCCACACTATAGCTGAACAGTCACTAAGAGAATCAGAGAAAAGAAGGCTTTGTAGGAGACTGGAACTTGTGGGTGTAACCCTCTGAATATCCCATTGCGCCTAGAGGAGTATCTCCCTCATAACCTCAAACTCTGAGGTAAATCGACCGGCCTTGGAGGCCTGGGTCCGAATAGCTATCAGAGGAGACCTTACCATGTACCCTTTCCCCTACATTCCTATACATTTCTTTTTGTGTGTAACATTTCCTTATTGTATTTTTAAGTACATCACTTGTGATCAGGAACCAGAATACTGAGGTACATCATGGATACAATCCTATATGTATATTACCTTTGGCTTTCATACAGTACTCAAACTTATCCCCTCACCTCACATCTCAGAGATATATATGAGTACACTGCACACCTTAGGGTCCCACTCCTGTGCTGGAGATAAAAAGGGTTGGAAAAAGAGAAACAAACCTACTTCACGGATACTTGTAGCTCGCCTCCCATCCCATCCGGAGCACATGGCATACTTACTATCGCAGGCCCATGGCAGTACGTACATCTGAAAATACTGATCCTTTCAACTCCAGCCTCGTTTTCCAGGCCAGCTTCAGAGCATCCTAAATACATACAGTGCCCTGCAGCTCAGCTCAGTCATTCTGTCTCTGTCACAGCCCTCTGGGTTCAGAACCCCAGCACTCTTAGTTGAAGCTGGCTAGCCTCAAATGTCCTTTGTTTCATGGGGCTCGTATGCAGGGCCTCCACATGTCCTAGAATTTGTCAAGTTTGTCATTGACACTAGCTTTTTACGCGCTCGTAGGAGGCCACTTTATACATTTCTTGTATCCAGTCCTCTTGTGTAGGGCAGGGAGATGTTCTCCAGAGCCTTAAAATTCCCAATCTTTCAATGGCCATCACATTAAGGCCACTTGCACGGTCTGACCGCTTCTCACCTGCAGGGTATCTTTGCAAGCATTCTTTGAGCCCAGAGGCCGCCAGCGGGGGACGATCCCAGATCAAATGCACGATCTTCCCCTCAGATGACATCTCCAACACACCGCATGCAGGAGTATCTTGGCAGCAATGAGCCACTTGGTAGACTAATGCCACCTGTAACGCACCTTAAAGTAGCTTAATTTGCGGTGGGACTCTCGCAGTAGTTGATAATTTCTACTCAGTGGTTCTACCCAGTCTCATCTGCCTTTTGCTCTTGTAGTTTCGTGGACCACCATTCCATCACCAACTTATAGAGGCCAGAAACAACCCCCTTAAATGTACCCCATTTAGGTATATATTGCAAGATAGAGGATAGTTCACAAGTATAAGTGTTTGGGCCTAGGACAAGACATATATAGCTGGTGAGCCTTTGGTAATCCAAAAAGTGAGGTGCAAGCATTTTATATTGTGTTTGTTCCAATGCAAAGGATTTGAAGTCACTCCTTGTAAGAAATCAGAGGTGGTACATATACTCTTTCCAGTGCACTTCTGTGCCTTCCATTTAAATTGTGTGTTATGCCTTACTGGTGCCTGGGATCATGGATCTTATCTTGTTTACCCAGCAATTTGTGGGCCTCCCCCATGCGTGTACTGAGGTTCGGAGCACTGGGTAAGATGCTATCGACTTGTTCAGGTCCCCAGTACAGAAAATCTTAAGGAGACCTCCCAGTTTACCCAACAGAGCTGCTTCCAGTGACACTGATCTGTGTATGCCTAGGGTGTTACACAAAAGTTACCTAATGAGTAGTAATTGGGATTCCAGCTCGTATGTAATTATGTGGAGAAGTTGCATCCCCCTGTATCTGTTGAGGAGTGGAATTTTCACAATTTGAGATGTGGTTTCCAGCTTCCCCAAAGAAATCTTCTCAAGGATGATATGCAATGAGAAGCGGAATCACACTGAAGAGGTCTGTGAATCGGGGTGTTACATTCACTTTGAGTAGTTGGGCCCATGTTCTGTAAGACCCAAAACAAGAATGTCAACTCCACCCAGTCAAATGCCTTTTGAGCATCTATGGGGGTTACTAATTTGTCGACTGTGTCGGACCGTGTCTGCCACAGAACATGAGCCAGGGAACGGATCTAGGAAAACGAGGTTCTATGAGGTTCAAAGCCTACTAGATGTCTTATATGGAAAAGCAACACCAATTTCAGGCGGTTTGACAAACGTTAAGCCACGTTTTTAATGTTGTTGTTAAGAAACCAAATCAGCTTGTAGCTGGCACGGTTTGGTGGGGTCCTTACTGGGCCTAAGTATTAATGCAATCCGGTGCCATTCACTTCTCGCAAAAGAGTGGAATCTAGGCGTGGGATCTCCAATAGCCTTGTGTAGTAGGGGAGTGATAAGGTATTTGGTCAGGTTATAATCCTCCACCAGATGCCCATGGGTGCTAGGGCTCTTGTTATTGGGAAGGCTGTCTATCACAGCAGCTATTTCCTCCTCCATTATGTCGATCTCAAGAATTTACTGTTGTTCTAATGACAGTTTGGGGAGTGTGTACATAGACAGGAACACATGCATCTTTGCCCAAGTGTCCTTGCCACCCGAAGAGATTAGTGAACTATAGAAGTCCTGAGGTATCGATGAGGTGTGTCAGAGTGGTCCCATGAGCATCAGTGGTCACTGGGATGGCATAGTATTCGACCTGCTGCCTCATTTGAAGGGCCAGGAGTCATCCTGTCTTTCCCCCATTCATAGTGTCTCTGTCAAAGGTGGAGCAGGGCTCTTTTGCCTGGCGATGTGTTTAAATTCTTGAGTTTGTGTTTGACCTCCAGAAATCCCCTCAGGGTTTCAAGATAATGTCAGGAGGATTAAGTAGCCATCAGTGCTGCCAGACAAGTCTCCGAAGTCAACCTCTGGGCAGCTGCCCTTCTCCTTCCTGCCATGTTGTCTAGCATAATCACTCCCTAGACAGTCGCTTTACTTGCACTCCATGAAACTCATGGTGAAGAGATTGTCCTCTCTTCTTTGTCTGCCACAAATACCTGAAGTAAAGACCTGAACCTCCATTTATCGTTTAATTTCATGATGGGATCGGTTCAGTGCCAATGGCTGTGGTTCTGAAACTTCTGGACTCGTGTAATCGTTCTGGACTCGAGAATTAAAACGTTGTCGAAACATGACAAATTTGGTATCAAAAGACCGAGAATGATGAGCACACCATGTACAAATATTTTCAGCATATTCGAGTGACGATTTCACCTCATAATCGTCAGCTGCGTTCTGAACCCTTGGCTTCCATTTATGTGTTGCCCTTTACATAGGCCTTAATCCAGCTGAATTCAATTCCACAAGGACACATACTCCTTAATCGACTTTCCTATGACCTGTGCAAGTTGGAACCATTGCCCCAGGCCGAACTCGTTAGGTCAGTTCCCCTCCCAGTGGCCAAGCAAGATAGCATCAAGGCTCAACAAGCCATAAAACCATTTCAGCGCGCACACCTGCCGTATCTTGCTCACATCGGTCACTACTCTTTTGCTTCACTTACTTTATGGTGGGGAGGTGCCTGTTTTATTGGGGGTCCACCGATATCTGATGAAATGTTGGGCCTTGCCGGGTGATTTGTTATGGGCAGCATGACGTGAAATATGTACATGTCATCATGACTCTGCTTTTCTTTTGTAACCAATAACTGTAAATGACATACTACAAATTCGAAGAATGTTTGCCTGAAGCTGAATATTCTGTATTAAGAGAGAAGCCTGACTTTGTAAATTCGAGCAGTCTCCTGAGAATATACTTCCCCGTGTGTTGTACTTCTAGGACACTTGTTACCTTGGTTGCAGCCAATAAAAATCGATCCTTGACTTCACCTAGAAGACTCTGAGTTTCTGTGGTCTAAATCAGGAAGAACTCGAGGTCTCTGGGTGTACCCTGACACCGCTGGGTTACCGGTTCTGTACCGGTTCTTAAAAACCCAGTACCTCAGCTGGCGCCCAACGTTTGGGGCGATTCCAGTGGTACCAGTCAGCCAGAGGTTCGTGAGGAGCTTCGGTGAAAATTCCAGTGGACGGCCAACCACCTCATCGACCCCTGCATGTCGACGTGGTCCGAAGGTCTTTGCTGCGAGGTTCCCCGCTTCCCAACGTCTACAGAGGACTGCTGCCCTGGCTATCGCCCTGATTTGGACCCTTGAAGTTTGGTAGAGCGAAACACTAAGACGAGTCTTCTGGTGACGTCATCGATATCTCAGTTAAGTATAAGTGGAGCGTCTCCCAGTCCTTAGTTGGTCTTAGTCTTGGGTATCCTTTGGGATAATTTGTTGGTACTTGCAAGCACCAAAACCGAAGGACTCGTGTATTCACGAGAAATATCGTAATCGATAATCCTTTGAAGTTTTGAACTAGACTAGAGAGCGAAGATGCCTAGTCTTAGACTTGGAAATTTGTTTTGTCTTGGTTATAATAATAGGGACTCCCGATTGGAGGACTCATGTCCGGTTCCTCCGGTTGGAACTCCGACTTACGAGCTATATGTGAAACATGGGGTAGGCCCCATCACATACAACGAAGTGTGGATTAAATACACCAGGAAAGATGGTGTTTTAAAATGGCCCCAATATGGTAGTTTTGATACCGAAATCTTAGACAACCTTGAAGTTAAACTCTTTAAAAAGAAAGCCCGGCCGGCGATGTTTGACTCTTTCCGCTTATGGCGTAAAGAAGCCAGACAAAAGGAAATCAAATTAGCTAAGAAAAATAAGAGAGAAGGGGGACTTTCAGTCATGCAAGCTGCTATACAGTTTAAAGATAATGAAGAAGAGCAGATGAATGAACAGTTGCACAACGTAAAATTGCAATGGACAAATGCTATCCAGTTTTGCCGTCTCTTCAGCAAGAGGCAGCAAAAGGGTGTGAAAAAGACCCTTTAATGTCGCATTTATTAAGTTCGCCACCCCCCTATGCGCAAAATGCCACCGCACCCCCGCAACCTTTAGTTGTGCAACCTGTGCCTTCTGTTCCTCCACAGCACCCTCCAGCTGTTCTTCAGCTGACTCCTGTCCTTACGGTGCAGCCTGCTTCAGGCCCACCAACCACATCTGTTCCACCTGCGCTTTCTACGATTTTGCCTACTGTACTTTTTACTTCTCCTAATGCTCCCTCTACGATTTTGCCTAGTGCTCCTTCTATTTCCCCTGATGCCTCCTCTGCTATCTCTGCCCCTGCCTTATCTCACCCCGTTTTCCATCCGTTCTCCCTTCAGTTTCACCTTCCATTCGGCAGAAAATGGCCAGCACTGTTACTAACCTTCTTTTACCTCTTTTCGGGTCGCCTACTACGACCCCTAACATGGGACGAAGACAGTTGCGAAGTCGAC